>NC_053498.1:113484596-114084596 GCF_905171775.1 Rana temporaria | reverse complement strand
TCCTTTTCACAGACGACTTACGAAAAAAAAAAAAATATTTGAAATTTGACGCGGGAACGACGGCCATACTTTAACAATGCAAGTCTAAAGATAGGCCACAAAATACCAGCTTTAACTATACGCCGGGAAAAGCCGACTAGGGACGATGTAAGAGAATGCGACAGCCGCGCGTACCTTCGTGAATCGCCGTAAACAGCTAATTAGCATACCCGACGCGGAAAACTATGCAAACTCCAGCCAGCGGGCGCCGAAGTATTACACCTACGATCCGAAGGCGTACGAAGCCGTACGCCTGTCGGATCGAAGCCAAAAGCTGACGTATCTTGGTTTGAGGAATTAAAGATACAAAGCGGCAAATTTGAAAATACGCCGGAGTATCAGTAGATACTATCAATAGATACTCCGGCGTATTTCTTCTGTGAATCTGGCCCTTAGTTTTTACCATTAGTCACTAAAAGCTTGTTCCTAGACTCGGCATGGATAGAGCGGACACTTTTCACTGTATAGTTATCAGCTTATCAGCCGCACACTTTTTGCCCACCATCAGTAACATTTCTGTCCATTCATATATGCTAATCTTTAAAAACTGTCACAATATTCTTAGTTTACAACCAAGTTGATCTTGGCATACTGGATTTTTTTGGGCACCAAATATTATGAACCAAAGGTCTCCAAGGAGAAAAAGCCAGTCTTTATCAATCAAAGAGCCCCTGTCCACAGCCTAAAAAAATTCCAGTAATTATACAGCAAATTTTTATTTTTATTTACTGTATTTATTGGCATATAACACTCACTTTTTTACCCTGAAAATAGAGGGTAAACTGTGCCTGCGTGTTACACGCAGGGGACTGTGGAAAGTTATTTTCCTGAAACTTCCCTCTTAAAGTTAGGGTGCGTGTTATACGCCTATGTGTGTTATACGCCGATAAATACGGTACTTACAACAAAATGTGACTACGTCAGATCATTTCCCTGGCACAGCCCCCCCACCCCCACCCCCTCTTTGCTCCTTACGACCCTGTTCTCTTCTAAGACTATATATTTACTGTCTGTGCTGACCCAACATCTCTGCCCAAACCATCACCTTCCTATATAACTTTTATATAGCTGCCAGGGGAGGCATGAAGAGGAATATTATAGGTCCCCCCCTTTGGTCAAAATATAAAATATTATACAACATCTAAAACATTTTGTTCATTTATGTAATGAATTTTAGTTATTTCTAGCCTACTCCTATTAATCGGAATGTTCTTGAAGCTTTTTCTGATCAGTTGCTCTTTTACATATACAGTTTTTTTCTAAAGAAAAAAAAAAAACACAGAATTTTCCCCCATGAATACAGCAGACTTTCCAGCCCACTTTGGGTTAAATGAAAAGTTATTCTGGACTCCCAGTGACCTCGTCTGATTAGCATTCTGTGCTTTTAAATTATCAGTACACATGTGCAATCTGCGGAATTATCCATCTGGCTGATTTAGGTAGGAACTATCATCAATAAATCTTTTCCGGCACCAACATGGCGGAGAGGACAGCTTTACAGAGACCCAGAGCCATAATAAATTACTATTATATCTGTCTGGAAACAAGGAGAGTCGCAGCTGAGTTTCTTATACTCTATCCTACTTAACCTGTCTAGCCTATGCTTTTCATTTATTCTGGTATATGAGCATTCTGCACTTTTAAATTTGTTTGCCAAGTCTTGTATTTGATTCCTAGGTATAGCTGCCAGCTATTCTTGATTTCCAAGCCCACCTGTTTTCTCCTATAAGCAAAATATCTGTCTTGAATGAGCTGACCCTCGAACGTGTGTTAAAGCTATACTTTAGACATAAAAGCCACATACTTATGCAGCTTATTATTCTCAATACATACTTAAATCCTTTTTAAATGCAAGCAGTGTAAGTACCTGAATTTGGCTTGGTATCAATCTCTTAATCTTAATCTCTTAGGCCTGGTCCGCACCTACGCAGGTTGCAGTTTGCATATTCCAGGTGAATTTTGGTGTTTTTCAATACATGTTTGATCCATTAAAGTCCAAAGAACCAACCCCCCCCCCCCAAAAAAAAAAAGCCCGTGGTCCTTTCTAGACATGTGCACACTGAAATATTTTGTTTTGTATCTTCGATTTTGTCCGAAAAATAAATTTATTTAGTTACTCCCGAAATTCGTTTTTATTTATTTTGTTTTTCGTAAAAAAAAATGCATTCGTCCGAAAATCCAAATTAAGGTCGAATCTGTCATTAAAGGCTTATGGTGTCTGTCGAATGTTCTAAAAAAAAAAAAAAAAGAAGAAGAAGATTCGACAGAATCTTTAAAAAATAAAAAAATTAAAATTTGACTCTTCATGTCTCTCTATGTCGAATCTTCATGTCTCTCTATGTCGAATCTTCATGTCTCTCTATGTCGAATCTTCATGTCTCTCTATGTCGAATCTTCATGTCTCTCTATGTCGAATCTTCATGTCTCTCTATGTCGAATCTTCATGTCTCTCTATGTCGAATCTTCATGTCTCTCTATGTCGAATCTTCATGTCTCTCTATGTCAAATCTTCATGTCTCTCTATGTCGAATCTTCATGTCTCTCTATGTCGAATCTTCATGTCTCTCTATGTCGAATCTTCATGTCTCTCTATGTCGAATCTTTATGTCTCTCTATGTCGATTCTTCATGTTTCTCTATGTCGAATCTTTTCTCTCTATGTCGACTCTTCTTCATGTCTCTATAATGTCGAATCTTTTCTCTCTATGTTGAATCTTTTCTCTTTATGTAGAATAATATTGGACTAATAGAGTTAAGGTTAGGCACATTTGAGAGCAACAAAAATTAAAATAAAGCATTTGTTTATGTTGGATCTTTCGGTTTTCGTTTTCTGTGCTTTCGTTATCGTTTGTTAAAACGATAACGAAAATACCTGAAATTCGGATGAAAATGAATTCGGATGAAAACGAATGCACATGGCTAGATGTGAAGTGACCCATTGGAAATCATGTTTCTTCAATACTGAAAAAGCACTAAAAAATGCATAGGTGTGAACAAGGCCTTAACGTTTACTATGCAGCAGAGCTCAGACTAGAGGAAGAAGCAGAACAAGGAGACAATCAGCTATGCTGCAGTAAGTATGTCTTTTTTACCTTAATATATCAGAACAGAAGTTAAGGTTAAGGGCTTATTATAAGGCACTTTTTTCAATTATTAAAAAAAAAAAAATTTTGTTTTTTCCCTATTCAATAGGGGATAATTTTCTAATAATAATTAATGTTATATTACTGTTGTGTATTTTGTATATTATATAATAACTTACATATATTTTTCTTTAATGTTATTGTAGTATCAAATTGTATGTACATGAGAGATTCTAGGTCCTGATGAAGCAGAATCTGTCTGAGAAATATGTTGACCCACATTCAATATTCTGGGAAAATTTCCATGTGCCAAGTCCTCTATCTCCCCTAGTACAGTAGGAGATAAATGGTAGACCTGATATCTTATGTTGAAAGTATCATTTTAATGATGAATGTTTTAAATGAATTTAATAAAAATATGTTATAATCTTTTTACAACAGTTATGATGTATATACTTTTTGAAGGGATCCTTAAATTTCCACTACAAATAATCTTGTTTCTTGCAGTACAGTATGAGAAGCATGATAATAGGAGGAGAGAGCATAGTGACAGATGAGTTCACTAGTGTACATCTTCTAAATTTACTGTCACAGGGTAGGGGTGGGGTGTAGACTTATACCGGAGACGTGCAGTGAGGTCAGTGGCTGGTGAGGCACTGGCTGGTATCAGAGCCAGATACACACAGGTTATAAACGCCATGATCGTTAGAGTGAGAGCAATAATTGTAGCACCAGACCTTCTCTGTAACTCTAAACATAAAGAATTTTACAGTGTCACCTATGGAGATTTTTAAGTATTGAAGTTTGGTGCCGATCCACAAGCATATGCAGTTTTAAAGGATGACATGTTAGGTATCTACTTATTCTTTTTAACATCATCTTTCACTTTCTACAAAAAAATCGGACTAAATATTTTTTATTCATTTAATAAAAAAAACATGTTAGAAAAAATGCTGCGCAAATACCGTGTGACATAAACAGTTGCAACGGCCACCATATTCTCTAGGGTAGGGTATCTGCAATATATATATGTATATATATATATATATATATATATATATATATATATATATATATATATATATATATATATACATATATATATATATATATATATATATATATATATATATACATATATATATATATATATATAATGTTTGGAAGTTCTGAGCAATTTTCTAGCAAAACATGATGATTTTTACATGTAGGACAGAAGTGTCGGAATTGCCCTGGGTGGCAAGGGGTATATTAACATAAGTAATAATATATAAATAATTATTATATATTGATTTAAGGTAATTTGCTATATTTTTAAAACCTGTTCTCAATGGACAAATTACTGAAGTTTGAAGTTATAACTTCCAACCAGTAATTTCACAGTAAATAGATAAGTACTATAACTGGGTACTAACATTTATAGGTAAAGTTGATCTGGGGAACATCCGATTGCCTCATGGGGGATCAGGATGGAATGTTTTCCCCTGCTGTAGAAAATTGGATCATGCTTTGCTGGGGTTTTTTGCCTTCCTCTGTGGGTATAGAATTGGATATATGTGATTTTATGATATTATTATAATTTTATTTCTTATAGTTGAACTTGATGTACTTGTGTCTTTTTTCAACCTGACTAACTATGTAACTGTAAGGAATAAATTATTATGTTACAGCATATAAATATATGATTTAGCTTGATTAAAACAGTACCTTTTCAACAGCAGCAGATTCTCATTCTCCCTCTTAACTGTGTGAGAAAAACATGGGATTGTTGGTAATCTTATACCCATAAATCCATGTTTTTTCCTTGTAGATAGGAGGGCTGGGCTGGAAGCGAGCATTTGCCTTTTAAACACATGCCCCTTCTATGACACTGCAGTGAGAGGTGTGCTTCCACTGCTGCATTTTTATTGAACAGCTGGGACTAATGGTACTTTACCATTGGTCCAAGACTCCAAGCTCTCCATTGAGCTCAGTGCCTCAGACAGGAAGTGAGGAGAGGTACTGTGAGCTCATCGTCTCAGTCTGCTGCAAACAAGAGTGTTTCCGCTTGTATTTAAACTGGCCGCTCTGTATGTAGCTTCTGACATGCTGCACAAGGAGCCCCGTATCTCCGGAACCATAGGACATAGGAGCCCAAAATTTTGACCAGTGGTCGCCGAGTTATGACCCTCAAATCTCAATCTTTTTTTTTTCTTTTTTTTATGTTCATGTCAGGTGAAGCCTCATACACACGACCGAGGAACTCGACGGGCGAAACACATCGTTTTGCTTGTCGAGTTCCTTGTTAGGCTGTCGAGGAACTCAACAAGGCAAGTTTCTCCATTCCCGTTGAGGAAATAGAGAACTTGCTCTCTTTTTGGCTCGTCGAGTTTCTCGACAGTTTCCTCGACGAAAATGTACACACGACCGGTTTCCTCGGCAAAAAAATATCTCCCAGCAAGTTTCTTGCTGGTTTTTGCCGAGAAACTCGGTCGTGTGTACAAGGCCTGAGGCTCTGCCTCATCTGACTCATCTGACTGCATGTCCCTGACTTATATGTTGTAATGTAGCAGAGAAAAGACAGGGATCTTGCTCTGCCAGACAGGGCTTTACTGCATGGGAGAGCTTTGTAATTATCAGGACAAAATTGACAGAAATATAAATAATTTGGCAAAATGCAAACCCTTTGCCAAATAAAACAGCTCCCATATTTCATCTGTGTATGTATAACTTTGCCTGCTGTTCAGCTTTAAGCATTTATTTAGTAATAAGATATACAATAGTATGTGTTACCTGTCATCTAAGGAACTTTTTATGTTTTTAGTAGATGACAAACGAGAAAATGTCTGCCTTTCTTGCCTAAAAGAGAATGCTATACACCTTCCTGCCCAAAACCTCCTGTAATACCCATATTATGCTTCCCAGAAGGCTTCAGGGATATGTAGGATACACTGTGCATGTGCAGTGGAGCTTTCATCAAAAGGCCAGCTGCTAGGCAAGGGAAGAGTCAGTTGGCTCCCTGATGATGTCAGCAAGGAGGATAATGACATGGGATACAGGAGGAAAACGGATTGGCTCCGTGGGGGCGACACTCTGGAACCAAATCCCGCTTAACATTTGCATCTCCCCAAGCCTATATACATTCAGGAAGAAGCTGAAGACCTGGCTATTCTGCCAAGCATTTCAATCCTAGGCCAATTTTTCAAAATTTCTGGCAAGAAAAGTTCGATGTGAGCTTTTGGTCGGAAATTCCCACCGTGTGTAGGCCCCACCGGACTTTTTCTGTCAGAATTTCCGACAGCAAAAATTTGAGAGCTGGTTCTCAAATTTTCAGACGGGAAAAGTTATTTTCGGAAATTCCGAGCGTCTGTATGCAATTCCGATGCACAAAAAAACACACATGCTCTTAATCAATTTGACACATGCTCGGAATCATTGAACTTAATTTTTATTGGCTCGTTGTAGTGTTGTACGTCACCGCGTTCTTGACGGTTCAAGAGTTTGAGGCAAAATTCCATCTGAAAAAATTCCACAGTTTTCTTGTCAGAATTTCCAATCGTGTGTACGCGGCAGTGGAGTATGTGTTCTGAAGATAACCCAGGAGAGCAGGTAATAGGAGATAAGAGAAAAAAACACTCACATTGCCTCATTTGTAGATAGTTATAGAAAAACAAAAAAAGGGGGTCCGGTCCCAAGGTCAGACTTTAAAGGCACAGTAAACAATAAGGATGTAGAAAAATTATAATATTTATTGAGACATAGATACATAGGCCCTGATTCACGTAGCACTTACGCCGACGTATCTGGAGATACGCCGCGTAAGTGCACATATGCGCCGTTGTATCTATGCGCCTGACTCTGAAAGCAAGATACTCCTGAAAATAGGCTTCATCCGACCAACGTAAGTTTCCTACGCCGTCGTATCGTGGGCGCATATTTAGGCTGGTCGCAAGGGGCGCTCCCATTGATTTACGATTTGAATATGCAAATGAGTGAGATACGCCGATTCACGAACGTACTTGCGCCCGGCGCATTAATATACGTGGTTTACGTAAGTCGTACGTCCGGCGTAAAGTTATTCCCCATCTATGAGGCGCAACTCATACAAAGGTATGGACCAGGGAACAGCCGTCGTGTTTTACGTCGTTTACGTAGTAGTACGTGAATAGGGCTGGGCGTAGGTTACCTTCAAGTCATAGGCAGTGATTCGACGTAACTTAGCCAGTTGTTTCGACGTGATTCTAAGCATGCGCACTGGGATGCGTCCACGGGACGGCGCATGCGCCGTATGTTAATCGTATCTTTATGACGCTCAGTCCATCATTTACATGGGGTTACACCTCATTAGCATGGCTCATGCCCACTGCCACTTACGACGAGTTACGCCGAGGGAACCCAGCGTAGATTTGGGAGCAAGTGCTTTGTGAATACTGTGCTCGCCGCTCTGCGCTACATCGGCGTAGTGTATATTCGATACGCTACGCCGGCATAACTATGCGCCGCTGTATGTGAATCCGGGCCATAGTATAAAGAGGGACATAGAAAAAGATTTAAAAACCATATACATAAAAATACATGACATATGATGTCACCGTGATACTTAATTCACCGTGATAATCATGAAGTGTAACTGATTTGCCATTTTGATTTTTTTTTTATAATAGGATTTTATGTGAGAATTGTCTGGAAATTATCTATGCGCTATACCAAGTTAATCGACAAAATGTTTTTTGAGGTTGAGATATCTGCATAGAAGATGCCACCACCTCCTCACGCCCTCTTGCCAGCCATTATGATCAATGTAAAAGGGAAAAGGGAGAGTTCACTGCTTTTTAGAATTTGTTTAAACAATTAGAAGGAGAAAGAGAGACTCTCTACAGCTCAACCACACAGGGTAACGCATGGCTGAGATTCATGTGCAAATTCCTTAATGCAAAATACATTTTATATTATAGTCTAAAAAACATTCAAATTAAAATACTAGTTTGAGGTATGGATATGCATACATATATCTATAAAATATCTCAAGCCTGTATTATTTATTTTTTGTATTTATAGTTTGCATTCTAAAATATGTTCACTCAATATGATTTAATGCAGTCATGTTTAAACCTTGAGTATTTCATATGTCATTAATATATTTATAGTATTTTTATTGGTTATAAAACTGGCCAAAACACAGATGAAAGTAAATTCAGATTTGGCAGCCCTCAGTGAATTTTTATTGAAACCTGCAGATTGTCCACAACACAAGATAAGTATGTTCTTTCCATGGATTTAGTCATCCTGCCAAATGCATTATGCTAACCTGTAGCTAGTTATCCATTTCTGAATTAATTGGATTTATAGCATATGGCTTGGGGTAACACAGTTTAAAGACAGTCTGTTTTTTGAGATAACAATGAAAAAGGTTGCACTGTGATATTTCAGTTTTGGGTAGATGCTAGCAAGTTATTCGTTTTATATACTCCTTCAGGTCTCTAGCAGGTAGAGAAGAGTTAATGTTGGAAAAATACCCTGACAGGGTTTTACCCATCATTCTGTCTAAAACTAAAAAGAACCATTTTTGATTTATAAATACTTTAAGCCTATGTCCACTTTCATTTTTTAAATCCCTTTGCCTCGTGAATTTTGCTGCATGAAAAAACCTTTCAAGAAAGCTGATTGTTTACTATGTTTCACATACACTATATTACCAAAAGTATTGGGACCCCTGCCTTTACAAGCACACAAACGTTAATGGCATCCCTGTCTTAGTCGGTAGGGTTCAATATTGAGTTGGCCCACCCTTTGCAGCTATAACAGCTTCAACTCTTCTGGGAAGGCTGTCCACAAGGTTTAGGAGTGTGTCTATGGGAATGTTTGACCATTCCTCCAGAAGCGCATTTGTGATGTCAGGAACTGATGTGGACAAGAAGGCCTGGCTTGCGGTCTCTGCTCAAATTCATCCCAAAGGTGTTCTATCGGGTTAAGGTAAGTCAAGTTCCTCCACCCCAAACTCGCTCCTCCATGTCTTTATGGACCTTTTTTGTGCACTGGGGCACAGTCTTGTTGGAACAGGAAGGGGGCATCCCCAAACTGTTCCCACAAAGTTGGGAATATGAAATTGCACACAATGGGCCCGATTCTTGTAGATCGGCGTATTTTTGTGCGGGCGTAACTTATCCTATTTACGTTACGCCTCCGCAACTTAGACGGGCAAGTGCTGTATTCTCAAAGCACTTGTTCCGTAAGTTGCGGCGGCGTATCGTAAATAGGCCTGCGTAAGCCCGCCTAATTCAAATTTGGAACAGGGGGGCGTGTTTTATGTAAATAACTTGTGATCCGACGTGATTGACGTTTTTCACGAACGGCTCATGCGCCGTCCGTGGAAAATCCCAGTGTGCATTGCTCCAAAGTACGCCGCAAGGACGTATTGGTTTCGACGTGAACGTAAATGACGTCCAGCCCCATTCACGGACGACTTACGCAAACGACGTAAAATATTCAAAATTCGACGCGGGAACGACGTCCATACTTAACATTGGTACGCCGCATGTACGCCACCATATAGCAGGGGTAACCGGGAAAATCCTAACGTAAACAGCGTATCGGTACTGCGTCGGCTGGGCGTACGTTCGTGAATTTGCGTATCTAGCTGATTTACATATTTCTAGGCGTAAATCAGCGTACACGCCCCCTAGCGGCCAGCGTAAATATGCAGTTAAGGTCCGACGGCGTAAGAGACTTACGCCGGTCGGATCTAATAGAAATCTATGCGTAACTGATTCTATGAATCAGGCGCATTGATACGACGGCTCAGACTCAGAGATACGATGGCGTATCTGGAGATATGCCGTTGTATCTCCTTTGAGAATCTGGGCCAATGTCTTCTCATCCACATCCGTGTGCTTCTGGAAGAATGGTCAAACATTCCCATAGAGGCACTCCTAAACCTTGCAGACAGCCTTCCCATAAAAGTTGAAGCTGTTATAGCTGCAAAGGGTTGGGTAACTCAATATTAAACCATACGGACTAAGACTGGGATTCCATTAAATTTCATGGGCATTTAAAGGCAGGTGTCTCAATACTTTTGATAATATAGTGTACATGCACTTTATTTTAGTGTGAAGGGGACATTATAGGGCCCAGTCATACATTTGCACATGTATTACCACACATACTTTAATGCACATGTAACAGTGTTATTTTAAGTCTTGAAAAAAAAAGTTCAAAGTACCACTCACCTTGTTCACCCAATGGTTTGCTGACCACGAGACGAATGATTTCTTCTGAAGCCTTCAAAGTCATAGGACCAGCCTCAATTCAAAACCCAGCAATTAGTCTAAGAACCGAAGGGTATACAGTGATAAATGAGCAGGTTGGTTGGAATGTGTCTCTAGACGGGTGGGCACTGAGCTGTCTGGGGTTGCTAAGTAACAATGATGCCACTGCCAACTTCTCGATTTACCTCGCCACCAACATGGCATTTATGGGTTTTGAGGTACCCTTTACACTTGTTTGGTTGGTTAGATGAAATATTTTGATGTGTATATATATATTTTTTGCAGCATTGTATTTTTTATGCAGGATTATGTTACAATGACATCACAGGGAGTGGGTATTTGGTTCTGCATGTTCACTCATGTATATATACAGTACATGTGTCATTGCATTGCAAGTTCTTGCTATGTTTCCTTGACAAAGGGACCCTGGGTGGCCCCAAAATGTGGGTTTATTTGACTAATGTGACATTGTAATAATAATTGACTGTATATGTTTGAAACAGAGTACTGGTGACATCTCATAATTTTACTGTGATTTGCACGGTGCAATTCGCTACAGTCACTACAAGCGCCCATCTATAACAAAGGTGAAACACTGAAGAAAATGTGATCCTCATGCTTTGATTCATGAACTTAAAAAGGAACTTCACTCCCCTGCTTTTTTCATCTCTTTTACCTGGTATACAGGGTTTTCTCCAGGAAACATACTTATCTGCCCAGTTGTTCTGCTTCAATCCACTGCTCCACTACTACAGGCCAAGTTCAGCACCTTTGTCTTCTCTTTCTACATCATCAGGAGCTAGCTGGCCCCCTACAATGACTGTCCTATGGTCTCTGTGACCATGATTCTGCAGCCTTCCGGGATACATGACAATGATATTTCAGGAGTAGCTCAAACCATAAAAAATACAGAAAGGAGCACTAGACCAAAGCTGGATGAGTCCAAGATAATTTTAATTGTTGGTAAAAACTCCACTGCGGCTCAGCAGCTGCTGTTATTCAATAAGGATAGTTCAATATTGGTTCTAATATAGAAGTCATTGTTTTCTCTGACTTTATCTAAGTTTTATCCTGTGTAGAGGGAGTGATGTTGTGTAGGACTGTTTTTTAATCAGCAATTAAAATGATCTTGAACTTTGTTATCTGGTTTTGGCCTTGGTGCTCTTTTCTGTATTTCTGTGGTTTGAGCTACTGTTGGGTGTCCATCAATGGAAGTCTTGCTGTGTAGGAGCCGTCTCACCAGAGCTATTGAGCTTGTTTGAAGTTTTCCTTCATCTGACTACACTTGGAAGTTTAACATTCTCAGCGCATCTTTGAGTATGTTGCTCTGGGGATATTCCCGAAGGCTGCAGGAGCAGGACATGCCATTATTGCCTAGGTAAGAATGTAGGTAGGAGGTCGGAGGAGGGAGGTGTTTTTTTTAGAAGTTATTTGAGCACTTAATTTATTTTTACAGATAGTAGACTATCTGTAAACCTAAAATAAGTTCACAGTATCTTGTCTTAACCCTGTCATACCCAAGAGACCAGCACAGCCACGACCAAGGTCATACATCCTTGGCAGTCAAAGGGCTAAATATACAGTATACATTTTCTTAGGCATAGAAAAATAAATTCTACTTTAATTAAGGGGACAGGCTCATTAAAAAATTAACCACTTAAAATACACTGCATGCTCAAACCAGTATAAACATCACATTTTATTTCAGACACATTTGATGAAGCCAGTAGTGACTTGTTTAACTACTTTAGACCCGGGCCATAGTAAAAAGACGGCCTCCAGGTGGCTCTATAAATCCGGGAGGCCGTCTTTTTACGGCCTCGCGTCCTCCGGCCACTGGGGGGCGCGCGCACGCCGGTGTAAACACAGAGATCCACATCCTGTCAGGGAGAGGAAACAGATGCTGAGTCCCTTGTACATAGGGACACAGCATTGGTCACCTCCCCCAGTCAGTCCCCTCCCCCCACAGTAGGAATCACTCCCAGGATACACATTCAACCCCTTCCTCGCCCCCTAGTGTTAACCCCTTCCCTGCCAGTCACATTTATACAGTAATTAATGCATTTTTATAGCACTAATCGCTGTATAAATGTGAATGGTTCCAAAAATGTGTCAAAAGTGTCCGATGTGTCCGCCGCAATATCGCAATCCTGACAAAGTATGCAGATCGCCGTATTATTAGTAAAAAAAATAATAATAAAAAAATGTCAGAATTCTATGCCCTATTTTTTAGCCACTATGGGCCAGATTCACAGAGGAAATACGCCGGGGTATCTACTGATACTCCGGCGTATTTTCAAATTTGCCGCGTCATATCTTTATTTGTAATTTACAAAAAAGATACAACGGCTTTTGGCTAAGATCCGACAGGCTTACATCTTCGTACACCTTCGGATCTTAGGATGCAATACTTCGGCCGCCGCTGGATGGAGTTTGCGTCGTTTTCCAGCGTCAGGTATGCAAATTAGCTTTTACGGCGATCCACGAAGGTACGCGCGTTCGTTACGACGTCGCTAGTCGGTTTTTCCCGTCGCAAAGTTAGGCCTGCTTTTTCATGGCTTAACTTTAGACGAGCCATGTTAAAGTATGGCCGTTGTTCCCGCGTCGAATTTCAATTTTTTTTTTGCGTAAGACGTCCGGGAATACGAAAGTACGTTACCAACGTCGCCATTCAAAACATTACGTCGGGCGACGTCATTTCACGCAATGCACGTCAGGAAATTTTCACACGGAGCATGTGCAGAACGTTCGGCGCGGGAACGCGCCTAATTTAAATGGTACACGCCCCATTTGAATTAGACAGGCTTGCGCCGGACGGCTTTACGTTACACCGCCGTAAGTTTACACGCAAGTGCTTGGTGAATCAGGCACTTGCGCTGAAAACTTGCGGCGGTGTAACCTAAAGACTATACGGTATGCCGCTGCAGTTCTTTATGAATCTGGCCCTATAAATTTTGCACAAACCAATCACTATACGCTTATTTTTTTTTTTTAAATGGGATATTTATGATAGCAAAAAGTAAAAAATATTGTGTTTTTTTTTCAAAATTTGTGCTCTTTTTTTGTTTATAGCACAAAAAATAAAAACCGCAGAGGTGATCAAATACCACCAAAAGAAATCTCTATTTGTGGGAAAAAAAGGATGGAAATTTTGTTTGGGAGACATGTCGCACGACTGCGCAAATTTAATTTAAAGCGATGCAGTGCTGAAAGCTGAAATTTCGCCTGGGCAGGAAGGGGGTATATGGGCCCAGTAAGCAAGTGGTTAAACAGCAACTGAACTTTGGAAGGAGCTGTTCAGTTGTTGCATGCTGTTATCATAGTATAAGGTTAGCTAGATGTTTTTCTGTTTTGATGTTCATGTGTTCTCTTCAGATGCACAGCAGGTGAGTAGTACTATTTATATAAAATTTTCGTTACTATTCCTGTATTGTCATCTTTGCAAGAACTGTGTTTGCCGTACATTACAAAATACTCAGTTCACGGTCTAATCTAAATAACAATCTTTTTTTAAGCTGGTTCAGTAGTGTGAAAACTAACAATTATATCGGGTCATTGGAAAACAAATGCACCTCTGAATAAACAACTGAACACGCAAGCATGGTGTGAACTCATTCCCCATGTAAGTGCAATAATGTATGTATCCCTCAGGGTTTTCTAAATGTGTGGAAACCAATAGGGCACTGGACCATTTAAAACTCATCACAGAGCTCTAACTTCATGGCTTCAGGGCAAACACTCGTCATCCACTATGGTAACAACGGCTCTAGCATGCTTGCACTGGAGTTTATGAAGTGGAGGTTTGAACTGAGGCTTATAAAATATTGAACGGGTATAAGAGTTATTATGTAGAAGGAATACGTTCAGGTTATGGCTGAATAAAAGATTTTCTGTAATGTGTAGCACTATACAAGAGAGATGCCTAAGATCTGTGGGATCTGTGGGATTTTGTAGTACATAATGTAACATACAAACATCACATACAAGTGTAGCACACCCCTCGTAGGAGCTGCAGATGATAGGGCTCCCCACTGCTGCTCAGCCAAGCACACTTGCATTTAGTCACAGAAAATAGTCCTTGAGGTTTGTTTTGATGTTTTATTAGGGGTTGATAACTTAGGGCCAGATTCACGTAGAATCGCCCTACGCTGCGGCGGCGTAACGTATTACATTTACGTTACACCGCCGCAAGTTTTCAGCGTACACGCTTGATTCACAAAGCACTTGCCTGTAAACTTGCGGCGGCGTAGCGTAAATCCGCCCGGCGCAAGCCCGCCTAATTCAAATGGGGCGGGGACCATTTAAATTAGGCGCGTTCCCGCGGCAAACGTACTGCGCATGCTCCGTCCCTAAAATTTTCCGACGTGCATTGCGCTAAATGACGTCGCAAGGACGTCATTGGTTTTGACGTTAACGTAAATGGCGTCCAGCGCCATTCATGGACGACTTACGCAAACGACGTGAAATTTTAAATTTCGATGCGGGAACGACGGCATTGGCTAGACCACCTAGAGGGCAGGTTTAGTTTTACGCCGCGTATCTCTACGGAAACAACGTAAATTTACAGCGACGGGCAAAGCGTACGTTCGTGAATCGGCGTAACTAGTAATTTGCATATTCTACGCCGACCGCAATGGAATCGCCACCTAGCGGCCGGCCTAGAATTGCAGCCTAAGATCCGACGGTGTAAGTCACTTACACCTGTCGGATCTTAGGGCTATCTATGCGTAACCTGATTCTATGAATCAGGCGCATAGATACGACAATCGTATCTCAGAGATACAACGGCGTATCAGGAGATACACCGTCGTATCTCTTTTGTGAATCTGGCCCTTAGATGGGGATATAAATTTATAGAATGCCCACTTGACTGTGCGAAGAAAAACATAGGGGCTACTTCTTATTTACAGCTCCTTTTCTGCAGAAAATGCTAGCCCACCTGGCCACCTTTTCACTAGTCCATCTGGCTGATTTTCTTTACACCAGTCCACCTGACTGACTCTCTGGAGATCTCTCAGAGCAAGGCCAAAGACTTAAAGTGGATGTAAAGTCAGAAGATAATTCATTTTATCTAAATGAATTCTGAATTGCAGAGCAGTTTCCCTCAGCACCCCCTAATACTTACCTGAGCCCCATTTCTATCCACCACAAGTTTCTCGGGCCATCCAGAGAGGGGGGAGGGGGCGAGCAGGCAAGTCAGGACACTCTCTACTTTGCAGATAGAGAAAGGAGCTGTGTGTTAGTGGGTGTCCTGACACTCCTGCTCGCCCCCTCCCCCCTCAAGAGGCTTTCTCCACACCAGGGAGAAAGCTTTGCATTACTGTGTTGAGTTACAGACAGAAGAACAGGAAGTGAGGATTTCTCAGAAGAAATAAGGACATTTAAAAGCAAATGGAAGGATGAGGTAAGTGAAGGAGGACTGCACTAAGGTAAAGGAAGCTATTTAGGGGGAAAAAATTACCTTTACAACCCCTTTAACCTTTTTTCTGTGCCATGTGACATAATGCCACTTCACCACCTGGCGATTCACCACAGTTTGATATAGTGGGAAAACATTTTGGCTTAGTATATATTTTGTAGTTTAAGGGCCAGATCCACAAAGAAGTTACGCTGGCGTATCTATTGATACGCCGCGTAACTTCTAGGATGCTCCAGTGTATCTTTTTTCTGTATTCAGAAAACAAGATATGCCAGAATTTTGCTAAGATACAACCAGCGTAAGTCGCCTACGCCGTCGTATCTTAACTGCATAATTACGCTGGCCGCCAGGGGCGTGTACGCTGATTTACGCCTAGAATATGTAAATCAGCTAGATACGCCAATCCACGAGCGTACGCCCGGCCGTCGCAGTACAGATACGCCATTTACGTTAGGCTTTTTCCGGCACTACGTTACCCCTGCTATATGAGGCGCAGCTAATGTTAAGTATGGACGTTGGGCCAGCGTCAAATTTTCTGTCAATTACGTTGTTTGCGTAAGTCGTTCGCAAATAGGGCTGTGCGTCATTTACGTTCACGTCGAAAGCATTGGCTTTTTGCGGGTTAATTTGGAGCATGCGCACTGGGATACTTTCACGGACGGCGCATGCGCCGTTCGTAAAAAGCATAATTTACGTGGGGTCACATACATTAACATAAAACACGCCCACATGTTCCATATTTGAATTAGGCGGGCTTACGCCGGCCTATTTACGATACGCCGCCGCAACTTTGCTTTGAGAATACTGCACTTGCCTGTCAAAGTAGTGGCGGCGTAGCGTAACTACGATAAGCTACGCCTGCTTAAAATTACGCCGTTCTACGTGGATCTGGCCCTAAGTTTTTTATTTTCTACACACATTATAAAACATAAAACTGGCTGGGTTCCACATTGACACATTCTTTGTTTTGCATACACAATTTGCATAGCAAAATTGGAATGATATGTAAAAGTACATACATATATTTTATAGTTTTCATTAGTATAGTTCCAAAGTTAACTGAAATCACCATATACAATATTGCACACGATCACCTAAAATATTAATAATCAATATTTAATAAAAGGCATGTGCAGACTGGATTCTGCAAAAAATGAGAGAAATAATAATAAAACATCAAATTGCTCTAATATGCAGGATAAAGTAACACAAAGTCTCAGTTTATAGCATAGAAATGAGCAAACCCAAGCAGAAGAAAAAAATAAGGAAAAATCAAATAAAACAAATAGCTTTTTAAATATCACTTGTAATGGCTTGAATATAATTGAAACAGCTTTAATTAAACACAGTTTAAAGAAAGGAGAAACTTCCGATTAGTTAAATCACTCTTTAGTAGAAGTAAGCCCTGGTTCACACCGGGTACGATTTGGAACGATTTGAGATGCGATTTGACATGTCAAATCGCATCTCAAATCGGCGTCAATTGTCGGCAATGGCACTGTCCTAATCAGTGCGACGCCGCATCTGCGATTTCAAAAAGTAGTTCCTGTACTACTTTTTGCGATTTCGGGCCGCGATTTACATTAAATTGCGGCTGAAATCGCGGCGAAATCGCGGCGAAATCGCGGCGAAATCGCGGTAAAATCGAGCATTTTACCGCGATTTTGAATTCGCAGCAGTGTGAACCTAGGCTAAATCAAGTTCAAAGACAACTGTTAAAGGTTTGTATAGTGTAACCCAGCGGTCCTACTGCTCTGTAAACACCCTCAGATCACAATAAAAGAATCCAACAATTGTAAAGAATTAGAAAGTCCTAGTACTGTTTCTGTGCTCTTGGATTCAATGAGGATAATCCAGAAACAGAGTATGGCTTTTCTTAGAATCCTTCTAATGTTATAACTTTATAACTGGTAAAAAGCAGGGGCGTAGCTAAGCAAAGAGGAAATATGAGTCTCTAAATGCATCCCAGACCTTCCACCTTCCGTGGCGCAGCTATTTCTCCGCAATGAATAGTAACAGGCTGCTAAAACAGAAAAGAGGGGATACATTGATTGGCCATTTCAATGGCTAGGTCCGCCCCATCCACCAAACCCACTGGATTGCAGTCCGAGAAGTGAAGCCTTGTCCCAACCCATGGAAATCAAAGCCAGCGACAGGACCTGGGGGACGGGTCATGGTTGTTAACTGCCTGTGTATTTCTAGCTGAATCCTGCTGAATGTTTTGCTGTACAATGCTCAAGTTCTGGAGCATTAAAACGTGAAATGTCAAGTTTTAGACATGATTATGAACTATGGTGTATTTCTTTCAACACTGAATGTCAAAGGAACAATCTGTCTGTCTTAAAATAACTAAAAATCAGCCTCAGCAGCAATTTAGCAAAGAAAATACTTTGAAACATGTGTAGCTAAATTCAACCAGTATTGTCCAATGCCAGACTTTTACAGAAACGTAAGTGTCCCATGAGGGGTGGAGCTTTAGGATGATGATGTTGTCATGCTTTGAAGTGTAGAGAGCAAGGGAGTTGATTAGCTGCATAGGGTGTTCTGTGGGGGAGGCCATCATCATGTTATGATCTTGGGGGGGGGGGGGGGGGTCATGTCTCTTTAATTGGTTTAACTCGATGAGCTTGTGTCTTTTTTTCAACCTGACTAACTATGTAACATGTGTTTGCTGACCTTTGTGTAACTTTGAGGTCAACACCACAAGGTGAACAGTTCAGAGTGATATGGAATGCACCA
Source organism: Rana temporaria (assembly GCF_905171775.1). Lineage (NCBI taxonomy): Eukaryota > Metazoa > Chordata > Amphibia > Anura > Ranidae > Rana > Rana temporaria. Next base: position 114,066,073 of record NC_053498.1, on the reverse strand, counting down.
ACTGATGGATGTTTTGATTATGAGAAATTGCACTTTATTGAGTGCTTACAGGGATTGCATAGTGAGGCCTCGTACACACGGCGGAGAAACTCGACGGGCAAAACACATCGTTTTGCGCGTCGAGTTCCTTGTGAATCCGCCGAGGATCTCGGCGAGCCACATTTTCCCATTCCCGTCGGGGGAAAAAGAAGACATGCTTTCTTTTTGGCCCGATGAGATCCTCGTCGGTTTCCTCGTTGAAAAGTGTACACACGACCGGTTTCCTCAGCAAAAAAAAAACAGCAAGCTTCTTGCTGGTTTTTGCTGAGAAACTCAGCCGTGTGTATGAGGCCTGATTGTGTTGAATATGTGCACAATATGCACAGAGGACTTTAGGGTTTGTTTACATTGGGGTACAGATTATTATCACACTGCGATATTGGATTCTATATTTTCATTGGTTATATTGATTGCACTTTTCTGTATATACGTGTAGCGATACCCCCGAAGAAGCTGCTTTTGTATGTTCAGTTCTTTACTCTGCCTCTAAACCCTAATAACAGCCTCAGCCCCATGTGGCACACCTGGCAATAGTGCAAGTGCAATGACCAATGAGAAACACACAAGCTATGATAAAACACATAAATTGTCTTTGCTGCAATATTTCTGTAAAAGAATAACAGACAGTAACAGTATATATTCAAGTAATCAACTAGAGAGAAATAACTGACATTTAAGAGCAATATAGCTCTCAATCTTATATTCAAGCTGCTTTCAGGGTGTTCCACACCTGAGAATGTCCCCAAGAGCAGAGGCACACTTTAATAGTAAATAAAGCACAAAAGTTGCATCCAATTAGTTACCTTTACTCGGGTTGGCTCTACGAATCCAGGCCAGAGAAGAGCAGAGGAATGACTCCCTTTGTTTCAGGCCTCTCTCTTCTGTACCCTGAACCACAGGCCCAACTTTAAACACTTTATTCAAATAAACATACAATAGCTTAATCTACCAGATAAGCTGTCCCACACACCCACTGCATATACAGAGCCTTGAATATGTGTGTGTGGATCCGTATGGCACTAGTAACTTCAGTCCTTTTGAAGAAAATATAAGATTTGGTGTCTTCAGCTAGCCACTTTCGTTGCACTTAAACTCCTGGATAGCGGGCCCAAACAACACAATTGGCCTGGCTTATCAAGTGAAAAAGGATCTTCTTCTGCAAGGTGAAAGGACAATGATGTCTGTATACAGTGTCCCAGAAATGGATAGCCTTATTCTTTATCCCTGTGGCACTACAAGTGTCAGCAAGATGACTACTAACAATTATGTCTGTACACAGTGTTCAATTAACCCCTTCTGGGGTGCAGTTTACCCGTTCCCTGCAGAAGGGCAAAATGCCCTCTCACCAAATCCTGTGGTCAATGCCAAAATGAACGTCCTGGAACAGCAGGCTTTCATGGTGACCCGACTAGTCACCTCACACTTCACCTGGAATACCGCTCTCTCAGGCTGGATGTCCCGGCTGGTGGTGGAGGCTTGAATCATGTGGGGAGATCATGTGAGAGATCATGTGAGAGACAGCATCTCTCCTTTAGGTCTGCCTCATGGTCACTGAGTATCTCTTCAGGAATTAAAATGGAGTCTTTTGCTTTTCTACCCACAGAGAATGCTGGTCTTGGTAGTTTCTGTCACTATACATTGGCTCCTGCAACTTCTCCCTTAATTATCAATCTTCCTCCTGCCAATAGGAACACAGGGGAGGCTGCAGTACACAGCAGCTCTATGTGAGTCAGCTCATAATACATTAGATTCAGTCAGTGAGACAGGGAGAAGGAGGGGGTGAAAAAGCCCATGCAGACACTGACAGGCAGCTTTCTCCCTCTCTCAGGCCGGAAAGCCTGTGTACATTGCGACGGCCAGCTTGGCGGGGTTGAAAAAGAAACTATACACCCGCTACATATAATTGCTTGTTTATTGTATGTTTAAATTGATAGGGCTACACTGATTAATTAGTTATAATCTGTCTGTTATCTTCCTACACTGTAGATGTAGTACTTTGTTTTGCGAGAAATGGTTTTTGACTGCCAAAACAAATGTAAAAACAGAAAGTCTTCAGATAATATCCAATTATAAAATCAGACATTCATTTATAACCCCTCCTAAAAGTTAACCTAGCTGTATAAATTAACCCTTGGCACTTTATAATCCTCTCTCCACAACAACAAAACCAAAACGCTTATCTAACCCTAGAACCAAAACCTTAACACTTCATCTGTCTTCAGCAGGACTTGGAAGTTACCTTTGTATGTCTTCTTCCAAAAAATGTTAGATGCCTGGCTGTCATGCTGATCTTATTGGACTTAAACTTTGAGTCACTGACCTAAACCAATAATGCAGATAAGCATTTATGACTTTCCTGATATATTCCTGATATACATACTCATTCATGTGATAGGGGGAGGAGTCACCCATTTACATTACCAGGTGGCCCTGCCCCACCCATATAACAGTTGTCACTGCAAAACGACAGCAGTCGGTGGGAAGCTTCCCATGAAGGCGGAGATTTTTATTTATTTTTGGGTCCGGGACCCGTGATTGAAGATAGATGGACATCGCGGGACACTTTTTTTTTTAAATAAAGGAATTATCAAAAACAGAGTCCTGTAATTTTTTACTTTTTTTGACACTTTTTTGGTGAATGAGTAGGGGTACAATGTACCCCATACAAATTCACATGGGGGGGGGGTGGGATCTGGGGGCCCCCTTGTTGGGGGCGATTTTGGCTCGCAATTTACATTGACATCTGTGCAGAAACCTGCACAGATGTCTCTGTAATCGTGGCCGAAGTCGGGACTGCCAGTTGGAGTGAAATCATGTGAGTTCAGCTGAACTCGCACTGCTTCACTCCAGCAGCCCAGTGTGAACCTGGGCTTAAATAATAGTTTTTTTTGAGAAAGCTGATGTCTAGAGGCAGGAATATGATGGAGTAAGATACCTGAGGCTGGGAATGATATGTCTAACCCGGCTTGGAGATAGGGGATGGATGAAACTCAGCTTGGCATTCTGTTGTCTGATTAGAAAATGTATTGCAATAATGCAATTCAGCAGAACCTCTTGGGAATATACAGAATAATGTTCAAAAAGTAAGAGTTTATCATCTTCCAACAACTACACCAGAGAAACAGTAAAAGGGGAGAAACATCATCTCAGAGCAGATTTGAGTCAGTGGCTGAACTTCACTAAATGAAAAGCTGCCCCGATCAACCAAGAAGTGAGTTACATGAATGTATTCTAGCAGCTGCTCACTAATTAAATCCTGCAATGCCTAGTAGCAATATTCTCTTTCCTATAATAATACATGACACATTACCTCCTCAGGATACATCTTGACACCAAAACGGCAGCAAGTTCTATAACTACCTCACAGCTCCCAAGTGCAACTAATCTGGTCGTTATAGCCTCAGCATTTTGCTAGGATACCGAATGTCTTGTATATTGTGAAAGTATGTTTGACCAGATCTATATAGACACGGAAAAGAGACTGGACTCAAACTAAACGTAATTCAAATAGGATTTGTTTCAAGCACAGCAAGATACAAAACCATTCAACACCACAAACATATAGGGGCAAAGTTAGGTTTGCCTCCTCATCCCTTTAAAACTGAACACATATTAATTACACAGGTTCTGTTGCTGATTAACCACTTGCTTACTGGGCACATAAACCCCCTTCGTTCCCAGGCGAAATTTCAGCTTACGGCACTGCGTTGCTTTAACTGAAATTTGCGCGGTCGTGCGACGTGGCTCCCAAAAAAAATTGACGTCCTTTTTTCCCCACAAATAGAGATTTATTTTGGTGGTATTTGATCACCTCTGCGGTTTTTATTTTTTGCGCTATAAACAAAAAAAGAGCGACAATTTAAAAAAAAGATATATATATATATTTTACTTGTTGCTATAATAAATATCCCAATTTTTTAAAAAAAAAAATATATTTTTTTTCTCAGTTAAGGCCGATACGTATTTTTCGACGTATTTTTGTAAAAAAAAAAAAAAATCGCAATAAGCGACTGGTTTGCGCAAAAGTTATAGCGCCTACAAAATAGGGGACAGAATTATTATTTTTTTTTATTATTTTTTTTTACTAGTAATGGCGGCGATCTGCGATTTTTATTGGGACTGCGATATTGCGACGGACGTATCGGACACTTTTGACACAAATTTGGTGCCATTCACATTTATACAGCGATCAGTGCTATAAAATGCACTAATTACTGTATAAATGTGACTGGCAGTGAAGGGGTTAACACTAGGGGGTGAGGAAGGGGTTAAATGTGTATCCTAGGTGTGTTCTAACTGTGTGGGGGGAGGGGGGTGACTGGGGGAGGTGACCGATGCTGTGTCCCTATGTACAAGGGACACAGATCGGTCTCCTCTCCTCTGATAGCACGTGGAGCTCTGTGTTTACACACAGAGCTCCACGTCCCTGCTGTCTTACCGACGATCGCGTGTACCCGGCGGACATCGCGGCCACCAGGTACACGCATCGGCTTCCCAGCGATGCGCCGGGACAGTGTTTACCCGCTGCGCGCCCCCCAGAGGCACGTGCGGGTAATGCTTTTAAATGATGTCCAAAGACGTCCAGTTGGCACCTGAGAGCCGCGCTGTTGACGTCTTTTGTCAATAGCGTGGGTCTCAAGTGGTTAAGGTGATAATTAAACTCACTTGGTGCCTTATGCATTAAATTAGCCACTGAACATGTGTAATTCATATGTGTTCGGGTTTAAAGGGATGAGGTGGTAACCCTAGGCAAAGTTTAACACATTAAAAGTGAAAACAATAACCTAACTACATTCAATTAGTGGGAGACAAAAGGTTAGGTGGAGGGTATAAAGCCTCGTACACACGATCAGCCCATCCGATGAGAACGGTCTGATGGACCATTTTCATCGGTTAACCGATGAAGCTGAATGATGGTCCGTCAAGCCTACACACCATTGGTTTAAAAAACGATCGTGGGGCGTGGTCTGGACATAGCTGAGTGAGGACGTGTGCCTGAGGAGCTCCCGGTCCGACCCGTCCTTACCCGGCTTTTCAGAAGAAATACCTACTGGCTTCAACCGGCATGTACTCTGCTGGCAAGAGGAGAGGGAAGACACAGCAGCGAGGAACCCCAAAATCAAGCAGAAGCGGAGATATACAGAAATACCTGACCGGCGCCAAAGGTCCCCCCTGGCCCTCAAGATGGCAGAAGCAAACAACCAGGGACCGCATGGCGTGCAATCTCCATGGACCTCATCACCTGCCCTGCAGCTGCTCGCGGGGCCGTCCCGGGACCTGGACCTATCGATCCCGGTGACCCTTCAGCCCGATCAGCAGGAGGGGGTACTGTCTACCCCCACACCGATGGCATGGAGCCCGGATGGAGAACTGAGGGCGTTGTTGCGGGCTCTCCCTACGAAGGCGGACATAGAGGAGATCGTGAACAGGGTAGAGGCAACTCACCGCAAAGAGATCACGGCGGTGCAGCAAGAGGTGCTGACCCTATCCGAGCGGATGGGAGCCGGGGAGACGTCGGTGACCGCGCTGGAGGGCCGGATGTCGGCAATGGAGGCGGCAATGGCGGCTCAGGCATGCACCATTCAGGCACAACAGCTCCAGCTCGAGGAGGTCGAGGACCGAAGCAGGAGAAACAACCTGCGCCTGAGGGGCTTACCGGAGGCCACGGGGGCGGAGGATCTCGGGGCCTCGGCTATAGAGATCTTTAGGTCTTTAACAGGAGAACACTTCCCCCCTGCTCTGGCATTTGATCGGATTCACAGGGCCCTAGGCCCCCGATCGACGGATCCAGAGAGACCGAGGGATGTGATCTGCCGGATCCACCAATATTCCCATAAGGAGCTGATTCTCCGGGCGGCGTGGGAGAAAGGAGACGTGGAGTTTGATGGGGCCTCACTTCGGATCATGCCGGATCTTTCCCGGGCAACGCTGCAACGCCGAGCACTCCTGAGGCCTGTATTGGAGGCCGCCAGACGCACTGGACTCACGTACCGCTGGGGGTTTCCGATTTCGGTTACCTTAAAGAGAGCGCAGCACTCCTACACTCTTAGGTCCCCGGCGGATTTACCGGACCTGTTTGTCTTCATGGACATAGACCCCGTCGCAGTACCAGATTGGCTTCAGCCACTGCCGCTCTACTCTACACGTCCGGGACCACCTGGCAGGAGGAGAGACAGGTCGTCTAGCGCACGGAGGAGCCGGCGTAGAACCCAGACCGTGGTTACGGAAACCGAGAGGGAAGATTAGCCAGGAACGTGGATGAGGTGAGACCCCCGCGGTTGGATGTCCTGTCATGCCTTACCTGATGCTAACCCACATGCTGGGCTTTGGGCCTTCCCGGGCCCGGTTGTGCCCCCCCCCCTTTTTGGCTGTTTTACTTTTTATTGCTGTTTGCTCCCCCCCGTCCCTCCCCCAGCCCCATGCATCGCCCCCTGGTGGCGCGGCCCCGGCCTGATTCTCCCTGCTCTGTGGCCTCCCAAGCGATCGGTTGGGGTCGCCGTCCTCATCATCATTTTTTTTTTCTTCCTTTTCTCTTTTCTTCCCTTGAGGGGGAGGCTTTCCCTGCTGCGGGTGGGGGGAGGAGGTGCGGCATTCCCCCCCGGTGACTGGGATCCTACGCAAGACTTGGACTCGGCGCGCCGGCGGTGGGGATACCCATGTGGGTAGCGCCCTGGAGATTGGAGCATAAGGGAGGTTTGACTGTGGGACATGAACTGCACTGTTTTGGATGGGGGGGTGCGGGACGGGGCTGCTGCACTAATATTGGACCCAGTCTGGGATGGGGTTCGAGAATGGGGGGGCTGGATCGGCGGGTGGGGGGGTGGTATGTTGATCCCGGGGTGGTGCCTGAGGGGTGGGTGTCGGGGCTCCCGCGGAGGGGGTGGGGCGGGGTTTCCATGGGGGGTTGTCAGAGGCTTTTGATGATTCTATAGGGGCATGGTCTGTCTGGAGGAGAGTAAGGGGGGATGGACCGCCTTGGTAGCCGGGTTTAAATGTTATTATATGGGAGGTTTTAGAGTCAGTAGTTCCTCCCGGTTAAAATGCTTCAACTGCTGTTATGTTTAATAGAGTTATGTAGGTACATGTCTTAATGTAGGTTGCTACTATATATATTTCTAGCTGGGAGGGGCGGGGGAGGACTGGGGGTCTCCATCCTTGGTCGGTTCCAACCCCTTCCCAATTAGGACGAAGCTTACACCCTGGGTGAGCTAGGGTGCGCTTCTATACACACGGATGATTTGTACATTTAGCTAACGGACGCTTGGTTAGTCCGTTGGGTGACCGTCTTCGCTGACGGTGCAAATTCTCTTGTTATTCTTTCCTTTCTTTCTTTCTTTCTTTCTTTTTCTTTCCTCCCTCCACGTCACTCTCTTGCTCTTTTCTATTCTATTACTCCTCTGGAGGCTCTATTTCCTCTCTCTACCCCCCTTTCCCCCTGGGCCTGAGGGACAATGGACCACATTAACTTTTTCTCGCTGAATGCAAAGGGGCTCAATATACCCGAAAAGCGTTGAATGCTCCTGAATGATCTCAGGAGAGCGCGCGCGGATGTAGCGTTTATTCAGGAAACGCATTTTAGGACTGGTAACCCCACTTGCCTCAAGAACCGACTCTTCCCACACGCATACCATGCCACGAATGCGGCTGCCAAATCCAAGGGGGTCTCTATTCTGGTTGCGGGGAAAGTCCCATGGACATGTACAGATACAATGCAGGACCCCGACGGAAGGTATCTATTTATTAAAGGCATGATCGGGGACGTGAGGGTGACACTAGCCACAATGTACGCCCCAAATGACCATCAAGACGCGTTTGTTCTTCGGGCGCTGAGGCGGCTGGCGGACTTTCGCGACGGCTTGCTGTTCCTGGGGGGGGACCTGAATGTGCCACTGGTACCGGCGGTAGACACTTCCTCGGGTACCTCGTCTCTGAGTGCGGGGGCACTCAAGCGTATCTCACAGAATCTCCATGAGGCCCAGTTGATAGATGCATGGCGGCTTCATCATCACGGAGAACGTGATTATACCTTTTTTTCTTCACCCCACAAGAGCTATTCGAGAATAGACTATATGTTTGTTCCTCACAATCAGTTGGAGGAGGTCCGTGATATCGACATAGGTAATATCACGTGGTCGGACCACGCACCAGTTACCATGCGCTACTGCCTCTCGCCTTCGGCGTTTCTGAAAACTAGATTCTGGAGACTAAATGAGAGTCTCCTACAAGACCCGACAGTTCTGTCAGATGTGACGAACGAAATGAAACACTATTTTCAAACCAATGATACCGAGGAATGCGATCCGGGAATCCTATGGGAAGCCCATAAGGCGGTCATACGGGGAACCCTGATTAAACACGGCGCGAGAATTAAGAAGGAACGGGACCGGGTTTTGCTCGAGCTTCTACATAAGATACAGGCAGCAGAGGCAAAACATAAACGTATGCCGGATGCCGCGCGGGAAGTGGAGCTGATGACCCTCAGGAAACAGGTGATAGACCTGTTGCAATACAGAGCTAAGGCAGCATTGCAGGCCTGTCGGAAGCTTTCGTATGAATTGGGCGACAAATGCGGGAAACTGCTGGCTAGATCAGTCAGGAAACAGCGCCTTAATGCATACATCCCCCAGATCATTACTTACGCGGGTCACCGGAAATCCATACCATCTCAGATTGTGTCAGAATTCCGAGACTTCTACTCTTCTCTTTATAACCTGCCGGTAACTGCCCCAGCCGAATCTGAGATACGGGACTATATAGCGGCGTCGCGGATTCCCCAGTTGTCGGCGGAGGAGAGAACGGGGCTGGAAGATCCCATTACAGTAGAAGAATTGCAGCAAGCGTTAGGCGGGATGAAACCGGGCAAGGCGCCGGGCCCGGACGGGTTCACGCTTCAGTATTACCGAACACTTTTCCCATTATTAAGCCCCCACATGGTGAAGATGTTCAACGGTCTGGGAAACGGCGCGCAGCTCCCCAGGGATACTCTTAGGGCGCACATTTTCCTTATACCAAAGGAGGGCAAGGATCCAGCAGCATGTGGCAGCTATAGGCCCATTTCCCTCCTTAACATAGATCTGAAACTATTCACGAAGATCTTGGCCAATAGACTATCGCAGTTCATCCCAAGCTTGATTCATTTGGTCCAGGTGGGGTTTGTCCCGGGCCGTGAGGCGAGGGACAACACCACTAAAGTGCTCGACCTCATTCACGTGGTTAACACGAGGAAGACCCCCTGTGTAGTTCTTAGCACTGACGCAGAGAAGGCGTTTGACAGGGTGAATTGGCCCTTCCTGTCCGCTGTTCTCGAGAGGATCGGCTTGGGACACAAGATGCTACAGTGGATCCTTAGCATTTACTCCACCCCCTCAGCTCAAGTTAAAGCAAATGGTATCCTCTCAGACCCGTTCCAGATAGCAAATGGCACGAGGCAGGGCTGTCCCCTCTCGCCCCTTCTTTTCGCTTTGGCCTTGGAACCCTTTTTGGGTACTGTGAGGTCCAGTCCGGATATAGCGGGGGTGTCTGTGGGAGACGCCCAATATAAAATCTCGGCCTACGCGGATGATCTTCTGTTTACACTAACTAGCCCTACAGTGTCCCTCCCGAATTTACTCAAAGAATTTGACAGATATAGGAAACTCTCTAACCTGAAAATCAATTTTGATAAATCCACCGCTATGGGGCTTAATATGCCCACAAGTAGGCTGGGCGCACTGCAGTCACGCTTTAGATTCAAGTGGTCCGACACCTCCCTTTTGTACCTGGGAACCTGGATCCCGAAAGATTTGAAACGCACGTTTGAGCTTAATTTTCCGCCCCTACTGACCAAAACCAGATTGCTCTTGGAAGATTGGGCCGGAGGCCTCCATTCCTGGTTTGGCAAGTGTAATCTGTTGAAAATGTCCATACTCCCGAAGTTTCTGTATCTGTTCCAGGCTCTACCGATTCGCATCCCGCCCCAGTACTTTAAACAGGTGAACTCTCTCTTCACCAAATTTATCTGGGCAAAATCTAGACCTAGGTCGAGGAGATGCTATCTTACCCTGCTCAAACGTTATGGAGGGCTAGCCCTTCCTGATGTGGGACATTATTATTCGGCAGTCCATCTGGGACGCATAATAGACTGGAACCGCCATGGCACAAACAAACAGTGGATACAACTAGAGCAGGCACAGTCTGATGCCACACTGGGAAAGGCAGTCTGGTGCTATGATAGGCTGCCCTCAGAACTGAAATTGCATCCGGTGATAGGCACTACTATCCAGATAGGCTTCTCGATGATTTTTAAAAACGCTCTCTCTACCGGGGAATCCCCGTTGTATATGATTCTAGGGAACCCTGCTTTCCCCCCTGGCTTGGAGGGGACGGCTTTTGAGACACTGCGGGCGGCGGGAAGGGACCAGGCCCGACACTTCCTGACGGACAATCACTGGCACATGGTGGCTGCGCTGACCAATGATAGTGGCGGGTTTCGCCTTCCCTTTTGGAACGCAATGAGACTACATCATTTCCTCCACGCGATACCCAACCCGGCGCACCACAACAGGGACCTGACAACGTTTGAGGAGTACTGTAGCGGAGAAGGGGTGGTACCTAGCGTCTTGTCCAAAACTTATGATATACTATACTCCCCGGCGGAACAACCTGAGCTGCATTTCCTGCTTCAATGGGAAGCAGACCTGCAATGCTCGTTCTCTAAAACCCAGAAACAATCAATTATTGGATTCTCGTTAAAATCTTCTATCTGTACAAAGATACAGGAACTAAATTATAAAATCTTGACCAGGTGGTACTACACTCCCAGTCGACTTCATAAGATCTTCCCGGCTACCTCGGATAGATGCTGGCGATGCCTTACGGGAGAAGGGACACTCCTCCACCTCTTCTGGTCCTGCCCCCTGCTGCAGCACTACTGGACGACAGTTCGCACGGTCACTCAAAAATTCAGCAAATTACAGATGACCCAGCTGTCGTCTTGCTTCATGCCACAACGCTCCCGGCTCGCAAGTACAAAAAATCGATTGTGAGACACCTTTTGAATGCAGCCAAGGCGTGCATCCCACTTCTGTGGAAAAGCACTAGTCCTCTGACTGTGGCGATGTGGCTGCGCAGGGTGGAGGAGATCAGAAGATTGGAGGACCTGGTCCAGGCGGCTCAAGATAAACAGGAACAACACTCTCAAACATGGCGACTTTGGTCCATGTTTATATATTCCGATGAAGGGGTAGCAATGTTGGCCAATTGAGGGATAATGAGTAACGATTGAAGTGGGCGTCACACCGCCACGGTGTGGTCTGACCCCCTCAGGCCTTCCCCCCCCCCAATCTCTCTCTCTCTCTTTTCACGTTCTTTCTATACTCTTCTCTCTTGATCCGAAACGTACACAAATGACAGGTATAGGGCATTAAGGGATGTTGAGTGCGGTATTAAGGATGTAGACCTGGACCCCTGTACAGGACGAGTTAGTAGGTGGCTTGACCTAGGTCCTAGGTATTTCAGGGTTCAGGATTGAGTCATGTTCGGCACTCACAGCATGTATAGTGGTCTCCTGCCGCAACATAGTTGGGGTTGGAGCTATGACACTCATATGCCTGTATATGTCAACGTTTGAATTTTGTACTGTGTTGTACTTTCACTGTTCTTTTTTCTGTTCCTTCTTCGATTGAAAAAATAAAAACTTATATTTGGAAAAAAAAAAAAAAAAAAACGATTGTGTCAGATCGCGGTCACGTAAAACACAACGACGTGCTGAAATAAAACGAAGTTCAATGCTTGGGTCGACTTGATTCTGAGCATGCGTGGATTTTTAACAGATTTTTGTGCCTACTAACGATCGTTTTTTTCCCATCGGTTAGAAATCCATCGGTTAAATTTAAAGCAAGTTGGCTTTTTTTTAACCAATGGTTAAATAACCTATGGGGCCCACACACGATCGGTTTTGACCGATGAAAACGGTACATCAGACCGTTGTCCTCTGGTTAACCTATCGTGTGTACGAGGCCTAAGATACAGTGGGCAAAAAAGGACAGGAAAGGGGCCAAAATGGCGATCTATATGGTAAAAGATAGATGCAGCAGGATCGGGATAGCAGGTACAAGCGGTGGGAACATGATGACAGATTCAAGGCAGCTGGATCAGGATAGCGGGTACACAATAAACCGGGTCAGGATAACAGGTGTGCCCAGCTGGTTATCCACTTCCTAGCAGGAGTCTTGCTTCAATGCTCTGTGAAAAACAACTGCACTGCATCATGCAGAATAATTTTGGTATCTATAGGAAATACATTGTCAGTCTCATATCAGTCTTATAGGAAAGTGGTAGAGACAAGATATTCATCAAATCCTGAATAGAAGTTGTCAGAAGCAGTACACAGTTTCAATATAAAGTTTTAAATACACAGGAAGCTAAATACGGAGCTCACTTTTTGCTAAACACATAGGTCAGCAGTTTTTACAAGACTGTTTTACTTTCCATATCAATATCTGGTATTTTCTGTACAGAACCATGAAACAGAAGCATCCTAATTGCATAAAACAATTCTTATCATCAGAAATACCTAGTGCACCCCCCCTCCCTTTCTACATCTGTTCACCATTCCGTCTCTGTAGGTGAACTGTATATTAACCCTTCACCTATTTCATACCACACATTAACCACTTCCCGACCTGCCACTGTCATTAGCTGTACGTTGATTAGTTTAAGCTGGATAACTGCACTGCGGGGGTACCGATGCTCGCCACGAGCACAGGAGGCAAAACAGGGACATGTTTGTGTAAACACACACATCCCTGTTCTGTTGTGAGAGAAGATGCAGATCGTGAGTTCCTATAAGCTGGGAACCATGATCTGTCATCTCCTATAGTGAGTCCCATCACCCTACAGTTAGAACACACAATAGGGAACACAATTAACCCCTTAATCGCCCACAGTTTTAACCCCTTCCCTGCCAGTGACATTTACACAATAATCAGTGCATTTTTGATCGGTGTAAAAATGACAATGGTCCCAAAAATGTGTCAAAAGTGTCCGATGTGTCTGCCATAATGTCACAGTACCAATAAAAATCTCAGATCACCGCCATTACTATAAAAATCACCACCATTACCAAAAAATAATAAAAATGCCATAAATCTATCCATATCCATATAACTTTTGTGCATACCAATCAATATTCGCATATTGCAAACAAACTGAAAAAAAACCCATCAATTGCAGCCACTGTGCCCATCAAATACAGCTACTGTGCCCATCAATTGCCGCCACTGTGGCATCAAACCCAGCCCCTGTGCCATCAAATGCAGCCACTGTACCCATCAAATGCAGCCACTGTGCCCATCAAACGCTGCCACTGTGCCCATTAAATGCTGCCACTGTGCCCATCAATTGCCGCCACTGTGCCCATCAAACGCTGCCACTGTGTGCCACTGTTCACCTTTTTTGACACCTATTAGAGCCTACGGCTCTAATCACGTGCTTCAAAAAATACCCCGCTGCTGTCATTCAGGCTCCCGGTGCCTGGCGCCTGAATAGGGGGTGGCAGTGGCGACCATAGATAGATTCATGCAATGCATGAATCTATCTATTGGTGATAGAAGGAAGGCAGGAGAGAGGGGGCAGCACTGTGCGCCCCTTATGGATGCACCACCACAGGACTGATGACTATGACCAAATATGGTAATTGTCATATTTGGGCAATATCATTGCCCAAAAACGGTCATGTGACAATATTTGGTCAGTGATATCATGCTATCAATGCCTCTTTTCTTACATGACCGGAGATTCCCAGCTTATCTCTGCTGATTTCTGTGTGATCTTGTCTAGTTTCTGACCTTGGCTTGTCTATGCTGACTTTCAGGTGTGACCTTCGACCTGCTTCCTGACCATGACCCTGCCTTCTACCCTGCCTACTGTCTGTCTTCTTGGCTGCCAACCACTGCCAGTCTCCAACTATGCTTCTAACCTGTCATGTGCTCCAATGTTTTCTCAGCTACCTTGCAGTCCACTTCTCCTTAGTGATCTATATCAACACCTCACAGTCAAGCCTTCTGCTAGAAGTGTGCTTCCATGAATTGGACTCTTAAAACCCATGCCGTTCTGTGCTTGGATTTAAGGTGTAAGTAAGACCCATTTATTATTGTCACTTCTCAGATGGTACATGAAACCATTTCTCTTTGCAGCTCCATCTGTAACAGGCACTATGACATCATCATGCACAATATTGGACCAGCAGCCCTGCATTGTAAGTTATGACAATGGGGTTACAAGAAAAACAGAAATGGAAGGCGCACACATCTAGTGCATTACCAGAGATAATTGAATAATAAAAAAAATTGTATAAAAGTGGGTACTCACAAAATGAGACTGACAAAAGGCCAGTTGCATTTTTTGAGTACCCACTTTTAAATTAAAATGTTTTTTATTATTTAATTACCTCTGGTAATGCACTAGGTGTGCGGCCTTCCATTTCTGTTTTTCTTGTAGTTTCTTTTGGATTACCCCATCTGAGGAAGGCAGAATCCACCTAGTTTTGGGATACCATATATACCTTTTACACCACCATTTTATTTGATATCTGTTACATCACACCTCGGAAGACCTATTAGCGCTGGAAGTGACTGTGTTTTTTGTATTATGACAATGGGGGCCCACCCACAACTGCAAGCATCAGAGAAAAGGGGAGCTCACTGGCTGGGTAAGTACAACTGCTTTTTAATAATCACCTAGGCAAAAATGAGCACTTAACCCTTGCAGTCGGGGTGGGGTACTGGAAGGGTCACTTTGTACCTTATCGTACCTAGAGTTCAGCATAAAGGGGTTGTAAAGGTTTGTTTTTTATTTTCTAAATATGTTCCTTTAAGCTAGTGCATTGTTGGTTTACTTACCCTTTCCTTCGATTTCCCTTCTAAATGTTTTTTTTTCTTTGTTTTCTTTGTCGAAATTTATCACTTCCTGTTCCTCCTCAGTAAGCTGTTCTGGCTGACTAATCACCGCTCGGATGATGGGGGCAAGCTTACTGAGAAAGGAACAGGAAGTGAGAAATTCAAACAAAGAAAAAAAAACAATTAGAAGGGAAATCTTAGGAAAAGGTTAGTGAACCAACAATGCACTAGCTTAAGGGAACCTATTTAGAAAATAAAAAATGAACCTTTAGAACTCCTTTAAGTAGGGATGTCCCGATACCACTTTTTTAGGACCGAGTACAAGTACCGATACTTTTTTTCATGTACTCGCCGATACCGATTACCGATACTTTTTTTTAAATGCAGCCATGTGTCCCCAAAATGCATCCTAGTGTCTCCCCCCAAATGCAGCCTTGTGTCTCCCCCCAAATGCAGCCTTGTGTCTCCCCCCAAATGCAGCCTTGTGTCTCCCCTTAAATGCAGCCTTGTATCTCCCCCCAAATGCAGCCTTTTGTCTCCCCCCAAATGCAGTCTTGTGTCTCCCCCCAAATGCAGCCTTGTATCTCCCACCAAATGCAGCCTTGTGTCTCCCCCCCAAATGCAAACTTGTGTCACCCACCAAATGCAGCCTTGTGTCTCCCCCCAAATGCAGCCTTGTGTCTTCCAAATTCAGCTTTGTGTAGGTCTCCCCCCGCCGTCTAGTTGTTCGGCGCTCGGGAACATATCAGCTTTCATTTGAATAGCTGTGTGTTCCCCGCCGCGCGTCGTCATATATAGCCCCTCCCCTTGTCCGGGCACTTTGATAGACAGATCACCCGTCCAATCCTGGGACGGGTGATCTGTCTATCAAAGTGCCCGGACAAGGGGGAGGGGCTATATATGACAACGCGCGGCGGGGAACACACAGCTATTCAAATGAAAGCTGTTATGTTCCCTGAGCGCAGAACAACTAGACGGCGGCAGCGGCAGCAGCGGCAGCAGCTCTCCTCCAGTGGCATGTTTTACATACCCGAGGACTGCTCTGCTCTCCGCCTCCTCTCCGCCTTCCTCTCCGCCTTCCTCTCTGCCCCCTCAGTCTCCTCTCGGTCTCCTCTCCAACTTCTCCCCGCCCCCTCTCCGCCCCCACTCAGAGAAAAAAAAATAAAGTATCGGTGAAGCATCGGGAGCATTTGCGCGAGTACAAGTACCCACGCAAATGCTCAGTATCGGTCCCGATACCGATACTAGTATCAGTATCGGGACAACCCTACCTTTAAGGATAATTGTGACAATATCATTATAAAAATAAGGCTCATCCTTACAGTTTGCAATACAATATAGAAGTGTGATGCCGCTTACACACGATCATTTTTCGGCTTGTAAAAAAAAAGTTTTTTAAAAATGTCATTTAAAATGATCGTGTGTGGGCTTCACATCATTTTTCGGGTTCTGAAAAACGTAAAAAATTTTGCTAAAACTACGTGAAAAAACTGCGCATGCTCAGAAGCAAGTTATGAGACGGGAACGCTCGTTCTGGTAAAACTACCGTTCGTAATGGAGTAAGCACATTCATCACGCTGTAACAGACAGAATAACGCAAATTGTCTTTTACTAACACAAAATCAGCTAAACCAGCCCCAAGGGTGGCGTCATCCGCATGGAACTTCCCCTTTATAGTGCCGGCGTACGTGTTGTACGTCACTACGCTTTGCTAGAGTATTTTTTTAAAACGACCGTGTGTGGGCAAACGTCGTTTTAATGATGAAGTTGGAAAAAAAGAGGTTTTTTCTAGATGCTAAAAAACGTTGTTTTTCACAAGCGGAAAATGATCGTGTGTACGCGGCATAACACTAAAACCTCTGGAATTACAGTATATTCACTACTGAACTTTTAGTGTCCCAAAAGCAAACATTTTATACCAGGAATGTACTGATAGCACAAAAGAATTTCTCTTGACCGATGCTTGTTGTTACAACTGTCTGTACAAACATCTCCAACATTTTACAGTGATTTAGTAGTAAAAAGTTATAATACACTAGACATTCTTCAATAAACAGTGAGGTTTGCAAACTTTGGGAAGGCGGCCCAGTTGTGATATTTGCTTATCAAAGCATAGTATATTTACTTTTTTTTATGCAAACAGATTAAAGAAAAATGTGAAGCTGTGAGGGGATGAAAAGGAATGCGGATGCAATAAAGAACAGTCAGTATGACAGTGGGCCAACCAAGTTCATGTTCTACAGAAATGACCAAGAAAAAGGAAAATCTTTAACAAATTGCACATTGTGGAGAGATCTTATAAAAAGTATCGTACACACTAGCTGAAGGGCCTAGTATATATTTTGGGTGGACCCTGCATTTTTATTTTTTTTCAATACATTTTGCATTGCTAACATTGCCTCTGAGTACATGTCACTAATCAGATAAGTTAAGATGCTGATCCGACTTGGATGCAACTTCCATTCAATGGGCTGAAATCGGACCCAAGTCAGACTAAAGTAGTGCTGGAACCTTTTTAAAAGTCAGACCAACACAAGTCAGACCAGTTAAGACGACTCTCATAAGGAAACATTGATTTTTACATGTCACACGACATGTGTTCTCAAAGCCGGAGCTCATGTCACACCAGTGTGACCCAAGCCTAAATCGGCTACATCAATCACCTTGCAGGTGGAAATAGAGGGAAAATGCATCATAGCCAAATCCAGGATGCTGGAACCAGCAGCTATGATGGAGCAGTAGTGCTACAAGCTCCTGACAAAAACTCACTGAAAACTGAGCATGTGCAGAGTTGTCACCACAGCTGCAAAATCCCCACCTAAATTGAGGACATGAATAGAAGGTGGAGATAGAGCGCATCAGGATACATTTTTGCAGAATACAGAAAATGAATCTCATAGTGACTGAGTATGAATAGCAGCTAATACATCATTTATTGATCTTTTTTATGATGTGGGTTTAGTGACACTTAAATGTGAGGGATATGTGGACACAAACACAAGTAGATCCTATTTTTTGCAACTGGGTTCAGTTCCTTCAGTGCAACATTCCTAAACTTTGGGGAGAGAATACACTGACTATCAGGTCACAAGAGACAGCACAGGAGCCTGTTATTTACTATGCCTTTCAATTAGCTTGTAGGAGGGGAACAGGGAACTGGCTTGTTGTGAGTCTATATGTTTGTACTGATACACAGAGCGTATAAAGTTTTTTCTATAAGACAGCTGTGACTGACAGCACCAGAAGCCAATGTGGCTCCCACTGCTGTGTCTCAGCCAATGAGGATGGAGAGACTGGGGAGAGACCCGGAAGAGACACTGCTCTTGTGCACATCACTGGATCGAGATCGAGCTTGGGTAAATATTGGGGAGGCTGGGGAATGCTGCACACAGAGGGGCAGATCCACGTAGATCGGCGCATATATCCGCCGGGCGTAGCGTATCTAAGATACACTACGCCGCCGTAACTTATTTTTATTTTTTCAAATCCTCAAAGAATTTGCGCCGTAAGTTACGGCGGCGTAGTGTATCTTTGGCGGCGTAAGGGCGCGGAATTCAAATGGATGTGATGTGGGCGTGTTTTATGTAAATACGTTCTGACCCGACGTAAACAACGTTTTTTGAACGGCGCATGCGCCGTCCGTGGGGGTATCCTAGTGCGCATGCTCGAAAATAAACCGGAACAAGCCAATGCTTCCGACGGTGACGTCATTCTACGCAAATCCCTATTCGCGAACGACTTACGCAAACGACGTAAAAAATTCAAAATTTGACGCGGGAACGACGGCCATACTTAACATTGATTACGTCTCATAATAGCAGGGGTAACTATACGCCGGAAAAAGCCGAACGCAAACAAAGTAAAAAATTGCACCGGCCGGACGTACGTTCGTGGATCGCCGTAACTAGCTAATTTGCATACTCGACGCAGAATTCAACGGAAACGCCACCTAGCGGCCAGGGGAAAAATGCATCTACGATCCGGCGGCGTACTAAGACGTACGCCTGTCGGATCGATCCGAGATGCAGTCGCTAGGTAAAAAACATACAACGCGGAAAATTTAAAATTACGCGGCGTATCAGTAGATACGCCGGCGTAATTCCTTTGTGGATCTGCCCCAGAATCTTTTTTACCTTCATAAATAGAATGCACAAAGGTAAAAAACTTGAGCCTTTACAACCACTTTAACCCAGAAAACGTGGCATGCAGTGGCAAAAAGCAATAAAATATATATAATTTTTGGCCATTATAGGTAAATCATTTGAAAGGTAAGCTGCCAGAAAAAAAAATTAGCTGCTATTACTGCTGGGTCATTAGCTAACCATGTAGCAAGATACTTATATGGTTTCTTTGATCTTGAAGGTTAAATTCATAGATTGACTCCAAAAAATAATACAAATACAGTAACATTTTCTCGTGCTTTGTCTAAAAGTCAGCGAGGTAAATGACTGCTACCAGACCTTGGACACATATTGTTTCCTTGATATTGTATGTGTAGGCTTTTGCAAACAGCAACGACTTTACCCGTTTTCTCTGCGGTAATACATTGGTTTGCATTTTCTATTTTCAAATTTTGGGACAGAAGTTTTCAACACAGATAACTTTCTGCATTATTTTATCACACTTGAAAAAAATGATTTTTGACAATCAAAAATGTTATAATTACTTCCTGGTGACACTGCGCACAGCAACGAGAAGTGACACATAGACAAGCGGATCGTGGGGGGAGACTCTGTTCTGTCTTACAATTAGAACATTTCACTAATACTTAGATGGGGTGCTTTTTAATCTGTCTTTGTGAGTGACATGTTTTAATGGGATGTATATAATAAATAATATAGGGTAACGGTATTACACTATTGGTCTTTCCTATTCACCATGTGAGCTCTCCTCCTTGGCAGTTTTACTGCATTAATCATACACGGACACTATTATAATCACTACTTTATTTATTGTTTTTATTATCATCCTTTATGGGTATTGATTCATCACCATTTAACATTGTCACTTATTTATGTTATTATCACTGATGTGTGTATAGTTCATGCGCGAAACACCCTCTTTTGCACAGTACATGTACACTGGTTCATTTATAGTCGTTTCTAGGCAGTTATGTTTAGAGGTTTTTTCTTGAACCCCAAAAAAAAATGCGTTCAGAAGCTGTGTTTAGAGGCAGTTGAAGCGCCAAGCGTGGCTAAACGCGGCTAAACGCAGCTAAACGCAGCTAAACATGGCATGTAAACGCAGCTAAACGGCCGTTTTTAGACTCTGATTTTTAGCTGTCTAATTAAATCATTTAGGAGTAGTGTTGAGCAGAATACGCCATATTCGATTTCGCGATATATCTCGAATATATAGTCGAATATTCGAGATATATTCGCTAAATTCGAATATTCGTGATATTTTATCGAAATGAAATGATTGCGAATTTTCGCTATTGCGAATGCGAAAATAATTGCGAATTTTCGATAACTGCGGTAGGAGCACTCTGATTGGCTCAGAATATTCTTGATATTTTTTTGAAATTTCGCAAAATGCGAATGCGATATTTACTGCGCAATTTCGACAAATGCTGTAGGAGCACTCTGATTGGCTCAGAATATTCATGATATTTTACAATACAAAATAATTGCGAATATTCGGCAAATGCGGAAGGAGCACTCTGATTGGCTCAGAATATTCTTGATATTTTACAATACAAAATAATTGCGAATATTCGGCAAATGCGGAAGGAGCACTCTGATTGGCTCAGAATATTCTTGATATTTTACAATAGAAAATAAAAAGTGTTTTGCATTGGTGGTGATTCTTTACTCTATCCATCTGTCACAGCCGTTTGTCAATCAAACACCTTGAAGATTGAACACGTTCATGCTGCATGCTTTGTACTTTTTTTCACTTCACATATCAAAGACATTTTTATGAAAGATTATTTTTCTATTATTGGGACTATATTTCTTTATATATTTGTTTCACTGTGTATTTCACAAGTTATTTGCGCTTGCTTATTTTATAATTTGCCCACATGTCTTGTCACTAGACATATTTTTTATTCTTGTAGAGCGACTCCATTTTCTGTCTTGTATTAATTTATGTTGTATAACATTTTTGAGTTGCTGCTGTATTCTCCCCTTTTTTTAAGGTATGCGCAATTTTTTCCTTCTTACAAAAAAAAATAATATCAAACATACAAATATTCATAACAGAAACATACACAAAGCCCCCCCCCCTTTTGCATCAGAGACAATCAGAGTTCTCCTACCACAGTTATCGAAAATTCGCAATAATTTTCGCATTCGCATTAGCGAAAATTCGCAATTTTTTTTTTTATATTCGGCAACATAAAAGGATCGCCTCAGCTTAGCTACTCGGCCCAGGGTCTCTAATCATACCAGCAATGCTTTTAGACGTCGATAGGATGTGATCTGTTTTAAAAATAAAATTGAAAAAATGCGAATATTCGGAATTGCGAATATTCACCGCGAAATTCGAAATATATCGCGAATACTCGAATATGCCATATTCGAGCCGAATATTCGCAATACGAATATTCGTGAGCAACACTATTTAGGAGAGGTTGAACAACGTCCCGTGTAAATGAAGCCTAAAGCGTTACTCCACTTTTGTTTAGAAAAAAAAATCATTCCCCTCTTGGATATCTATGTACAGTGCAAGGATTATAACAACCTTTGTGGAATATTCCTATATTTTGTTATTCTGAAGAAATCCATGTGTGTTTGTCTGTGCCTCTGGGTTCTGTGGGTCTAATGGGAGTGGTTTAATAATTATCAGTCAGCTGTGGCAGCTGCAGGGCCCTAATGAGGAAAGCTGCTGGGCCTGCATCCCTTTAGTCGTGTTCCCATTGGAAATATCTCACCAAAAATTACATTTGTGTTGCAGGCAATGCCTGAAATCTGACTTGTATTTTAGGCAGACTTCTGGAAAAATTAGTGAGCCAATCACGCAAGCATGAAATTGTGTTTCTGGGGTGTGGTCAGTGCACATTCTGTGTACAGAACAACTCCACTTATTGGCCATATTGCTTTGCATATATAGAAAATTACAGTGGCTGCAGATTGAAAAGGAAAGGTAATTTTTATTAACATTCAATAACAATATGACTTATGTCGCAATTGTACACACTATATTATTTTTTCTATTTTTGATATTTTTTCCCCCCACGAAAGTGAAGTTACCCTTTAAGATTCCCAAGAAAGAGGTGCAGGGTAACTGTATGGGCTTTGATAGCTCTAAGCTGTCCCTCAGTAGATAACTAGCTAGGTATTGCACATGGCTGCTACTCTGCTATAGGCTCTAGGGTGTCGTTTTTGAAGCTACTCGCTCAGTCCCTTCTAAAGATTCTGTAGCTCATCAGGTGACTGCTGAACAGGCCATCTGCTGGACAGGTCCCCATTGTTCCCAGGGTGGCTTAGCTAAGCTTAGCTGAGGCTGAAAATGTGTGAGGCCTCGTACACACGGCCGAGGAACTCGACGTGCCAAACACATCGAGTTCCTCGGCCAGTTCAGCCCTGAAGCCGCCGAGGAGCTCGGCGGGACGAGAGCTCCCATAGAACAACGAGGAAATAGAGAACATGTTCTCTATTTCCTCGCCGAGGTCCTCTTCGGCTTCCTCGGCCGAAAGTGTACACATGGCCGGGTTTCTCGGCAGAATTCAGCCAGAAACTCGGTCGGAAGCTGAATTCTGCCGAGGAAACTGGTCGTGTGTACGAGGCCTGAGGCTCCCTCTTCTCTCTCTTGCTCCATCTCTTCCTTCCTTATGACTCCCTCTGCCTGGAAGCAGAGCCCCCCAGCAAAGGGCGTAATGGCGGTGCCATTAAAGTTTATGTGTACAAAGGCAGGTGTCCCAATACTTTTGGAAATATAATGTATATTTTTACTATTTTAGCTGAAATGGGATTTGAAATTCTGTACAGCCAGACTTGTGATTTATACACACATTCCACACTACACAGTCAAACCAATGACACATTTAGTTCCTAATTAAGTTATTCAGTAGTTCGGAAATTCCTGTATCACCTCCTAAAGCACAGACTTTTTCCATCGGAAATTACGATGGTGTGTACGAGGCATTACAGGTACAATCATGACTCCCAAAGGCAGAGGCATGATGGGACTTGGAGTTTCACATCAGCTAGAAGGCCACACGTTGAGCACCCATCTCCTAAATCCTCCAGTTTAGACAGTGAATTGGCATCCTAACCTCTGTCCAATCAGCATGGATTTGAACCAGAATCAGTAACTCTAACCAAAAAGTAGCAGACTAATAATCCTGATTATCCTGATCCTGGCCAATATAAGGCAGAACAATAAACATATATACTGTGGCCCAGATTCTCAGTGGAAATACGACGGCGTATCTCCAGATACGGCGTTGTATCTCTGCGTTGTGCCGTTGTATCTATGTGCCTGATTCTTAGAATCAGCTACGCATAGATATCTGTTAGATCCGACAGGCGTAAGTCTCTTACGCCGTCGGATCGTAACTGCATTTTTACGCTGACCGCTAGGGGCGTGTATGCTGATTTACACGTCAAAATATGTAAATCAGCAAGATACGCGAATTCCCACGCAGTACATTTATGCCGTTTACGTTAGGCTTTTCCCAGCGTATAGTTACCCCTGCTATATGGTGGCGTAAGTGCGGCGTACCAATGTTAAGTATGGCCGTCGTTCCCACGTCGAAATTTAAAAAAGTTACGTCGTTTGCGTAAGTTGTCCGTGAATAGGGTTGGACGTTATTTACGTTCACGTCAAAACCAATGACGTCCTTGCGGCGTACTTTGGAGCAATGCACACTGGGAAATTCCACGGACAGCGCCGTTTGGGAAAAACGTCAATCACATTGGGTCAAGCCTGTTTTACATAACACATGCCCACCTCTTCACAATTTGAATTAGGCGGGCTTACACCGGCCTATTTACGCTACGCCGCCGCAACTTTTTTTTGAGAATACGGCACTTGCCTGTAAAAGTTGCGGAGGCGTAACGTAAATAGGATATGTTACGCCCCCACAAAGTTACGCAATTCTACGTGAAACTAGCCCTGTATGTTTAGCTGTTTGCCTGGAAACACACATTAACACATTTAGCTTTTTAACAAGGCTGTAAATTTAATCTAATTAAGAGTACGCCTCTTTATGTAACCCTTTAACTGACTGTGACTACCAAGGGCATTTATAATATGTTTTCCCATCACTAAAATAGCTGTGAAAATTTCAGATAGAAACATTTAATTTGAGATGCCTGAATGCTCCGCATGTAACATCTGTATGTATTCAAGGTCATCCTTCCAAAGAGAAGTCTGCAGTGCTTTTCATCCTTTGGAGCCTGGGAATAATGTTGCTAATTATCACTGGGTAATAACTTTGGCCATGTACAAATTACCTTTGAAACTCAAGATTTAAAGAGCACAAGGCCATGAGAGGTTAAAGGCCTGTGCAATTCTTTAAGTGAAGGAGGTTCAGGGATAAGAAATCTTTCTCCACACCTTTTTTCTTAGCAGAAATATACAGTGATTTACGTATGTTTAG
Organism: Rana temporaria; assembly: GCF_905171775.1. Classification (NCBI taxonomy): domain Eukaryota; kingdom Metazoa; phylum Chordata; class Amphibia; order Anura; family Ranidae; genus Rana; species Rana temporaria. The sequence continues at coordinate 114,041,608 of NC_053498.1, read as the reverse complement.
ATAAGGTCATTGGTGAAAATGGGTATTATATGTTACTAGAATAAGTCAGGCAATTTGTTGGTGATTTATTTTCTGCAGTGCCATGAAAGCAATGCATTTCAAGGAAGAATTATTTGAATGGATCCGGGTGGGAAACCTATCATTACTTCAGGAAGTTATACATTTGTTTGCACAGAAATATCTAAATATAACAGCAGGCCTTTCCTGTGGGTTTGAGCTTAGGTCAATGGATACAATTTCAAGACATGCCCTAGAAATGTGGGATTTGATGTTAGAAAAGTTGTATGTCCTGTGTGTAATGAGCTACTTTCCGAAGTCTGTTCTGGCTGAAGTGATTTTTAAACATTGCATTACAGAAGACAAATGCAATAGGAAAGAACGGGATAAAAATAACCAGCTTTTATTTTTTATTTTTTTGCTCTCTAGTGTTAAAAAATAAAGTTGTTAATGCACTACTTACTTTTTTCATGCTTCAGTGATTATCTTTTTCTTTTGGTTCCTGATGGTGCCTTAAATTAGACATGTGCACACTGAAATATTTTGTTTCGGAATTTCGTTCGAAAAATACATTTATTTAGTTACTCCTGAAATTTGTTTTTATTAATTTTGTTTTGTTAAAAAATGCATTTGTCCGAAAACCCGAATTAATTAAGGCCTCGTACACACGATAGGTTAACCAGAGGACAACGGTCTGAAGGTTAGCTTCATAGGTCTGAACCTATGAAGCTAACCTATGACTGATGGTCCATCGTGCCTACACACCATCAGTTAAAAAACCGATCGTGTCAGAACGCGGTGACGTAAAACACAACAACGTGCTGAAAAAAACAAAGTTCAATGCTTCCTACCATGCGTCGACTTGATTCTGAGCATGCGTGTATTTTTAACCGATGGACGTGCCTACTAACGATCGTTTTTTTCCCATCGGTTAGGAATCCATAGGTTAATTTTAAAGCAAGTTGGCTTTTTTTTAACCTAAGGTTAAATAACCTATGGGGCCTACACATGATCGGTTTGGACCGATGAAAACGGTCCATCGGACCGTTGTCCTCTGGTTAACCTATCATGTGTACAAGGCCTAAGGCCAAATCTGTCATTGAAGGCTTATGGTTTCTGTCGAAAGTTCTAAGAAGATTAGACGGAGCCGCTAAACTGTACGACACCGCAATCATACTTTTCCGGTCGAATTTTCCCGCCACAAGCTTTAGAACTATTCTATGGTTGTATGACACTAGTAATAATTATATTTATAAATTATCATTACTAGTCAACCAACATTCAAATTCTTCTATAGCCTATGGGCAGAGCATTTTACCGGAAATATACGACTGCGGCGTCTTACAGTTTATCTGTTTCAATGATTCTTCTTAGAACTTTCAACAGAGACCATAAGCCTTCGATAAAAGATTCAACGTTTGTATGTTTTTCACTGCTTTGTCGAATCTTTGTCGTTCATGACGAATGGTCTACCCCAACACTGTCTCTATAATGTCAAATCTTTTCTCTCTATGTCGAATCTTTCCTCTCTATGTAGAATAATCTTGGACTAATAGAGTTAGGGTTAGGCACATTCGACCACAGGTTCCATAGATACAGATTGCTATTGTCAGCGTCATGTCGAATCTCCTATCTATATCAAACTGTTGTAGCAACAAAAATACAGCATTTTTTAATGTCAGATTTTACTAGAGATAGTACTTACTTGTGATAGGTCACGTTGTCTTGGGGCACGTGCATGCCATTACTAGTAAAAAAAAAATATTAATAAAAATGCCCTAAAACGATCACCTATTTTGTAGACTCTATAACCTTTGCGCAAACCAATCAATAAACACTTATTGTGATTTTTTTTTACCAAAATATGTAGAAAAATAAGTTTTAGCCTAAACTGGGGGATATTTATTATAGCAAAAAGTAAAAAATATAGATTTTTTTTCAAAATTGTCGCTCTATTTTTGTTTATAGCGCAAAAAATAAAAACCGCAGAGGTGATCAAATACCACCAAAAGTAAGCTCTATTTGTGGGGAAAAAAGGACGAACGTGCAATTGTCAGGTAAAGTGACGCAGTGCCAAATCGCAAAAAGTGGCCTGGTCTTTGGCCAGTCAAATGGTTTGGTGCTTAAAGGGTCACTAAAGGATTTTTTTTTTTTAGCTAAATTGCTTGCTTTACCTTACTGCAGTCCTGTTTTCATGTCCTCTTTGTTCGCTTTTGCTTTGATGTTGCTGTAAATCTTCTCTGTTCTGGACACTTCCTGGGTATCTGTTTCCTGATGACCACAGTACTGGGAGATTTCTCACGGTGGTGACTAATCAAGGAGGTGTGATTACTGTGTGTAAAACGAAACTGGATTGGTGCTGAGGAGTTTTAGACAAAGTATCACTGCTCTCTATTGGCTGACTGCCCTCTAGTGGCTCTCTGTACATCAGAAAACCAGCAAACAACAGCAAAAACGAAACTAAACTGTAGGCACATTATATGATTGTTATTTTATCTATTTTTAATCATTTTTAAAAGGAATCAGTTAACTATTATGTCTCTATACCGTCATTTCAGCTAAAAAAAAAATCATTTAGTGACCCTTTAAGTGGTTAACCATGTGATCGGCTTTGTCCATTCACAGCCGGTCACGTGTAAAAACAGAGATGCCGGTAATTGGCTCTAATTGCTTCACACTGACTAAATGTATGGCGAGGAGAGCCAATCAGCAGCATTTCCTCGCAGGGGACATCCAGACATGTAATCAGGGCACTGATCATCACAATACATTACCATCAGTGCCCGCAATCAGTGCCCACCAGTGCCAACAATCAGTGCCCACAAAAGCCACCAATCAGCGCCCATTAGTGCTGCCCATCAATGCCCATAAGTTCCACACATCAATGTCCATCAGTGTCCATCAGTGCTGCTCATCAGTGGCCATCAGTGCCACATATTAGCGCCCATCAGTGCCACCTATTAGTGCCCATAAGTGCGGCATATTATTGCCACCTAATCAGTGACCATACAGTAAGTACCACCTCATCTATGCCCATAAGTGTCACCTCATCAGTGCCCATCAGTGCAGCCTATCAGTGCTCATCAGTGCAGCCTCTCAATGCCAATCAGTGCCACCTCATCAGCGCACATCAGTGAAGGAGAAAAACTACTCCTTTACAAAAAGAATTATAAAAAACCCAGCAGTGATTAAATACCACCAAATGAAAGTTCTATTTGTGTGAAGCAAATTATACAAATTTCACATGGTAACAGTGTAGCATGACCGAGCAATTGTCATTCAAAGTATGACAGCGCTGAAAGCTGAAAATTGGCCTGGGCATGAAGGTGGTGAAAGTGCCCTGTAGGCAACTGGTTCAAGGTTATAAGTATGTGCAGGGCTGGTGCAAGGATTTTTGACACCCTAGGCGAAGCCTAATTTTGCCACCCCGTGGCTCCACCCCTGATTCAACCCCTTTGCCCTGCCCATGTTTGTACAGGGATACTTTCTCACCTCCTTGCCAACATAAACTCTGTTAGTGGGGGCAGTATGTAGCGAGGGCAGTATGTAGTGGGGGCAGTATGCAGTGGGCAGTATGCGTGGGGGCAGGGGCAGTATATGCTGGGGGCAGTATTTACTGGGGCAGTGCAGTATGTGGTGGGGGCAGTATGAAGTTGCACCCCTGAGAGTGGTTCCCTGCTGTTTGTGTGCAGGTTAGGGAGCTAAAGCATTAACTCACCTCATGGCTACAGGTGAAGATTCTCAGGGCTGCCATCTCGGCTCCTACCAGTGCAGTGCATTTTCAGCCAGAGAGGACACCAGGGTATGTGGGAGTCAGCCATTTCTTTCCTTTCCTGGGAGGGGGTTCTTCTACCCATAGCTGCTGCAGGGGTCAAGTCCTGGGGAAAAAAGTGTGGGAACTCCCACCCAAGATCCACTTCCCCACCAAAAAAAAAAAAAAGATACGCTCATATGCATGATTACTAAACCCTTGTTTTTTTTTTAGATCCACTGTACCTTAGTAGCAAGTTCTTTCTAAATCCCGCGATAACTCACAGCAGACCTCCGCAATGTCTCCTGGGAACAATGACAAAAGCTCCCAGGAGACATTGCGGCATCGAGGAAGTGACGGAATACCCGCACACTACCCGATTAATCCATATACAGGAAGCGGCCAGTAACATAAAGGATTAATAAGGTTCGCCTGCCCCCGACATTGACTCTGGGCATCGCCGCTTAGTGAAGGATTGGCTCGGGCGGCTCGGCTGCTCTCGGCTGCTCTAGTCTTGCAAAGGGAACTGTGTTCCTGCTGTGAACTTCGTTCCTACGCGTTCCCGCAGGACTTGAGCCCTGAGCTGCTGTCACATTTAAAAAACAGTGTAGCTGTGCACAGATACATCATTCATTCAGGCTGGGTTCACACTTGATTTAGGTTAAAATGATAAAGAAAACCCTGAAAACATAACTTGTTGGTAGTAGTTTAGATCTGGCATTTAAAAACACTGTTGTAATGTCACACCTGGCATACAGTTACTGAGAACTGAATGCACTGTGTATGAACCATGACTTCTTTCTTACAATCCATGGATGGAGTTATAATCAACTAACAAGTTAAGTGAATCTACTGTTGTCTTAGTGATTAATGCTTATGGTCAGTCTGCATAGCAGTAACATACTCAAAGTCACCTTAAATCCTGTTGCAGACTGCATGTTAAACGTACCTTTCAGTGTAGTAAGTATTGAACATTTTTTCAAGACGTCCATTACAAACAACATTTAGAGCAAATCACCCCTGTGTTCTTGAGCAAACAAGACCAAGCTGTATCTTGACCTGCGTGTCTATGATTGATGATTGTAAAAAACAAGGTTATCTTAACTTTGACAAACCAAAGTGGATAAGAAAATCTGTAAACGGAACCTTCCAACCAGTGTACAGTGTACAGCAACACCCTGTCTCCCGGGGGCTCACTTTGTTCATTACAAATTCATATTACTGCTCCATGGGCACTACATGTGTTTCGTCATTTGATTTTTCTATTTTAGATAATGATTTATTTTCCAGATTTGTTTGCCCATCGATAAAAATTAAACCCCAGGCACTGCCCATCATTCCCCTTCATGTATCTTTCTGCCCCTCTCCTACATGTACGTGCCTCGGCAACGCGCCTCAATAGCTGATCGTCAACTCGGCTCCACAGTTCCCCCCGGGCACTATTCGATAGCCGGGCACTTCTCGACAGAACACCGGCAACAGCCACCAATTTGGCATGCGGTTTGACATGTCAAATTGCATGGCAAATCGGACCAATGTGAACCTAGCTTACAAATAGCGTTTCAATTGCCTGCAAATGACAACTTTTGCTATTTTATTTTTGTTTTGTTTCCCCCTAAAAGTAATAACCAGACCCTTATCTATGATGAAACAAACAAAATGGAGTGGGGTATTTTGATAATAAAGGGAAACTCTACAAAAAAAAAGAAAGGTAAAAAGCATTGAGTCTTCCTAAGAATCCATATGAGACTCTAATCAAGCAATGCAGCCTGGAAGCAGAAGTGCAATTGGGAAACAAGGACCTTTCTGGCCAGTTCAGTAGTTGGCATTGGCATAGCATGGGGGGTGCAAGGGGGGCCTAGGCTCCGGGCGCAACATTTGGGGGGGGGGGCGAAATCCCACGCCAGTATGTGTCACCCTCGCTCCATAAATGTAAATTCTATTTCCTGTGCCCCCTCCGCCATGTTAATTCTCAGGCCGGCCCCTGGCACCCTGTGATTGGGCGAAAGGGGTCATGTGCGGCAGGTGGGGCTGGCCTGTCCTCAATCGGGGGAGAGCGGGGCTGGCCTTCGCTGTGGCCGCTGTCTTAAAATTCCACCTGCCCTCCCTTTTCTATTGTTTGGCATCAAATTTAGATTATAATGGGATTGTCCCAGCCACTTGGCAGGTTAGGGGGTATTTGGGGATCAATGAAAAGGGGAAATGGCTACAAAGCAGGGGACCAATCTGGTGTTATGGTGCTCCTCTATTGGTGTCAGTTGTTTTGATGGTGACTCTGTCCCTTGCGGAGTTAGAAATGGTGAATTAATTCCGAAGCTATCCTTGAGTTGCTGAGATGTGGCTGGGGACAAGGGTAGATTTTAGTCTATACTATTTGTCTAGTGAACATTGAAGGTCTCTTTTATTTGCACTGTTATTTTTTGTGATTAAATAAAGGGCTACTGTGGCTGATTAAATCCATGTTGTGCAGTCAATTTGTTACTAAGACTGCACAATATGAATTTATATAGGGGATATGGGGAGAAAAATTACCAAATACACCCGGCTTAAAAATTGTCAATGAAAATTATTGAACAAGATACACTATACTGACAAAAGTATTGGGACACCTGCCTTCACATGCACATGAAATTTAGTGTTATCCCAGCCTTAGTCCATAGGGTTCAATATTGAGTGAGGCCCACCCTATAACTATAACAGCTTCAAATATTCTTTGAAGGCTGTCTACAAAGTTTAGGAGTGTGTCTACGGGAATGTTTGACCATTCTTTCAGAAGCGCATTTGTGAGTTTAGGCACTGATGCAGGACGAGAAGGCCTGGCTTGCAGTCTCTGCTCTAATTCATCCCAAAGGTGTTGAGGTCAGGACTATGTGTAGGCCAGTCAAGTTCCTCCAATCCAAACTCACTCACCCACGTCTTTATGGACCTTGTTTTGTGCACTGGTCCAAATAATTTGATGGAGCAGGGATTATGGTGTAGGCAGGGCCGGATTCCAGACAAGGCCAACAAGGCCAGGCCTCGGGGCGGCAGTGGGTGCAGGGGCGGCACTGTGGCTGAGAGGAGAGGACACTTTCACTTTCATTTTGGGAGTTCCCCCTGTCATGCGGATGGTGAGAGGAGAGAAAACAGAGGGAAGAGGAGGTGAGATGGTTCTCGGCAGCAGCACCCCCCCTCCCGGTTCTCAATGTCATTTTGTCATTTTTGGCAGCAGCACCCCCCAATGCTCAATGTCATTTTTGGCAGCAACACCCCCCAGGTTCTCAGTGTCATTTTCTGCAGTACCAATCCCATTCCCCCACCCCCCCCTCCGCTTCTCAATGCATCTCAGTATCCTGCCGAAAAAGTCCCCCGGCGGATAATGTCCCCCCTGTACTGTGTAGACGAGGGCGGCATCGAAGGACCCGGCCTTGGGGCGGCAAAGGGAGTAAATCCGGGCCTGGGTGTAGGGTTGTTTTTTTCAGGAATTGGGCTTGACCCCTTAGTTCCAGTGAAGGGAATTCTTAAGGCATCAGCATACCAAGAGATTTAGGACAATGTCATGCTTCCAACTTTGTGGGAACAGTTTGGAGGGTGGCCCCTTCCTGTTCCAACATGACTGTGCACCAGTGCACAAAGCAAGGACCATAAAGACATGGATGAGCAGGTTTGGGGTGAAGGAACTTGACTGGCCTACACAGAGTCCTGACCTCAAAATCTTTGAGATGAATTAGAGCGGAGACTGCAAGCCAGGCCTTCTGGTCCAACATTAGTGCCTAACTTCACATTCCCTTCTGGAAGAATGGTCAAAAATTCCCATAGACACACTCCTAAACCTTGTGGACAGCCTTCCCAGAAAAGTTGAAGTTGTTATATCTGCTAGACATGTGCAATTTGTTTAGTTTCTAAATTCGTTTTTCGAATTCGTTAATTCCTAATTTTAATATTTCCGAATTTTTTATTTCCAAATTTTCAAACTTCCGAAAATTTTGAATTTCCGAATTTTCGGATTTTTGAAAAATCGAATTTCCGTTTCATTCGTTTATTTTTTTTGGAAATTCGGAATATTCGTTTTTTCCGTTTTATTTGTTCTTTGCTTTTTCAAAAATCCCAAAATTCGGAATTCCGAATTTTCGAATTTACGAATCTTCGAATTTACGAATTTACGAAAAAAGCAAAAAAACGAATAAAACAAATTTTTCGAATTTCCTGAATTTACGAAAAAAATGAAACAAATGAAACAAAAACGAAAAAAAATGTTTTTTTCGAATTTCCCGAATTTCCGAAAAAAAAAGAAAAAACGAGAATAGCATAAACTAAAAAAAACTATTTTTTTGGCAATGCACATGTCTAAATTATCTGCAAAAGGTGGGCCAACTCTATATTGAACCCTACGGATGAAGACTGGGATGCCATTAAAGTTAATGTGCATGTAAAGGCAGATGTCCCAATACTTTTGGCAATATAGTGTATATTGGTTATTACAGTGTTTTTATATACAATCTAGAATGTTTTTGGAAGGAAAGCTGGTTCAATGCTGAAATAAAATGTATTACAACATTATATATGAAATGATTAGTTGGCGCCTAGAACCAAAGCTGCCACAATATTAATGTAGACAGACCTCATTCCCAACCACAAGCCAAATATTTCATGCAACATTTTTACTTACAGTAAAGGTTAATACATAGCCATGGGTAAATATATTTCCACTTTACATGTGCTGAAATGTATTTTTTTGCCTGGAGTCCCCTATAGTATTGGTCTGGAGATTATGACATGGTTTGAAATAATTTCTGCATGTATTTTCCATTATAAAAGGGAGTGTTTGAACATCGTTTACACCCAAGATCAAATACACTTATTTTAAGATACCAGTTTCTTGTTTCGAAATAAAAAGTTATCAAGGCATCATTCAACGCGGGTCAATATATCCTCTTAGAAAAAGATTCTGCTATAAGCCCCCACTTGTCATCACTCACATCAGACCATTAGTACGCTGTAAACTGTGCATTTTATGGTATTAAGATACTGTCAATGTGATGTATTGAGCCTGCTGAAGTGCAGAAATACTGCATGGTTTTAACATGAGCCTCTAGATAAATAAGCAAAATATTTGTAATATAGATGTACATGGCTTATCTGCAGCAAGATAAAAATGGACAGCGTGCTACAGATCCACTGTACTTGTTAAATAATGTTATAGGATATTTATGGAATTAGATAGGATGTTAGAGCAAGATAAGCTCAGATATTTAAATTTTTATGAGGGTTCTTTTATACTTGTATTGTACTCACAGCACACAAGCCCTCCAGTTCACAGTCCAGAGCCTAGTGCACATTATTCGTTTTATGTAGCAAGAGAATGAAAAGGGATTATAACGGTGCTGAAAAAAAGCATATAGACAATTAGCAAGATTCACAAAGAGTTAAGCCGGCGTATCAGTAGATACGCCGTCGTAACTCTGAATCTAAGCCGTCGTACATTTAAGTGTATTCTCAAATTGAGATACACTTAAATGTAGCTAAGATACGACTGCCTGCGCCGTCGTATCTTAGCTGTCTAGTTCCGCTGGCCGCTAGGGGCGTGAACGCTGATTTACGCCTAGAATGTGTAAATCATTGAGATACGCCTATTCACGAACGTACGCTTGCCCGTCGCAGTAAAGATACGCCGTTTACGTAAGGCGTTTTCAGGCGTAAAGTTAGTCCAACAAAAAGCTGGCCTAGCCAATGTTAAGTATGGCCGTCGTTCCCGCGTCGAATTTTGAAAATGTTACGTTGTTTGCGTAAGTCGTTCGTGAATAGGGCTGGATGTAATTTACGTTCACGCCGAAACCAATAAGTTCTTGCAGCGTACTTTGGAGCAATGCACACTGGGATATGTCCACGGACGGCGCATGCGCCGTTCGTTAAAAACGTCAATCACGTCGGGTCACGATTCATTAACATAAAACATGCCCCCCTGTTCCTCATTTGAATTAGGCGCGCTTACGCCAGCCCATTTACGCTACGCCGCCGTAACTTAGGAGGCAAGTGCTTTGTAAAAAACAGCCCTTGCCTCTCTGACTTACGGCGGCGTAGCATAAATACGATATGCTACGCCGGCTGAAACATATGCCGCCATACGTGAATCCAGCTAAATAAGTGTAAAAAGGAAAATATATTTTTATTAATACAAGTATACATGAAAAAAGGGTTAATTAAAAACTGGTTATAAGAGCAAAAATTGGAATGGATGGGTCGCTGGCTTCCCAATTTTCAAAATAAGGTACTGGTCACAGTAAAGTGTCCTGTCCCAACATGTTTTGCCAAAGTGGCTTCCTCAGTGGATTTGTTCTAGGACCACCAATCCGTTTACCAGCTCCAACATAGAATATAAAAACAAGTATTAAGATAATGCATTGGTATAAATATAACCATAATCACAGAAACTTTTTAACATATTCATCTTCTCCATTTTTGATATTTTTTTACACATTATTAGTGTTTTTCTGTTCAACCCAGGGGGCTGAACGAGGAAAAAATGAAAAGGTCAGGAGGAGAGCCAATGTACTAAATATGCAATGTTAGTGCAGAAATCTCCCCACTGAGCTATAGTGTTCTGACAGGGGCATGCCCCCCCCCCCCCCGCTAGAACACACCAGTCAGTGTTCTCGGGCATTGACTGAGAGCGCTAATTGGATTCCGATCAGCAGACCCTTTTACAGTCATACCCCCTTGGCAAAAGCCAGTCGACAGGCTGCCATACACACAGAGCGAATGTTGGCTGGTTTCTATTGAACCAGCTGATGCTGCTTGATATTCAGCCCATGTGTACAGCCCTTAAAGAGGTTGTAAACTCTTGAAAAAAAAACCTCTAAGACAAAGGCATAATGAGCTAGTATGCTTACTTTAGAACAAAGCCTTCGCACACAGCTGAGACAGCCGACATATTCTCCGAAGTTTCTTCTGGGTTTGCGGGCTCCAGTGCTGCGAGTGGGCGAAGTTGCAATGACATCACTCCTGCGCATGGGCGGCCATTCCTTCAGAGCATATGTACCAGTGATTTGACTGGCTGCATGTACAGTAAATATCTCCTGAACGGTGCTTGTTAAGGAGATCTTTACACTACCTATAAGTGTGCCTTATTATAGGCTTACCTATAGGTAAATGTCAGTAGTAGAGTTTACTTCCTCTTTAGGGATATGGATGTTCAAGAGAAGTGGACTTATTAGATGGGTTAACACAGTGTGCAATGTAAAGTGATGTTCAGCAGAAACAGCAACACATGCTAATCAGATTTTTCACTGATTTAGTTGATATAATTTCAAGCAATAATAGTTGATTGTTGATTGGATTATATGAATTACTTTATATTGTACATAAAAACACATGAAAAATTATTGTGCATGCATTTTTTGTGTGTTTTTGATGCATTTATGGTAGCTTTTTGTTTTTAACAGCAGGTCTCCTCCTCCTCCTCCTCCTAAAAAAAATTAGCATGAAGCATGAAAACACATAAAAAGCACAGTTGAAAACACATGAAAAATGTTTTTCGCAAAAATGCACAAAAAAATGCATGAAAAGTACATGCACAAGTGTGAACCTAGCCTTATTTAAAGCGGAGGTTCATCTATTCCAGCATACTTGCGTCAGCTATGGTATGTTTTTTTTTTTTTTTCGCCGCTGTATTTACCGTTTAACTGCTCAGTTTAGTTTCAGACTCCGGCGGGGAAATAGGCGTTCCTATGAAGAGGGGAACATGATTAACGTCCGGCTATTGCACGTCACGCGTTCCGAAAATAGCCAAAATAGGACTCGGATATATACGGCGCCTGCTCAGTCAGCTCCTAGTCTGTCCGCAGACGCCGTATAGCGCCGTGAAGAGCCGAGTCCCACTCCGGCTATTTTCGGAACGCGTGACGCGCCATAGCTGGACGTCAATCATGTTCCCCTCTTCATAGGAATGGCTACTCCACCGCGGGAGTCTGAAACGAAGTTGCACGATTAAACGGTAAATACAGCGCAAAAAAAAAACATACTATAGCTGACGCAAGTATGCTGAATGGGATGGTACATAGATGTTTTTTAGGGTGAACCTCCGCTTTAAAGGGGTTGTAAATGTTTTTATTGTTATTTTCTAAATAGGTTCCTTTAAGCTAGTGCATTGTTGGTTCACTAACCTTTTCCTTTGATTTCCCTTCTAAATGTTTTTTTTTGTCTTTGTCTGATTTTCTCACTTCCTATTTCTCCTCAGTAAGCTTGCCCCCATCATCCGAGACGTTCTGGCTGTGGTTTAGTCATCCAGAACATCTTACTGAGGAGGAGCAGGAAGTGAGGAATTCAGACAAAGAAAAAAAAAACATTTAGAAGGGAAATCGAAGGAAAAGGTAAGTGAACCAACAATGCACTAGCTTAAAGGAACCTATTTTAGAAAATAAAAAACAAGCCTTTACAACCCCTTTAACCTCCTACATTGTCTCCAATGTATTTTGTCGAAATTGGGAAACTTTGCTGAAATGTCTTGATTTTTCATGAATATGTTCAGTGAAGTGAAAATTCTCAATTTTACTCATGCAAATTAGCTGAATACACTTCAGTTTTCTTGTAATTAATCAAACTTCATCAAAGCTCTTATATGTCTTAGTTGTGGGTTTGTAATTTGTATATGTTTGGTTAAGCTGGGGTTTATTTAGTTTCAAAACATTAAAAGATGCATGATATAAAGAAGGGCCTTGGGTGAAGCTTGGAAACTCTTATTTACAGTAAATTTTTTGGCTTAACTTTAGAAATAAATTACCTATCATTTTAATTTCCCTTTATAAAACTAAGCTGTGCTATTTTTCTGTGTGAAATTAATCATGATTTACTGATGTACATTTCCTGCTTATTTTGCCTACAAAACACTAATAACAATTATTGAAAACTAACACTGTGTTTCTAACGGAATATTAATGATCACACCAAAGACTTTTTCTGTAAATGTGTCATAGAATGTAATAAAATTGCAACTAAGTGATAATTGTATGCAAATTTTAAGCAAAACATTTTGAAAGTTATTGCATTGTGTTTTTTTCCCCCCTGTTATAATAACTAAACAAAATAGCAAAGTATATGAAAGATTACTTTATTGTACCTGTGACAAAAATATAGGGACTGCCATTTAGGGATGAGCTTCGAGTTTGTGTCGAACATTTCGACTCAAACATTGCCTGTTCGCCCGTTTGCCGAACAGCGAACAATTTGGGGTGTTCACGGCAAATTCGAAAAGCCTGTAAAAGTCTATGGGAGAAATCTAAGGTGCTAATTTTAAAGGCTAATATGCAAGTTATTGTCATAAAAAGTGTTTGGGGACCTGGGTCCTGCCCCAGGGGACATGTATCAATGCAAAAAAAAGTTTTAAAAACTGCAGTTTTTTTCAGGAGCAGTGATTTTAATAATGCTTAAAGTGAAACAATAAAAGTGAAATATTCCTTTAAATTTTGTACCTGGGGGGTGTATAGTATGCCTGTAAAGCAGCACTTGTTTCCCATGCTTAGAACATGTTTGCATTGATACATGTCCCCTGGGGCAGGACCCAGGTCCCCAAACACTGTTTAGGACAATAACTTGCATATTAGCTATAAAAATTAGCACTTTAGATTTCAAACATTCGAGTCCCATAGACTTTAATGGGGTTCTACAGTTCACAAGAACTTTTGGTCTGTTTGCAGGTTCTGGTGCGGACAGAATGGGGGGGGCTGTTCGGCTCATCCCTACTGCCATTGTTGATCACCTTGAAAATATCCATTCTCCCAAAAAATCTTATCTGCCCAATTGACTAACTCAAAACAAAACGCAGATCGGTAGTTGTGATTTTACATGTTGCAGGCCTGTTCTAAGTTAGACACAAAAAGACAGCCATGTATTTTCTAAAGGATGTCAGTAATTGCAGTTTATATGTTATGTTACCTATTAAGCTCAGCTCCAAAGGCCGACCATAGATGGTTTCAGCAGCAACCAGCCCAGATTTAAACCGTGTGTGGGCAGGCGGAACATACCAAGTTGATCAATCAACTTGGGTACAGCCAAGAACACGAAAATCTGGAGATTCAGATGAAAATGCATTACGGACGATAACAAATGCACATGTATATTGACAAGCAAGCATGGAGGAGTTCATGGACCTGACCCTTTCATACATACAGTATATATACCCATTTATTTTGTCTACACTTGATGGACTTTTCACCAATCCAATGAAAGAATCCATGCCTCCATGTCTGTATTGGGTATCTGTTGACCCTGTCTAGTAGAGGGTGCTGTTTTTGTTATTTATGTGTGGTTTAATATTTTTTGTAATAAAGACACATTTTTTTTATATACTACTGCCTCATGTTGTGCCCATAAAGTGTGCTAATTTTTGAGAGAGTCCTACGTACTCCTTCAATCCCTTTTCCTGTGTAAAAAGGCTATTTGATCTCTTATCCCCCCATTCTCTTACTTCTCTTACTGTCCCCATTCCATCTGCTGATCACACAAAGCCCTAGGAAGCACTCTGCACATGTTCAGTTTGGTTTGTATTGCTAGTGTTTTTTTTGTTTTGTTTTTTGGGAGGGTGCATGTGATCAGCACAGGGCCAATCAGCACTGTCCAATCAGAGTGTCAGAGGAGAATGAAAACTCCTACAAGCTTTAACCAGACACTGATAGAAGTCACAAGACTGCTATATACTGCTGATGAGAAAATATATTTAGCAGTTTATATTTACTAAAATAATTGCATTTCCATGTTCTGTGTACTGTGGGAGACCAGATATAATGAATGCAGGGTCCTGGGTTAAGTAAAACTTAAATGATGTATTATCCAATGCAATTTGTAAATGCTACAGTTTCCGAAGAGCTTCAGGCATCCACAAAAAAACAATGAAAAAATAAACAATCATAATAATTATATTTTTATACCAAAAGTATATGTATTCAGTTAGCTGTCTTCTAGAATTATAACTCCCACCAAATTTAAAACAATTAAAATAAAATAACATTAGCTTCATCCCCAGGAAGAAACTAATGTGCAGTCATATAAATCAAGTAATGAAGCAATAACCAATTTATAAGGCAGAAACTGTAAAAAATATGTAATTTAATCTATATTTTAGGCACCCAGCACAGTGATGCATGCTGAGACCCATATGAGATAACCCCTATAAGATAACCATCCTTTCATTGTTATTCAGGAACAATATCACTTAGCTTAAACTTATGTTACTATAAAACAAAATAAAATAAAATAATCAGCTGAAATAAATCACTAAGCAGTTAGAAATTTTCTGATGTCTGATATTATCATATCCTCTGATATTAGAGACATTATAGACATGTTAAATCAATGTGAAATGAAAATCAACTACCAATTAAAAACTTAATAAACCAAACTTCTGTAAACTTTGGTCATTATAGCTGCATAATAGTAAAAAATAGGAGTTGCGCTAAATAACCCTTATATGTAAATTAACCATATGATATAAAAAAAAGGAATCGAGGACGTACCTCGAGGACGTATCAAGGACGTACCTCGTTTGTTTGCCGACTGGCTGTTCCTGTCTTTGCTGCTTTTAAAACTTCTAAATTGTAAGTGTTCTACTTGCTCTATTTTTAATAAATCCTGACGGTACTTCACTATGTGAGTTTGTATATCATTCATTGGGACTTGGCTACCTGATTTCTGGATTGAAAGGACTAGCTCGGAACGCTTCTTTGCTGACAGCTGTAACACACTACCATGCATTAATGATCCCTTGAGGGTCGCCAAGTTCTGGTAAGGGTTAGTGTGTTTCCATGGTGGTGGTGCTTCAGTCTACTTCACAGTGTCTGTCATAATTAGTCACCGGGAGAAAGTCAGAGTGTCTGTTTACCATACGATTTTTACTATTGTTGTTTTTCGTTTTTCCTTCTTTATCTACTGGGCTGAGTCCATTGATGTGGGAGCTTCTCAACTGAAATATATCTATGTCGGTTCTTCAATTGGATACACCACGCATTGCCTAGTTTGATCCATAAGGATCTATTCTTCTGGTAAGGGTCAGCTTGAACTTGTTTTACCCTGATATTGATCCAGCATTAGCCACGGAATTGGATTCTCTTCTTACTGATTGGACAATCTCATATATTTTTACTAATTTTGTGTGTTCACATTCTATTGGGACTATTTACACATTTGACCTTTTGGTCATCGTTACGAGGTGTTTCTAGCACAATTCCTTTTTTTTATATTATATGGTTAATTTACATATAAGGGTTATTTAGCGCAACTCCTATTTTTTACTATTTGTCTTTATGTTGTATAACATTTTGAGTTTGCTGCTTCTTTATTGAATTTATTTTGGTACGCGCATTTTTTCACTTTTTTATAGCTGCATAATAATTGCACTTTTAAATTAATTAAGTTAATTAAACTTTGTTTTTATACATTATTTGGTTGTGACCAGATCCTTAGGTATTCCTCCTGTTTCACATTCACCCACGGTCTGGTTCAGACCTATGCATTATATTTTTGCCTTTTCTGTTTTGCAGAAAAACACTACAGTCCATTTAACATGGTTTCCAATGGATGCAGTTCATATCTATGCATTGTTTTGGAAAGGGCCAGGGACTCTTTTCTGTTTTTTGGTTCCATAGACTTCAATGGATCAAATACGTGTATTGAAAAATGCAAAATGCACCAGGAATATGCAAACTGCAACCTGTATAGGCAGGGCTGCTATTAGAAATCACTGGCCCCATACAGCCTACCTGGCAGGGCCCCCCTCAAATATATCAAAACAAGATTTTCACTTAAAATATACTGAAATCATTCTTAGCGGACACACAGATAACAGAGAAGCTGTGTGAATTAGCCCTTTTTTAAAACGTTTTTTTGGACATTTTTGAACAATTTTTTTTTATAATTTTTTAAATAAACATTTAAACGTTTTGAAAAAAAAAATATTTTTCAGTTTTACAAAACAAATTCCAAGAATTGCATTACATTTTACAAGGGATTAAAACAATACAGGGTTACAATTTGTTATTTTTTTAATGGGACAGGGAATCCGGCAGCTGTGTATGTGTCTCTCCCTGCAGCAGCTGTATGTCGGTGGGAGAGAAACCGGTTTTCAGCTGCTGCAGAGAGTCACATAGGGCATTCTGTAATTGCCCCTCCATCCGACCGCACTGATTACCTCTGCTGTTTGGGTCCCCCTGTGAGCCCCCTAGTGTTAACCCCTTCCCTGCCAGTGTAATATGTTTTATTGATCAGTGCATTTTATAGCACTGATCAATGTAAAGCCCTGTACACACAATCGGTCCATCCGATGAAAACGGTCTGATGGACCCTGACCCTGAAGAAAAACACACAGGCTTGGCTGCCAGCCAAGCCTGACAATTTACCTATCCTACAAAAAAAATCCTATTCTCATATCTAGCAATGTAGAGGATGCTAGAATTGTAACTTTTAAAGTTAGGGTTGTTTCCTTCCTTTTTTTTAGGTTCATGTTTTTTTTAGGTGGCGCTTCCCTATCTTTTACGCGACGATTATGCTAATGAGCAGTTACGCCGATTCCAAAACGAACGACCGCCCGGCGCTATTTTTTACGTCGTTTGCGTTCGGCTTTTTCCGGTGTATAGTTACCCCTGGGTCTATGAGGCGCAGCCAATGTTAAGTATGGCCGTCGTTCCCGCGTCGAATTTTGAAATTTTATGTTGTTTGCGTAAGTCGATTCACAAAAGCGCTGGACGCAAGTTACGCTCACACCAAAACCAATGACGTCCTAGTGACGTCATTGGGAGCAATGCACGCCGGGAAAATTCGCGGACGGCGCATGCGCAGTTAAATCGGCGCGGGGACTTAAATACTACACTCCCCCTAGCCACGGAATTTGAATTCCGCCGGGGGATTTACGATACGCCGCCGCAAGTTTTGAGGTAAGTGCTTTATGAATTAGCCACTTGCCTCAAAAGGTTGCGGCGGCGGATCTCAAATCACATAGGTTACGCGGATCTAAAGATCCGCTAACCTATGTGAATCTGGCCCATGATTTCTATGCAGAGTCATTTAGTTTTCTCACTGCAATAAAATGTGCATTTCTTCCTGAAGTTCAGATTGAAGCATTGAAATACTTATTGAACATATATAAATATATACTTACAGGCATGTGTTTGAATTTTCCTAAAATACATATATACAAAATAGGTGCAAATTACGGTATTAGAAAATTATCAAAATATGGGAATATTCATTAAGAGAACATGTGAAATCAGACACGTTTTTTTTTTTTTTTTTTTTTTCAAATTATATATTTTTTCCAAGGCATGAACATGAAATATACATATTTTTTATAATTCACTTTATCATTAAGGTCTTTACTTTGCCTCCTACACACAACCCATTGTGTTTATATTGTAAAGGAAAATGTACATTTATGTCAAAATGAAGTAATGTTTCTTTGATGCAGTAAAACTTGCTTTGTGCAAATGTGCTGAATATGAACCCCTTTGTAAATAGCTGAACCATTAAATTCGCTCTTTTAAAATAATGTAACACAGCTAAAAGGAAGCAGGGCTCTTCTGCATAATTTTGTGGAGATTAATGACAAATTATTAAATATCTTTGAATTCTTTGCTAAAGGCAAATGTAAAAACTGTTGGGCATAGTTATTAAAATGAACCCAGGCACATAAAACTTGTTTGCCCTCAATTTGTGCTGCACTTATTACGTTTTTCCCAGTGGGTGCAGATAGGTAATGGTGGAGTGTATAAATGAGGAAATTAGGCTAGAATCCCTTTTTTCAGGATGTTAAATTTGATCAGGAAGGTACTAGCACTGTCAGGCACAATTAGTCTCAATGGTGAGCCATTGATAAAATCAAGGATTTGACTTCTGAAAATAGAAAATCTTAACAACTAATCAGAGTAGTTGGTTGTAATATTCAGTATATTAAATATATAGTGATTATTACCTAGATGAATGGGGAAAAAAATAGAATTTTGAAGAAGTAGAAAGATACAGCATTTGTGGTCACCTAACCATCATAGGAACCTGAACATCATACTGGTGCTACGCATCAATTTTTTTTTTTTAGATGCTTCCAGTGAGGGTTAATGCCACAGCATACGGCACAGCTTTTCTGTCCCAACTTAAATGTGGCCTTGTGCACCAAATGCGCTCCACAAAGACATGGTTTGAGGAGTTTGGTGTGGGGAAACTTGAGTTGAGAGTTCTGTCCTTAACCACTTAAGCCCCAGACCATTTTGTTGCTAAAAAAACAGGTCCCCTTTTTTTTGCGATTCGCCACTGCGTCGCTTTAACTGACAATTGCGCGGTCGTGCGACGTGGCTCCCAAACTAAATTTACGTCTTTTTTTCCCCCAAAAATAGCGACAATTTTGAAAAAAATGGCAATATTTTTTACTTTTTGCTATAATAAATATCCCCAAGAAATATATAATTTTTTTCTTCATTTTAGGCCGATACGTATTAAAAAAATTGCAATAAGCATTTATAGATTGGTTTGCGCAAAAGTTATAGCGTCTACAAATTAGGGCATATTTTTATGTCATTTTTATTAATATTTTTTTTTTTTATAAGTAATGGCGGTGATCAGACTTTTTCTTTTATATTGTGACTGCGACATTACGGCGGACACATCGGACACTTTTGGGACCATTGACATTTTTACAGCGATCAGTGCTGTAAAAATGCACTGATTACTGTAAAAAATTACACTGGCAGTGAAGGGGTTAACCGGTAGGGGGTGCTGAAGGGGTTAAGTGTTAATATTATCCCGTATTTTGTAGCCGCAATAACTTTTTCACTAAAATTGTTTTAAAAAAAAAAATTGGGATATTTATTATAGCAAAAAGTAAAAAATATTGTGTTTTTTTTTTCAAAATTGCCGCTCTATTTTTGTTTTTAGTGCAAAAAATTAAATTTGCATAGGTTATCAAATACCGCCAAAAGAAAGCTCTATTTGTGGGAAAAAAGGATGTAAATTTTGTTTAGGAGCCACGTGACACGACCGC
This sequence comes from Rana temporaria, assembly GCF_905171775.1. Classification (NCBI taxonomy): domain Eukaryota; kingdom Metazoa; phylum Chordata; class Amphibia; order Anura; family Ranidae; genus Rana; species Rana temporaria. Next base: position 114,021,866 of record NC_053498.1, on the reverse strand, counting down.
ACAATTTTCATTTAAAACGTGGCAGTGCCAAAAGCTGACATTTTGCCTGGGCAGTAAGGGGGTATATGTGCCCACTGCCCAGTAAGCATGTGGTTAATGGAGGGTCTTATCTGTTTAAACTGATGCACACAAGTTGTCATAATGTCTTATGCCAACCTATTGGGCTTAAGACGTATAGAAGTATTAATACATACAAAATCATGCATTAACTGCATATAACAGACGCAATCAATTTACCCATAGTAATAGCACAATACCTTTTTAACTTCAAGGTGACTTGTTCAAATGCTATAATGCTCCTGTCTTTCATTATTAAAAGCAGATAAAATGAGTATCAATTATAAATGGGTAATTACAACTTGTAATAGTGCTCTAATGACAGCCGTGGAGTTGGTTTTATGCAGTTTACGTGTAGAAACTCTTGCTATGCAAAGATGCTAATTATACATAATGGAAAGACCACTTAAGAAATGCACAAACCTGTAAGTGCTTAAGCTTGGCTTATATTATTTGTCCTATAATTTTACTTTAATCTTTTAAATGATGGATATGTCTTTTCAGATCAATGTTAAAAGACATTATAACTATACAGTATACTGTATATTTGGCCAATAAGTTATGGCTGAGAATGTTGGTTATGGTTATGAAGCTGAAAAATAGAAAACATCAAAAGGGCGGGATTTTCAAAGCAACAAAAATTAAACTCAAAAAATCATAAAAAAATCATAAAAAATATAAATGTATTACATAATATAAATACAAATGAAAAATATCATGATGTACAAAGTAAAATATGAAAGATTCAAATTGGAGATGTAACAATGATACTGTCTGTCATTAAATACACGTCACCAGACCAACTGATGACAAGTAAGGCGGATAATCCGACACGTTTCAAATGTAGAGCATTCTTCTTCAAGGAATATTAAAGTATCAAATCTAAAATGAATCAAAATACAAATTGATATTAAACATCTGGAAACCAAGCGATCACAATCCCACATCATTAAATGTGAAAAGAATAGTGACTCACTTTTCCTTTAAATCATATGTACCCAATGTCTGAGGGTGCGCTTCCCACGATGCCCTCAGGTGGAAGTGCTCACTTTCATCCCCTGCATTCAATAACTCCTCATCCCTACATCCCATAGGGGGGCAGAATAGATAGATCCATGAAGCTATGAATGATATTAAAGGCCAACTCCAGCAAAAAATACTCAATCCTACTTCCTAAATTATACAACTAATTGGCTGCTACAGTGGTCACATGATTGGGAGCCAGTCCTTCCAACTCCCCATCATTACTAAAAACCTGGAAAAACTTATGGTAATGACACTAATTCATTTCATAGGTGACTAAAGGAAATTTTTTTGCTGAAGCAAACATTTTTTCCTTTAGTCACCTATGAAATAGATTAGTGCCATTACCATACTGTTGAAATGGAATTTGGACTGTGTACGTAAAGGATGCTGACTACTCTAAGAACAAGGGGCCAGATCCACAGCCAGGCGGCGTAACTTAACTTTTCCCATTTAAGTTACACCGCCGCAAATTTCCCAAGTTAGTGCCCGATCCACAAAGCACTTACCTGGAAATTTGCAGCGGTGTAACTTAAATCTGTCCGGTGCAAGGCGTTCCTAATTTAATGGGGCGAGTCCCATTTAAATTAGGCGCGCTCCCGCGCCGGACGTACTGCGCATGCTCCCGACGTCATTTTCCCGACGTGCATTGCGCATAATTACGTTACGCCGAGTTTTGTGAATCGCGCCGGGTAAAAAAAGTTGCGTCGGGAAAAAAAAAAGATACGGCGGGAACATTTTAAAAATAAATAAATAACAGCGTCGTGGGAAAGAAGGGTCTACTTTTACAAGGTGTAAACAGTTTACACTTTGTAAAAGCAGCCCTAATTTTGCGTTTGCAAACTAATACTTATGGAGAAAAAACGAAGCGTAAAAGCTTCGTGGATCTCCGTAAGTGCTAATTTGCATACCCGAAGCGGCATTTCGACGAGAAATGCCCCCAGCGGCAGCCGAGGTACTGCATCCTAAGATCTGACAGTGTAAGTCCCTTACACATGTCAGATCTTCTGCCTATCTATTGGAAACTGATTCTGTGGATCAGTTCCAAAGATAGAAACAGGGATACGACGGCGTATCAGTAGATAAGCCGGCGTATCCCTTTTGAGGATCTGGCCCAAGGTGTCAGGAAGTATGAGAATCTCCCCACTTCTGGCAGACCTGTGTTTCTCAACATTACCCCTGGATTTATTAGCTGCTGTCCTGATTGGTTTTGGGGAGGCCTATATCCCTGAGCTTTTTTCGCTTTTTCAGTCGCTTTTTCCGGTAAGCAGGCAACCACACTTATGGGTGTTTGAAGACACCTTTTGGTTCTTTTGGGAAGATTGGTGTTCTTCACTATTTTCTTTGGAATCACCTGGATACATTCTGGAAGTTAACTCTTCACATGGACCTTTTCCATATTATTATGAATGGGACCTTGCCTTTATTTTTTCATTCACAACAGTATGCTGTTGTTTTTTTTTTTTTTTTCGTACATACCAGTATAGGGCTATTTTCACCCCCGGCTTTCCCTCGGGAGTGGGCGTTCCTAATCACAGGCTGTGATTGACGTGCTTCTGACCAGCGCATACTGCGCGTCACGAGTTTCCGAAAGAATCCGAACGTCGGTGCGCATGCGCCGTATAGAGCCGCACCGACGTTCGGCTTCTTTTGGCAACTCGTGACGCGCAGTATGCGCCGGTCGAAAGAACGTCAATCACAGCCTGTGATTAGGAACGCCCACTCCCACGGAGAATATTGAGTGACAGGGGAGAAACTGCTGCAGTACTAAGGTAAGGATCGCTATTAAAAAAAAAAAACAATGGATTAGTTATTGTCTTTGCCTGGTAGTTTACTTGAGCCAAAGTCAAAATTTCGGGTGAACCTCCGCTTTAAGGTTTTACACTATTGGAGGCGTGTTTTCTATTTTTCTTTACATGTGGCTATCCATATCAGATCTGCATGGTGAATGGAAATCCAAGGTGATTCTTATATCTATATTTAAAACGCTATTTGCCAGTCATAAGAATGAATGATAAAACTATTTGGTGAGTGTTATTGTTAAGGGAGAGGAACCTGCACATACAGTACGTGGTGGTGGTGGTGGACATGTGGTAGTATGATTTCACAGTCAGAAAAAGTGAAGCACTATTTCAACACACTTTTATGTACTTTATTTTGTAATTTTGGATGGACTTTTGCTTATAATAATCTTATATCTTTCATCACTTTGTTAATTAATTCACTTATTGATCTGTTTTTGTGACAATACAGTTGACCCTATTTCTGTGTGTGCTACTGTGGATTATTATTTGATTTACACTAGTAATATTTCCTGTTTCAAATATTTTATTGAATTTTATAATTATCAACAAAATTCCATTAACAGAGCATATACAATAATATAATAGAAATAGATATTCCATTAACAGAACATGTACAATAGTATAGTAAAAAAAAAGGCGTAATCATTCAGGAAAGCAACTCTTATAAATGTAAATGAAAATAGATAACCTAGCGGATTGTAGGATAACAATATGTAACATGAAGTGTCATAATCATAGCTTCATGGCAGCTATTTGAAGACAAGTAATTGAGAAATTAAGTTGCTTGAAATGTTATAATATAATTATGTTATCTATGAAGAGAAGAGAATTGAATGAACCTATAAATAAATATAAAGTTAATACACTAGTAATATTTCACCTTGTTTTATACATCAAATAATATGGAATGCAAAAGTCCACATTTGTGCATATACTTTCAATGAAAAAAAAAAATGTGATTAACTGTATGTGAGCAGGAGAAGGTTCTAATAGGACGCTGTGGAAAGACCTATTCATTGATGTGAATTTCTTCGTTTTTATGAGGTGAGAGTTCTGTGAGACTACTTGTATTGGATATCAGGAATCTGTACAGCAGGCACCCCGTGGATTTTTTTTATGGACTTATATCACCATATGCTTGCTGTTTCATATTTTAGATGCACTTTCTGAACTTTTATTCTCTTTGAAGATCGCTATATATCTATTGACTTTTTTTGGTCTTTTATTTATTTATATATTTTGCACATTGTCTCTATATTCAAGATATTCATCACTTTTGGGACATTTATATATTTTGCACTTTATACTTTGCACTTTAATAATCCCTTTTGGGGATTTCGTTTCAGTGTTTGAGTGACTATATATCACCGCGCGAGATCACTTTATATTATTATGAGTCTATTTTGTGTATTGTGAACACTTTTAGGTTTTGCTGCTGGTTTTATCCATTATTATCATATTTTTCTGTTACTTGGTTACATTTCTGTATTCATTCTTAGTAGTGCAAAGGACACATTTACACTATATGCTGTAATACTTTTTACTCTATTGTACATATCTACCACTAAATGTGTTCCTAGGATTAGTGCTTTATATAGAATGTCATTTTTTTTCAATGTACCCTATTTAGAGTTGCTAACTGGCCTGCATATATTTTTGGAGGATGAAAGGCAATGGATCAGAACTCACCATAGCTTTTCCCTGCAATGGCACTGTAGTGAATGGTATAGAGCAGTGATGGTGAACCTTGGCACCCCAGATGTTTTGGCACTACAATTCCCATGATGCTTATGCACTCTGCAGTGTATTTTAGCATCATGGGAAATGTACAAAAAACATGGACAGGCGTTTTTAAGCTGTAAAAAAGGCTAAAAAGGGTGGCAGTAAAAACGTCCATGGAAATGAAGCCTCAAGGTCTCTGGGATACATTCCATATAATGCTTCCCTAACACTTCAGCTTGATGGCCATGACTTCCTCATGTATAGTTGTAGCGGTGCTAGAAGAGCAACTTCATTTAGATCTGTGGAAGTTACTATTCAACCATAAAAGAAGGTATTGGCATTGAGGCTGTAAATTCAGGAATATGCTGCCACCATCCGAAGTAAGTAGGCACCTGGGGGGTTTAGGGTAGTGTCAGAATTCAACAGCTAACAGTTACGCCTCATACACATGATCAGATTATTGGCAGGGGATTGTCTGCTGACAGACTGTTGGCCGACAATTTAACCATTAGTACGCTCCTTCAGACAATTGTTGTCAAACTTTCTGCCAATAAATTTTCCACGGACAACTGTCTTGTCAGATTTTCTGATGGTCAGTACACAAGTCCGTTACAAAAGCTAAAAGTACAAACACGTATGCTCGGAATCAAGGCTCACCAAACACAAAATTAGCAGAAGGAGACCAAAGGGTGACGATCAAGAGCTAAAATTCCTCGTAGTATGTCACTACGTTCATGTTTGTTGGCCGACAATTGTGTACTGTTAAGACCCGTACACACGATTGGATTTTACAACAATAATTGTCTGATGGACGTGTTGTGTTGGATAATCAGACCATGTATATGCTCCATCAGACAATTGTTGGCGGAATTAACGACAACAAATGTTGGCTATTCATGCTCACAAACTGTCTGACAATTAATCGGTTTATGGATTATGCGATCGTGTGTACCCAAATCCGTCCAACTAAAATCCCAAGTACAAACACGCATGCTCGGAACTAATGCTAAACATCAGACAACAATAGATGTTGCCCAAAGGGTGGCGGTAAAGAGCTGAAAAATGTATGTTGGCTGAAAATGTTCTGCCGTCTGTATGCAGAACAAGTTCACGGACAACGCCCTTCGAACAAAAATCCACAGAAAAGTCTGATGGAAGTCCGATCATGTGTACAAGGCTTTATGCAAGACAAGATCCAGGCACACGCCCTTTGGAGAAAAATCAGACTCTTGGTTGGCCAACAATCTGATCGTGTGTATGAGGCTTTATGCAAGACCAGATCCAGGCACACGCCCTTTGGAGAAAAAACAGACGCTCGGTTGGCCAACAATCTGATTGTGTGTACGAGGCTTTAGACTGCCTTGTTTTGTAGATGTTGTTGTCATCTGTCAGCCTGTATGTTTTGCTACTAGTGAGCTGCACACAGCCCCTCTTCTTCATTATCATTTGCATGCCTAAAGCTGATAGGGTTCCTCAAATATCTGGCATGTATACACAGGCCTTTGAAGCTGGTAGTTGAGTGCAAAGGGGCTCCAGGGGCCTGGTAATTCTCTATATGGCCTATGGGTGACCCAGGAGGGTAAGGATCAGAGCCTGTAAGCCTACAGTATATACAGTAAGACATGCAGCCTAGAATTTCAAAATCAATGCAAAGAGCAGGAATGCAGCACTTAAAAAAAGACAATTGAGTCCTGACTGTCCAGGGAAAGGGAAAAATTAGAGAGTTAGGCCTCGTACACACGACCGAGAAACTCGACGGGCGAAACACATCGTTTTCCTCGTCGAGTTCCTTGTTAGGCTGTCGAGAAACTCGACAAGCCAACTTTCTCCATTCCCGTCAAGGAAATAGAGAACATGCTCTCTTTTTGGCTCGTCGACAGTTTCTCGACAGTTTCCTCAACGAAAATGTACACACGACCCGTTTCCTCGGCAAAAAAATATCTCCCAGCAAGTTTCTTGCTGGTTTTTGCCGAGAAAGGCCCCGTACACACGACCAGTTTCCTCGGCAGAATTCAGCTTCCGACCGAGTTTCTGGCTGAATTCTGCCGAGAAACCCGGCCGTGTGTACACTTTCGGCCGAGGAAGCCGACGAGGAGCTCGGCGAGGAAATAGAGAACATGTTCTCTATTTCCTCGTTGTTCTATGGGAGCTCTCGCCCCGCCGAGCTCCTCGGCGGCTTCAGTGCTGAACTGGCCGAGGAACTCGATGTGTTTGGCACGTCGAGTTCCTCGGCCGTGTGTACGAGGCCAAACTCAGTCGTGTGTACAAGGCCTTAGAAAAAAGTTCCGAGATGAGTGTATGAAAAAGGCACAAACTAAATATATGGAAAGATGTGTGAATATGTAAGAAATATTGTGAACAATAAAATGTAAAACAGAGATAAAGTAATCAAAGAGAATGAAGTATGCAGACAGAAAATAATTAACTGATATATTGTATTTACAGTGAGACAAGTGCCTTGGCTGTTCAGCACCTGTAAGATAGTGCTGTGCAGATAGTTCACTGACTGATAAAAATTACATCTGGGAATTGTCCTAGATAAATTCTGCAAGCAAAAATAGTTCCATTTAAAGCTGAACTCCAGGCATGAAAACTTTAACATTTAGATAATAATGTATTCTTTAATGGTCACAAAGGATAACAATCCACTTTGTGTGATGACTTCAACACTGTGCTGCACAATGCTGAGCAGAGCTGTGATAGGAACCCAACAGGTCCACCCACAACAGGCTTCCTGCAGAAAACTACAGGCGAGGACAGATACAAAACGAGCTTCACACTGGACAACTGCACATATCTGGAAGAAATACACAAAGTACTACAAGATTCAAATAAGAATACATGTATCGTGCATTTAGACAATAATAGCCAGATTCAGGTAGAGATACGACGGCGTATCAGTAGATACGCCGTCATAACTCCGAATCTGCGCCGTCGTATATTTAAGCGTATTCTCAAATTGAGATACGCTTAAATGTTGCTAAGATATGACCGCCGGCGCCGTCGTATCTTAGCTGTCTATTTACGCTGGCCGCTAGGGGCGTGTAGGCTGATTTACGCCTAGAATACGTAAATCAGCGAGATACGCCTATTCACGAACGTACGTTTGCCCATCACAGTAAAGATACACCGTTTACGTAAGGCGTTTTCAGGCGTAAAGATAAACCACCAAAAAAGATGGCGCAGCTAATGTTAAGTATGGACGTCGGAACCGCAACAAATTTTACATCGTTTGCGTAAGTCGTCCGTGAATGGGGCTGGCCGTAATTTACGTTCACATCGAAACCAATGAGTCTTTGCGGCATAATTTGGAGCATGCGCATTGGGTTACGTCAATGGACGGCGCATGCGCCGTTCGTTCAAAACGTAATTTACGTGGGGTCATGCTTAATTTACATAAAACACGCCCACCTCTTCCACATTTGAATCAGGCACGCTTACGCCAGCACATTTACACTACGCCGCCGTAACTTAGGACGCAAGTTGTTTGTGAATACTGTACTTGCCTCTCTAACTTACGAAGGCGTAGCGTATATGAGATACGATACGCCTGCCTAAAGTTAGGCACGTCTACCTAAATCTGGCTATATCTGTTTATCCTGGAGACTAGCTTAACCACTTAAGCCCTGGACCATTTTGCTGGTCAAAGACCATAGCACTTTTTGCGATTCGGCACTGTGTCACTTTAACTGACAATTGCGCGGTCATGCGACGTGGTTCCCAAACAAAATGTACGTCCTTTTTCTTTTCCCACAAATAGAGATTTCTTTTGGTGGTATTTGATCACCTCTGCGGTTTTAATTTTATTGCGCTATAAACAAAAAAAGAGCAACAATTTTGAAAAAAAATCAATATTTTTTACTTTTTGCTATAATAAATATTCCCCAAAAATATATAAGAACATTTTTTTCCCTCAGTTTAGATCGATACGTATTGTTCTACATATTTTTGGTAAGAAAAAATCGCAATAAGAGTTTATTGATTGGTTTGCGCAAAAGTTATAGGGCCAGATTCACAAAGGACTTACGACGGCGTATATCCATGTACGCCGTCGTAAGTCCGAAAGTCCGCCATCGTATCTATGCGACTGATTCATAGAATCAGTTACGCTTGAATTCGGCCAAGATACGACTGACGGAAGTCTCCTACGCCGTAAATGTATTAAAATACATGATTAGAGGGGTTACTGTGTGCGGGAGTGCTGACGGCCGCAATTATCGTCCTAAAATACAATTTAAAGAAGGGGGGATGACATACTGGGGGAAACAAATTTCATCTAATAACCAGGGGGGGGACCCATCGCTTTTCACCAAGAAATATACATATAAAAAAATATAAAGATGGGGAAGCCTTCCCCGTCGTTATCTTTCTGTTTCCCCCAGTTTATTAACATTTATTTCTGTTAATAAAAAAAGGTTGTTTCCCCCAGTTTATTAACATTTAACATTTATTTCTGTTAATAAAAAAAGGTAGAAGCCATGCCTTCCCAGGGAAGGCATGGCTTCTACCTTTTTTTATTAACGGAAATGTTAATAAACTGGGGGGAAACAAATTTCAGCTAATAGCCCCTTTTCACCAAGAAATATAAAAAAAATATAAAGATAGGGAAGGCATGGCTTCTCTACCTCTTTGCAGATAGCAAAAAGTAAAAAAAAAAAATTTTTTTTTCAACATTGAGGCTCTTTATTTTTTGTTTATAGCGCAAAGAAATACGCAGAGGTGATAAAATACCACCGAAAGAAAGCTTTATTTGTTGAAAAAAAATGACATCAATTTTATTTGGGTAAAGAGTTGCATGACGGTGCAATTGTTAGTTAAAGTGAAGCACTGCCGTATCCCAAAAAATGGCCTGATCATTAAGGGGAAAAAATTTCCGGTCCTTAAGTGGATAAAAAGTTAAAATAATGACATTGGAATTGGACTTTACAGCGAAACTCCAAACTAATTGTAATATCAGGTTTTTAATTATATTCCCTGCATAAGTGTAATAAATAGTTCTCATCATAACAAGCATTTACCATGTGCACAGGTCAACCATTTCCACAATAATAGTACTCATTAGACTGATGATATCTATGGAAAAAGTGTTTACAAGGTCTTTCTCACTAGTCTCCTCAGCTTTTCAATATGTTAATGAAGAATAAGTCATTTAGACATGTGCATAATGAAAAAGTGTGTGTTTTGTTTAGTTAAGATTTGTTAATCTAGTTATTTTGTTTAGTTAAATTTGGATGATTTGATCAATTCGTATTAAGAATTTGTATTCGGAATTTGTTTTTGTCTTTTTTCACATTTTCTCTGAATTTACATTTTTTTTTATTCCAAACGTTTGAATCGATACATTTTGAATCGGTCAAATCGAAAATCTTATTTTTTTTTTTTTGATTCAAATGCGGCAAAGGGAACAAACAAAATAAAGATCTTCATCAAATGATTACAATTATTATCTAAAACACCTTTGGCTTAACAAAAACGACATTATTTCAAAATGGTACTCTAATAACACTTTGATTTCAGAAATATGTTTACAGTTCAAATTCGAAAGGATATCCTGATACACTCTTCAGCTGGCGGTATGCTTCAGATAAAAGTGGTCTCTTCGGTGGATTTGCAGCAAGATCACTTTTACCGGGGGTGGGAGTGGGCCCCCCTCCTGCCACACACGGGAAGATGGCCCCCGCTGGGCTCCATAGCATTGACTGGCATGGCGTCAAATGTCACTTCTACCCAATGATCTTAAAGGAGATTTTTTTTATATCAAATAAAATGTTTTTTTTCTATTGCATTTTAGTGTAAATATGAGATCTGAGGTCTTTTTGACCCCAGATCTCATATTTAAGAGGTCCTGTCATACTTATTTATATTACAAGGGATGTTTACATTCCTTGTAATAGGAATACAAGTGAAACTTTTTTTTTTTAAAGGACAGAGTCAAAATAAAAAGTAAAATAAATAACAAATAAAAAAAAATGTAAAGCATTCCGTCTCATCGAGCTCATGTGCAGAAGTGCCCGCATATGGAAATGGTGTTCAAACCTTACATGTGAGGTATCCCCACGACCAATAGAGCGAAAGCAATAATTTTAGCCCTCTGTAACTCAAAACATGCAACCTGCAGAAAATTTTAAACGTCGCCTATGGAGATTTTTAAGGGTATAAGTTTGTCACCATTCCACAAGCAGGCTCAATTTTGAAGTGTAACATGTTGGGTATCAATTTATTCGGTGTAACATTATCTTTCAAGATTAAAAATTTAAAAAATCCAAGAAAAGTGCACTTCTAAGACCGCTGCGCAAATACGGTGTGACATAAAGTATTGCAACAACTGCCATCTTATTCTCTAGGGTGTTAGAAAAAAATATATATAATGTTTGGCGGTTCTAAGTAATCTTCGAGCAAAAAATATATATTTTAACTTGTAAACACTGAGTCTAAAAAATAGACCCCGTCCTTAAGTGGTTAAACATTTAGGACGTATTGCATTGTACAGAAAAATAACAAATATGTTTCAGTGGCTAACATAGCTCTTCTCTAAATGTTATTTCCTCTTTTGGCACTCACAGAAATCCCCATCGACATTTTTGTATCAACATTTTTTTCCAGAGCAGAAAATCGCTGTCAAAATTAACAGTATGTTTCTGAGTGTAGAAGGGGAACAGAGAGGCAATTTGTTCATTTTTTTTATCATCTAAATGAGGCTGTATTTTTTTTTTTACAGCCAACCTGAATCCAAAGATCGCTTCTTATCACCATTATGTTTAAAAGGTTATCCTGATGGACCAACAAGTGAGAGAAATTAACTGCCCAGAAAACAATTTCCAGGAGCAGGGGAGAGTGGAATGTTTTGCTGAAATGGAATGAAAAAGCCATGCTGGGAAAATGTGAACTTGCAAATTCGAACAGAACTCAATTTACAAAAAGAAACATTGTAAATATGCCTGGGAAAAAATATATATAACAGCTCCTGGGCTGGACTGGCAGCTCAAGCCCATGAAATTTGCTGTAGGGAGCTAATGAAAATTGCAGTTAAGAAGCATTTTTCTTCCCATTTAACATCTGTAAATAATATTGGCCAGATGGGCCAAAAATGACCTTGGGTTATAGGAAAAAGTTTTAAATTGCACAACAGAAAGTTAAAATATATACTAACTTCTAAATATTCCCATTATGTTATGACCATTCGTTTATATTATCCAATACTTTATGCCGCAGTTTACTAATTCTTTACATCAGTATCTGTTCCAGCAGAACTTACAATCTACCCCCGTATGTTAAATGTTTGTGTAGTGCCGGGTTACTTCCAAGTACCGGTGCTGGTCGAAATTTAAGGCATAATCAGAATTGATTTCAATTGCAATGTTTGGTTAGGGTATCTGTTTCAGCTTGGCTGTACTGTGGGCTCATTCTGTTGTTGCTGGGGTGTTATCGCACCCTGGGACGACAGGTGGCACCAGTGGAGTTGAGGCTTGGGTGCCTTTTTCCAGCAGCCAATCAGGAGGGAGTGTTCTCGCTGGGCATGCTGGGAGAGGGTACTTCTGGAACAGACGCCATTGAGGTGGGGTCTTCTTCCGGTGTGGCACCCACCTTCAGGGTGGCCACATCACGGCGCTCCGGCGTTATGGCCTACTTGGCCGGAGTGTGCGTGCTATGCAGTGTTCCTGGTTTCGGGCCTAAGTTGGTAAGGAGCATTTAAACAGGACGGGGACCCAGTGGTCGACTGGGTTCCCACTTTGAAGATCCCAAGAAATGTAACTGTTCAGTGGGGAGTCCATCTGAGGAGCGCCAATGAGAGGCTGGCGGTCCAATAGGATTTTGACGAACCACCGGGGATCGAGGTGACCGGACACTGAAGGATTGACTCCTCTTTCAGTCAGTACCTGGGCGACGTTAAGGAAAAGATTCAGGCATAACTTTACCTAGGAGGGTTGCCTCTGTATCTGCAATCAGAGAGGGCCTGTGGCAGTGGTGTTTCCCTGACATTCATCCGGGAGGGTCTGTGGCAAAGACTTCGTCCTGAAGAGGTTCGAGCAATACTTCGACTGCTAGGTCAGTGAGAGAGGCCTATCCGGGTACGCTAAGCCCACTCAAATAGGAGTGGTGAGAAAAGTGTTATGCATAGGAGCAGGGCTGTTCCAAATACTACGCCTGAATCTGCTGTTCTCCTTTTTCCATCTCTATCCCTTTCATCACCTGTTCATTGTTTTTACCCGGCTGGGTAATAAAGAGCACATAAAAAGACATTTCTTCATGGACATTCCTTTGCTGCTGTTATGCATCCCTTATCCCTAGACATTCGGAGGGAGCCATGAGGTAAATCTGCCATCCCATTAATTATCAGTGGCTCCTTCGGGCATAGCGCTACATTTGCAAAGTGTTAAAGTGGAACTTCAATCTCCAAATTAACATTGATTATTTTTTAATCCTGTTAGCATTAGTAAATAAATAGGAAAGTATATCATATTTACTTGTTTTATACTTTATTTTTTAAATTTCTGCAGTTATTTCCTGGTTTCTTACCTAGGCAAATGATGTCATACATCCAATGAGTCTTCAGGGTAGGAGGGGGGAGGAGGGGTTTTCTGAGCTAAGCACACTCTCCTACATGCATACTTGAGCTAAGTGCAGATGGATTCCAGGAAGTAAATGCTACACAAATTATTTGCCCTTACTCAAGATGGCTACGGCCAGAAATGCTAAGAGGGTGTTTTTCAAAGTGATTTCTCAACAAAAAAAAGCGTGAAGACATGAATGGATGGGGGTGTTTGCTTTGAATATTAAACATGAATTAAATTGTGTTTTTGGTTTGTGGTGCTCAGATGCAGTGAAGATCCGTTTTTAAATTGAAGATGTCCACTCCCGCTGGCCAAAGTCCAGCACTCCTATAGTCTGAAAAACAATAAACCGGCCCTTTGTTTAAAATGTTTGGAGACCCCTGGTATAAAGCATCACCAAATCATAACACGGGGCTCCTTGCTGTAGCATTCAGTATCTGGCTACTATTGGACGAAGAGGAGGGTGAAGAGGACCTTGGACCTAACTGGGCCATTGCAAAGTCACCTGAAAAAAAGTAAAAGGGTATTAGAGTGTTAGTTAGCTTTGAATTATTCCTAATCTTCAAAAAAATATAAATACTAATCTTGCATCTTATTTTTGCAAGATTTTATCCTATAAGCCTGCTACTGTCCATTTCAGAGTTGTATACACTATAAGGAAGGTTAAGATTTATCTGGAAACATATGCAGATGCAGACTAATCACTTGCCTCCTTTATCAACAAATGTCTCAGACAAGAATAGAATATTTCACCAATAGTGATAATTGTCATAGGTGTTCGCAGCCTATTGCATTAGGGTGTGCACCCCAAAGCTCAAAGCTGCTGTGAACAATGGGTGTTCAAGTGGCATAAGGGTGTGTTTTCCCTGTTTTTAGGAAATTTCCTTTTGCATCCTGTTGTGTCTGCAGGACAGGACATGAAGAAAATCTCCCTGAAGTGACACAAACAATGAAAAAAACACCATTCCCTAGACTATGAAAATTACAAAAAAAAGTTTGGTTTTACATATATTGTACTATACTGAACTTAGATTATTTCTAGTGAGCTGTAAAAAATGTTTATCTTGCAGTGCTACATGCCTCTCAGAGAGAGGGGTGTCCATCTTCTCTCAAACAGAGAAGAGGTCATGACTCTCTTCTCTCTCTGAATGCAGCAATCCATGATTGGCCTAAAACCATGTTTTTTTAACCATAAGAAAAATTTAAAACAGGTTCTATTTTTTTTTCACCGATGGGGAAAAAACCTGACGGGGCCCGTTTTCATCGGACGAACCAATCGTGTGTACAGGGCATAATATTATCTGTGCTTCTAGGCCTCCCCAATTGATATCAGGTCTTGGGTCCTCCCCCAAAAAACATAACATGTTTTAATATTGCTTAAAGTGGAACTTAAGTTCAGCAAACTGTGAGCAGGCAGGCTTTTGCAAAGTCTCTTCTGCAATAAAATACACCTACCTGCCTGCTAACGGTAATCTCTGGCATGTAAACAAAGCTGAACACATGCAGCTCAACTTGCATTAAGTGCACAGCCACTGTGTGCTGTGATGACTGACTCCTGCTTATGCGCAGGAGTGACGCCATCCAGCTTCAGCCAATGAAGATGGCAAAGAGACCTACATCCAGAAAAAGATGCCAGTTCTGGTGATGGACAGGGACCATTGTAGAAAAGGTTAGTTTAGCTCCACTTTAATATATGCATGCAGGTTGGTCCTGTCTGCAGAGAATTATTCAATTCATGAATGATGGTTATCTGGATTGACTAATTCTCTGAAGATCAGACAGAGCCCCACCATGCTCATCCGCTGAATTTTTTTCAGGGGAGGGGGCGCTTCCGCAGCGGCAATACGCATTTAACCTTTTCTTCAAACGCTAGCAGGGGTTAAAAGCACCATGATATCGGCCAAATAGCACAGCTAAAATGATGGTAAAGCGACGCTTTACCGATAACGCAGCCAGCTGGCAGTGTGAAATAGCTCTTGAGATAATTCAGCTTCACTCCATGCCCATATAAATATAGCCTAGATAATGTACAGACCCCCCTTCAGCACAGATGGACCCCCCTTCAGCACAGACCCCTCCATTCAGCACAGACCCCTCCATTCAGCACAGACCCCCCATTCTGAACAGACCCCTTCCATTCAGCACAGATGGACCCCCCCTTCAGCACAGCCCCCCCATTAAGCACAGATGGACGCCCATTCAGCACAAACCCCCCTTCAGCACAGACGGTCCCCCCCATCCCATTCAGTACCTCAGATTAGCCATCAGCACTGCATGGGCACAGCAGGTTCCCTGTGTACATAAACACTGGAGGGGGGGTGGCTTCACTCTGCTCGCTGTGTCTGTGTGACATCCGGCCCAGGACTGCTCAGACAGCCCACAGCCGCGAGACTTTTCAACACCTTCTCGATTTTCCAGGAGGAGTCAATTGCCCCCCTTGCCCTATGGAGCGGACGCCCATGAGCCCCACACAGATGTTCAGGAGATCCTGAAAGTGATGAATTAAGTATTTTCCAGATTCCATCATTCCTACCGGGACCTCAGATACAGAGATATACAGTAGAAAGCTGCAGGGTGTTTCCAAAAATAAAAAAAATGTATATGAAATATCTGTTTTTGGCAGACCAGATCTATGATGATGTGAATGCAATATTTCATGTACCACTGAAGCATCTATATATGGTACACCGTTAACAGCAGTTGAATTCTGCTGGTAAGAAGTGTGTGTTTTCTTATAAGCACAGCTTCTCTAATCTTTTCAGCAAGGAAATTTCACATACAAAAGGCTGTGTGATAAAAGATAGCACTAGATAAATCCGGATCAGCATTCTATGTTATCCAAGCTTCTTAATGTGGCTCTAGCCATCTTCGGTTTGTTGCTTTCCTGCAGATTTGTCCTCTGATCTCACTTTTTGGTCCCCTCATAAATCAAAGAAGATAGCTCCTAAAGCAATCGATGAGGAAAAAAAAATGATACCAAGACATTAGATTTCATCAGATGCTGTTTGAGCTATTACTTTCCTGTCACATGGTAGGAGGAATCATGAAAATTAATGGCTTTTCTCTGACAAACTGTGTATTTATAACAGAAGACTACATGTGTTGTATTTTATCCCTCAAACCATCAATTACTCTGCATTTTTCCCTCTATATGTATTACTAGGCCAATCATTTTTATTTTAGTTAATTATGCTACCCAAAGATCCAAGCATAATGGGGATTTTTTTTCCTTTCATTGGCATACATCAGTGATGTTTTAGCAAACAGATGATTGCACAAAATAATTTATCTTGACTGAGTTCCCCCGTGGCTTCTCTTGCAACAACATCTGATTAGCATTTGAGCCACTGACAGGGTGACTTGATGAAGATGTGTGGAACAGATACAAATTTGATGATCTGCTTCTTTTACACTTTTGATTGAAATCTTATTTTGAAAGAATGTGATCTTTATTGATTCATTTAATCAAAAGTCAATAAAAATATTTAATTGGACCTATCTTACTGTCCAAGATACAACAAGCATAGAACAATTTTTGCCATAGAGTCCTTTCAGCCATCTGCCTAGGGAAACAAAGCTAGAGTAGGTGGTACCACAGGCATTATTTCAATTAGTGTCTACTTTTTTTTTATATTATTTATTCAAATTGACAAATTGTATTAAAAAGTTACAGACAATTACTTACCTCAATACACAATAATGCCTAAAGGTCTGAATATACAATCAATTCCTAACATCTTCAAAACGAGTAACCATTCATTGCTATTAAAACATTTAAAGTTAGAATATCCAATATATCTAGTGAATTTACCGTATATACTCGAGTGAAAGCCACGTTTTTCAGATCTTTTTTAAGGCTGTAAATACCCCCCTCGGCTTATACGCGAGTTAGTGTATCTGAAATTATTGACAGGCTTGTTTAAAAGTCACAGGGCCAGATTCTCAAAAAAGCGCATATCTATAGGCGGGCGTAGCGTATCTCAGATACACTACGCCGCCGTAACTTAATGAGGCAGGTCCCGTATTCTCAAAGAACTTGTGCCCAAAGTTATGGCGGCGTAGTGTAACTGTGCCGGCGTAAGCCCGCGTAATTCAAAGTAGGCTAGTGTGGGCGTGTTTTATGTTAATGTCCCGACGTGATTGATGTTTTTAACGAATGACGCATGCGCGAGCATGCTCAGCATGCTCAGTATCACGTCGAATTTTCAAATTAAATTACGCCCACTCAATGCCTAGTCAACTTGAACGTAACTTACGTCCAGCCCCATTCACGGACGATTTACGCAAACACGACTCTGTTCAGACGTTTCCGACGTCCATACCTAACATGACTTACCCCTGCTTTATGAGGAGTAACTTTACGCCGGCGTATGTTTTACGTAAACAACTTATCTTGCTACGCCGGGCGCATGCACGTACATTCGTGAATCGGCGTATCTAGCTCATTAGCATTTTCGATGCGGAAATCTACGGAAGCGCCACCTAGCGGCCAGCGTAAATATGCAACTAAGATATGACGGTGTAATAGACTTACGCCGCTCGTATCTTAGTCAAATTTATGCGGAACTGATTCTAAGAATCAGCTGCATAGATTGAACGGCTCTCATTCGGACTTACGACGGCGTACATATCGCTACGCCGTCGCAAGTCCTTTGAGAATCTGGGCCACAGTCTCCTCCTGGTCCCTTCCGTGATAGGCGTTTC
The DNA here is from genome assembly GCF_905171775.1 of Rana temporaria. Lineage (NCBI taxonomy): Eukaryota > Metazoa > Chordata > Amphibia > Anura > Ranidae > Rana > Rana temporaria. The sequence goes on along the minus strand of NC_053498.1, from coordinate 114,004,003 downwards.
TTAGCAGACACAGTTCCGCCTATCACAGTTCCACCTATCACGAACCTTCCGTCATTCTCGGACAAGAGGACGTCTGTGATTGGCGGAACACTGAACACATTGTCTGCTGGGAAACTGAGTCCGAGGATGAGAGAACGTCCGTGATAGACGGAACTGTGTCTGCTGAGAAAAGCCTATCGTGGAAGGGACCAGGAGGAGACCACAACTTTTAACCACTTTAGCCCCGGACCATAATGCTGGTCGATGACCGGGCCACTTTTTGCGATTCGGCACTGCGTCGCTTTAACTGACAATTGCGTGGCCGTACGACGTGGCTCCCAAACAAAATTAGCGTCCTTTTTTCCCCACAAATAGAGCTTTCTTTTGGTAAAGTATTGAGGTTAGCTATTGCAAGGGTGCTCTATGTTGTTAATACACCATCATCTTTTAAAGTGGTTGTAAATCCTTACATATACTCAGTGAAGTGAATATGTGATACACTGCTGCTGCTGACAATCACAGGCTGTGTGCTGGAGCTCTCTTTCCACATCACCTTTTTATCTCTTGGTGTCAGGAAAACCTGTCAGACGTGACTCATGCAGATAACAGAGGGATAAGGTGGCAGAGAAAAATCACACTCATGCTGCGTACACGATCGGAATTTCTGGTGGAAAAAGTCAGACCAAATTTTTCCATCGGAAATTCCGACCGTGTGTATGCCCCATCGGAGAAATCCCATCGGAATTCAGATGAATTCCATCGGAGTTTAAATATAGAACATGTTCTATTTTACTCCGATGGAATTCCGTTGAAATTCTGATGTGCTTTTGGTCGGGCAAAAGCCTGATCGTGTGTACGCAGCATCAGTTCTTTGGATGAAGCCAAATACACAGTATTGAAGGATATGCTTTGCTTATGCTTCGTGTATGAGGTTTTCAACCACTTTAGGTTTTTAGGAGGTAAGCTAATAACATATAGTAATGTATAGTAGTGCAACCCTTAAAGCGGTAGTTCACCCTGTTTGACAACTTGTGACCACTAGCACTGTTTTTAAAGAACATAGACACGGCGAATTATTATTATTTTTTTTATGCGCTCCTTACCTGTTTCCTGGTCGATCGTCCCACCTGTCAATCATGTCCTCCCGCGGGGAATGGGCGTGTCAGTCCATTCTCCCCCGTCCTGCCACTCACATTTCTGTAACTCCTCTGTCGACGCGCTCAGCTGTAATCGCGCGACATCTCCTCGGTCACCTGAATCTACAGGCGTGTCATGTGACTCGGCAAGCGGGTCATGTGACGTCGGCGGGAAGGAAATCTCCTAATACAACGGGGCGTGAACTTCAGACGCCAGCCGTTGTTATAGCAACCATGCAGTGTTGACGCCGACGCTCGCCGTCAACACTGCACATGCGCGGGATCGAGCGGTGAATGCTGGGAGGCCAGCATTCGCCCGATCCCGGAAGAAGACCCTGTCGGCTTCAGTATGCCCACAGGCAAGATGGAAACGTCCATCGCAGCAAAATCAAACTTATCTTTTTCCGAAAAAGAGCGCATCGGACGGCTGGACGTGTGGGACACCCTGTTAGGGAAGGAGGAAAGGTAAGTGCTGCACATTACTTAAAAAAAAAAAAACCCACATCCCGCCGAACTACCGCTTTAAACTGAATTTATCCTAGTGCATTATGTTGTAAATTTAAGTACATATGTATAGTAATATGTTATTAATTTTATACATCAAATATATATAATAAAATCAATTACAAACTTCAGTTTAAAAACATATGAACTTAAAATGAAAAAATATAATTTTCACTGTTTTCTTTTACCAGCATTTACTGTATCTGGCCAAATGTTGAAATTTTAGATTCTGTGTGCAGCATCTGCTGGTGAAATCTGGTATTGTCTTATGCCCTTTAGACTGTCTAGAGCGCTATGAACAAAGTGGGGTCTGATTCAGTGGGATTCTTCAGTATGCACTTAATATCAATTTTACTATAATAACTTAAAATACTTACATGGTAGTTTCTCTTTAAGTTTTGTTTTGTGTCAGAGGTACTGTCTCCTCTGTTTCCACATTAATTAGGCAGACATTTCATTCACCTTTGGAGCCCAGTCAATTCTCTTTGTGCATTACTGTTAATCTTGTCCATTCTAGATAAACACTATGCTGAAATTTGTAGGATTGCTAATACAAACAGGATGGATGTATCTTTCCTATAGACACACAATGCCTCATTTGCTCTATTACGATTTTACACGCCTTTCCAGATTTTCTTTTGTAGAGAGAACTACATCAGAAAGCACAGATCTCTGGATGTACTCACTAATTTACAACCTGAATCTATGCCAGCGCACTGACCTTACACCTGTTTTCAATTCACTCTACTTGACATAGGCAATAAAACATACGACTTGCAGCTAACATCTCTTTTTAGAATTGCAGACAACTGCCTTCTGAAAATACTGCCACTGCCAACTGAGCACTGGAGAAAAATAGTGCTGGACCAAGTATAAAACTGCTGTAGCATATAAAGCCCACCAGCCCGCATATGAGTCCATGTGTGATGTTCATAAAGCCCTGTAAGGAACTAATGTCATTGTACATTTACCTTTTTATTTTGTTTCCCATTGCTTAAATTTTAATTATAACTGTAGCATTTTTTTCTAGTTTTTGATCGAGTCGAGTATGATACTCTGTTGCGTTTTTATTGTTGCCTTTGTCTCCTCTAGGAAGATCCAACCTCATAAAATGTCCTAGTGGGCATTTTGACCAGGACAGAGAAGTGAGGGGAATTCCAAACTTTTTTGGATGTCACCAGAATAGGAGAGGAAATCTTTTAATAGGGAAACATATTTCAGTTTGGTTTTCCACAACTGTGGGTTGATTTCCTACATAATTCCTATTGTGTTGTTCCTCAGGTAGGACGTTCAGGAAAATCTTCCCTATAGGGACATAGATATTAATAAAAACCCAGCAAAGTTTATAGCCCTTTCTTACTTTATCCTGTATTGAATTGTCTTGTAATTGTGCGTAAACTGCTGGCGCTATATAAATTGTGTATAATAATAATAATGAAAATCAAGTACTATGCTGCTCATGGAAATCATTTCCAGTTTTCTCTTTTTATGATGTTTTTCCTGATAACATTCTCTAATTTCTATGCTGTGTAAACTTGAGCTGGATTCATTTTTTGTTTGCCCTTTTCTAAGATTTCGTCCATCTTTAGAAAATACCTATACTTTATGGGCCGGATTCACAAAGCACTTACGCTGACGTATCTCGAGATACGCCGCGTAAGTGTAAATATGCGCCGTCGTATCTGTGCACCGTGCCCACAGAACTAGATACGCCTGAAAATAGGCTTCATCTGACCAACGTAACTTTCCTACGCCGGCGTATCTTGGGTGCATATTTACGCTGGCCGCAAGTGGCGCTCCCATTGATTTCCTATTCACATATGCTAATGAGGGAGATTCACGAACGTACATGCGCCCGGCGCATAATATATGCGGTTTACGTAAGTCGTACGCCCGGCGTAAAGTTATTCCCCATATATGAGGTGCAACTCATGCAAACGTATGGACCAGGGAACACAGCCGTTGTATTTTGCGTCGTTTACATATTACGTGAATAGGGCTGGGCGTAGGTTACGTTCACGTCGTAGGCAGTGATCTGTTGTATCTTAGGGAGTAGTTTCGACGTGATTCTGAGCATGCGCACTGGGTTGCGTCCACGGGACGGCGCATGTTAAGTACTTGTCTGTCACTCGGCCCATCATTAGCATGGGGTCATGCCTCATTAGCATGGCTCACGCCCACTTCCACCTACGCTGGCTTACGCCGAGGAAACCCAGCATAGATTTGACAGCGAGTGGGAGCGAGTGCTTTGTGAATACTGTGCTTGCCGCTCTGCGCTGCGCCGGCGTAGCCTAAAAACGATACGCTAAGCCGGCATAAATATGCACCAATGTATGTGAATCCGAGCCTATGTTTCCTATCTGACAAAACAAAAGCATGTTTCTTTTAACATACACTATGGTACTGATGACAACCTTTACAAATGCTAGTGACCTTAACAGCGCCTATAAAAGATGAGCTTAAGAAGTTATTAAAATGTGCTTACAGTAAGAAGCTATTAAGACTAAATGTGACCCCCCCATGTGTGCAAAAGACCCACTTTCCCACATATAATCACCCTACTTCACATTTAATTTCCTCCATATGGACATGGCAAACTCACCTAAAATGCAAGAGAGTCATCCTTATTGCTATAATAAACACTGGTGCATTTCTCTTATGTTAACTTGTAGAGTCTCATAATGGAAGATACATTCTTTTTATTTGTACCATTAATATTATCCCTTATCTAGTAGTGAACATTTATGTTTCCAACAATGGGCGAATCTGTTTTATACCTTATCACTAGTTAAGAAACTTAAGAAACTTAAGAAACTACAACTGTGTGTGGACTTTAATGCCATCCCAAATAACATCTTGGATACTTTTAACCCCTATTAAAAACACAAAACAACTCTTCAGCAATGTTCATAAAACATATTCCAGGATACATTTATTTTTTAAAAAGATAAATTGTCATTTCAAAAACATTATTGAGCTACTATCCAAGAAAATACTTGGTCACACCATGCACCCAATAACTTTGTTTATGCGAGAAAGCTATAATCATTGTGCTACCTACCTGTGGAGGAATAACACATCAAATTAACCAACAAAAAGTGGGCAGCAGGTGTTGTGGGTCTTTCTTTCCCGGGGGGCTGCGATTCTGATCCATTATCCACTGTCCCCGTTTGTATAAATTCAGATGGGTGGTGCCAGTGAATGCATCGACGTTGGGTGCAGCATCCGACACATGGCACCGGCCTAGCCAACGTGTCATAGAAATGGATCATCTGACGTCTGTCACATGATACTGTGGAGGGTCTCACATCTCTGCGTTGTCCTTTCCCCTATGGTGACCGGGGCTTGTGGGGTTAACCATCTATCCGACTCTCTCCCTGGGCGTCGACTACCCGGCGTTGGGAAGGATTCTTTGATGGATCTGGGGAGCTATAAATAGGAAGGCTCAAACACCACGCTATGCAATGCCTCCCAGGTGGAAGGACTCACACAATTTTTGGTTAGCACTTTTTTGAATCTGGTAAGCACAAATCTTTATTCTTCACACTTTTACTGTTTAAACCTGTTTTTGACCTTGCATATTCGGGTATTCCAAGGCACTGGTGTCACTGCTTCACCAAGTTACACCATATAATATGTAACACTTATACCTAATCTCATGTGGATTCTCATTCAACTAAATTCAACTCCCAATTGTACCATGTGGCTGCTTCTGGCCATTCTATCATACTTCAATATTTTTTCACCAATTTTTACCTCCCAATTATTTTTTAGAATTTTCAATTCAGTAGTGCTCATCATTATTTCCATACACTTTTTTTCAAGCCACCATCCTGGCAGGCCATGCTGGATGGTTTTTTAAGTCCATTTTCCACCTGCCTATTTTTGCTCTGCTGGCCTATCATTGGATCCTTTACCCACAGCTCCCTGGTGAGACGTCTCTGCCGCCCGCCGGTGCGACTTTAGCACACAGCACCCTGCACCTCTGTGAGTATGGATCCCTCATTCTGATACCCACAGCTCAATTTATTTGACATATTTTCATGTTCTTTACTATGTTATTTCTTATTACTATTTTACCTTATAGATCATTTCTATACATCAACCCCTGAAGAGTGAGACTGAACTCACAAAACATGTTCGGTCACCATAAATGCTATGACACACCTACTATGGATTATTTTATGACTGCATGTAACAATATAATGGATATGTACTTTTGGGCCAACTGTTTGGCATTTTGACATTTTTTCCCAGTCCTTTTGCTGGCATAATCAATAAATCTATGCTATGTTTTTATTACTGACTGTGTGGCGCTTCATCTAAAGTCCCAATGGGCAAAACTCTGTATTTGTATGTTAATGGGGATGGAAGCGCCCCATAGGGTACTACCAACCATATCCTTTTTCTTTGAAATGTTATGTATAGCCATTGCCAATAGACTTCTTGACTCTATACTGGGCCATATTAAGCCTGGGCAGATGGGTTTTGTGAAGGGCAGACAAGTCCCTAACATTACATCATAGATTATCTATTATAAAAATTAAACGCTGTTTCTTTTTCCTCCTGGCATTAGACACCAAAAGATCATCCAATAGCATACTGGAATTATATGGCACAAAATTTGGCATCATTGGTATGATAGTCTCATTAATTACATTGTTATTTACTAACCCATCAGCTCAGGCTTGTACCTATTTACATGTCCCAATTGTTTTCAATAACAAAATGCAAGTCAATATGTTCTAATCTACAAAAAAAGAATATATCCATTAGTGATTATAATCTATTTGGAAATCCAAAAATTAAAAAAATAAGCAATAGAAATCTCAGATTCTTAATATTGAGGTTTCACAGGATGTCCAAAACTCTTTGCATAAAGCATTACCTAGCCACCCGCCCATATTGGATAGTTACTGTAGTTATACAATTTAAGTTCTTTTACTCTACTTTTCTCATATATGTACAAATCTCTAGTGTCCAAAATTAAGAGAGAACTCGCACATGTGCTTACAGTGATTTATAAAATGGTATTCCTTTCTGAAATCTTATAACTCTGTAGCCCTGACAGGTAGAGGAGCAGATGCATTTTCAATGTGTTTGCTGCGTCAACAGAGAAACTTGTGTAGCCTGTGGGGTCCACTCATCACACAAAGGGAGGACTGCTGGAATCCCTTTGTGAATATGGGTGTCGACTAGTTAAGAAGATACATAAAAAGTCCACATTTAATTACAAATTTTTGATGGACCATAGCCTGTTTGCATAATGAAGTGGATTCTCATTATTTTCCTGTTTTGTTCTATACACTGCTATTAGGTCTAGGTCAAAGGGATATAATATTTTTTATCAATTCATCTACAGTTTCATTGTAATCTGCTCTTCCTTCGTTAACATGGTCTGGCAAGGAAGACAATATGGGCTATTTACTAAAGCTGGAAAGTGCAAATTCTGGTGTAACTGGGCACGGAAACCAATCAGCTTCCAGGTTTTATTGTCAAAGCTTAATTGAACAAGCTGAAATTAGAAGCTGATTGGCTACTATGCACAGCTGCACCAGATTGTGAGTGCACCAGTTTTGATAAAGAACCCCCCATGTGTCTAAGTTAACTGTTTATAGTAAAACTTTAACCTGGTCTCTGGAGCTGGTAACTCCCAGCAATTTACATTGCTGCAAGACATTGTCTGCATGAAATGTTTTGTGCACTCCTGGCAATAGTTTGCCAATAAGATTAGCTACAAGTAGCACATTTTCTAAAGACTGTCTGTCCTCCCTATCCATTTTTTGTGCTGTGCTCTCAATACCTGTTGATATGCATACATGCACTTCATCAGATGCAGGAAACATCTTTTTTTTTTTTTTTAATAGACTGAATCTTCATGCATAGAAACAGTGTATGATAAGGAATACCATGCTTAATGAATGTACATTTCCTGTAGCTGCCAGCACTACAAAAGACAAAACATTGTGACTATAAGACCATAGAACATATGAATATAAAGTGCACAGTACAAAAAATGTAAAAGAAAGAAAAAAATATATAATTCATAGAAAGTCCAAAGAAGTTGTAGAAGTTCCATTGTAATCAAAGTAGTTGGATGGTAATGTTAACAGTCTATATATAACGCCAATAAGTGAGCATCTACCACCAAGAATGGGTATTGTGCTATATATAATAACACCAATAAGTGAGCATCCACCACCAAGAACGGGTATTGTGCCTACTGCATCTAATGGACTCAGATACCATAGTACTGAGTCAATAAGGCATTGGTAATCAAAGTATTGGCTACAGAGGAAGCTTGGAAGGTCTCACTTCACCACCTTGCGACACGATTGCCACTCACTCGATAATTATAAGCATTCCAGTAAACAATGTAAATATAAAAAAAACACAGAGTGTAAAAACCACAATTGGAAACTTTATTAAAGGTAGAACACTTACATCATAGTCAAGGCTTTATCATCAAATCCAATCTGAAAAGAAAAGCATATAGACACTGTACAACGCAGCTATTAGCTATTTCTTATAGCCCATTTCTATATAACAGATATAGAACATCCAATTTTTATTTTTAGCATTCAAGCGAAAAACCCTTCCTTAGTGGGCCTTTTGTAAATATTGCAACCCTTAAGATATTGCTGAAAGAGACTACCAAATTTGTGTCCCTTCGAGGTCACCATTTGTTGACTAGTTTATGTGAATACATCTCAGTCATTGTAGTAGTATGCATATATACACATCTAGTTTTGATAGTTCTTACACAAAAGAGGTAGTTCTATTTATTGATAGGGTTACATAATATAATCAAATTACACACTAAACAGTATTTACAACACAATGTACGGTATAAGTCCCCTGGCTTATATAATATATGCAAATTACCGATAACAACCATATTTACAATACAATGTACAAGTATGGATTTAGTTTACCTTTCCACTTCTGGTCGGGCATGATAACTGCTGTGTGTCCCTACACGAATGCGAGCTTGGTCACAAATGCTTTGACATAGGAGTTGGACAGCCTGTTGGACTGTTATGATGGTGTAGCTCTCTTAAGATGTCCCCAATATAGGGATCAGGAGGGGGTAACTTTCTAAGTCAATTGTTTGTTTTCACAGTTTATTCCTTGCTAATGTTCACCTATTTACAGTATATTTCTTGCTATTTTTTAACACTTTGCTGTGCCATTACTAGTGTTTATATCTCTGCTGCAACTGGGGTGCTGCATAAGCATCTGCAATAAATATTACCCACCGACTCAGGTGTGAGAAAGTCTGTGGTGCTATTTGCAGAGTAGTAAGCACAGGAACGGAGACTCGAAAAACAGTGGCTCCTTGGGGGTTAAACGCTAAATCTATTTTACATGCTACCACTTCTTTTTCCTGATTTTTTTTTGCCACATTAACAAGTGAACTTCAAATATATTTGTCACACAATATAAAACTGAGCTTTGTCAAGCAATATTATTGAAACAGAAAACTTTTGAAGGCATGAGTCTTCCAGATCTATGAGACTAAAATACCAGTTCTGTTTAAAGCATAAGATACTATAATAACATGCACAGATGGGGAGCAGGTGAAGAGGCTGGACCACACAAGGCTCAGCCCTTGCCAAGCATGATGGGTTATTTATTTTTATCTTGTTATGTTTAGGTAGACTACTGTTTTAAGGTCGCACAGCAACAATTTGATATAATATTTGGACTACATTAAGGTCATATTTTGTAAAATCCAAACAAGGACAACTTGGACATGATAATGTGGTGCCCATAAGGCTGTTTAGGATATCAAAAATTGAGCTGCCATTTATTGGCCCATTCACCTAACAACAAACTGCTCATTGAAGTTTTACCTAGTCCCCATTTAATTGCCATCTCTCATCCATACTGAATAGAGATAGGTAATTGTGGAAAGCAGAATACACATCTAGAGAAATTCCTAATGCCTTCCTTTTCCACAGTCATGATCTGCAGGCATGTAGTTCTCTCCAACCTACAGTGCCAAATGCAGACTATAAATGTTTACACTAGCCTAGGTCTGTCAGAGCATAGGTAAAGAATAGTCTAATGTTATATTTGCAAAGTCAGTTGGTACCCCTTGATATATTTAAAAAACCTAGTCTAGTAATTAGTAATCTAATCTAGTATATGTACTGTAAGTATGAATTGGAGTTAGGGACCCTAGATTGTAAGCGCCTTGAGGGCAGGGACTGATGTAAAAATACAATATATATGTGTGTAAATGCTGCGTAAATTGACAGCGCTATATAAGTACATTACCTGTAATAAATAAAAATAAATATAGAAAAAAATATAGAAAAATAAATAAATAATCTTTTTTAAAAGAACAGATATTCATTTTGGGATTTTAGTATTATTCTCCAATATTAGGTTATTGTTGGTTGGTTTTAAAGGTGTATGGCGGTCATAGCTCCTTGTGTTGCCCTATGGGCTAAGCTTGTTATTGTTTTTCTATGTCTTTGAGTTTAAGAGGTGACTTAAACTTTTATTTCTCTGAATGTTCCTGGAAGGTGACCCGCAGGAAGATGAAATCATACATATACAATTAAAAACAGGATCTCCTCTTGATTAACCTCTATCGTTACGTCTCATAAATTCTCAGCAACAAGCGTACTCAGTCTCCAGTTGACCTCTGTGTTTAGCGCTGAACTATAAATCACTGTTACACAGCCAATCAATACCTCCGTGTCACATATATATCAACTTCAAAGAAGGCACCTAATGGCAAATCACTTCTCCATTTCCGTAGCTTCTCACAAAACAGCATCTATAAACACAGAGCTTTTAGCAGCCACGAAAGTTAAGACCATTACAGCAACATTTTACAGCTAACACAATATTTCTAGCTGGAAAGGATTATGAGGTGATGTGTAATGGTTCAGAATCCTTGGGTGGCCAATGGATTATCACTCAGATTACATCTCATTAATAAATCATGTAAGGAGAAACAGCAGGAGAAGTGAGAGGATGAGGTTAATCTCACCTTAATCTTTAGGTAAAATATGTGGCTGAAACAAAACAGGCTTACTGTACGTCATCAGTACACAATCTGAGTGTTATTTTGAGTTTTACATTTATTAGTTGAACCCCCAATAACTCTAAAGATGATGTGTTCATGCTGAAATCTTAACAGGCTTAATGCTTTGCAGAATGATATATGACGATGTTAAATGACATTCATGTTATTATATGTGTTTTTTCTTAATGGGCCTCATGACAGCCAACAGCTCCAAGGTAATGAATTAGTTTACTTAGTTTAAAAATTCTAGAAAAGTAATTTATATTCACAGACACATTTATCCAAAAATGAATGCTTGATATTGTGGATGGCAGTGGGTTAAAGGAATAAAAATACCATTGGGAGATACAGGAATGTTAAAATCATCTGATATGTGAGTTATATTTATATAATCAAATGGTGTAGCACTTTTCTCAAATAAATGTGTTAAAAAAAATCGAATAAACAAACAAACAAATAAGCATACAAAAAAAAAAAATCTATATGAATCTCAGTAATTATTTAGTACTATAAACATCAGAAACAGTGTGGGGGGAGGGGGGGATGCTTACTAAAATTTGAGAAATGAAAAGCTGGTGCAGCTCTGCATAGAAACCAATCAGCTTCTAGTTTTTTTTGTCAAAGCTTTATTGAGCAAGCTAAAGTTAGAAACAGATTGGCTACCATGCACAGCTGCCTGCAGCACTGATTGAGTGGCTTTTATCCAACAGGGCTGGATGGGGCCACGCCAGAATTGAAATTGGGCCAGGTCCTACTTAACCGGCAACTTTTTTTGTTTTGTTTTTCCATTTAAATTGTTATTGTTTTAAATTTAAGAATATACAAAAATACAGAGATATTTGTATAAAGATACAGAAATATTCATATGAAAATATGCCATGCAAGGCATATACTGTATGCACTTATCTAACCAAATGGCAAAAATAATAAACAGGATAAGGAACAATTGCAAGGTATGTGTATTAGCAGCACAATTAAGAAGAAAAAGTAGCTATCATTCTATGTGCTATCAATAGAGCAGTAAATAAAGTATTTATTGGGTTCCAAGCCAAGTGCCCCAAAAGTTCCAATGAATGTCAAAGGACTGTAAGGCAGCTCGTCTGCTGGCCAGTATACATTCATATTGATAGTGTGTTTTGACCAACTGAAGGACCTCTGAGCAGTTAGGTGACAAATTATTTTTACAATGTCTTGTAATGTTAAGATGGCACCTGCTAATAGAATATGTGTTGCTAGATGACATAGGGCTATTTGAGGTATAAAAGTGCCATGACTTGGTATGAACGTAAAATGGTATGTGTTTTGTTAGTTTTGAGAAAATAGGAAACCTGAAGGTATATTAGGAAGTCGGTTTTGGGGAGGGTAAACTCCTGTCTCAGGTAGTCAAACTTTTTAAGCTCAGTCCCTACATAAAGAATAAATATAGAGCATAATCCATTATCATTCCAATGGGACAATGACGTGTGGGTAAGTAGTTTTTGTAATATGCGAATAGGAATAGAAATGGAAGTTTTTGTTGCCAGTGGTTTGTGAGAGGAATTGTAAAGATTTCCAGGCTCATGTGGATGCTTGGATTGTAGGTGGAAAATGTTTAATTGATTAGGGGCATAGGCTATAAGCCAGGATAAGGAAAGGTAGATCTTTTGTGGGGGAAATGTCTTGTTCAGTTTCACTCCACAAAACCTGTGGGGAAGGGGTAAAACAATATTTTAGTGGATCAAGGAGTGTTGATGAGTTGTAGTCTTTAATATCAACAAATCCCATCCCTCCAGCAGATCAGTGTTTGAGTAATACAGAGTGAGATCAACAGGCATTTTTTGTTACGTCATGTAACACAAATGTTTTTAAAAGTGAGTTGATTGCAAGTAAGTAGGTTGGAGTGGAATTGGTAATGTACTGAAGAGATAAAAGGATTTGTGGTCATAGCATCAATTTAAATGATGCAAAACATCCAGACCATGACATTTCGGGGTATATTTACTAAAGCTAGAAAGGGTGAAATTGGTCACAATTCTGCAAAGAAACCAATCAGCTTCTATCCTCAGCTTGTTTAATCAAGCTTTAGCAATAAAACCTGGAAGCTGATTGGTTTCAATGCAGAATTGTGACTAATTTTGTCCTCTCTAGCTTTAGTAAATAAACCCCTTCATGTCTAACTATATTATTCTTTGGTAAGTTTGTCTATGAGTATTGTGTACTTTATATTAGCTAAATGTGTATTGTCTGCGGTTGGTATTATACCTAAGTAAGGTATTCCTGAGTCACTCCAAGTACATAGATAGCTTTTTTTGAAGATTGGCCCTAATGAGGGGATTAAGTCTCAAGCTTAGAATTAAGGATTTGTAGAAGATGATTTTGTAATATGATATCTGGCTGAAGTGGAGAAAGTAAATGTGAACCCAGTAATCTCAGGTTTTCCTCATATGGCCTCCACCAAGGGCTCTATTAGGAGGTTAAAGATGGAGGGGGACAGGGGGAGCCTTGGTGTGTGACATTCACAAGCACAAAAGAGTGGGCAAGCATGCTGGAGGTATACACTTTGTATATACATGATGGCAGTAAAGATAGGACTCGAAAATTTTCACAGAACAGGTGTCATATACATCAAATGCCCTCTCTGCATCCAATGAGAGAAGCAAAGAAGGCACTCGGCAAGTCCCAGCATAATTTAGTAGCATTTGCTGTCTGTCTTCCTGGAATAAAACTGATCTGATCTGGTTTTACTAGAGTGGACAGTATTGGAAGAAGGCATTTTGCAATGATTTTAGCATATGGCTTCATGTCTGTGTTTAATAGAGAAATAGGCCTAAAGGGGATTGTGTCTTTACCTGGTTTTGGTATAGACACAATATAGGCTTTGAGCATTTCCAAACAGCTCCGCATGATTTTGGGCCAAACATTTGCCTGTTCGGTTTTTTGCCTATTCAGCTTTCAGTGGGAAAACCCAATGACAGCTGATGACTCAACCATACCAGGCCACATGCCCTCTACATGGGGGATGGGTGCTTTGGGGAAGGGGGAGCTCTGCCCCCCTACACCAAAGCCCTTTGTCCCCATGTTGATGGGGACATGGGCCTCTTTCCAGGCTGTGGTTGTTGAGTCTGGGGGTGGGGGTTTATCAGAATCTGGAAGCCCCCTTTAACAAGGGGGCCCCCAGATCCCTATGTGAATGGGTATCTGGTACATCGTACCTCTACCCATTCACCAAAAAAAGTGTCAAAAAGTAATAACCACAAGAAACAGTTTTTGACAAGCCATTTATTAAAAAAAATTAAAAAATATTGTCCCTCTTTGTAAATCCATCGTCAATCATGATGCCCACCAGGCCCAAAAAGTTGAAGAAAAAAAAAATGTTTTCGCCTCTTGTGAGGCTCCCCACCATTTTCTGAGGCAAGAGGCTCTCGGAAAATGGTCCAACAGACCACTATGGGATTCACTAAGAAGGCATTTCCTCAAGGAATGTGAACATTGCTGAAGGCCACAGGCGAAGGTTTGAAGAAGGTATGCATTTGGGGAGGGTGGAATACTTAAGCATTAGGAGGGTGAGGGAATGGAGGACAAGGCAAAGCACAATTTGTTATTAGAATCACTATACAGTTGTGGTATCAATATAAGTGCTTGATGACAAAATAATACTTTTATGTCTTCAAGAGCCAAATCATTTTTTATAGTATTAGTGCTAATAAGGTTCTTTGCCACTAGTTTTGCTTAACATCACCTGCCTTGTCTGAATGCTTTTGCATTTACTGGCTGCTGGCCAAGGATTTAAATGACTCACCATCTGGACAGACCTGCTGTGTGATGATAAACACTAGCTTTTATAGTCATGGACACATTGTTTACTGCAACTATGGTCCTGTAGTGATGGAATATAAAGCAGTATGCTACGACAATATGTGAAATCAGATCGCTCAATAATCATGGTGTATTCTTGGAGTAGTTTCCCTTGCCTTGCCTCAACTACAGGAAACCTGCAAAGCTCTCAAAAAAATGAATGCTACCCCATGTGGCTCTTCTAAGTTCTGGTGCCTTTTAGCTCCCAAACTTTAGATTCAAAGAACTTCAAAGATGAAAGTAAATATAATACACATACTTTAGAATAATACACTTACTTTAGAAATGTGTTACAATCTGATTGTATGATCTTTTTTCGATTTATCAACGGATTTAGTGTTAAAAATGTAATGTATTATTTAGGTAGCCTATTGCAATTCATAGCCATTGGTAAATTGAACAATCAGACTGTAATATGTGTGGCCAACTTAAGGCGGAGGCCCAGCTTAAAAAAAAATTTAAATTAAAAGTCAGCAGCTACAAACACTGTAGCTGCTGACTTTTAATAAGAACACTTGTCTGTCCAGGATGCCCGCGATGTCGGCAGCTGAAGCCAAGCAATCGCTCGGGTCTCGGCTGCCCCGCCTCCATACTTGGTGAGGCTTCACTGCCCGATTCCCTACTGTGCAAGCGCGAGCCGCGCGGCGCCATGTGAATGGACGGATGTCTCCTGGGACACACACAAGGTCCCAGAAGACACCGCTCCCCAGGCAGCACAACGAGGAGAAGAAAGAAGACCCACGTGGACAAGCAAGAGGCAGAGTAGGAGATCTGCCTAACAGCCACTTCTGGTAAGTATAAAACATTTTATTATTTTTTTCAATTTTTCTTTTAGGCCTTTTGGCAATTTTTTTTTAGGGTGGTCTCCGCTTTAAAGTGCATGTCTTAGATTGTAAGTTCTAATGAGCAGTGGGCTCTGATTCCTCTTGTACCAAATTGTATTGTAACTGTAATATCTGCCTTCATTTTGTAAGGTCCTACACAAACTGTTGGCGCTATATAAATCCTGTATAATTTAATAATATAATAATGTATAGCCAAAACGTTGTTTATTATTTTTTAAATAGCAAAGAGAAGGAATAACTCACATTTTTTTTTGTTGCTGTCCGTGTCCCATTGGGGAGATTTCCCTCCATGTCCTGTCCATAAGATGCATGTATGGCACTCCTGAACAGTAAACCCCACACCCTATCATATCGTCAATTTAAACTAATGCTCTTTGTAACCACAGCAGCAAAGCAGACTATTGTGGCAGCATGGAAATCTGATTCACTGTGTATTTTATCAGTCAAAACAGGTCTACTCAATCCACGATTCATGCAAAAACAGAAGCAATATTTCTTGACAAAATATCCAAATATAAAGACATATGGAGACCGTGGATTGAGCATTTCCTACCTCCGGATTTTGATAAAACGTTGTTGTCTCCAAGAGGAAGTTTGTCCTATAAATATCCTTTCTGGAAATATTTCTCATTCTCCACTTTATCGTACGCTTACCTAAAACTAGTTTTAGTTTTACTTTATTTTCTTACAACAAGTTTAACCAATCAAAACAAGGGTCATCTGGAATAGTTGGGAACAGGCCCGGACTGGGACAAAAAATAGGCCCGGGCATTTTAGACTGAGCGGCGGCGGTTAATGATGGGATGTGGGGTTCCAGCACCTTGTACCTCTGGACCCCTTTACATTACACAGCACCCTGGACCCCTTTACATTACATAGCACCGCACCTCTGGGCCCTTTTACATTACACAGCACCCTGCACCTCTGGGCCACTTTACATTACAGAGCACCCTGCACCTCTGGACCCCTTTACATTACACAGCACCCTGCACCTCTGGCCCCCTTTCCATTACACAGCACCTTGCACCTCTGGACCCCTTTACATTACACAGCACCTTGCACCTCTGGACCCTTTTACATTACACAGCACTCTGTACCTTTGGAACCCTTTACATTACATAGCACCGCACCTCTGGAACCCTTTACATTACACACACCCCCACAGTTTGTTGCACAGACACCCCCCTAACAGTTCTGGACCCCCTGCATGTTACACTGGGAGGAGACGTGACATGCGGCACACCGGGCATATGCCCGGTATGCCCTATGGCCTTTCCGGGCCTGGTTGGGAATATAACCTAATCTCCAGATAATGCCAAGCCAATTAGCAGGAAGTTGGCCCTGGAAACGTTTTCTCATTTCTCTTAACTATTTTAGGTTATTTGACCGGCTATATCGAGCAAACGTTATCTTCTTCCATTCTCACTATATTTAAAAATTACTTTTTATATTCTCCTATCTTGATTATGTATGATTGTTAATATTAACAGCTAAAATGACATCACTAAATTGTAATGATAACTGAAATGTTACACCAAGGAATGCTCCTTAAATTCGGTTCTAGGGGCCAGATTCACAGAAGAAATCCGCCGGAGTATCTACTGATACTCCGGCGTATTTTCAAATTTGCCGCGTCGTATCTTAATTTGTGATTCACAAACAAGATCCAACGGCATTTGGCTAAGATCCGACAGGCTTACGGCTTCGTACGCCTTCGGATCTTAGGCTGCAATACTTCGGCCGCCGCTGGGTGGAGTTCGCGTCGTTTTCCAGCGTCGGGTATGCAAATTAGCTTTTACGGCGATCCACGAAGGTACTCGCGTGCGTTACGTCCTCACAAGTCGTTTTTTCCCGTCGCAAAGTTAAGCCTGCTTTTTCATGGCTTAACTTTAGACCAGCCATGTTAAAGTATGGCCGTCGTTCCCGCGTCGAATTAAATTTTTTTTTTTCTCCTATGACGTCCGGGAATACGTTACGCACATCGCTGTTCAAACAATGTGTCGGGGTGCCGTAATTTCTCGCAAAGCACATCGGGAAATTTCCTAACGGAGCATGCGCAGAACGTTCGGCGCGGGAGCACGCCTAATTTAAATGGTACACGCCCCATTTGAATTAGGCGGACTTGCGTCGGACATCTTTACGTTACTCCGCCGCAAGTTTACACTCAAATGCTTTGTGAATCAAGCACTTACGAGGAAAACTTGCAGCGGTGTAACTTAAAGACGATACGTTACGCCGCCGCAGTTCTCTATGAATCTGGCCCTATATACTTAACGAGAGAAGTATAGTTATAAGTGCTTGTTTGTTTTTATTTTTTGTAATTTATTCTTTTCATTGTATTGTACAAATATGAATGGTACTATTATTATGACTTTTTTTTATGCCTTATAAAAACACAATAAAATATTCAAACAAGAAAAGAAAAGCAAACCCTTTGACAGGTAAAATAGCTCCCATGTATGTGTTTTTCTGTTTTCCTGCAGTTCAGTTTTAGTAGTTAGGGCACAGTTATCCACAATATTCTCTACAGCACATGATCAGTAATATAGTGTGTTATCATTCCTTTAGTTCCAGTGCCTCCAAAGTGTATTCTATCACTATCTGCACAGCAATCAAACCTCCAGGTCCTTGCATTTTACCCTATTAGTCATTCCAAGACATATTTCCTGTATACCGTATACCAGTGTGAACAAGGGACCAGAAATATGTTATAACAGCCAATCTTTCAATTTGATAATTGACTCCCTCATTACACTTATAATCACTAACAGTTTAGAGAGCCTTAGGAAAAAATGTCATGAAAATCAAAATCTCGTGAAGAAGCCAAGATGTATTTATAAGAAAGTCTGCAGTGGAAAAAGATTGAACACAAAGAAAGAGGATAAAGTTAATATGAAACTCAGAGCCCTTCCTTCCTGCAATGGTCTTTTCCGTCAATTTGATTTTTTTTTAATTTCAGGCAAACACAATGGGGTATTTACATCAGAGTGGTCTAGGTTGGAACAGGTATCCCGCCGTGAGTTTTTCAAGACAGATGGTTTATCACAGCATGACCTGGTAGAAACTTTGCTATAAAGGCATCTCAGCATTACATAGAAGTAGGTAATGTTTCTGTGAAAACATTCCTCTGTGACTGTCTTAATGATTTTTCCATATGGCAGCCAGAGCATGTGCTCTTTATTTTACAGGTTACATATACATACTGGGAAGCAAGCAGAGAAAATTCTCTAAAACCTAAACATTTCTCCCCCTCGCAGAGGCTGCTGTTTTATCCCTATGAACCACACAATAGATATAAAAATACATAAGTACTGGCTAAATAAATATTTAAACAGGTCAGAGTTTATAGAAACAAGCTTGCAGATTTGACAGACATAAAGCAGTTGTAAGTAAATGCACATTCAATAGAATATTTGAATATAACACTGAAAATCTGATGGCAGATAAACAAAATCTGAAACAAAACAAAAAGGTTTTCCCTCTTATTTAACCACTTCAGCCCCGGAAAAATGTACCCCCTTCCTGACCAAAGCACTTTTTGAGATTCGGCACTGCATCGCTTTAACTGACAATTGAGCGGTCGTGCGGCGTGGCTCCCAAACAATACTGACGTCCTTTTTTTCCCAACAAATAGAGCTTTCTTTTGGTGGTATTGCGGCGCCTGTCTACAGACCTCCTTTACCCTCTGGTCTCTTTCCTTGGCTGTTCCTGCTTTGACAAGATCAGACACTGTCTTATTTACTGACAGAACCACCCTTCTGTCAGTAGTTATTGAGATCCCTCCACTGTTTGGCCCTTTGGCAATCTGCTATTTGGAGCCCACTCTAGTCCAAGGTCTGCCAGAGGGATCTCGGTCAGGGTCCTTACGCCCATCCATATACACTGTTTACCAACAGTTTGTGCTATAGTTCTACCTTTTGACTTTTACATACGAGTACCTACCACATGCCCAGGAGGCTGGTTAGGTTAAAAGCGTTGTACATTCCTTACCCCACAACCAGTGGTTGGATCAACTATTTGAGATTCGATTGATCCACTTCTATGCTCCTGATGAAGCGTCTTGTACGTGAAACATGTCAAGAGTAAAATCAAGATCTACTATTATGCATATTGGATTCAGCTTCAAACACTAATGCCACGTACACACAATCAGTCCATCTGATGAAAACAGATCGATGGATCGTTTTCATTGGTTAACAGATGAAGCTGACTGATGGTCCGTCGCGCCTACACACCATCGGTTAAAAAAACGATTGTGTCAGAACGGGGTGACATAAAACACAATGACGTGCTTAAAAACCAAAGTTCAATGCTTCCAAGCATGCGTCGAGGTGATTCTGAACATGCGTGGATTTTTAACCGATGGTTGTGCCTACTAACGATCGGTTTTGTCCTATCGGTTATAAATCTATCGGTTAATTTTAAAACAAGTTGCCTTTTTTTAACCAATGGTTAACTAACCAATGGCGTCCACACACGATCAGTTTTGACCGATGAAAACGGTCCATCAGACCATTCTCATCGGTTGAACCGATCGTGTGTACGCGGCATAAGAGTTCTATACCTTTTTGACGCTATGCGTTCTTATGCCATGAATGTATCTGTATAAGTATAAACCCATATCGTACTTTGTGTTAGATGTATTGATATCAAATGCTGATACTGTCTTATGAAATTGTGTATACAAGTTTCTATCTATGCGTTTTTTACAAATAAATATTTATAGATCTTTTACATTGACTACCTGTACCGCCAAAAGTCAAATTTACTAGTCCATCAATTTCCATTGTCAATTTATTTTGGTGGTATTTGATCACCTCTATGGTTTTTATTTTTTACACTATAAACAAAAAAAGACAGACAATTTAAAAAACAAAAAAGCAATATTTTTTACTTTTTGCTATATATAAATATTTTGTTTTTGGAATTTCATTTTTGTCCGAAAAATACATTTATTAGTTACTCCTGAAATCAGTTTTTATTTATTTTGTTTCGTTAAAAAATGCATTCATCCGAAAATCTGAATTAATTAAGGTTGAATCTGTCATTGAAGGCTTATGGTGTCTGTCGAATGTTCTAAGAAGATTCGACGGAGCAGCTAAACTGTACGACGCTGCAATCGTACATTTCCGGTCAAATGCTCTGCCCATAGGCTATAGAAGAATTCTAATGTTGGTTGACTAGTAATAATAATTTATAAATATAATTATTACTATTCATACAACATTAGAATTCTTCTATAGCTTGCTGACGGAACATTCGACCGGAAATGTACGATTGCAATGTCACAGTTTATCTGCTCCGTTGAATCTTCTTAGAACATTCGACAGACACCATAAGCCTTCAATGACAGATTCAACCTTAATTAGTTCGGATTTTTGGATGAATCCATTTTTTTAAGTAAACAAAATAAAAAGGAATTTCGGGAGTAACTAAATAAATATTTTTTTTGGACGAAAACGAAATTCCGAAACAAAATATGTCTATCATTTATACAGCGATCAGTGCTATAAAAATGCACTGATTACTGTGTAAATTACACTGTCAGGGAAGGGGTTAACCATTAGGGCCAAGGAAGGGGTTAAGTGTATCCTAGGAGGTGATTCTAACTGTGTGAGGGCTGGGCTACCAGTGACATGACATTGATCACTGCTCCCGATCACAGTTTACAAAGGCATCTCCCCGTTCTACCGCTCCATGACACGATAGCGGGACACCGGCGGACATCGAGTTCACAGGCCCCGCGGGCACGGTCACGGAGCTCGCGGCGCGCACCTGCAAGGCAGGATTTTCAAAGCAATGTACAGGTACGTTGCTTTGCCCACACAAGCCATTCTGCCGACGTATATGTGTGTTATGCGGTCGGCAAGTGGTTAAAAAGCATGTAAGGCTGGCTGTACACACATGGGGTTGATTTACTAAAACTGGAAAGTGCAAAATCTGGTGCAGCTCTGCATGGAAACCATTCAGCTTTTTTTTGTCAAAGCTTAACCACTTCAGCCCCGGAGGGTTTTTACCCCCTTAATAACAGGCCATTTTTCACCATACAGCACTGCATTAATTTAACTGACAATTGCACGGTCGTGCAAAACTCTACCCAAATAAAATCTATGTCCTTTTTTTCCCTACAAATAGAGCTTTATTTTGATGGTATTTGATCACCTCTGCGGTTTTTATTTTTTGTGCTATAAACAAAAAAAAAACCTCTATAATAGAATATTTTTTACTTTTTGCACTAATATATATCCAATATTTTTTTAAAAAAAAAATCGAATTTCTTCATCAATTTTGGTCAATATGTATTCAGTTACATATTTTTGGTAAAAAAATCACAATAAGCGTATATTGATTGGTTTGCACAAAAGTTATAGCGTCTACAAACTTTGGGATATTTTTATGGCATTTTTTTTTATTAGCAATGAAAGCGATCAGTGATTTTTAGTGGGACTGCAACATTGAGACGGACAAATCAGACACCTAACTGACATTTTTGACACTTTTTGGGGGACCAGTGACATATTACAGTGATCAGTGCTAAAAATATGCACTGACATTGTACTAATTACACTGGCAGTGTAATTAGTTGGTGAAGACAGAGATTGGTGTTTAGCAGGAACACAAGATCTCCATCTTCTCCTCTGTCAGAAAGGCGATCTGCCTTGTTTACATAGGCAGATCACCGTTCTGCTTCTCCCGGGAACGATTGCAGATGGCTGGCGGACCCGCCAGACCCGCTAATGGCATCTCCTGTGTCCAATTAGCTTGCACGAAATGACAAACAGGTACATCGTTTTGCACAATAGAGCCGACTTTCCACAGGCAGTACATCTGCGGTGGGTGGTCGGGAAATGGTTTTAAATTCTCAGGTTTTTTTTTTACCTATATGCATTCTTTGCATGAAAGTAAAAAAATGTCTGAGTGCAGCGGCTGCCCCAGCCCCTGCTAATACTCACCTGAGATCCCTCCTGATCCCAGCTTCTCCCAGGTTTCTCATTGGCTGAGACAGCAGTAGCAGCCATTGGCTCCTGCTACCGTCAATCACAGCCAGTGAGCCAATGAGGAGAGAATGGGGGCGGGGCCAAGCCACTGCTCTGGGTGTGTTATGGGTGCATAGAGAGGGGTTTGGGAGCGAGCACACACCAGTGCCCCTAGAGTCAGGAGCGCTGGCAGGAGACCTGAAAGGAGGAGGATCAGGACTGCTCTGTGCAAAGCCATAGCACAGAGCAGGTAAGTATAACATGTTTTTTTTTTATAATGTTTAATGTAATTTTAATTGAACAAGCTGAAGTAAGAAGCTGATTGGCTACCATGCACAACTACACTAGATTGTGAACTCTCCAGTTTGAGTAACTTAACCCCATAGTTTGTTTTCGTTCATCCTGCAGCTGTAGAAAACTCTAGAAATGAAAGCCCAACAAATCAGTGGATCCATGGATACCGAAACTCACAGTTATGTCCTCAGTGGTGCTCTGGTACAGTGCGGACATCTCTATATTGAAGGTGTGTATTACAGCTTGAGTTGCTTTTTTAACCACTTGCCGACCGCTGCACGCTGATGTACGTTGGCAGAATGACAGGGGTAGGCAAATGGGCGACCTGTATGTCCCCTCTAAGAATCTGTGCGGCGGGTGCGCACACGCCACCGCACTCCCCGTGGCTGTGCCCAGGGGACCCGCAGACTCGATGTCCGCTGGTGTCCCGTGATCGGGTCACAGAGAGGCAGAACAAGGGGATTTAAACAAGGCATTTCCCTGTTTTGCCTTGTGACAGGACATTGATCGTCTGCTCCCTGTCATCGTGAGCAGCGTTCAGTGTCGTGTCACAGTAAGCCCAGCCCCCACACAGTTAGAATCACTCACTTGGACATACTAAACCCTTTCCTCGTCTCACATTTAAATTTGCCACCCAGCGCGTGCACACCCGCTGCGTGCCTCGCGAGTGCGGCCATGGGCCCCGAGAACTCGAAGCGGTCGGCAAGGGCAGGATAGGGGAATGCCTCGTGACACTGTCACTGATGACCGTTCCCCGTGATCGGGAACGGTCATCAATGAAGTGTTAAGTGTAGCCACGCCCCCTAACAGTAAGAATCACTCCCTAGTACTGACTTAACCCCTGCAGCACCACCTAGTGGTTAACCCCTTCACTGCCAGTGTAATTTTTACAGTAAACAGTGCATTTTTATAGCACTGATCGCTGTAAAAATGACAATGGTCCCAAAATGGTGTCAAAAGTGTCCGATGTGTCCGCCATAATGTCGCAGTCACCATAAAAAAAATTAATAAAAATGCCATAAAACAGTCCACTATTTTGTAGATGCTATAACTTTTGCGCAAATCAATCAATAAATGCTTATTGCGATTTTTTTTTACCAAAAATATGAAGAAGAATACGTATCGGCCTAAACTGTGGAATTTTTTTTATATATATTTTTGGGGATATTTATTGTAGCAAAAAGTAAAAAATATTGTTTTTTTTTCTAAATTGTCGCTCTTTTTTTGTTTATAGCACAAAAAATTAAAATCGCAGAGGGGATCAAATACCACCAAAAGAAAGCTCTATTTGTGGGAAAAAAAAGGACATCAATTTTGTTTGGGAGCCACGTCGGATTACCGCGCAATTGTCAGTTAAAGCAACGCAGTGCCGAATTCGCAAAAAGTGGCCTGGTCTTTGACCACCAAAATGGTCTGGGGCTGAAGCGGTTAATGTACCATTGCGCAAACCAATCAATAAACGCTTATTGTAATTTTTTTTACCAAAAATATGTAGAAGAATATGTATCGGACTAAACTGTGGAAAAAAATGTATTTGTATATATATATATATTTTTGGGGATATTTATTATAACAAAAAGTAAAAAATATAGAATTTTTTTCAAAATTGTCGCTCTTTTTTTGTTTATAGCGTAAAAAATAAAAACCGCAGAGGTGATCAAATACCACCAAAAGAAAGCTCTCTTTGTGGGAAAAAAAGGACGTCAATTTTGTTTGGCAACCACGTCGCACGACAGCGCAATTGTCAGTTAAAGCGACGCAGTGCCGAATCGCAAAAAGGGGCCTGGTCTTTGACCACCAAAATGGTGGAGCGATTAATGTACCATTGGAATAAAAAAAAATGCATTTTATTTTATTAAATATGTAACATAGGGTTCTTTTAGGCACACACAAAATCCCACTGCATATGCAATTTGATTTGAAGCGTTACTTCATTTACTAAGCTCTGGAGCAATTGCACTTGCAAAGTGCACAGTCTATTTTCCTTCGGTAAATCAAACTCAATAACTATACAGCTAAAAAAAATATTTGTGGTCACAGTTAAATGTGTAGGACTATTAAAGATCAATATCAGCAATTCTTAAAATTTCCTTTACAGTTTTAAAGAATATAAATAAAAGTAAATGAAATGAAGCTGCCTGTATAGAATGTCAACATATTTCTTGTTTGCTCATTTAAAGATGCCTATAAATAACAGCAGTGCTTAAATCCCTTCAGCTCTGGCTTGGCAAACAAATTACAGGGAATTATCTAGAGGCAGGTATCCAGCCTAATGAATGTTTTATGACTGAGAACATAACATGCTCCACTGAATGCAGCCCATGTTAGTCTATTGGGTTCTTTTAAGCCATGCAAAGCCCAGTGCTTCATTTCAGCTAGTCCTTTCATTTTACTAGGTTGCTCTTTACAATTGCCTATAGAATTTACCAGTAAACCACAACTTTATCATTGAAAAAAACATTTGTCTAGATATACTCATAGTAATTCCAGGGACTAAAAGTCATAGCCATTGAGCCGGATTCAGATACATTGGTGTATCTATCCGCGGGGCGTAATGTATCTCAGATACCTTGTGGGCGCGCTCCTGAGTCATACACTTGACGTCTATAGATGCTGCGTGTATGACTCGGCCTCGCCCCCCAAGACCCGTGTCATTGGATTTGATTGACAGCAGCAGGAGCCAATGGCTGCGCTGCTATCATTCTATCCAATCAACGCCAGGACTCTGTGGAGAGGAGGACGTATCTCAGATACATTAAATTAGGGCGCAAGTTCCGTATTCAGAAAGAACTTGCGCCCTATGTTACGGCAGCGTAACGTATGTGGTCCGGCGTAAGCCCGCCTAATTCAAATGTGGATGATGTGAGCGTGTTTTATTTAAATTTAGTGTGACCCCACGTATTTGATGTTTTTTACGAACGGCGCAATATGCCATTCGTGAAAGAATCCCAGTGCTCATGCTCGAAATTACGACGCACATCGTCAATGCTTTAGACGTGAACAAAACTTACGTACGGCCCTATTCGCGAACGACTTACGCAAACGACGTAACATTTAGAAAATTTGACGCGGGAACGACGTCCATACTTAACATAGGATACGCCTCATATAGCAGGGGTAACTTTACGCCGGAAAAAGCCTAACGTAAACGATGTAAAAAAATGCACCGGGCGGACGTACGTTTCTCAATTGGCGTAACTACCTAATTTGCATATTCCTCACGGAAATATACGGAAGCACCAACTAGCGGCCAGCGTAAATATGCAGCCTAAGATACGACGGTGTAAGACACTTACGCCGGTCGGATCTTAGGGAAATCTGTGAATTCTATGAATCAGTCGCATAGATACGACAACGTAACTCAGAGTTACGCCGGCATATCTGGAGATACGCCGTCGTATCTCCTTTCTGAATCCGGGCCACTGTGTTAGTTTTAGAAATAATGGTGATCTGTGGTAGGGCACAGAAGCGCAATGATTGGTGGATCTCTCTCAAAAAAACAAAGGATTCTCTGACACAGAAATGTATGTAATTAAAGCATTAAACAATCATAGCTACCCCATGCATTAAGGTGAAAAAACACCTGTCAATCACCGGCCCCCCAGGCCCCCGTTTTACTTACCTGAACCAGTTCACCTGCTTGGCGCATCCACGCGTCCTCCTCTCCACAGAGTCCTGGCGTTGATTGGATAGAATGATAGCAGCGCAGCCATTGGCTCCCGCTGCTGTCAATCAAATCCAATGACACGGGCCTTGGGGGGCGAGGCCGAGTCATACACACAGCGTCTATAGACGCTAAGTGTATGACTCAGTAGGGCGCCCACAAGGTAACCCCCTCGTGAGAGCTCTTCTCCAAGGGGGTTATCTTTTTTTTTTTTACCACCTCAGCTTTTTACCAAATTCTAGAGACCCGCTCATGATTTGATGCTTCTTACGTCTCTATTTGAGGTTTGCATCATGTGTGGTATATATTCTGTACGCTATCTTTCTCTTTTCTTTTTTTTTTTTTTATATTTCTTAAATATAAATATTCGTGTACATAGCAATATAGATGCCGACCACCTGGAGGGGCAGCCAGGTCACGACCCCGCTGTTTTTCCCCCTGCGCCCCGTGTTGGCTGGTCGAAACTAGATTATCGTATAACAAGAAAGACACTTATATATTTTTCTTTTTTTTTTTTTTATTTGCGCCCACCCTCCCTCCCCTCGTGGCTCCCAGGAATCTCCTGCTTGTCCCTAGAAAAAAAACTCCAAGGGGGTTATCTAATGCGGGGAGGAGCCGTGAGAGCCGCAAGGGACCCCATAAGAGGATGTTCGGGGCCACTCTGTGCAAAACGAGCTGCACAGTGGAGGTAAGTAAGATATGTTTGTTATTTAAAAAAAAAAAATTTCCTTAGTATCCCTTTAATAGATGCTAGTAAAAAGGAAAATAGGAGTGGTGCTAAAATGCTGTATATATTCATATATATATATATATATATATATATATATATATATATATATATATATATATATATATGTATGTATATATATATATATATATATATATATATATATGTATATATATATATATATATATATATATATATGTATATATATATACATACCGTATTTATCGGTTCATAACACGCACCCTAACTTTAAGAGGGAAGTTTCAGGAAAAAACTTTCCACAGCACCCTGCGTATAACACACAGGCACAGTTTACCCTCTATTTTCAGGGTAAAAAATGTAGTGTTATACGCCAATAAATACAGTATAATATTCCTATAATAAATTCATGCGAAGAGAAGTGATACTATGCATGAACTATATGAGAGCAGCTCAGCCTAGATCAGTGTTTCTCAACCTATTTTTAGTCAAAGAACCCTTGTCTAAATGGACACACGGAGCTGTGGCTCGGCTCAGGTGCACCAATAGCAAGCTGCTTGCTGTAGGGGCACTCGACAGGAGGGAAGGGCCAGGAGTAGCGAAGAGGGACCCAAAAAGAGGAGGATCCAGGCTGCTCTGTGCAAATATGCTGCACATGCAATATGCTGCACAGAGCAGGTAAGTATTTGTCATTTAAAACAAAAAGCAAAAAACTAGACTTTACAATCACTTTAAGCCAAGATTTGAGAACCTTTTATCCTGCTGTCAAAACCAAATAGACTCTAGCAACTATTATAACTTTAAGTAATTTATATTTTGTAGTTCTGAGTATAAGGCCCCGTACAGACGACCGTACATGTCTGCTGAAACTGGTCCACGGACCAGTTTCAGCAGACATGTTCGGTCGTTTGTAGGCCCGAGCGGACAGGATTCCAGCAAACATTTGCCCGCCGGGCCTTTTTCCAGCGGGCAAATATTTCTGGACTTGTTTTAAAACAGCCCGCTGAAATCCTGGCCGCTCGGACATGTTCGGTCGTCTGTACAGACCTACCGTACATGTCCGAGCGCCCGCCATCCCTCGCATGCGTCAAATGACTTTGATGCATGCGTGGAAGCATTGAACTGGCAGGGCCGCCCACGTTGCCGCGTCATCGTCGCGGCGACGGCGCGGACACGCCCCGCGTATTGTTTACGCACGGATTTCTGTATGATGGTGAGTACAGCCACCATACAGAAATCCCCGGGCATACATGTACGGTGAAAACGGTCCGGCGGACCGGTTTCATCGTACATGTATGCTCGTCTGTACGCGGCCTAAGAATTACAGGCTCTCATTATCATTAAAGATTTATTGAAAATGTCTCTTGAAATATGCATTTACCACATAAATGACACAATAATACTAAACTCATCATCATTTTAGTTTTAAGCACCAAAAAAATCAGTAACAATAAAGATCAATCAGAAGACCGAAGTACACAGTCATCCAGAGAATTACAGGCATGGTTTGCTTTTAAAGTTCTATCAAACACTGCACATACACTGTATTCTTTAAATGAAGACGATGTTTCAGTGGCTAAATTATCCTTCTGCTATCACTGACTACATGGCAAAAATTAATCTCCAGGCAAAGCTTGACCCCACCTTCCACTCCTTCTTACCTGATCAGCAGCTTTAAAAAAATTGCTTTCTAAAAGTCCCCTTATTCATCTGTTCCTTGCTGACATAAATTCCAGGAGCGATGACAGATGACAGTGGTGACCCATCCATTAGGGGCACCAAGGTGCCGCCCCCTCTCTCCTCGCCACGCCACTATGTGCAATACATAGATTCTTACTATGCATGAATCTATCCATTGGCGCCCGCCCTCTATTTATGCAGCCGGCTCCTTTCAGATAACAGTTAGCATTATTTAGAGCTGCCAGTTTTTTTGAAGCAGCTGATTAGAACATGAGTTCGACTCGAACATTGGCTGTTCGCCCATTCGCCGAATAGCAAACAATTTGGGGTGTTCGCGGCAAATTCCAAAGCCACGGAACACCCTTTAAAAGTCTATAGGAGAAATCAAAAGTGCTAATTTTAAAGGTTAATATGCAAGTTATTGTCATAAAAAGTGTTTGGGGACCTGGGTCCTGCCCCAGGGGACATGTATCAATACAAAAAAAAAGTTTTAAAAACTGCAGTTTTTCCAGGAGCAGTGATTTTAATAATGCTTAAAGTGAAACAATAAAAGTATATTATAAATATTCCTTTAGGGGATAGTGGGAGGGAGGAGTCTAGAGATGGCGCGGTCAGTGTGGAGGAGTAGATAGACGGGATGCCTGCTCCCCAGCCACGCTCCGAGATCACGCTGAAATGATCAAGAACCGGACCCCCCGCTCCCTCCGCTCCCTCCACTAGGGCGCCGGTCCCCCCCCCCTCTACCTACCTTCCCTCCTCGGAACTTAGCTTCCCGCTGGCTGGAGCGGACCTGCACGGGTCTCCTCCGTTCTGTGCATCTGTCACGTGGGCGATCACGTGGGCGGCTTCCCCGTCTCCCTCGACTCTCCCGGCTGACTAGCCTGTCGCGGCGCTGCATCTGCCTTGTCTCCCCTGATTTTCCGGGCTGACAGGCAGCGGCGCCTGCTCCTCGGTGTAGCTTCTCCCTGGTCTGCCCGGGTCCCTGGAGCGTGCGAGCGGATGCGCCGTGCAGGCGTGTCGCGCGGCTCTGGGAGGGGGGCTCGGGGGGGGGGGGGGAGTCACGGAGTGCTGGGTGGCTATCTGGCTCTGTGGCCCTGAAGTCCAGCAAAAAGGGGTACCAGCCTAGATTAACCCCAAGAGGATCCAGTCTGCGCCAGGCATCTTTTATCACTTCACAAGCTACAATAGTAGGTGGGGAAAACCCTGGAACATATTACAGCAGTGGGTAAGCTCTTCTCATGCAGACAATTATTGGACTGGTGAGTACATCCCACAGTGCACTCTAACCATCGAAGTGGTGAGTACAAACGCCTTATTTTTTTTTTTTTTTTTTCTCAACTAAGAAAATTGAATTAAATAAATGGGACACCCCTCTCCGAGGAGACTGATAAATGATTGGGACTGATTTGAAAACAAGGAAAAAAAAAAAAGGTGATACAAGAGATATTAGATCAGCACTGTCTTTTTGGGTCTCTGTATGGAGGTTGGCAACCTCATAGTTTCTCTGGAGGTTCCCTTTTTTGGATACTTTCTTTGTTTTTTTTCTTATGGAGATTAATTGATGTACAAGACATACGGAAATCGTTGTGCACTGTATCTGATAGACTGACACTGTGGTCGGATAGAAGAAGGGGGTAATCGGACTACAGAGCCAGGAAAACCCATAGAAGGAGGTCCTAGAGATACACGGGTGCCGGAGACGGGCAGGAGAGGGGAGGCCAGTACATGAGCCGGGTGCCCCAAATAGCTCTAAGTCAAAGCCAAAGAGAAGCCAAAGAGAAGAAACATTATAACAACTTTAGACTATGATATAAGAAACATTAAAAAGTTTCCTTTTTCTTGTGCAGTACACACCTATCACACGTGTAAACGGTTCTCTTTCAGAACCTCTCTAAAGGTGACGTAGTTACAATTCAGGCGCAAGGATGACTACAAGAGGAAAAATAGTAAAAGGGGGGGCAATCCCAAAGGTACCCCGTTTAAGTCAAAGCCCAGGCCCAATGTGTAAATTTGTGACACAAGGGATAAACGGGGATAACCAGCACATAGAAAAACCATCGACTGGCAGAGCAGGCCAAGCAGAAAAAGAAAAGAAAAAAGATAAGAAAAAAGGGCCAGCTTACACCTTGGCGGACTCAGAAACACTTGCAGAATCTCTCCTAGAGAGCAGAACAGACCAAGATAGTGAAACAGATAAAGAAACAGATTTAGATCAGAGAAATAAGGGAGAAACGCAGGATATGACACTTTTGCCAACTAAAAGAGAAATGGAAGGAATGTTCGCTGCTTTAGAAAGATCTCTTAAAACGCAAATGGAAAAAATGGAGAGAAATATGGGGCATATATTGGAAAGAGTGGAAGAAGTGGAGAAAAAAGTTGACCACAATGTAACCTCACTTAAAAAGCTAGAAGATGAAATAAAAGCATTAAAAATAAACCAACGAGAACAGGCGTATAAATTAGAAGATCAAGAGAACAGGGACAGAAGAAAGAACATTAGAATACGCGGAGTTCCAGAAACGACACAGGTTGAGGACCTCCCAGAAATAATAAGAAAAATCTGTAACCCAATATTAGAGAGAGAAACAACTTCCCCGCTCAGAATAGAACGAGCACACAGGATAAGACGTCCTAGGGAGAGAGCACAGGACTACCCAAGAGACATTATTGTGCGTTTTGAAAGCTGGGAAGAGAAAAACCAGCTATGGAGAAAACTGAGAGGGAAGCCGCCGTTAGAATATGATCAACATAATATTCAAATTTATCAAGATTTGTCACAAGAGACGTTAAAACGAAGAAGAAGCTTAAAACCATTGTTAGGTGTCTTGCAGGAGCACGATATTCAGTATAACTGGGGATTCCCAGCGTGCCTAATAGGCAGGAAAAATGGTGTTTCTGCAAGACTGAGGTTTCTGGAGGAAACACCAGAATTTTGTCAAAGTTTAAGCATTCCAACACCAAAGATTATTAGTGTCGACCGGTAGAGGAGGGGGGGAATGGTGGGGGGGGTCGTAGGTGGGGGGGAGAGGGGGAGGGTCAAGATAGTAAAATATCGGAGTGGAACCGGGGAGAGAGGAGACCCAGAGAGTGCTTCTTCACCAGTTCCCCAGTATAGGGGGATAGGAGACCGGGCTAAAACAGAACTCCACCTCAGCCCGAGGAGCAAAAGAGCGCCAGGAGCGCCAAATTGAAAAAAGCTCTAAATATGACCAGAAGGTCAGGGATTGAGTGGGGGGGGGGGGGAGGGGAGGAGAAAGCCCCAATAGAAGAACAAGGGGGCAAGGCACAAATGGAAGGGAGGGGGGAGGGAGAAGGGAGGGAGGGGAGGTGACTGGGCGGGAAGGGAGAGGGGAAGATTAGAGAGGGGGGGAAAGGGACTCAGATCTGTGTGTCATGCAGCAGGAAAGAACATATATACCCAAGACAGAGGGAAAAAAAAAAAAAAAAAAATATGACAAACATAAAATTTTTAACATATAATGTAAGAGGTCTCAGCTGCCCCGAAAAAAGGCATATGGTACTAAGAGAAGTTGAAAGGTATTCCGCTGAAATAGTTTTCCTGCAAGAGACACACATAACGCTGGACTCTAATGTCAGATTGTATTCTCGGGCAGTTCCTAGTTGGTACTATGGGGACTCCCCAAAGAAGAGAGCAAAAGGGGTCGCCATAGGAATAGGGAAGAATATCTCCTTTACAGTAGAAGATAGGAAAGTAGACCCGGAAGGTCGTTATTTGTTCCTAAAAGGAGTACTCCAAGGGAAAAAATACACGTTGGCAAATATTTACTGCCCAAACAGCCAACCACATAAATATCTGAGGGGGATTTTGAATGCCTTAATGGACTTTAAATTAGGACATGTAATACTAGCAGGAGACTTTAATCTCTCAATGGACTATCAACTAGATAGTACATCCGGAGCTCAGAGGCGAAATATTAAACAGCTTAGAATATTGAAAAAAAAAATGCATAGCTTCTGTTTAATAGATCCCTGGAGGATTACATATCCAAATAAAAGAGACTATACTTACTATTCCTCCGTGCACGGAACATACTCAAGACTGGATTATATATTGGTAGACCATGAGTTATTGGAAGAGGTAGTTAAAACTTCGATAGGGTTATCTACAATCTCAGATCACGCTCCTGTAATAGCGGAAATTAGATTCAAAGAAATAGAGCAAAGAAAAGGATCATGGAACCTAAATGAAGAACTTATAGAGGATATAGAGGTAAACAACATAGTGAGAACGGAATTGGATCAATATTTCACCCTTAACAACACACCTGAAGTAAGGGTAGCTACCGTTTGGGAGGCCCATAAGGCATACATCAGAGGGAAATTAATCTCAATAGGAGCAGGGAAAAAAAAGATAAGGAAACTAAACATGAAAAAATTAACAACTGAGCTATTTGAACTTGAGCAAATACATAAAGAACGAGGAGAAAATGAAATATATCATGAAATTATTGTAAAGAGGACCCAGCTTAGAGATTTGATGAAGGTTGAAACAAGAGACATATTCAAAAATGTTAGAAAAGAGAGGTATAAATGGGGGAACAAACCAGGGAAACACTTAGCCAAAATATCCAGGGAAAAAAAAAAAAAAAACTACATCGAAAAAATAAAGAATCAAGACGGCCTTATGAAATATAAGACGTCTGAAATAGCGGAATCCTTTCGGACTTTCTATAGTTCATTATATTCGATAAGAACCAAGGAAACACAAGAGCAAGAAAAGATGAGAAAAAGGAAAATCAGGGAATACTTAGAAGAAACAAAATTACCTAAAATTTCTCAAAACGACATTAAATCCCTAGAGGCCCCAATAACTCAAGAAGAGGTACATAGAGCCTTCAGGGAAACCCCGTGCGGGAAAAGTCCAGGCCCCGATGGCTTGCCGATCAAATATTATAAAATATTTAGCGAACTTCTGGTCCCAGAGATGTGTAACTATTTTAACAAAATAGGAGAGGAAGAAGAAATAAGAAAAGAATCTCTTTTGGCAAATATTTCTATCATCCATAAAACGGGAAAAGATGGAACGTTGTGTTCCTCCTATCGTCCAATAGCACTGTTAAACGCAGACCTGAAAGTATACGCGAAAATATTAGCAACCAGGATAAAAGGTTTAATGCCGCAATTAATAAACTCAGATCAGGCGGGCTTTGTAGCAGGCAGAGAAGGAAGAGACAATAGTATAAGGACCCTGTTACTGTTACAACAAGACCCAAAAAAGAAACCCCCAGTCGTACTCATGTCTTTAGACGCCGAAAAAGCATTTGACAGAGTCGACTGGGGGTTTATGATGGAAACTTTACAAAAAATAGGCCTGGGCCCAAGGTTCATGAAATGGGTAAAAAAC
Source organism: Rana temporaria (assembly GCF_905171775.1). Taxonomy (NCBI): domain Eukaryota; kingdom Metazoa; phylum Chordata; class Amphibia; order Anura; family Ranidae; genus Rana; species Rana temporaria. The sequence goes on along the minus strand of NC_053498.1, from coordinate 113,969,976 downwards.
CTGTACAGCCACCCGACGGCAAGGGTGAAGGTCAATGGGAGTGTGTCATCTGTGTTCAACATGGAAAACGGAACCAGACAAGGGTGCCCGCTCTCACCTCTCTTATATGTAATAGCCTTGGAACCGTTGTTAGCAAAAATCCGGGAAAATCCGGGGATAGGAGGGGTGAGAGTGGGAGATGAAGAACACAAGGTGGCGGCGTATGCGGATGACATACTCCTATATCTGACCAAGCCTAGAGTATCTCTCCCTAATGTTATAAAGGAAATAAAAAGATATGGAGAACTTTCAAATTTTAAAATAAACCCGATAAAAACGGTAATCTTGAATCTGGGGATAGAAAAAAAAGAAGCAGAAGAACTACAGAAAGAGTTTCCATTTACATGGGAAAAAGAAGCTATAACGTACTTGGGTATAAAAATTACATCTAAAGTGGAAAAACTATACTCGGCCAATTTTGTCCCTTTAATTAATGACATTAACCAAGACTTGAAAAACTTAGCAAAAAAACATATCTCCTGGATAGGCAAGATTAATGCGTTTAAAATGATGATTTTACCAAAGATAACATACAAACTTCAAATGCTCCCAATAAAAATACCGCAAAGCTTCTTTAAAGTAATCAAAACAGTAATTTTGAAATATATATGGGCAGGTAAAAAGGCTAGACTAAGCTATTCATTGTTGAGCATGAAAAAAAAAGGAGGGGGGTTGGGGCTCCCCGACATAAAAAGATATTATTTTGCTGTAAACCTAGCCAGGCTGGTAGAATGGACAAACGCACATACACAAAAAAAATGGGTACGTATGGAAGAAATATTAAGTGGGACACTATTAAAAAGAAATGTATGGATACCACCGAACATGAGGGAAATGAGCACGAATACACACAACATAACAAGGAACGTATTTAGGATATGGGACACAATATTGAGACGGGAAAAATGGGAGTATAACTCCCCATTAATCCCATTAGCAGGCACAAATTTTTTCCCACCAGGTAACGGAACACGTTTTGGAAAACACTTAGGGGAGAAAAAATTAAAAGATATTGTTACACGGGGAAAAATTAAACTTAGACAAGAGATAAAAATAGGGGAAGGGGAACAAAGCATGAGTGAATGGGAGTATATGCAGTTAAAACATTTCGTGAGCACACTACCACAACCAATTAGGGAAGATAAGACACTATACCCAATAGAAAAAATATGCAGCATGGACAAGCCCCTGATACACGGTATATCAAAGGTATACGGGATACTAACAGAACTTGAGACCCAGGAAGCATTGCCTTTTTTGGGAAAATGGGAGAGCGACATTGGTAAAAAAATTGATAAAACACAAATGATAGGTGCAGTCTATAACCATGCTGCGGATATTACCACCATAGAAGCAAACTATAAATGTATGGTGCGATGGCACATGACCCCATCAAGAATGAATAAGATCCACCCTAGAAATTCAGAGCTATGTTGGAGAAACTGTAAACAAAAAGGAACAACGATACATATATGGTGGGACTGCCCGAGAATGCAGGAATTTTGGAAAGAAATTTTGAAATACATCGTAGAAATAACAGGAGAAACGATTCTATGTAGCCCGCTGACCTGTTTGTTTCACGGAACTGAAAAAACAAAAAAACAATATGGAACAACTCTGGTCCCAGTGTTGTTAAACGCAGCTAAGGCTCTGATCCCCAAAAATTGGTTACACCCAAAGAGGCCATCAATTAAAGAATGGATAGAAAGGGTGGAATATATAGAAGAGATGGAGTATCTTGCATGCAGAGAGTCAGGAGAAGAGGACAAAAACAGGATGGTTTGGGAAAAGTGGAAAGTGTTCAAATCCACAGAGAAGTTCGTCCAGGGAACGATAGAAGCAGAGAGCTGAGAGATCGCGGAGAGGATTGCATGGCACACAGATCCGGGGGGGGGGGGGAAGGAAAAGGGGGGAGAAAAAAGGGGGGGGGGGGAAAAAAAAAAAAAAAAAAAAAAAAAGAGGGATTAATTAATATAAGCTAATTATGATACGCTATCAAAGAATGTAGTCAGATTCGTCAAGCGGGAAAATATTAACTTAACAGCTTAAAAATGTTAAATTCGAAATGTCCAAAAAAAAAAAAAAAAAAAAAAAAACAAAACCCACGAATGATGCGAAGCCGCAAGAGAGATGCTAAGGGCGGGCGAACCGTGAGCTAGCCTCTCGGCTATATGTGAGCAGAGTCTGACGTGAAAAAAAAAAAAAAAAGAAAAAAAATAAATAAATAAATAAATATTCCTTTAAATTTTGTACCTGGGGGTGACTATAGTATGCCTGTAAACTAGTGCATGTGTCCCGTGTTTATAACAGTCTCTGCACAAAATTACATTTCTAAAGGAATAAAAGTAATTTAAAGCTACTCGCTGCTATAATGAATTGTTGGGTCCCAGCAATACAGATAAAAGTCATTAAAAAAAATGGCATGGGTTCCCCCCCTTAGTCCATTAACAGGCCCTTTGGGTCTGGTATGAATATTAAGGGGAACCCCAAAACAAACAAAAAACAAATGTGTGGTAGTCCCCCCCCCCAAATTCCATATCAGGCCCTTCAGGTCTGTTATGGATATTAAAGGAAACCCGCACCAAAATTTAAAAAAATTGGCGTGGGGTTCCCCCCAAAAATCCATACCAGACCCTTATCAGAGCACTCAACCTGGCAGGAAAAGAGGGGGGGGATGAGAGAGCGCCCCCCTCCTGAACCGTACCAGGCCACATGCTTTCAACATGGGAAGCTTGTCCCCATGTAGATGGGGACAAGGGCCTCATCCCCACAACCCTTGCCCAGTGGTTGTGGGGGTATGCGGGCAGGTGGCTTATCGGAATCTGGAAGCCCCCTATAACAAAGGGGGCCTCCAGATCCTGCCCCCCCATGTGAATTTGTAAGGGGTACATTGTACCCCTACCATGTCACAAAAAAAGTGAGAAAAAAGGAAAAAACACACACACACAGCTTGGGACAAGTCCTAAAAAAGCATCCAGCGCCGTAATCCTGCTATGAGTCCGACCCGCTGCTACGAATAATACAGCCACCTCCAAATGACACGCGACCCATATGACAGTTCTTTTATACCCGAGGGCGGGGCCACCTGTCATGTGGACGGGGGACCCCGCCCTTGCCGAGGTTACCCAGTGACGTATACGGGTGATCCCACCCCCTCTAATGCAACACAGGTTTCCCGTTTCCCCCAATTTCCCCCACTGGCCATTCCCATCCGTCTGGCCAGATCAGATCAGAGGGCAGTCAGATGTAAATAGACAGCTGGTCCATTTACATCTGACTGCCCATAGAGCAGAGCACGCTGTGGTCATGTAAGTTCTGCATAAGCAGATAGACAGATCCCCTGCTAAGCAAAACTGGGTCTGGCTCGCGTGAAAGGGGGCCGTATGAAAACTCTCCCTAATTTCCCTATTCCTGGTTAATTCCTTTCCAAAAAAACTCAGAAACATCGAGAAGTGACAGTCATGTTTGGAGCAACTAAGCAAGTCATTGCAAATGTTACTTTTCCTTTGTCGTAAGAAAAAACATTAACTGCTACTTATTAGTTACTTTAAACTTATTTGCAGGAAAATATCTTTGAATTTTGTGTATTTTTTAAGTTCTGCTTTAAATAATTTTTAAGCCCCAGATGGCCCAGATTAACATAGCTTCCCTCCCTGGTGCTGTAATAGAAGGTTGCTATTTTTACAGTGCTGAGGCATTTTTATTATCTAAAATTACTGTGATTTCTGCTACCACCAATTAAATGTATCTCTGGCTTGCGGTTTGAAATTTGGCACTTTATATAAATAGAGTTTGAAGATTTTCTTTCTGGGTGGTTACATTACAATGTCATTTGCCTACTCAGTCCACCATTGTAACCCAATGTAGTTTCTTGTTTACACAGACGTGGTTTAGTTTTGAGATGTATTTTGTAGTAAAAAAAAAAAATTGAAAGGCTTTTTTCTTTCTCTGAATAGTAATAACTTGAAAGAAAGGTAAAACAAACTGGGTTTTGTTCCTTGACTATATAAAGCTGGACTATTTTCAATACTTAAAGTGGAACTTCACTTACAAAGTGAAGTTCCACTGGTTTGCTCCTTATTCTTAGCCTGTAACTGAGTTACAGGTTTTTGTGGGGGATGCAATTTTTATTGGTACTCACTTCCACAATCTTCACCTAGGCAAGGTTTGCATCCCTTGCCCCACCCTCTCCTCAAGCCTCATGGGACACATCACATCTCCCAGTGTCAGGGCCTGGATCTGAAGCGAGGAGCTCCGCTGTGTCTGGCAATGTCTCTTCTTGCTGTGCTGCCTGGGATGCATGGCAGCACCTTATCTGATCCATTGGACAATCCTGATTTTTGCCTTGTTTCTGCTGAACTCTGAATTCCTTGATTCTCCCATCACAACCTGTGACCACTTGTTACCAACTTTTGGCTTGTTTTTTGACTATGCTTCTGCTTGATCCCTATTTACTCTATCTGTTACTGAACACCGGCTTTCTCACCTCTTAGTGGGGCAATCCCAAGGACTTTGAGTGAGACTCTATACTGCTACAGCTACTGGCCTCTGAGCCCTAAGGCCGCGTACACACGGTTGTTCCAAACCGATGAGAATGGTCCGACGGGCCATTTCCATCGGTTCACCGCTGAAGTGGCCTGATGGTCTGATGTGCGTACACACCATTGTTCCAAAAACTGATCGAGTCAGAACGCGGTGACGTCAAACACACAACGTGCTGAATAAAACAAAGTTCAATGCTTCCAAGCATGCGTCGACTTGATTCTGAGCATGCGCGGGTTTTGAACCGATGCTTTCTGTACTAACCATCGGTTTGGACCGATCGGGCAGTGGTCCATCGGTTCGATTTTAAAGCATGCTTTACAATTTTGGACCGAAGGACAACAGACCGATGGGCTATACACACGGTCGGTTTGGACCGATGAAACTGAACCTCGGTCCATTCTCATCGGTTTTGTCCAACCGTGTTTACGCGGCCTAACACTTATACCCAGGAAGTTGAAAGACCCTTTACGAAAGCACTTCATGAGCTTGCACATGGACAGTGGGCAGCAGGTTGTGGTTCCTCAGGGAGACGCAGCCAGCTCCCGTATCCAAGAAGAAGAACTAGATGTGGGAAGACAGCACTGGACCTCTTGTCACCAGAGCAGCAGTAATGAAGGCCCCTTGAACCGCCTTTAGGGAAAGGGAGCCTAAACTGCTGGAAGCATGAACCTAAAAGGAAAGTTAAGTAACTCCCTTATGGTTTGGCTACAAAGACCTGTGGTGCCTGGGTGAAGCCTGAACTCAAGGAAAAGGCTATGCTGAGGCACATACAGCTGCTCTGAGGAGATTCAGCTGTCACACATGACGCGGCTGGAGCTTTGACATTTCTTATATAGGGGAGGCGGGGGCCACCCGTCACGTGACCCCGCACCCTCTGACGCATCCTCTGCTACGTCACTGGGGAAGCCCAGTCTTCCTGCTTGCGTCAGAGGGGGCGGGGTCACGTGACGGGTGGCCCCGCCTCCCCAATATAAGAAATGTCAAAGCTCCAGCCGCGTCATTCCGCTGGGCTGTGTCCGGCGGAGAGAGGCGGCCTCCGATGCTGTGCTCTGGAGCTCTGGATGCCGGAAGATCTTCTCATCGCTGGACCGGAGAGGAGATCAACCGTCGCTGGATACAGACAACGTTGGAGCAGAAAGCCGGGACCGAGTGGATTACCACCGCTGGATTTTTTTTATTTATTTTTTATTAATAAAGGACTTTTTTCTACGGTGTGTGTGTGTTTTTTCCAACTATTTACACTTTCTTTGTGAAATGGTAGGGGTACAATGTACCCAATTACCAATTCACATAGGGGGGGGCAGGATCTGAGGGTCCCCTTTGTTAAAGGGGTCTTCCAGATTCTGATAAACCCCCCTGCCCGCAGACCCCCACAACCACCAGGCAAGGGTTGTGGGGATGAGGCCCTTGTCCCCATCAACATGGGGACATCCTCCCCATGTTGAGGGCATGTGGCCTGGTACGGTTCAGGAGAGGGGGGCCGCACTCTGTCCCCCCCTCTTTTCTGTGGCCGGCCAGGTTAACATGCTCGGATAAGGGGTCTGGTGTGGATTTTTGGGGAAACTCCATGCCATTTTTTTTTTTATTTGGGGTGGAGTTCCCCTAAAATCCACACCAGACCTAAAGGGTCTGGAATGGATATTTAGGGGGAAACCCCACGTAATTTTTTTTAAAATTGATGACGGGGTTCCCCTTAATATGCATTCCAGACCTGAAGGTCCTGGTAATTGAATTTGGGGGGACCCCCACGCTTTTTTTTTATGAATGCATTCTCTCTGAATTGCCAGAGCCGACAATTCATTATAGCCGCAAGTCAGTTTTAAATGTCTTTTTTTTTCTTTCCGAAATTACACTTTGTGCACGGACAGTTCTAAGTACGGGAAACATGCGCTATTTCACATGCTAACTTTACACCCCCCCCTAGGTATGAAATTTAAAGGAATATTTCACTTTTATTGTTTCACTTTTAGCATTATTAAATTCACTGCTCCCGAAAAAACGTCTGTTTTTAAAACTTTTTGTTTGCATTGATACATGTCCCCTGGGACAGGACCCAGGTCCCCAAACACTTTTTAGGACAATAACTTATTTATTAGCCTTTAAAATTAGCACTTTAGATTTCTCCCATAGACTTTAACAGGGTGTTCCACGGCTTTTTGAATTTGCCGCGAACATCCCAAATTGTTTGTTGTTCGCCGAACAGGCGAACAGGCAATGTTCGTGTCGAACATGCTGTATTATTAATGTTACTAAGGAGCCACTCCAACACCATAGCTGTCATCTTTTAACAGTTGGCCCAAAGTTGTGTTTAATCATTATGACCAAAATTTGGTGAACATCTGAATAACACAGCTTTATGAGTTTAGACATCCCAGTTCAAACATGGGCATTAATGTCACCTGTTCACATAGCCAGAAAGCATCCCTATATTCAGACCAGCAATGGTTTTAAACTGGGGAGCTACACAGCATTCTACCCTCTGCACACGTCTGCTCCTTTTACAAATAAAATTGTAGTATCAAAATTTGCATAACACAGAGTAAATTAATCTGATACTGTCAGTAAAATAATAATTTTTTCATAGCAATGTAGTTTTCCCTACATTGCTATGAAAAAATACGTTTTAAATATTTCACAAACAATAAAGTTATAATAGAGCTCAATTGTGGGCTATTAATCAATTATAGTCTGTATCAGTTACCAGTGAGCTATTATAATTTTTTTGTTGTATAATAAACTTAAATGGCAACATATGTAAAGAGTCATATTGAGTTCAATAACATAGTTGAATAATAGTGCTTATTTCAATATACAGTAAAACAGCATGTCTGCCTAATAGGTTTCTAGACTACAGTCAAGCCATTCAAGGATAGAAGACATTGCATGCAGAGCCATGTTAATGCAAAATCGAATGAAACCTAAGGTCTCATATTAAAGAGAAAACTAGATGTACCTGTAGCAACCAATCACATTCCAGCTTACATTGCTCTAAAGTAGTTTGGTGAGAAAAAGTTGACTGTATGTGCTGCACATACACAGGATATTTATACAGGCTCTGCATTTATATTGCTCATTGGACAAGTCATGATGTGCTCAGGGTTACATTTTCATCACTGGAGCCCAAAGGTACACAAGGTTTGGAGCCCTAAGTAACACTCCTTTGCCAGAATCATCTCTTTTACACAGGGATTTTGATTGTACAAGGTGTATTCCCAGTTTACCATGTTATAAGATGATGTGGTATGTAAATAACCTTACATGAGATGACTATGACTATTCCACTGTGTGTGGCCAATAATCAATTAAAGCAGAGTTCCACCCAAAACTGGAACTTCCTCTCATTTGTCTTCTCCCCCCACCGGTGCCACATTTGGGGGTGCAGCGGTGCCTCGCGCATGTGCAGCAGGGACTCGGCATGAAGCCGTAATGTTTCAATATCGGGTTTCCTTATTGGCAATGGCGATAAGCACCCAACAGTTGATGGAAACATCAGCTGCGGTGCTGACATCGCTGGACTCCAGGACAGGCAAGTGTCCTATTATTGAGGCTGGGTACACACTATTACCACATGTGTCTCACAACAGGGGTCCGGTGTGTCCCCGTTCACCATTTCAGCCCAAATCAGGAAAGATCAGTATGTTACATATATGGCATGCTTTAAACTTCTTCTATAGGGACATTGTTGCTTTAGGACTTTTTCCATAAGGCCCAAAACGAAAGTCATATATATACTTGCATTTATCGGTGTCTTTTTGTTACAAAGGTATTAGAGAGGAATGAGTGTACTTATTTGCCCTCATATACAATGTTGAAAATTTAGGTTTTTATACTGAATAAAAAAAAAATCTGGAAAGTCTTTCTGACTAAGCTAGGCAGTTAGCAACAGAGAATAGGAAGTGCAGGTTAGAAGGCTCTGGCTCCAATGGTTTTCCAGGTGGAATCTGGGACAAACAGTGTGTTTTTGCCCTGTGATTGAAAGAGAGACTTTAGACTGTTAAAATGTATCCACAGTGTAAAATAATAATGATACCGTAATAATGGGTATAACCTATATCATAATTTTTTTCTTTCTGTTCAGGAAACACAGCACAACCTACATAGAAATCTCAACCATGATAAGTGAAAACCCTCTCATTATATCCACAATGGAAGATTTCTCCTCCGCTCCTGTTTTGGGGACACTCATAACACATTGGATTTTTCCTCACAACAGGGCGACAGTCTAAAGCAGTGGTCCTCAACCTGTCAGTTGGGACCCACTTGGGGGAAGAAATGACGATTTGCCAGGGGTCACTGAATCCTGGGCTGTTCCTGAATCCTGCACCGCTCTCCCAGCCTTTTCACTGATGCCCAGCAGGGCTGTCCCTGGAGCCTGTGGCCGCCCAGCAGGGCAGTTCCTAGAGCCCGCGGCCACCCACACAGCCTCTTCTCAGCCTCTTCTCAGCTGCCCATTCAGTTCATGGCATGGCTGAGGGGCAGAGACTAGAGGTCAGCTGACTGGTGAGGAATATGAAGTGGGAGGGGCTGGAGGAGACCCTATCTCCTGATTTCGGCATGTGTCACCGCTACAAGACACTACAAAGTCAGAGACACAGTGAAACCGGAGACACAGTGAGTAATACTACCTGTGATTTTAGTTGCTACAGTTCTTAGATCAGCAGATGACCTTGATCAAGCGCACCTAAGTTGCCTGATCATAACTCCCCCCAGCGCTGCCACTGATCCCACCCCCCACCAAGGAGTAAGAGAAGGAATAAAAATAAAAAATACATGGAAGGGAGAGGAAAAGAGAGAACAAGAAACCTGGCTAGAGAGAGGGATGGGGAACAAAAAAGAGAAAGAATTTAGGATATAGAGAGAGAAAAGGGAAAGAAAGAAGAACAAAGAGTTAGGCCCTGTACACACGGTCGGGAATCCCATCAGGAAAAACAATTTTGGTTTTCCTGATGGGATTCCTGGCAAGTTTTTCTTGCAAAGCTGTGCATACAGACGGCCATTCAAAAGAACCACCATTCTTTTGAATGGCAAGAACGCGCTGACGTCATCGATTATGATGAGCCGGCACTCGTCACATTCAAAGCTGTTGTCGCCATCTTGCTACACCCCAAACTAAACTTGTATGCTACCACGCATGCGTCAAACTCTTATCAAGCATGCGCGGGTTTACCTGAGCCAGGTAAGCAGCAGGAAACACTCTGCTGGGAAACCCGACGAGAAAATAGAGAGCAGGGTTCTCTATTTTCCCGTCTGAATTGTCGGCTGTTTTCCTGACGGGAAAATTGCTAGGAAGCTTACACACGGCCAGGATTCCCAGCTTAATGCTCTCCTGGCAGTTTTCCTGCTGGGAAAATCAGTCGTGTATATGAGGCTAAAGAGTGGTCCATCCTAAAATGTACCATAAGGGGTTTTAATACTGTACGAGTGGAAGAACCTCAGGGAGCGCTAAATGTCCATGGGTTAGGGGCACAAATTGCTTGTCTTGCCTTGTGTGCTGACAATTAGGGATGAGCCGAACAACCCCCCATTTGGTTCACACCAGAACCTTTGAACGGACCTAACGTTCGCGCAAACATTTAGAACCCCATTGACGTCAATGGGACTCGAACGTTTGAATTCAAAAGTGCTAATTTTAAAGCCTAATATGCAAGTTATTGTCGGAAAACGGGTTTGAGAACCCGGGTCTTGCCCCAGGGAACATGTATCAATGGAAAAAAAAGTTTTAAAAACTGTTGTTTTTTCTGGAGCAGTGATTTTAATGATGCTTAAAGTGAAAAGAAAAAAAGGAAAAATTCCTTTAAATATCGTACCTGCTGGGTGTCTATAGTATGCCTGTGAGGTGGCACGTGTTTAGAACTGTCCCTGCACAAAATGAGATTACTATAAGAAAAAATAAATTTAAAACTGCTTGCGGCTTTAATGTAATGTCTGGTCCCTGCAATATGGATGAAAATCATTGAGAAAAATAGCATGGGTTGCCCCCCACTCCCCCCAGGTCATTACAACCCCCTTTGGCCCTATATACTTTGAACAGCATTATACAGGCGGTGGGCATGTCACAGATTAGGCGGTTCTTGGGCAGGTTGTATTCCCTTTGGAGGTCTGCCAGCCGAGCACTGGCATTATATGACCATCTTAAATGCACACAGACTTTCCTGGCCCAGGTACCTGCCCAAGAACCACTGCACCACCAAATTAAGGACATGAGCAAAACAGGGCACATGGGTCAGTTGTCCCTGTCGCAGGGCGGAGAGGAGGTTGGTGCCATTGTCGCAAACCACCATTCCTGGCTTAAGCTGGCATGGAGTCAACCACCTCTGAGCCTGCCCCTGCAGAGCTGACAGAACCTCTGCCCCAGTGTGGCTCCTGCCCCCCAAGCACACCAGCTCAAGCACCACATGGCATCTCTTTGTCTGCATACCTGCGTAGCCCCTTGAATGCCTACGGAGCACCACTGGTTCTGAGGACACATCAGCACAGGAAGAGGCCACAAAGGAAGAAGAAGAAGAGGGGGTGGAGGAGAGAGGTGTGTCACAACCAGTAGTAGCATTTTGGAGGCGTGGTGGCGGAACAACCTCCAACACTACTGTACCTTGTCATGCATCCTTCCCAGCTGCCAGCAGAGTCACCCAATGCGCCGTGAACAATAGGTAACGTCCCTGTCCATGCCTGCTGGACCATGAGTCAGCGGTAATATGCACCTTACCACTGACCGCCCTGTCCAGCGAGGCATGGACATTGCCTTCCACATGGCGGTAGAGAGCCGTAATCGCCTTCCGTGAGAAAAAGTGGCGTTTGGGAACTTGCCACTGAGGTACCGCACATTCCACAATCTCGCGGAAGGGGGCAGAATCTACCAACTGAAAAGGCAGCAGTTGAAGTGCTAGCAATTTCACTAAGCTAGCATTCAACCGCTGGGTATGTGGATGGCTGGGAGAGAACTTCTTTTGGCGCTGCAGCAGCTGGGGCAGGGAAATTTGCCTGGTACAATCTGCCATCAGTGTACTGATAGTAGATTGCCCGCATGTACTAGGCTGTGACACACCTAATTCTACACCTTCAGTCCTATCAGTGCAGGCTTCAGAGAGGACTGAGGGTATAGTGGGGTTGGAGATCCCAGCTGATGAGGGGCAAGGGGAGGTAAGCTTTGTTCTTTGGTGTGGGTCTTTGAGGTACGCTTGCCAATGAACTGCATGGCTGGTCCAAATATGTCTGGTCAAGCATGTGGTGCCCAAACGTGTGATGTTTTGGCCATGCAAGATACGCTTGAAACATATGTTGCAAATAGCAGCGGTGCGATCTGATGCACTTGTCTCAAAAAAGGCCCACACCAAAGAACTTTTGGAATAACGCTGAGACACAGCAGCACCCTGCACATGCGTAGCTCTGCGTTGTGATGCAGTCGGTGTGCTGCCCTTAAGCTGGCCCCTGGAGGGCATCCTGCCTCGTTGGAGATGTGCCTGTGCCTCCTCCTCCTCCTCCTCTCTCCTATCAGGCACCCACGTAGAGTCAGTGACCTCATCACCCCCTCCCTCCTCATCACTGTAGAAAACCTGGCAGTATGCTGCAGCTGGGGGAACATGACTGCCAGATTGCTGTCCATTTTGGGCACCCCCTCTCTCTGGGCTCACGTTACTGCCTTCCTCTAGCTGTGTACCATCATCAGAGCCTTCAAAACGCTGCGCATCCTCATGCAGCATGTACCCAACACTGTGGTCAAACAGTTCGGGGGACTCCTCAGGAGGACATGGTGGGGCTAGGGAAGGAGTGACTGATGCCAGATCGAATATTTGCTGACATGCCAAGCAAATCCATCTGCTGGAATCCATCCCAACGGATGGATCCGCTGGTCTGTATAGACTCACCGGACCCATCCGTCCGAAGGGATCCCCTGCATGCGTCGTAATGATTCGACGCATGCGTGGAATTCCTTATATGACAGCGTCGCGCACGTCGCCGCGTCATAATGGCGGCGACGGCGCGACACGTCATCGCCAGAGGATTTCGGCGCGGATTTCAATGCGATGGTGTGTACACTCCATCGCATAGAAATCCGCGGAAATCCTCGAGAGGATTTGTCCGTGGAAACGGTCCACTGGACCGTATTCGCGGATAAATTCTCTTGTGTGTATGGGGCCTTTGGCATGTTGCGGCTCAACACGGCCAGCTGCCGAAAACAAATACGAGCGTGTCCCACGGCCACGTGCTGATGAGAATGCACCATGTCCACGACCAGCACTGTTGCCTCTAGATGCAGAACCTGCTTGCCCTCTTTTATCGGCTTGTGACTCTCTGCCTCTCCTTGTTATCCTTCTAGACATACTAATGGCCTGCAGAGGACAAAGGCAGTACACACACCACATAGCTTTATGGTGCACACTGTAGAGGACACAGGCAGTACACACTACGTAGCTTTATGTGCAAACTGCAGAGGACACGAGCAGTACACACCAAGTAGCTTTAGGTGCAAACTACAGAGGACAAAGGCAGTATACACTACGTAGCATTAGGTGCAAACTGCAGAGGACACGGGCAGTACACACACTACGTAGCTTTAGGTGCAAACTACAGAGGACAAAAGCAGTACACACACCACGTAGCTTTATGGTGCACACTGCAGCGGACACAGGCAGTGCACACTATGTAGCTTTAGGTGCAAACTGCAGAGGAACATGGGTTCAACTCGAACACGAAGCTCATCCCTACTGACAACCTGGGAAATTTTATTAAGGGGTCACGGCACTAAAAAGGTTGAGAACCACTGGTCTAAAGTAAGGTATACACTAATAGATTTTTGTTAGATAGTTTTTGTTTTAATAACTTTCATTTGATTTTCAAACTGTTAGTAAGGTCATATCAATGTTTGTTTTCAACTGCAGTGATGAGAAAATTCAAAGGAGCAAGACTGAAAATTTTTGTCAAACAAACCACATTCACTTTTAGAAATGTGTTTTCATTCAGTAAAGTTCATTCACTTCAAAATCTAATGTCAAAAGCAAACAAAACATTAAACTATCCTCAAATGACATCCATTAATCAAATGTACCGAAGATTTTTGTATAAATGTTGATTTAAAATTTACTAATGCAAACCCAGCTTTAGGATATGATACTTTCTTGTTATATAGACATTTCTAAAGGTTTCCTTGTTGAGGCAAGTTATTGGAATAATTATTGTCGGAGAACACATGTGACAGCTCGCAATATGTTTAATCATTACAGTATAACATAAATATAACAGTGACATCAACTAAATTCATTTTCTGGTAACACAGATTACAGAGAAACCCCTTTCTTGTTAGGAATAAACTGTGAGTTAGTGTGACACCCCTCCTTCACAACAGTATGCTTGCTTAACTCTTGTGTGAGAGGAGCTTCAATCTATCTTGTCTCTGCAGGTCCATGCTCTGGTTGGCAGCTGTTTCCAATAAAGATTACTACTCCGGCATTGTTTTACAGGCTGGAATTTTAGGAAAATAAATCTGGACTTTACAGAATGCAGTTCAACAATCCTTTTTTTTCTTATTTTTTTTTTTAAACAAAAGAGTTTTTATTAGTATGGAAATGGTCATAAAGTAACAGCATCAATGCTAATAAGTCCATGCATCTATGTTGTACTTATTCAGTTAAAGGAATAGTTAAAGTGGGGTTCCAATCACATTTTGCAATTTTTAAAAATAATCTCTTTCATCAGTCAATTCTATATTACAAATAATTAGACTTACTGGGCCAGATTCTCGTAGAATCGCGTATCTTTGCAGCGGCGTAACGTATCCGATTTATGTTACGCCTCCGCAACTTAGACGGGCAAGTTCTGTATTCTCAAAGCACTTGCTCCGTAAGTTGCGGCTGCGTAGCGTAAATCGGCCGGCGTAAGCACGCCTAATTCAAATGTGTGACAGGGGGGCGTGTTTTATGTAAATGTTCTGTGACCCGATGTGATTGACGTTTTTCACGAACGGCACATGCGCCGTCCATGGAAATCTCCCAGTGTGCATTGCTCCTAATACGCCGCAAGGACGTATTGGTTTTGACGTGAACGTAAATTACGTCCAGCCCCATTCACCGACGAGTTACGCAAACAACGTAACATTTTCAAATTTCGTCGTGGGAACGACGGCCATACTTAACATTGGTACACCGCACTTATGCCACCACAGGGGTAACTATACGCCGGGAAAAGCCTAACGTAAACGGCATAACTGTACTGCGTCGGCCGGGCGTACGTTTGTGAATTCGCATATCTAGCTAATTTGCATACTCAACGCGGAAATATGGAGATACGCCGTCGTATCTCGTCTGAGAATCTGGCCCACTGCGTCCAAAATCGCAGCAGATACCCCAAGTTTTTCAGTAAAGTCACTTATATAAAATTGTTGCTGAAGTTGTCATTTTGCTTGTGGGCATGTGAAGCCCACAAGCACTTACTTCCTGATTACTGCTGAGCAGCGGTGGCGAGCGGTAAACATCATGCACCGATCATCCCGCCTCAATCTCGCGCATAGGCATTGTAAGCACAACGCAGTGCTGTAAACATCTCGGGTTGCCATCGCAATGGGCGGCGACGTCGGAAATGCCCGCCTCGTTGTGATGGCAATGATGAAAACACAAACCGTGTTCCTGTATTGAAGTCCCGCGATAGCCCTAGGGGAAGCGCACTGCATCCTGGGAAATGATGACAAACATTTCCCAGGAGCATTAGCGTTCTGAGAAGCTGAGGGAGCTGACGTCAGGATCCTAGGTGAATCCGAAGGCAGATTTCGTGGGACCGCATAGCAACAGGCATTTCCAGGTGAGTAAAAATGATTATTATTTTTTTTTTCTTGTTTAGGTATAATGTGCACTATAAAGGAAAAACAGTTTTTGGATGGTCTCTGCAATATCGCATAAAACTGAAGGAATATATTACATAGATAATTGGCAAGTACTGAAATTGCTGAAGACAAATTAAATTAGAGATCTAAGCACAGACTGTTCACAGAAATAAGTGCAAAATATTATAGCAAACCCCATATAAAGTATAATGGCTTGAGAAACGATGAAAACCTAAAATTAAAGTGTGCGATTTCAAATATAAAGATATTTGAAATTTTGTAGTCAATTTAGACATAATGGATCACAAAACAGTATATGGCACTGCATCTTGAGTATGTTGGACCTAAACACATAAGAGCATGTGGGCAGGTTGAAACGGTTAGTTAGGTGCTTTCCCTATTCGTAGGTTAATGCTTTTCCCAGTTCCTTGGTCTTTTTTGGTGGGTTCTTGTCTGGGGCCAGCCCACTTTCCTGTGAATTATAAATTGGGTCAGTGGTCCAGCATGAAGGGTCCCCCCTCCCAGCAGAGCACTGGAAGGCATAATAGGAGAGAGTTCTAGCACAACTGTAAGTTCCAAGGCCCATAGGATTGAGATGAAGGATGAAATTTGGAGGAGCAGGAGGATGTCATTATGCTTTACCCGCAAGTAGAGACATTTAACTTAGGGTTTGCCCTGAAGACACCAGCTGTGGAGCAGATTTGCATCTTAGTGAGAGAGCCTCTGAATAACTGTAATTGCTGGATTACACCTTAGCAGGTATGCCGGGGCAGCACTCAAGCTTGTAGTTATTGTTAGGGAATTAAGAATGCAAAATGGGGATTATTTACGACAAATCCACTTTGCACTACAAGTGCACTGAAAGTGCAGTCGCTGTAGATCTGAGGGGGGCATGCAAGGAAAATAAAAAACAGTATTTTAGCTTGCACATGATTGGATGATAAAATCAGCAGAGCTTCCCCTCATTTCAGATCTTCCCCTTAGATCTACAGCGACTGCACTTCCAAGTGCACTTGTAGTGCAATGTGGATTTGCCTTTCGTAATAACCCCCTATGTCTTTTTCTGTTGGACTGTGAGATGTCTATTTTGCGCCTTTCTTAAATAAAGTATTGAAACAATGTCCTTGCCTGGTCTGAAGTTACTAAAGAGGTGTATCGCAAGTAGTCATTTTTTTTTTAAAAGCCAGCAGCTACAAATATGTCAGCTGCTGACTTAAAAAATGGACACTTACCTGTCCAGCAGCCGAGGCTGAGAAATCGCTCGGTCTTCGGCTGCTTCCGCCGTCATCCTTGGTGAGGGAATCAGGAAGTGAAGCCTTGCGGCTTCGCTGCCCGATTCCCTACTGCGCATGCGTGAGGATCGCGGCGCGCTGTCACTGGTCCCCGCTCTCTCCTGGGAACAGTGTTTCCCAGAAGACAGCGGGGGGGATGACGTGCCAGGATGGATTCCCCGTGGGGATCCGAACCCGGAAGTGGTGCAAATACCTGTCTCAGACAGGTATCCGCACCCCCCTCCTGAAAGGTGTCAAATGTGACACCGGAGGGTGGAGGGATCCAAACAGTGGAAGTTCACTTTTTTATATATATATATATATATATATATAAAAAAAATGTTTTCCTCAGTTTAGGCCGATACGTATTCTTCTACATATTTCTGATAAAAAAAATTGCAAAAAATGTTTATTGATTAGTTTGCGCAAAAGCGTTTACAAAATAGGGGATAGTTTTATGGCATTTTTTTAACCACTTACCCCCCGGACCATATTGCTGCCCAAAGACCAGAGTACTTTTTGCGATTCGGGACTGCGTCGCTTTAACAGACAATTGCGCGGTCGTGCGACGTGGCTCCCAAACAAAATTGGCGTCCTTTTTTTCCCACAAATAGAGCTTTCTTTTGGTGGTATTTGATCACCTCTGCGTTTTTTATTTTTTGCGCTATAAACAAAAATAGAACGACAATTTTGAAAAAAATGAATATTTTTTACTTTTTGCTGTAATAAATATCCCCCAAAAATATATAAAAAAACATTTTTTTCCTCAGTTTAGGTCGATACGTATTCTTCTACATATTTTTCGTAAAAAAAATCGCAATAAGCGTTTATTGATTGGTTTGCGCAAAAGTTATAGCGTTTACAAAATAGGGGGTATTTTTATGGCATTTTTATTAATATTTTTTTTTACTAGTAATGGCGGCGATCAGCGATTTTTTTTTCGGTAATGCGACATTATGGCGGACACTTCGGACATTTTTGACACATTTTTGGCACCATTGGCATTTTTATAGCGATCAGTGCTATAAAAATGCATTAGATTACTATAAAAATGCCACTGGCAGTGAAGGGGTTAACACTAGGGGGCGGGGAAGGGGTTAAGTATGCCTGGGTGTGTTCTTACTGTGGGGGGGGGGGGTGGCCTCACTAGGGGAAACACTGATCTTCTGTTCATACAGTGTATGAACAGAAAATCAGCATTTCCCCTGCTGACAGGAACGAGAGCTGTGTGTTTACACACACAGCTCCCGTTCCCCGCTCTGTACCGAGCGATCGCGTGTGCCCAGCGGCGATCGCGCCCGCCGGGCACACGCACGGGAGTCGGGGGCGAGCGGGGGGCGCGCGCGCGCCTCCGGCGCACGTGCGCCCCTAGTGGCGGCTAAAAGGCAGGACGTCCATTTACGTGGTCTCGCCTAGGAGAGCCACCTTGTGGACGTTTTACTAGTAATGGCGGCGATCAGCGATTTTTTTTTCGTGACTGAGATTATGGCGGACACATTGGACACTTTTGACACTATTTTGGGACCATTGTAATTTTTACAGCGAACAGTGCTATAAAAATGCACCGGTTACTGTAAAAATGACACTGGCAGTGAAGGGATTAACCAGGAGGGGGCGCTGTAGGGGTTAAGTGTTACTGTGGGGGGGCGTGGCTGTGCGTGTGACATCACTGATCATCGTTCCCTAACACAGGGAACAGACGATCAGTGACAGCCACACTAGGAAGCAGGGGGAGAGGTTTGTTTACACTTACCTCTCCCCGTTCTTCCTCTCTGTGACCCGATCACAGGACACCGGCGGCGATCGGGTCCACTGTTCCCACGGGGATGGTCACGGAGAAGAGGACTGGCGGTGCGCTGCGTGACCCACGGCTGGGCTCTTAAAGGGCATGTACATGTACGCCTCTGTGCCATTTTGTCGAATGTATAGCGTCGTGCGGCGGTCTTCAAGTGGTTAAATTAAAGCAGGTACTAAATGGCTTCTATAGTGTCAGGTATACACAGGAAAATGGGAGCTCCTCACAGAAAACACACTAAACCACCTGACCCAGAGTAAAGTTCATTTTAACCCTTTCCTCCTATTGTACAGTCCTGTTTGTGCAAGAGAAGCCAGTCTCCTCCCTGTCCAACCACCAATCAGAGGAAGCTTGCAGGACATCTCCAGAGCATTCTAGGGATATTTTGTCTCATCAAATATAGCATGTACCCCAGGGGTCAAGTCCTGGGGAAAAAAGTGTGGGAACTCCCCCATCCACTCCCCCACCAAAATAAAAAAAAAATGATACGCTCATATGCATAATTACTAAACCACATGTTTTTTTTAAAGCAAGTTCTTTCTAAATCCCGCGATAACTCGCGGCAGACCTCCGCAATGTCTCCTGGGAACAAAGACAAAAGCTCCCAGGAGACATTGCGGCATCGAGGAAGTGACGGAATACCCGCACACTACCCCATGAATCCATATACAGGAAGCGGCCAGTAACATAAAGAATGACTAAGGTTCGCCTGCCCCTGACAGTGACTCGAGCTGGGCATCGCCGCTTAGTGAAGGATTGGCTCGGGCGGCTCGGCTGCTCTCGGCTGCTCTAGTCCTGCAAAGGGAACTGCATTCCTGCTGTGAAAAAAGTGCAGGAACTCCGTTCCCTCACGTTCCCGCAGGACTTGAGCCCTGATGTACCCCCTGTAAGCCCTGTTAGCATAGGCGTGCACACTGGGTGTGCCTGGGCACACCCTAATCACCCAATATACAATAGCATTATCCAGGGGCGGCACCAGGTAGGTGATTGGGGGCAGGGCTGTCTTAATAGCACCATGGGCCCCTGGGCAAAGTAATGCTCTGGGACCCCTACAATGATGACAGTGCAGGTAAACAGACATCAAGTAGGTAGGAGGCAGACTGCCTCCCCTGTGTATCTATCACACTCAGGGCCATCATGGGGCCCCCAATTATGGGGCAGCGTAGGCTTAAGGACCAGCTGCTTTGGGGAAAGTGCATAGGCCCCCCATGCAGCTAGGGCCCCTGGGCAGTGCCCAGGTGTGCCCTCTCATTAAGACAGCCCTGATTGGGGGGTGCCAGTGGCCAGTGTAAATGCCCCCATTATATTAAAGGCTAGGTTCAACCTTAGGAGCACATTACACCCATCCCAATCAACTGTCTCCCACCACCAGAGCCTCCTTACTGTGACAGCAGGTGGCATTCATGTGTGTTTAAACTTTGGGGTGCACCCCCCAAAGCAATAGACTGCACACACCTATGCCTGTTAGATTTCTGACTGTGGTTCCAGCATGTAATTTCTATCTGTGATACAATGTATAATATATTAAGGAATTCAAGCTATGATAAATTGGTTTAAAGGGGATGTTTTGACATTTCCTGGCATCTTGCTAAAGGGTGTTGTATTTAGACAGAAATACAAACTAGACACTGTATAATAACATCACAAAGGCTTTGTCTCTTGAGGTTACAAATCAATTGCAATCTCACTACATACAAGGTTACTAATGGAAGTCACATTCTTCTGAAGAATTTGTAGATTCCAGTCTCCACAGCAACAAAATCCTGATTGGTCTGTTGTTTGCTTGAAGTTCCATTTCAATTGATCTCTATGTATTTGGCCAGAGAGGTCTTACTTGCATTCCACTGGGGACATGACTTATAAACACAGACATGTCAACAGGAAAAGAGAGTTAGAAAAGAGACAGTACTAATAGAAGGAGTTATTCTCGGTATATATCTAGATACAGTTTTTTTTACAAAAGTGAGTACACCCCCTCACATTTTTGTAAATATTTTATTATATCTTTTCATGTGACAACACTGAAGAAATTACACTTTGCTACCATGTAAAGTAGTGAGTGTACAGCTTGTATAACAATGTACATTTTCCGTCCCTCAAAATAGCTCAACACACAACCATTAATGTCTAAACTGCTGACAACAAAAAAGGGTACACCCCTTAGTGAAAATGTCCAAATTGAGCAGTAGCCATTTTCCCTCCCTGGTGTCATGTAACTCATTTGAGTTACAAGGTCTCAGGTGTGAATGGGGAACAGGTGTGTTAAATTTGGTGTTATCGCTCTCACTCTCTCAAACCGGTCACTGGAAGTTCAACATGACATCTCATGGCAAAGAACTCTCTGAGGATCTGAAAAAAAGAATTGTTGCTCTACATAAAGATGGCCTAGGCTATAAGAAGATTGCCAAGACCTTGAAACAGCTGCAGCAAGGTGGCCAAGACCATACAGCGGTTTAACAGGACAGGTTCCACTTAGAACAGACCTCTCCTCACATTGGCACACTCCACATTAATTCCTACCAGTGAACTTCTGCAAGTAGACGGGGCGCTGTCATATGACGTCCTCCCAGAACAAGAGCCACACAGCTCCTCCGTCTTCTGAGGTCAAGGGGTTCCTTACCCATGAAATGGATACAGTGCCCAGAGGCGATTCAGTTCGCATGTGTTGCGCTTTACATGTTTCTCACTCACTCACTCATTTGATGGTGGACTGGCAGCAAGTGGTTAAAAAACAAAACAAACATGTTATACATACCTGCTCTGTGCAGTGGTTTTGCACAGGGCAGCCTGGATCCTACTCTTCTCAGGTTCTGGCCCTTCCCCCCGCCAAGTTCCCCATGAGCAAGCAGATTGCTCTGGGAACACCCAAGCAGGCTCGCTTCCGAGCCACACCTCTGCATGTCCATTCACACATAGAGCCGTGTCTCGGTCCTGCCCCCCCTTCTCCTGATTGGCTCACTGACTGTGATTGCCAGCATGGGGAGCCAATGGCTCCTGCTGCTGCTTCAGACAATGAATAGTGAGTGTCCCCGGAGAACAAAGGCTCCTGTGCACATTATTGGATAGAGATGCATAGTATGCAGGAAGGTGAAAAGCTTTGAGCCTTTAGAATCACTTTAAATTCTTACTGCATGCCTTTCGCCTTATTTATGGTGTTGCTTTATGCCCATTTCAATACTAATAAAATCTCTTTTTGATTGTAAAAATAAATAAATAGAATAATCTCTTCCATTATATATGCTTGTTTTACCCACTTAAAATATACAGGACATAGAACTAATGTTTTGTGTAAGTCTATTTTACTACTGTACCTACCAATCAATTGATGGAGCAATAAATACCGTGGTCTACAGTATGTATTGCACAGAACAGCTTATGTATGTGTTTGAACTTGCTCATCTGCTGTAGTGAAAATCCATGTAATGTCAGTGTGTGAACCTAACAGTCATGCAGAAGCTGATATGTAAGGAAAAATAAATTGTTACGCAAGCTAAATAATCTGAATTGACAATAAATCTTTATCACATCTTACGTTTACTAGCAGCATATGCCATTACTCACTGTGGAGGGAGTTTAAATGAAAATGAGCAAGATAAGATAGTCTAGGAGCATGTCTTGTATTGAATATATGAGACGAATACACTATCAGTTTGCATCTTCTTTTGTCAATTATCCCCTCCAGTGGTCAGAAGTAGCAGTGCACCAGAATAAGATGTACTGTTTGTTAGCAGATCTAAAATGTCTATCTGAAAGAAAAAAAAGACTGTAAAATGTAATTATGAATGTATCCAAAAAATCTGATTGGTTCCTAGAATTAAAGACACACGGGTCAAAATAATAATATATACAGTATATGAATACAGTCTGTACTGTATATATATATAT
The DNA here is from genome assembly GCF_905171775.1 of Rana temporaria. Taxonomy (NCBI): domain Eukaryota; kingdom Metazoa; phylum Chordata; class Amphibia; order Anura; family Ranidae; genus Rana; species Rana temporaria. The sequence goes on along the minus strand of NC_053498.1, from coordinate 113,947,631 downwards.
ATATACACACACACACATTCACACACACACACACACACATACCGATCGTCCATAACATTATGACGCAGTAAAGTTACGACGTTTACGTTAGGCTTTTCCCGGCGTAAAGTTGCCCCTGCTATATGAGGCGCAGCCAATGTTAAGTATGGCCGTCGTTCCCGCGTCAAAATTTTAAAAAGTTACGTCACTTCTACCCTTTCCTGCCCCCTTTGTCATGCTACCAGTGCATAAAGAAAGAGGCATTCGTACATTACATGGGTGGCGCACTGTCGTCACCCAGGAAGCAACAAACGTTCCCCCAGTGGACGGGTGTCTATGAATTTGTGTTCTGGCCGGCACATTAGATTCAAGGCGATATTTTAACTGCATTTCTGTAAGTGCATTACCATTTTTTAATAAACCTTTTTACTCATTTAATACACTATGTGGAGCTATTATTATCATTCTTACATGGTGGGCACTGTTGCCGGTGGAATCACTTGTGAATGAGACCCAATTCGATCATATACGTCTGAACCACGTGATTAGGAGTGACTACCATTTATATGCTGTTTATGATCCCCTGTAATAGGGGATTGTGGAGATCTGGTAAGGAGCCAATCCATAGCCTGGTGGAGGATATATCACTGTTTTCTTTGGACACGTTTTCAACTTAGATGAAATTCAGCACAAACCACGGGTTATTTGATAATACATTTGCTAAAACTATGGACTTTACTGTCACAGTTTACTATTTCCTAATATAATCTTATATTTTTTTATTTCCATTCCTAGCTTTGGTTTATATATGTTTTTTGATTGAAACGTATATAACTTTTATTCTTTTGTTGGTATTTTTTATATCACTGTTTATTAATACTGAGGGGTTCTGAGATTGCCACACAGCGCCTCTAGTGGCTATCAAACTCCATTAATTTTGGTATAGTAATGAGCTATATATATCACCATATATCACTCATGTTTAAATAACAGTTTTACGATTTCAAAAAGTTTTTTATGTTTAGAGTCAACGCGATTTATTTATTTCTCACATTCGTACATTGCTGGCTCTGGAAAAGATGCCAAGGCAGGGGTTTTTTTTTTCAGCGTTCTGCAGTAGATAAAAGTAAAAAGCAGAACAGCTCCTTCCACAGCCTCCCTGCTCTGCACCACGATCCTTATCTCCTATCTGGTCGGGGAGTTAGGAGCTGAAAAGGAGTGTGCACTGAAAAGAAAGCTGTGACAGAGCCAGTTACAGAAAAGTGTTTTTTAGAAAGGTAATCGTGTGGAGGGTGGTGGAGCTTTGGGGATGAAAAAAATTAGGGGAGAGGAGAGGTGTGTGTTGCAGGAGTTGTAGTAGCTGAGGACAGGTGCAGTACTGAGATGTAGATGGCTGAATGGACTCTGTACCTAGTGTTCTATTGAACCCTGTGCATAACTCACTCCAGAACCCACCTTCATGTACACAACTCACACCAGAACCCTGTGCATAACATACTCCAGAACCCAGTACATAAAGCACTCCAGAACCCAGTACGTAATGCACTCCAGAACCCAGTACGTAATGCACTCCTGAACCCAGTACATAACACACTCCTGTACCCTGCACTCTATATGCATTACTTAACTCTGTACTCTGTATGTAACGCATTCCTGAACCCTGCACTCTGTACCTAACGCATTCCTGAACCCTGCACTCTGTACGTAGTGCATTTCTGGACCCTGCACTCTGTACGTGGCACATTCCTGAACACTGCACTCTGTACGTAACACATTCCTGAACCCTGCACTCTGTATGGGAGGTATACCTAAATGAATGTACATTTTCTTCCCACTTACCTAACTTTTAAATCTAGGTTCATTTATAGAGTTGAAGAAACCATACATAAACCAAGCATATTATAAACATACAAATTGTGATATATGGTTCTGATTAAAGATTGCAAATAAAAGGTTGCATACAATATAAAAAGTTCCAATATTACAGTCCCAATGTGATAATGCAATATAATGTGCCAGTGCTTCTTATGAATATAACATTGTGCTCCACTCCACAGTGCTTTTAGTGCCCCATTTGGACTAACATTCACAACTTATAACTGCCCAACTATCTCTAGAATGATCAATAGCGCTTGTGGGGCAGTCCCTTAGTTGATTGATACCACTTGACTGCTGGAGCTCCTCACAGACTGCCACTACACTGCTAAAGTATGGGGGTTCTCTCTCGCCCTTACCGCTGCCAGCAATTTCTCAGCTTTGGAGAGCCGCCTCGCAGCCACTGGGATCCATAAGTGCCAACAAGGTCTCCATAAACAGCTTCTTCTCCGGGGGTGGAAAACCATGAGGGGAGGCTTCCAATAAGGTGCCCGGACTGGCACGAGAGAGAGATGCTGCCCATGCAGCCAGGCCATCCCAGCAGCCAGGGATCTCTCCTATATCCCAGATATATTCTACATCCCAGAGGCTGGTAAGTGACACAGCCCTTCCAGTCTCTCATAGCTCCGCCGACTTTGGGTAACAGGCTGGAGACTTTGAAACAGAGGTTTGAAGAGGCCCTCCCAGCTATGTCTCTGCTCAGGGATAAAAGTTTAGCACAGGATCAGAGGATTGAGGCCATTTTATGCCAATTGGATGATTATGAGAATAGCAGCCGCCGCTCTAACATCCGCATTTGAGGGTTTCCAGAGGCAACAGAAGCCAAGGACATTCTCCCCACATGTCAGGGCATATTTATAAAGATCCTTGGTCTGTCCCCGACTGATCTTCTCAAAATTGATAGGGTGCATAGGACCTTTAGGCCTCTCTGACAGAATGCATCCAATCCCAGGGATAAGCTTCACAGATACACAGTCAAGGACCAAATCATGCAGCGCATGAGGAAAAGGCTCTCTTTTGAATTTGACGGTGTTCGACTTTTCTTTTATCAAAACCTGTCTCGCTGCACTTTGATGCAACGAAGGATGTTTTGCCCCCTCTTGGAGACTCTCCGGGAGACAGGCATCACCTAGCACTGGGGGTTCCCCTTTAGCCTTCAGGCTGAGAGACATGGCAATTCTTCACATCAAAGACCTCCCTCACTTTCTTTCTCAATTGAGTCTTGAATCTGTGGATTTCCTGGACTGGCACCATTCCACGGATATGCAGGTTTTATCCGCTTCCCAGCTCTGGCTGCTCTCTGGCTCCAAACTTGAAAAAAAGGGGGTTTAACTACTATATGAAAATGAAAAAAAAATTGGTCTTTCAATATATTTTAATATATTTAAAGAGGAACTTTATCCATAGCAACTTCATAAAAAATAATGTTCTTAAGCAAGGAATGTACATTCCCCATTAATAATTGTGCTAACAAAATTTGTCTGTGCTGTAAATTTCCTCCAGCAATCATAAAGCGGAACTAAACTAAACTAAAATTGATTTAACGGTTTAAAAAACAGTTGCATTCCTGAAATGCTGGGATTGCTAACTGTCATATTTCCCTGTGTCCTCAACCAAACTGTCAAATCATCAAATGTCTGATGTCATAACTGATCACATGTGTAGGCACCATGGCAGTTGCAGATCAAACAGAAGCAGCTTTCTTGACTATAAAGGATAGGAGGGTTTAATTATGCTTTAAGGCTGTCAGTAGAGTTGAGCGGACACCTGGATGTTCGGGTTCGGACCCAAACCCAAACTTTAAAAACAAAGTTCGGGTTCGGGAATCCGAACCCGAACTCCGAACCCCATTGAAGTCAATGGGACACGGACTTTTAGTAAAAAAAATAAAACAAAATGCGCGGAGGTCCCGCCAAATTCAATATGGTATGGATATTAAGGGGAACCCCGCTGTCAATTTAAAAAAAAAATTACGTAGGGTTCCCCCTAAATATCCATAACCAGACCCTTCAGGTCTGGTGTGGATTTTAAGGGGAACTCCACCCCAATTTTTTTTTAAAAATGGCGTGGAGTTCCCCCTAAAATCCACACCCTTATCCGAGCACGTTGACCTGGCCGGGGGGCAGGATCTGGGGGTCCCCTTTGTTAAAGGGGACCCCAAAGCACCCTCCCAATGTTGAGGGCATGTGGCCTGGTGCGGTTCAGGAGAGGGGGGGACAGAGTGCGGCCCCCCCTCTTTTCTGCGGCCGGCCAGGTCAACGTGCTCGGATAAGGGGTCTGGTGTGGATTTTTAGGGGAACTCCACGCCATTTTTTTTTTCAATTTGGGGTGGAGTTCCCCTTAAAATCCACACCAGACCTGAAGGGTCTGGTTATGGATATTTAGGGGGAACCCTACGTCTTTTTTTTTTTAATTACCGGCGGGGTTCCCCTTAATATCCATACCAGACCTAAAGGGTCTGGTTATTGAATTTGGGGGGACCTCCGCACATTTTTTTTCCCGAACTCCGAACCCGAACTTTCAGCAATTATTCAGGTTCGGGTCTGGGTTCGGGAAAAACCCAAAGTCTGTACCGAACCCGAACTTTACAGTTCGGGTTCGTTCAACTCTAGCTGTCAGCAGAACGACCTCTACATACTCAGTGGTGCCTAAAAATGGAGAGCAACTAAACATGTGCAGAGAAGGGTGAGACAGTGTATTGCTGGATTTTAATTACTTGCCTACTGGGCAATTTTACTCCCTTCCTGCCCAGGTCAATTTTCATCTTTCAGTGCTGTCGTTCTTTGAATGACAATTACGCAGTCATTCAACGCTGTTCTCAAACAAAATGTTTATCATTTTTTTTTAGACATATACAGCTTTCTATTGGTGGTATTTAATCGCCACTGGGCTTTTTATTTTTTGCTAAAAGTAATTTTTCTCCTTTACTGATATGCGCTGAAGAGGCTGCACTGATGGGCACTGATAGGCGGCATTGATAAGCACTGAAAGGTAGCACTGACTGGCATCACAGATGGGCAGTGATTGCCATCACTGTTGGGCACTGTTGGGGCTGCAGTGATAATCAGCACACTTATAATCGGTATCCTGATTATTATCTGTGCAGGTCTCCCCTGTGAGGAAATGCCGCTGATCGGCTCTCCTTAAACACTGCAAGTGTGAGGAAAGGAATGCTGATAATGGGCATTTCCTTGTTTACATGTGATCAGATGTGATTGGACACAGCTGATCACATGGGTAAAGGGCCTAGTCATCGGGTCTTTACTGGGATCATATGACATCGTCCCAGGACGAGAGAGCCACCGCCCAGCCATCATTTAACAATATGGCAGGAACGAGGTGGCTAAACAGTATAGACACTTATTTTTAACCACTTGCCTACTGGGCACTTAATCCCCCTTCCTGCCCAGGGCATTTTGAATGACAATTGCTCATGCAACACTGTACCCAAATTAATATTTTTTTCCCACAAATAGAGCTTTATTTCAGTGGTATTTAATCACTGCTTGTTTCTTTTTCTTTTTTTGCTAACAAAACGAAAAAAGACCAACAATTTTGAAAAAAAAACAGTTTTGTTATAAAATTGTAAAAACAAGTAATTTTTCTCCTTCATTGATATGAGCTGATGAGGCTGCATTGATGGGTACTGATGGGCACTGATAGACTGTACTGTAAGGCATTGATAGGCTGCACTGATGAGACAGCGCTGATGGGTGGCACTGATGGGTGGCACTGAAGGCCACTGATAGGTGGCACCATAGGTGTGTGCAGCCTATTGCATTAGGGTGTGCACCCCAAAGTTTAGGCACACATAAATGCCACCTGCAGTCACAGGGAGGAGGCTCTGGTGGTGGGAGACAGTTGATTGAGGCCATATTATATTACACCCTAAATATGGGTGTAATATGTTCCTAAGGTTGAACCTTACACTGGCCATTGGCACCCCCAACCGCCGCCCCTGGATAATGCTAATGTACATGGGGTGATTAGGGTGTGCCCAGGCACACCTGACACACCCTGTGCGCACGCCTATTGGTGGCACTTAAGGCCACTGACAGGTGGCGCTGATATTTGGCACTGATGGGTGGCCCTGATGGGTACTGGTAAATACTGGTAGGTGACACTAATAGGTAGCACTGATCGGTGGCACTGATGATGAGGCACTGATTGGCAGCATTGGTGGGCATTGATAGGTAGCACTGGTAGGTGGCACTGGTGGGTACTGATGGGTGGCACTGGTGGGCACTGGCAGGTGGCACTGGTAGGCACAGATAAGTTAGCGGCGGCTCTCTGTGTGAGGGACTGATATCCCTCACACACCGGCTTTTTCCGGTGATCTTCTGTTTACATCACATGATCAGCTGTCATTGGCTGACAGCTGATCACATGGTAAGGGGCCAGGCCCACAGGGACGCACACACAGCGCATGCTCGGGAGTACATCTATTGATGGCCTCCCGGAAATGAAGGCCCGCGCTATAGCCGTCATTTGGCTATAGCGCGGGTGATGGTTGATGTTTTACACACACTATACCTGCAAAAGGGGCCAGGCTGAAGTGATCTAGCAGGACTTAATTTTCGGACTAAATTTTCACTAAGTTTATGTTTAAATAACTATTTTCCAGGAATTCTGCGTATTATCAACAGAAGGACGTTGTGTTACTGAAGATCTTGTAATGAGACCTTCTCATTAGAGTTTAGGATCCATTACAGGAAATGTCCATAGCAAAGAATTAGTCTTCAAATATTGTTAGAAACAAAAGGAATTCTCATTTCCCTTCTTGCATTTCAAGTCTTCAAAAGAGCAGCTGAGATAGTAGATAAATGGAATCCTTTTTTAGATGGGACTATGAAAATATGCAGAACTGATGCATTTGTCTAATAAGTGTACTCAGCCATTCAAATGTAGGTCAGTGTCTTTATGGAGTAACACAATGAAAGTTGCTGATTGAGACTTCATTAGTCTTTTGAAAAGCTGGCAAAGCTTGCTTTGTTCTTCCATCCACAGCAAGGCTGGGAGCGTAATGTACTAAATTAGTAAACCAGACAAAAAAACGTTTATTTTCCTTGTTTGTATATTAAGGATACAAAATTACTACTTTGTTCAGCTTAAAGCGGTAGTTCACCCTCCTTCACCTCATTATTCCATTACTTTCGGCATCGTAGCGCGAGCTACGGTATGCCGGTCTTAAATTTTTAATCCCCGTACTCACTGTGCTATTGTTGATTGAAGAATCCGACTCCCGCGGGGAATGGGCGTGCCTATGGAGAGGGAGGATGATTGACGGCCGGCTCTGGCACGTCACGCTCCCCGAAGACAGCCGGAGTAGGTCTCGGCTATTCACAGCGCCTGCGCACAGGCTATGCGCAGGCGCCGTGAATAGCCAAGCCTATTTCGGCTATTTCCGGAGAAGCGTGACGTGCCAGGGCCGGCCGTCAATCACCTTCTCTCACCATAGGAACGCCCATTCCCCGGATTCTTCAATCAACGATAGCACAGTGAGTACGGGGATTAAAAATTTAGGACCGGCATACCGTAGCTCGCGCTACGATGCTGAAAGTAATGGAATAATAAAAAAAAACATTTTTTTTTTTTTTTAACAGGGTGAACCCCCGCTTTAAAATGTGTCCTTTAGGTGACATTTCTATAGCTGTAGCAAAAGCATCATAAAAAAAGCACAAATTAGTAAAATTTGAAATGTTATGCTATTTTATCATCAAATTAGCTTTTTATGAGTCTTGGCAACCAATCATTATAATGGAGTTGTGCATTCAAATCAAATCCTTTCACTTGTTACATTTGTGCTGCCATTTCTTGTATGAATATTCTGCCTTGAAAGACCAGCGCTTTTTGTGTTCTTTATTTAGGTTTTAGAGTGCAATAGGTTTGAATCACTTGCTCATTTGCTCTCTCTATTTTTTTTTACTAGTAATGGCAGTGATCTAGCGGTATTGCGACATTGCGACATTGCGACGGACAGATTGGACACTTTTGACACATTTTTGGGACCATTGACATCTATACAGCGATCAGTGCTATAAAAAAAAGCACTGATTACTGTGTAAATGACACTGGCAGGGAAGGGGTTAATACTAGGGGACGATCAAGGGGTAAATGTGTGTTCGCTCAATTAGGTAGATTCACAAAGAGTTAGGCCGGCTTATCAGTAGAGCACAATCACGTACCTGTACGTGACTCTTTAAGCCCAGCCGTGGGGTCCTAAGCTCCGTGAATGTGCCCGCGGGACCCGTGGACCCGATCGCCGCCGGTGTCCTGCGATCGGTCCCCGGAGCTGAAGAATGGGGAGAGTTGTGTGTAAACACACCTTCCCCGTTCTTCACTGTGGCAGTGTCATTGATCGTCAGTTCCCTGATATAGGGAAGAACGATTAATGACGTCACACGTCCACCCCCGCCCCCTACAGTTAGAAACACATATGAGGTCACACTTAACCCCTACAGTGCCCCCTAGTGGTTAACTCCTAAACTGCAATTGTCATTTTCACAATAAACAGTGCATTTTTTATAGCACTTTTTACTGTGAAAATGACCCAAAAATGTGTCAAAATTGTCCTATGTGTCCGCCATAATGTCGCAGTCATGAAAAAAATTGCTGATCGCCGCCATTAGTAGTAAAAAAAAAAATATTAATAAAAATGCAATCAAACTATCCCCTATTTTGTAAACACAATATATTTTGCGCAAACCAATCGATAAAGGCTTATTGCGATTTTTTTTACCAAAAATAGGTAGAAGAATACGTATCGACCTAATTTTGTTTTATATATTTTTGGGGGATATTTATTATAGCAAAAAGTAAAAAATATAGCATTTTTTTCAAAATTGTCGCTCTATTTTTGTTTATAGCGCAAAAAATAAAAACCGTAGAGGTGATCAAATACCACCAAAAGAAAGCTCTATTTGTAGGAAAAAAACTACGCCAATTTTGTTTGGGAGCCACGTCGCACGACCGCGCAATTGTCAGTTAAATCGACGCAGTGCCGAATCGCAAAAAGGGGCAAGGTCCTTAACCTGCATAAGGGTCCGGGGCTTAAGTGGTTATTTTTTTTTCTTTTTAGATCACCTTTTCTTAAGCCTTTCCCTGAACAAAGTAATCTTTTCATGACCTTTTTCACAAGAAGGCAGCTAAAAAGTCCTTGATGTGGGAATGCAGTTTTGAAAGTATTTTTCTTAAAAGCCAGTACATTTCTGTGGTTTATGGTAGTACTATGTATTTTACTTTTCAAACTAAATTAAATATTGCAGACATCAAAATTTGAGGCCGTATCAGGCCAGGCAAACATTTAAATCAGCTGTTTGGTCACAGATGAACAGACTAGCGAGTGCGGAAAACTTTAATTGCCAATAATAATCATGGATTCGGCCTTTGTTGCTTCAAAGTGGCACAGCAAAAAAATAAAACTTGACCTGGTCACTTCTTAATTGTGTGTATTTTTGCTTGAAAATCTGTGGAAGAACTTTGCAAAACTGTCTCAGCTGGCTGCTCAGAATTATAGGGCAAGGTCACAAATACACAAGAACTATTGCAGGTAGTTTTAGAGAAAAATTCTGATTAGCAAGTACAGTAGAACTTTACCTAGCCACTTCAATACCCAGCCATAGTCATATGACGTCCTGGGCTTTGTGTGGTGATATCTGAATGACGGGGGCAGCTAGAGGCATCATTAAGATATCATTCTTTAGTGCCGGCGAATCTGTGCACCATAAGAATGATCATAGCGGCGGTTCCGCCGCTTGATCATTCTTATAGGCGGCGGGAGGGGACATCCCTCCCGCCGCCATCCCTCCCGCCGCCATCCCTCCCGCCGCCATCCCGTGCTTCTCCGGGCTCTCCCGTGCCATCGGGGGCCCGGAGAAAGAATTGTCTGGCGCAGGCTAGTAAACATAGAGATGACTGGTGACCAGATGGTCACCAGTCATCTCTATGACTGTCGGAGGCCCGGGCGCGATGTGATGACGTCACGCCCAGGTACCCGGAATTAAACAAAGCCGTGATTGCGGCTAGTAAGCAATACTAATCATGAGATCGGTAAAAAAAATCGCGATCTCATGCTTTCCAGCTTGGAGGAGAGATGCGGGGTCTTATTGACCCCACATCTCTCCATAAAGAGGACCATAAAGAGGACCTGTCACACACATTTCCTATTACAAGGGATGTTTACATTCCTTGTAATAGGAATAAAAGTGTTAAAAAATAAAAAATCAATGTAAAAAGTGTAAAAAAATAAATAAATAAGTAAAATAAAAATAATATATATTTTTTTTAAATGCCCCTGTCCCCGGTAGCTTGTGCGCAGAAGCAAACGCACACATAAGTCCCGCCCACATATGTAAACACCGTTCAAACCACACATGTGAGGTATCGCCGCGTGCGTTAGAGTGCCAGCAACAATTCTAGCACTAGACCTTCTCTGTAAATCTAAACTGGTAACCTGTAAAAAATTTCAAAGCGTCGCCTATGGAGATTTTTAAGTACCGTAGTTTGGCGCCATTCCATGAGTGTGCGCAATTCCAAAGTGTGACATGTTAGGTATCTATTTACTCGGTATAACATAGTCTTTCATATTTTACAAACAAATTGGGCTAACTTTACTGTTTTGTTATTTTTCATGAAACCATTTTTTTCCAAAAAAAAGGCGTTTGAAAAATGATTGCGCAAATACCGTGCAAGCTAAAATGTTGCAATGACCATCGTTTTATTCCCTAGGGTGTCTGCTAAAAAAAACATATATAATGTTTGGGGGTTCTGCATAATTTACTAGCAAAATAATGTTGATTTGAACAAGAAGGAGAAAAGTGCCAGAATAGGCCCGGTATTGAAGTGGTTAAAATGAATGTTCACTGATTTTCTCTTTCTCCCCTCCTCCTCTTCAGCTTTTATAAATCCCTGCTCATTTAAAATGTATGTTTTTTTCAAACTTTTATTTCATTGATATATATCCCCCAGGGCATTACCCGGACCCCCATATCCATTGTATGCCCAAATTACTTGCACCTAATGCCGCGTACACACGATAATTTTTTGGGTTCTAAAAAATGATTTTTTTTTTAATGTCATTAAAAACAACTGGTGTGGGCTGCAGAGAATTTTTCGGGTTCTAAAAAATGGCCAAAAAAAAATAATCGAACATGCTCTATTTTTTAACGACGTTTTTAACGTTGATGTTTTTCAGGTTGTAAAAAATGGTCGTGTGTGGGCTTTAACGACGTGAAAAATCAGCGCATGCTCTGAAGCAAGTTTTGAGACAGGAGCGCTCTTTCTGGTAAAACTACCGTTCGTGATGGAGTAAGCACATTTATCACGCAGATGATGGACACCTGCAGCAACCACCAGGCAGAACCTATCAGCAGAAGGCAATGACAGTGCTCCAAGGAATATGAAGGATCCGTTCCCTCTGCAGAGATGAAGAATGCAGAATCGGATACAGCCAGCCACCACCATTTCATGTAAGAATTTGTGAGCTTTATTTTTGTTTTATTTTTTTATTTTTTTAAATAATAAGGTGTGATCAGCTAGGGGTGGTTAAGAGGTGTTTTATATTTTTTTGGAAATGTCTGCATAGCTTTAACTATTAATAGCAAATTTCTGAGCAACAAAAAAATCTCAATTGTTTGGACAACAAAACCCTCTGTGCTGGTTCACAGTACAGCGACTTGGGATCCCACTTGTGACGCTCAAAGTCCCGCGACATGAGAAATTCCATTGAAGTGAGAGCCGTCTTAGGCTGCGTACACACGGACTTAAGGACCTTTTCATCGGACCAAACCGACCGTGTGTGGGCCCCATCGGTCAGTTATCCTTCGGTCAAAAAATTTAGAACTTGCTTTAAAATTGAACCGATGGACGCCTAACCGATAGGTCAAAACCGACGGTTAGTATGCAAAAGCATTGGTTAAAAATCCATGCATGCTCAGAATCAAGTCGACGCATGCTTGGAAGCATTGAACTTCGTTTTTTTCAGCACGTCGTTGTGTTTTACGTCACCACGTTCTGACCTGATCGGTTATTTAACCTATGGAGTGTAGGCGCGACGGACCATCAGTCAGCTTCATCGGTTAACCGATGAGAACGGTCTGAAGGACCGTTCTTATTGGATGGACTGATCGTGTGTACAGTGCTGATCTATAAGGATATAGATGCCTCCTGCATGTATCCTTACCTGTCAAATGGCTCCCCTCTGTCTGTTATAAGAACTGAAAAACTGCAGATTCTGTGGGTGGATCTGTTGTCTGGAGCTCTGTGGGTCCCCGTCCTCCTCTACACTCCCCTTGTCAACATGCATTTTTCCCTGTGTATTCCTTAGACTAAATTCTGCTATGATCACTAACATCCAGTCAAAATGCAGAAAAGTAACCACGTGACTTCAGAAAAGGAGTGGGGTGGGAATTAAAAAATAATGTCTGTCTCCAGGCTAGTGCATGAGATATGTAAATAACCTGTCACTCACAGCAAGGGGGCAGAACAGACTAAGGTTTTTCTCTGTAAGTCCCTTTTTATTTCACTGAACAATAAAAGAGGATTGCTCAGAGCTGGATTAACTCTGTGTGGCAAGACTGGGCACAGATGATAGGAAATCTTATACTGTACATTGTGACATCAAAAAAATAAATAAAATTTTTTGGGGTTTACATCCACTTTAATGTACACTACTCAAGTCGCTCCGACTTTAGAAAAGCTTCCTGTACTACTTCAAGGCAACTTGTAGGCAACTTGTCCCATTGATTTCAATGGAAGTTGCCTCCAAAGTCGGATCACTGTCTTAACTGAAGCAACGTTACAGGAAGAGAAAATAGTTTTCTCAGGCAAACCCCTCCCTCCCACAGAGCTGATTATTGTTTGATTAGCCACTGGCAAAGTCACCTGTCCTAGAGGCGACTTGAAGTCGCGTTCTAAGTCGCTCCAAGTCGCGCTGAAGTCATCTTGCAAAGTCGCGCTGGAAGTCGTGTTGCCCCTGTGTGAACCGGCACTTTTTTAGATATAAAAACCCTCAATATTTGTAAATATCTTGGCCCGAATTCACAAAGCACTTACGCCGACATATCTCGAGATATGCCGCGTAAGTGTAACTATGCGCCGTCGTATATGTGCCCACAATCTGAGATACGCCTAAAAATAGGCTTCCTACGACCGACGTAACTTGCCTACTCCGTCGTATCGTGGGCGCATATTTACGCTGGGCGCATTTGCCGCACCCATTGATTTTCTATGCACATATGCAAATGAGGGAGATATGCCGATTCACGAACGTAGCTGTGCCCGGCACATAATATACGCGGTTTGCGTAAGTCGTACGTCCGGCGTAAAGTTATTCCCCATATAGGAGGCACAACTCATGCAAAGGTATGTACCAGGGAAGACAAGCCGCCGTATCTCTTATCGTTTACGTTGTACGTGAATATGACTAGGCGTAGGTTATGTTCACGTCGTAGGCAGTGATTCGACGTATCTTAGGGAGTAGTTCCGACGTGATTCTGAGCATGTGCACAGGGATGCGGCCACGGGACGGCGCATGCGCCGTTCATTTTAAGTACTTCTATGGCGCTTGCCCCATCTTTTGCATGGGGTCACGTCTCATTAGCCTGGCTCACGCCCACTTCCACCTACGTGGGTTTACGGCAAGGAAACCCAGCGTATCTTTAAGTGCGAGTGGGAGCGAGTGCTTTGTGAATCCAGTGCTTGCCTCTGTGCGCTGCGTCGGTGTAGCGTATATTAGATACGCTACGCCGGCATAAATATGCGCTGATTTTTGTGAATCCGGGCCCTTCTCTTTAAAAAAGACACTGCTGAAACCTACAACAGTAATGCTTTATGCTAATATGCTAATTTGACACTATCTTGCATAGCAATCATGATATGCATACAGTGGGTTGTAATTCAATATAATCATTTATACTTCAGTTTTGATATGCTGCTATGGGCTGCTGTCCTTTGCTCTGTGAATTTTTGAATAAGCCACATTGAAATAATACATTTATATTTGTGCCTGAGGCAACCGTGGTGTCTACAGAGCCACTAAGAAAACTCACAGTGCGGTATAAATTAGCGCACCCACTTCAAAGACAGTTATATTTCCACTAAAGCCCAAGCAGTAGCATTTAAAACAAAGTGCTGGTACATTACAGAGTTCTGTCCTTTTTTTTTCTAGCTATGGTAAGCACAGAACAAGCTTCACAAGGTTCAATTATAATAATTTCTGCTTTATTCAAGAAAAAAAAAAATGCAAACATAGAAGGCATATTATTTTTCTGCCTGACATGTTTGACAGTCTGTGCAATAAAGTATACTGTTTAACACATCACATTGTAAGTTTTGTCGCCCTGCCATTCCCCATTATAATAATTTCTCCCATTCCAGTGCATGCAAATATATTAGCCATCTGTAAACCACAGACATCATTTCTTGTGCTTGGTCTTAATGATGTCATACCGATTAAAAATAGAATTTCACCACAAAGCTTATTCATTCCAGCTGAGTTAAACTATGAGCTAAAATCTCATACTCTGCCAATGATAAAAAAATATCTAGATAAGCTAATTAAGTCAAATTCTTTTGCATTTGAAAAAAATGCAGTTTTAGGGTTGGTCCATTTGATTTAAAAAGTTATATAGGTGGATTCACAGAGAGTTAGGCCGGCGTATCAGTAGATACGCCGACCTAACTCGGAATCTGCGCCGACCTAAGTTTAAGTGTATTCTCAAACTGAGAAACACTTAAACCTATCTAAGATACGACGGCTTGCGCGGTCGTATCTTAGGGTGCAATATTTAGGCTGGCCGCTAGGTGGCGCTTCCATTGAGTTTGGCGTAGAATATGTAAATCACTAGATACGCCTATTCACGAACGTACGTCCGCCCGTCGCAGTAAAGATACGCCGTTTCCGTAAGAGATAGGCCCGCCTAAAGATAAACATGCCCCCTAGGTGGCGTAGCCAATGTTAAGTATGGGCGTCGTTCCCGCGTCGAAATGTGAAAATTTTACATTGTTTGCGTAAGTCGTCCGTGAATAGGGCTGGACGTAATTTACGTCCATGTCGAAACCAATACGTCCTTGCGGCGTACTTTGCCACAATGCACACTGGGATATGTACACGGACGGCGCATGCGCCGTTCGTAAAAAAACGTCAATCACGTCAGGTCACCCCTCCATTAACATAAAACACGCCCCCTCAGTCTAATTCCAGGGGGGGCACTTGCCCCCCCTTGCCCCTACCTGCGGACGCCCATGCATACAGCTAACATTAATGCTACATAGAAGGGACAAAACACATGGAGTAGAGAGAATATGCTGCTCACCCCGGTATGTACAACAGAGAAAGTTTCCCAAGTGGGGTTTTTAGGCAGCTAAAGTGACGAGTTAGATGCAATTTGTGAAAATAGTATTTATTCACATGTATCAAAGAGGGACTGGGGGGTATAAATAGGATATGAGTTGCAACATTACAGAGGACATTAAAAATTCACATAATATTTACAGTACACAACAAATGATTTATACAGCTAGATACAATAAACATTGCATATATAGACAATAATTCTGACGCGTTTCGACCATAATGGTCTTCTTCAGAGGCATTTAGGTTGTGACTGAAAGAAAATTGCAAAAAAATTATATTAAACATATTCGCATTTTAATCCACCCATCTGCCCCACCCTAATCTCCATATGTGTAGAGACACCTTTCATTTAGAAAAGGGGTGGGGGGTGGAGGAAGGAAAACATTGCAGTATATAGGTGATATAAGAAAGATTGATTAAAATCGATCATTACCAGTAAAAGAGTACAAAAAAGCGTCTTGATGAAGCTTTGCTGTCGCATTCAAGGAGGTCCGGCCTTCCTCCCAAGGGTCGCTCCAACCCTGGGGCTCCCACGCGAGCATCCAAAGTGTGCTATGTGGTCCCGTGTAACTCAACAGGGGGTCACCCAAAGGGGGGGGGGCGAGGCCCAAGGATAGTGGAGGCCATTTACCTATGGTGCCTTGGACCACATAATTTTTTCTCACTATTTTTAAAATAGCAACAGTTCCTTTAAAACCTAGAAAATAACAGTAAAAGGCATAATAAAAATAATAATTTTAATTGGGCTGCATAATTATAATAAAGTAGCTTTACATAACAACATAAACTCAACTGTGAATGACTTTCTGCAAAGCAGAAGAGTAAGCTGTATATATTTAGAAGACCTGATCTTTTTTACTTTTGATTAACTGATTGATTGATTGATTGATTGATTAATTGATTGATTTTTTTATAGCCTTTTGAAAAGAAACTGAAGCAGTTAACTGCTGCAGAAACTTGCAAAGCAGAATACTTTACATTTTGCATCATGTACAGTAGGTGTTTGTGATATTGTGCTTTCAGCACGACAGCGTCGCGCTGATACTCGGCGACAGGGTGCCGAGATCTCGCCGACATCTCACACTCACTGGAATAGTGACAGCACATCCCAGCAAGCGCGTCATAGAAGCGACGGGAGATCCGACTTGGATTCCCGCCAATTCTACACGTGTGCGGCGTTTGTTATGAATCCTGAGGGGGAAGTCCCCGCCGGATTTTAAATAAAAATCCGGCATGGGTCCCCCCCTCAGGAGCATACCGGGCCCTTAGGTCTGTTATGGGTTGTAAGGAGAGCCCCCTCTACGCCGAAAAAAACGGCGTAGGGGTCCCCCTACAATCCATACCAGACCCGTATCCAAAGCACGCTACCCGGCCAGCCAGGAAGGGAGTGGGGACGAGCGAGCGCCCCCCCCCCCTCCTGAGCCGTACCAGGCTGCATGCCCTCAACATGGGGGGGTTGGGTGCTCTGGGGCAGGGGGGCGCACTGCGGCCCCCCCACCTCAGAGCACCCTGTCCCCATGTTGATGAGGACAGGGCCCCTTCCCGACAACCCTGGCCGTTGGTTGTCGGGGTATGCGGGCGGGAGGCTTATCGGAATCTGGGAGCCCCCTTTAATTAGGGGGCCCCCAGATACCGGCCCCCCACCCTAAGTGAATGAGTATGGGGTACATCGTACCCCTACCCATTCACCTGCAAGAAAAGTGGTAAAAACACAAATAAACCACACAGTGTATTAAAATATTTTATTTTTCTGCTCCGGAGGCCGCCCCCTGTCTTCTTTATTAGCTCTTTTACCAGGGGGGGCTTCTTCTTTGACGTCTTCGGGTGGGTGGGGGCCGCCGTCTGGTTCTCTTCCACCGCCGGGGGGGGGGTGGCTTTTAAAAAAGCCCCCACCCCCCCGGCGGGTTTCCTCCGGCGTCTTCGGCGGGGCTCTTCTTCTTCCGCTATCCCGACGGGTCTTCTCAACTCTCCGGGGTTCTCCTTCTGTCTTCGCCGCTCTCCGTTGTTGACTCGGCGCACCCCGGTTCTTCGTCTCGCTGTCCGGTGTCTTCTTCCGTGCTGTACGTCTTCTCCTTCCGTGCTGTGATGAGTTCTTCTTCCGTGCTGTGACGTCATGTTCTTCACTTCTCTCCTTCTCCCGATGTTGACTCGCCGGTCCTCCTCGCTGAAATGACGGATGCGCGCCTTGCATCGGACCTATATAGGCCTCACAGTCCCATCATGCTCTGTACCTACCCATGTGATACCTACCACGTGGTAGGTATCACATGGGTAGGTACAGAGCATGATGGGACTGTGAGGCCTATATAGGTCCGATGCAAGGCGCGCATCCGTCATTTCAGCGAGGAGGACCGGCGTGTCAACATCGGGAGAAGGAGAGAAGTGAAGAACATGACGTCACAGCACGGAAGAAGAACTCATCACAGCACGGAAGGAGAAGACGTACAGCACGGAAGAAGACACCGGACAGCGAGACGAAGAACCGGGGTGCGCCGAGTCAACAACGGAGAGCGGCGAAGACAGAAGGAGAACCCCGGAGAGTTGAGAAGACCCGTCGGGATAGCGGAAGAAGAAGAGCCCCGCCGAAGACGCCCGAGGAAACCCGCCGGGGGGGTGGGGGCTTTTTTAAAAGCCACCCCCCCCCGGCGGTGGAAGAGAACCAGACGGCGGCCCCCACCCACCCGAAGACGTCAAAGAAGAAGCCCCCCCTGGTAAAAGAGCTAATAAAGAAGACAGGGGGCGGCCTCCGGAGCAGAAAAATAAAATATTTTAATACACTGTGTGGTTTATTTGTGTTTTTACCACTTTTCTTGCAGGTGAATGGGTAGGGGTACGATGTACCCCATACTCATTCACTTAGGGTGGGGGGCCGGTATCTGGGGGCCCCCTTATTAAAGGGGGCTCCCAGATTCCGATAAGCCTCCCGCCCGCATACCCCGACAACCAACGGCCAGGGTTGTCGGGAAGGGGCCCTGTCCTCATCAACATGGGGACAGGGTGCTCTGAGGTGGGGGGGGCCGCAGTGCGCCCCCCTGCCCCAGAGCACCCAACCCCCCCATGTTGAGGGCATGCAGCCTGGTACGGCTCAGGAGGGGGGGGGGGGGCGCTCGCTCGTCCCCACTCCCTTCCTGGCTGGCCGGGTAGCGTGCTTTGGATACGGGTCTGGTATGGATTGTAGGGGGACCCCCTACGCCGTTTTTTCCGGCGTAGGGGGGCTCTCCTTACAACCCATAACAGACCTAAGGGCCCGGTATGCTCCTGAGGGGGGACCCATGCCGGATTTTTATTTAAAATCCGGCGGGGACTTCCCCTTCAGGATTCATAACAAACGCCGCACACGTGTAGAATTGGCGGGAATCCAAGTCGGATCTCCCGTCGCTTCTATGACGGCTCTGTCTCCATCGCGGCAAGCCAGCTCGGCGCTGGCTCCCGCGATGGGGCTCGTAGGTGCTCAATCTCGCTGAGAAAGAGAGCGAGATTGACACAAAATCGGGTTCACCTACTGTAATGATTTACATAGGCATTGCACAGATATGAAGCCAACCATATGCAGAATATTAAATATTATTAGCACAGTGCCAAAATAAGCTAACAGATTTCTAGTTGGCTACTAGGACAAAGCAAGCCTATCATTATTTTTGCTTCACCAGCTTGCCTGCATTGTTCAGTGGTGCTCCCAGTTGTAATTACAATGATATATCACTGTCAAACTACTGTCTTTAGGATGGGTGTTCATACTGTGCAAGGGAGAGCTGTCTAACTGTTACAGAATATGGTCGTCAGACGTCAAGCCTCCACAGAGTTCATGGAACAAAATGAATGTCGTCCCAGTTCTGACGTTATTGAAGTTCCAGCCTTTTTAGCAAATATGTTTGTTTTTCCATCACAGCACAAAACAGTGATTGGTTTCTTTAAGGCCCGGTACACACGAGCAAACATGTACGATGAAACCGGTCCGTCGGACCGTTTTCACCGTACATGCCTGCCAGAGGGCTTCTGTACGATGGTTGTACTAACCATCGTACAGAAGTCCGCGCGTAAACAATACGCGGGGCGTGTCCGCGCCGTCGCCGTGACGATGACGCGGCGATGACGCGGAGACGTGGGCGGGCCTGCCATTTAAAGGCTTCCACGCATGCGTCAAAGTCATTCGACGCATGCGAGGGACAGCGGGCGCTCGGACATGTACGGTAGGTCTGTACTGACGACCGTACATGTCCGAGCGGGCAGGATTCCAGCGGACGGTTTTAAAACACGTCCAGGAATATTTGCCCGCTGGGAAAAGGCCCGGCGGGCAAATGTTTGCTAGAATTCGGCCCGCTCGCGCCTACACACGACCGAACATGTATGCTGAAACTGGCCCGCGGACCAGTTTCAGCATACATGTTTGGTCGTGTGTACGGGGCCTTAGGAAAAATAAAATGGGATTGATGTGACCATTTGTTCCTGAAAAAAGTTTTGTGGTTTTGTTTTTAATTTTCTTAATAGAAATATAATATATTATTGTACATTAATACTAGCAAAAGTATGTCCATTCATTGAACAGTTGCGGATGGACAGAGTTTGAAGGTTTACAACCTCTGCCAGGTTTTTCTTCTGTCTGGGAGGATTTTTCTTAACAAATTGCTGCCACCATGCTAATGCAGATCAAAGTGAAAATGTCTCTAGAAAGGACATTACCTTATATTCACCATTACCTGTACATCTCACACGTTGCTGCTCTACAGCTGTAAGTGCGATCTGTTAAGTTTGATGACCTGGGAGTATAGTTATGTCACTATCCTTGTTATGTCAAAGTGCTTGAATCTAGCAATTGGCTCGTAGGTTTAGGCACCTTCACAGAAGAGCAGGTTTCATGCTACTGAATAGGGATGAGCCCAATGTTCGAGTCAAATGTAAGTTCAACTCGAACATCGGATGTTCGCCCGTTTGTGGAATTTAGAACATTATGGGGCATTCGTGGAAAATTTGAGCACCCTCGAATGCCCCATAATGAACGGCAAGACCATCAATGTACTGCGAGATCACAGTGGGCCATGCCCCACACTATGTTAGGCTGAGTTCATGCCCCACACTATGTTAGGCTGAGTTCATGCCCCACACTATGTTAGGCTGAGTTCATGCCCCACACTATGTTAGGCTGAGTTCATGCCCCACACTATGTTAGGCTGCTTACATAGCGGCCATACATAGTTTTATGAATGAGAGAAAAAATGTATTTTAACAACTTCCCGCCCGCCCTATTACAAAATGAAGGCGGCAAAGTGGTTTCAATATCCTGACCAGACGTCATATGGCGTCTTCAGGATATTGAGCCGCTGCGCGCCCCCGGGGGCATGCATCACAGCGATCGTTGTTGCACATCCGTGCCACCTATCAGTGCCCATCCATGCCTATCCGTGCCACCTATCAGTGCCCATCCATGCCGCCTATCAGTGCCCATCCATGCCACCTATCAGTGCCCATCCATGCCGCCTATCTGTGCCCATCCGTGCCGCCTATCCATGCCGCCTATCAGTGCCCATCCGTGCCACCTATTGGTGCCCATCCCTGCAGCCTATCAGTGCCGCATATTAGTGCCCATCATAATTGCCCATCAATGCCACCTCATCAGTGCCACCTCATCGGTGCCCATCAGTGCGGCCTTATGAGTGCCCGTCAGTGCAGTACCAACAGTGCCCATCAGTGAAGGAGAAAACATACTTATTTACAATGTTTTGTAACTGAAATTTTCTAAATTTAGGTAATTTTTTTATTTTTTTAGCAGAAAATAAAAATCCCAGAGGTGATCAAATACCACCAAAAGAAAGCTCTATTTGTGGGAACAAAATGATACAAATTTAGTTTGGGTACAGTGTAGCATGACCGCGCAATTGTCATTCAAAGTGCAACAGCACTGAAAGCTGAAAATTGGTCTGGGCAGGAAGGTGTATAAGTTCCCTGTATGGAAGTGGTTAAAACTGCTCGCGGCTGTAATGTATTGCCGGATCCCAGCAATATAGATAAAAATCATAGAAAAAACAGTGTGAGTCCCCCCCCCAGCCCATTACTAGGCTCTTTGGGTCTGGTATGGATATTAAGGGGAATCCTGCGCTAAAAATTAAAAAAAAATGGCGTGGGGTTTCGCCTAAAATCCATACAAGGCCCTTATTCGAGCATATAACCTGGCAGGCCGCAGAAAAAGGGGGGGTCGAGAGAGTGCCCCCACCCTTTCTGAATCATACCAGGCCACATGCCCTCAGCATTGCGAGGGTGTTTTGGGGTCCCCCCAAAACAGCTTGTCCCCATGTTGATGGGGACAAGGGCATCTTCCCCACAACCCTTGCCCAGTGGTTGAGGGGGTCTGTGGGCAGGGGGATAATTGGAATATGGAAGCCCCCTTTAACAAGGGGGCCCACAGATCCAGTCCCCCCTATGGGAATGGGTATCAGATACATTGTACCCCTACTCATTCACCAAAAAAAGTTTGGGACAAATCCTTTAATAAAATTTAAAAAAGTCCCATTATGTCCATCAATCTTCGATCACAGCGCGACAGACTAAGAAAGAAAGAAACTCGAAACAAAATGACTGCAGGCTTTTTGCATTGTTATATAGCTGAGGACGGGGCCACCCGGTGACATAAACAGGTGACCCCACCCCCTCTCACGTTATGTGACTTCACATAACATCAAAAGTGGGGCAGCGTCACCTGCTTACGTCACCGGGTGGCCCCGTCCTCAGCTTACAGACAGAGCAGGCACTCCAAATGGTGCATTAAAGGGGAGGCTAGTTTTTGCCATGGGGTGGCAGGTATATTGACCAAAGTTAAATGATGGATGCTCAGGGTTTGGGGATAAAGCTCCAGTAGATAGGAGAAGGAGAAGGGTGAGGAAGTCAGAAATTATACCCTTCATAATCCGAGAGTAAAAAGCTGTCAGCCCTTCAGGTCCACTTGAGACCTCCTATATCCTCCTTTTTTGTAGGTTGTCCCAAAATACCAAGGGCCACAAATGAGACTTCACAAATATAGGAAAGAATATGCATCAAAAAATGCAAATGGAGCAACCCCCTTGGCCATTCGAATGGAACTTCCCCTTTATAGTGGCGTTGTACGTGTTGTACCTGGTAATGCACTGGGGGGAACCTATGCCATTTTTTTCAATGTTTTTATCTGTATTGCCTGGACTGCCGCAAGTAAATTTAAATGACCTTTTTTCCTTTAGAAAAGTAATTTTGTGCAGGGACTGTTATAAACATGGGAAACATGTGCCACTTCACAGGCATACTATAGACATACAATACTATAGACACTCTGACCCCACGCTGAGGAAGTTCCGCCCATAGGAACGTAACGCGTACGAGGGGGAGGAGCTTCGTGACGTCACCCGCGCTCGCCGACCCAACGCTGATGTGTGAGCTGTGTAAAGACTCGGAAGCCTTGGAGCTCCGTTTATGCTGATACGCTTCACACTCGGCTCTGAGTGTTGTAAAATGTGAGTTTACTTTGGTCTTTTTTTACTTATTAAATCCAGTTTGAGACAGAGAGCACTAGTCTGTTCCCTTTTTGTTTCATATATTTCTCTGTGGTCGTTGGGAGTATTGAGCTGTCTGCTGCCTGCTGGTAACCTTTAAAGCTTGGACGTGTCCTTACACTTACCTTGGAGGTTTTTCAAAAGTTTTGTGACCTAGCCATGGTCGAATGGCTGAGGTGAGGGGCCATCTTTTAGCTATTGGTGAAGGAACCTTCCTGTCGATCACAGCTTTTTGAGATTCAATCACAATCAGTCACTTCATTATTTGGAGCACTTTTGGACTTTTTTCACTGATGCACTTTTATGGATTTCTTTTTGTGTTAATATTAGAGTTATATATATATATATATTTTTATATATAATTTATATACATTATCTGATCATCAATTGTGTTATTACTTAATTTTATATGTTTTGCGCTGCACTTTATTGTTATTGATCATTATTGGGATTTCTATTTGAATTTATCCTCCAGTGCTGGCTTGCATTTTTTAAAGTTTTTTGTGTATTTTCCAGCGCGGAATTTCTTCTTTATTTTTGTTAATACTATAGACACCCCTAAGGTACGAAAATTAAAGGAATATTTCACTTTTATTGTTTCACTTTAAGCGCTATTAAAATCACTGCTCACGAAAAAAACTGCCATTTTTGAAACTTTTTGGGGGATAGAAACATGTCCCCTGGGGCAGGACCCAGGTTCCCAAACACTTTTTATGACAATTCCATGCATATAAGCCTTAAAAAATTAGCACTTTTGATTTCCCCCATAGACTTTTACAAGGGTGTTCCGCAGCTTTCGAATTTGCCGCAAACACCCCAAATTGTTTGATGTTCGACTCGACTTACGTTTGACTCGAAACATAAGGCTCATCCCTAGATCAAAGTAGGACCAATGTAGGACAGATGTAGCAGGGCAAAGTAGGATGATAGTCGTACAACAGTTGTGTCATATCAGTGTGAACCCAGCCTAATACATGTAAAGACAGATTTTTTTTTTCATTAGAAGAGTAGAACAAGGGTAAAACTTTTTGAGAGACTCATGATACCACACTGTAAGAGAGTGTTGGATGCAGTCTCAGGAACATTGCAGATTTCCAGTCCGGAGAGAAATCCAACAAGTGAGCACAACTCACTTGACCAATTCACTCACCTATAGTTCCATAAATCATCATCTTAGTCCTTACTCTATCCCACTCTGTATATAGTCACCTTCATTGTATATACTACTGTATTACATCTTATTGATATTGCCATGATCCACCCCACAAATCCACTTTATACATATACTGCTGCACAGTGGTGTAGTGGTTAGCACTGTCACCTAGCAGTAAAAGGGTTGCTGGTTTGAATCACGACCACGACACCATCTGCTTGCAGTTTGCATGTTCTCCCTATGTCTGCGTGGGTTTCCTCCGGGTACTCCGGTTTCCTCCTACACTCCAAAGACATGCTGGTAGGTTAATTGTATCCTGTCCAAATTGGCCCAGTATATAGGTGTGTATGACTGTGTGTCCCAAGTGTGTTGAGATCCTACGGGGTAAATGACCGCACCAGCCAGGAATACACGGGCTGCAAAAAGAGCCTAGAAGCGATTCCGTTCGCATGTGTAGCGCTATACAAGTCACTCATTCATTCACATATACTTAATTTCTGCTGTCTCTGGACACTTCTTGTAATATATGCACAGCCTCTGATCATATTGTATGATTTTAAACTCATTGTGGTTTGCTTTACAAAAAAGGTGCATTCCAACCACATATACCTTTCACTTTTTAGCAAATGTACAGTATATACAATGTGACCACATAAGCAACAGTCCAGGATAAGTGACCTACATTGCTATGTCTGTTACTGGTTCAGTTGTGTATCTATGTACCATGAAACAGAAAAGATAGTCAATGTGATCTAAAATTACTCGTACAAAAAAAGCAAAGATTAGAAGATCTGTAAAATTGTAAAGCTGTAAATAATATCTCTCTTTGGAAAACATTTCATTTGAATAATGCACTTCATATTTGTATCACATAAATATCCAATTGGTGAGCTTGTTCCACAAGGCAGGACAATGTATAACTTGTAGAACCTGCAGGAACCCACAACAACTAAGTTTGGTCAGTGAAAGACAACTTTTCATTGGCTGCTAATTGTAACTGTGTTTTTCTTCTCCTTTACAACCTTTATGCTGCGTACACCCGGTCGTTTTTCGGCATTGAAAAAAACAAAGTTTTCAAAAATGTCATTTAAAATGATCGTGTGTGGGCTTCACATTGTTTTTCGGCTTCTGAAAAACGACAAAAAAAAAAAATTCAAACATGCTGCATTTTTTAACGTTGTTTTTTAAAATTTTGTTTTTTGGGTTGTAAAAAATGATCGTGTGTGGACTAAAACAAAGTTTTAAACCCGCGCATGCCCAGAAGCAAGTTATAAGACGGGAGCGCTCGTTCTGGTAAAACTACCATTCATAATGGAGTAAGCACATTCATCACGCTGTAACAGACAAAAAAAGCGAGAATCGTCTTTTACTAACAAGGAATCAGCTCAAAGCAGCCCAAAGGCGCATAGAACTTCCCCTTCAGAGTGCAGTCGTACGTGTTGTACTTCACCGCACTTTGTTCATCATTTTTCAAAAACGATGGTGTGTGGACATGCTGAAAAACAAAGTTTTTTTTAATGCCGAAAAACGACCGTGTGTACGCGGCATAATAGATTAAAGGGTCACTAAAGGAATTTTTTTTTGCTAAATAGCTTCCTTTACCTTACTGCAGTACTGGTTTCATGTCCTCATTGTTCGTTTTTGCTTTGAATTAGCTGTAATTCTGCTGTGATCTCCACACTTCCTGGTTGTCTGTTTCCTTATAACCATCATACTGGGAGATTTTCACGGTGGTCTAAGCTGGCATTACTGTGTGTCTAAAACTCCTCAGAACCAATCAGATTCATTTTAAAAACAAAACACTGCCCTGGATTTGTTTGTTTTTGTTCTGTGTGTCTTCCCGACTCACCTCTCACCCGGAACTTCATGTATGTAACTTTAAAACCGAAAGTAAAAACTAGAGGTACATTATATGATAGATTAAATTCAATTTTTAATCATTTTTAAAAGGAATCAGTTAACTTTTATGTCTCTATACCCAATAAACAGTCATTTCAGCAAAACACATTTTTTCCTTTAGTGACCCTTTAAGTCTGCATACAGTTTTGACACTCATCACAAGATTCCAGAAACTAAAAGGTTAACTTTTCTACAAAATTCTGAAATACCATTTTTGCTTCTAAACGAGCATTGGTGATCCCTTCACAGCCCTTAATATCTTTTTCTAGTCCTAAAGTGCCATTTAAATCAATGAAGGTGTAAAAAAATATCATTGGCTCATAACATAGATGGTTCTCATTTTTTTTCCTCTTGGAGCGCCAAGCCGCCGACGCTGCTGCCAGACAACATTGTATGTGCCCTACTTTCATCATACTGGCAGTTCTCCAAAGACATTTCTTTCTAGTAGGCTATCCAGCTTTTTTCCAGTTCCTCTGTGATTTCAAACAATCTAAGCTCATCAGAATTGTCAGACTCTACGTAGAATTGTTATTTTTATATTCATTCACCAGCATTTACATTTAGGTGCTATATGTGTCTTCTTTTTCAGAATGAAAATCTTGACTCGCACATACATAACCTCAAAGAATTTGGTCAGAGGCCAAATGTGCTGGCTATGTATCTTACAGACTTTTTTAGTGTCAGGAAAAGGCTAACGTTGAAGTTAATTTATGAGGTACATCTGCACCTTTATTAACCCCTTCACAGCTAAGAAGAAAATAAATCTAAAAAGTAATGTACAATTTTGTAACTTTGACACATGTTAGTTTTAGCGACATAGTGTATCCAGGTGAATTATACCTTGTTTTTTTTTGTTTTGTTTTTTACAGGACAAATTGGGCTTTCTTTGAGTGGTAAATGGTAATGGATATCTCCTTAATGTTTTTATTATCAAAGGAAACCTGTCCCAAACTCACTCATCTCAAGTCTTTATGGACCTTGCTTTGTGCACTGGTCCAAATCATTTCATGGAGGGAGAATTATGGTGTGGGGTTGTTTTTCAGGGGCCTCTTAGTCCCAGTGAAGGGAACTCTAAGGCCCCATACACACGGACAGACAGTCCGCTGAAAACGGTCCGCTGGACCGTTTTCAGCGGACATGTCCGCCCAGAGATGTCTGTCTGATGGTTGTACACACCATCAGACAGAAATCCGCGAGTAAACAATACGCGGGGACGTGGCCGCGCCATCGCCGCTACGATGACGCGGCGAGGTGGGCGGCCTTGAAGTTCAAAGCTTCCACGCATGCGTCGAATCAGTATGACGCATGCGAGGGATGGCGGTCGGTCGGACATGTCCGGTGAGTCTGTACAGACGACCGAACACGTCCGACGGACAGGTTTCCAGCGGACAGATTTCTTAGCATGCTAGGAAATTTTAGTCTGCTGGAAAAAATCCGCTCGGCCGGGAATCCGGTCCGGTCGGCTGTACACACGACCGGATCTGTCCGCTGAAACTGTCCGTCGGACAAATATCAGCGGACAGATCTGGTCGTGTGTACGGGGCCTTAGGCCCCGTACACAAGGTCGTTCCAAACCGATGAGAATGGTCCAACGGACCGTTTTCATCGGTTCACCGCTGAAGTGGCCTGACGGCCTGATGTGCGTACACACCATCAGTTCAAAAACCGATCGGGTCAGAACGCGGTGACGTAAAACACACGACGTGCTGAAAAAAAATAAGTTCAATGCTTCCAAGCATGCGTCGACTTGATTCTGAGCATGCGCGGGTTTTGAACCGATGCTTTTGTGTACTAACCATCGGTTTGGTCCGACCATGTGTACGGGGCCTTAAGGTGTCAGGCCGTCAGCATACCAAGGCGTTTTTGGACAATTTCATGCTCCCAACTTTTTGGGAAACCATTTAGAGATGGCCCCTTCCTGTTCCAACATGACTGCATGCCAGTGCACAAAACAAGGTCCATAAAGACATGGATGAACGAGATTGGGGTGGAGGAACTTAACTGGCCTGCTCCTGACCTCAAGCCAATAGAACACCTTTGGGATGAATTAGAGTGGAGACTGCGAGCCAGGCCTTCTAATCCAACATCAGTGCCTGACCTCACAAATGCGCTTCTGGAAAAATGGTCAAACATTCCCATAGACGCACTCCTAAAATTTGTGGATAGCCTTCCCAGAACAATTGAAGCTGTTAGAGCTGCAAATGTAGGCCAACTCAATATTGAATACTACAGACTAAGCCTGGGATGCCAATTTAATTTCATGTGTGTGTAAAGACAGGCGTCCCAAGACAATATAGTGTGTGTGTGTATATATATATATATATATATATATATATATATATATATATATATATATATATATGAAAATATACAAACAGACATTTTCATTACTATTTTAAATGTCCTAGTCCTAGTAGATAAACTAGAGAAAGGACATTGGAAAGGAAATAATTCTTGATGTTAAGACCCCTAATATACTTCTGTATATTAACCGGTTAACGACTGGCTCCTGTACATATACGTCGGCAGAATGGCACGGCTGGGCAGAGTATTATATATTTACGTCACTTTGATATTCCCACCATGCTGGCGCACGCCCCCGGCCACAAAGTCTGTGACTGTGCCCGCAGGACCCACGATCGGATCACAGAGCTGCAGAATGGGGAGAGGCACGTGTAAACAAGCCTCTTCCCGTTATACCTAGTGACACTGTCACTGATCATGTGCTCCCTCTCATCGGGAGAAGCGATCAGTGACGTGTCACCCATAGCAATGCCCCCTAACAGTTAGAATAACTCCCTAGGACACACTTAACCCCTTCCTAGCCCCCTAGTGGTTAACCCCTTTACTGTCAGTCACATTTATACAGTAATCAGTGCATATTTATAGCTGTTATGTACTGAACGTACCTGGTAGTAGAGCCTGAATTTGTAGGAGTAGACCTCTCTTACAGCCCTGGTTCAGGAGCCACTGGAGTGGGACAGTGGGCTCGAGGACGCAGTGAGGTAGGAGTGCCTGAAACAGTTGCAGCAGCTGGCACAGTAGCAGGAAGGTGATCCTTTGGGGATGGCTGGGATGGAGGCAGCAGAGCGGTTGCAGGTCAGCGACCTGAAGAGCTGGTGGGTACGGGATCAGTAGCTAGCTGGAGCAGGGTGAGACAAGCCGGGTCAGATACAGGATCAACACAGAGAAAAAGCAGTAGCAGAGACAGACAAGCAGGGTAATCAGGTAGTTAATACAGCAGGCTGAAGCGTGGTCAGAGAACAGGCAAGGTTTGGCAGCAGGTAACAACAGGAGGTTTAGCAGAGTCAAAGACAAGCTGGAGGTCAGGGCTGGACATAGCATGTAGTCAGACAGAGCCAGGTCAGATACAGGTAATCAGCAGACAGATACATGGTTACTGGTACAGAGCTGCAGATGAAACAGCAATGTACCTTTGCAGCTGTTGTCCTTCTAAAGGCACATTGGCGCCAAGTAGCGCTAACATGCAGGCACACAGGCGCCATTGTCCATTCTGCATTGGAATGTGTGTGCACATGCACGCACGCAAAAGCCTACATTCGCTACCAGCAGCTCCCTGACAATAGCACTGATCACTGTATAAATGTGAATGGTCTCAAAATAGCACCAAAAGTGTCCGATGTTTCTGCCATAATGTCGCAGTCATGATAAAAATTGCAGATTGCAGCCATAACAAGTAGAAAAATAATAATATTAAAAATGCCATAGAACTACCCCTATTTTGTAGACACTAAGGCCCCATACACACGAGAGGATTTATCCACGAATACGGTCCAGCGGACCGTTTCCGCGGATAAATCCTCTCGAGGATTTCAGCAGATTTTAATGCGATGGAGTGTACTCACCATCGCATTGAAATCCGCGCCGAAATCCTCTGGCGATGACGTGACGCGCCGTCGACGCGATTATACGCTGTCATATAAGGAATTCCACGCATGCGTCGAATCATTACGACGCATGCGGGGGATCCCTTCGGACGGATGGATCCGGTGAGTCTATACAGACCAGCGGATCCATCCGTTGGGATGGATTCCAGCAGATAGATTTGTTTAGCATGTCAGCAAATATTCGATCTGCTGGAATCCATCCCAGGGGAGAAATATCCGCAGAAACAGATCCGCTGGAGTGTACACACCATAGGATCTATCCGCTGAAACCCATTTGCTGGGATTTTTCAGCGGATGGATTCTATCGTGTGTATGGGGCCTAAGGCCCGGATTCAGAGAGATTGGCGCATCTTTAGATAGGCGTAGCGCATCTCATATGCGCTACGTAAACGTAACATTGAGAGGCAAGCTGAGTATTCACAAAGCACTTGCTCCCATATTTACGCCGGCGTAACGTAAATGGGCCGGCGTAAGCCCGCGTACTTTAAAGTAGCAAGGCAGTGGGCGTGTAGTATTATAATGAAGCGTGACCCCATGTAAATGCATGGCTGAACGAACGGCGCATGCGCGCGCATGATCTGAATCACGTCGCAAATACCCCTCTATAGACGCACCGCCACTGGGGGAGGGGGTATATGTTTGACAAATGCAGTGTCCCATCTCTCTCTCTTTGTATTCATTTTCCCTCAATACGTATAGTATACAGATAATGTCAGTAAAGACTGCTCTGAGCAGCATTGCCAATTTGGGTGAACAGCTTATTATTTGCAACATATGTAAAGGCTTTAATTTCCTTGCCATATATAAAGTATTTGTCATGACATTACTGCTGACTCATGGTACATCACCGAAAAAGTTTGTATATATTTTGCCATAATCCTTTGTATTTTCATCTTAACTAAAGCCTCGTACACACGATCGGACATCAAACAAACTTTCCCTTGGATTTTTGTCCGAAGGGAGTTGTCCGGTCACACCCATAGCATACACACGCTCTGACTTTTCTCAAACTTTTCTAAAACTTTCCCAACATCACGTGTTTTTTCTGCTCTTTACCGCCACCCTTTGGTTAACTTCTGCTATTGTTGGTTGATTTCAACATTGGTTCTGAGCATGCGTATTTGCACTTTGTACAAAAGTCCGATGGCTTGCTGTACACACGGTCGGACTAGGCACCATCGGACTTTTATTGCCGAAAAGTTTGTCCGTTTGCAGACCGAACTTTTTGTCCGATGAAACCCGAAAAAGTTGGTCCGATGGAGCGTACACACGGTCGGACTAATTTGAAAACTTTTGATTTTGAAGTTTGTTGGCAAAAAGTCCGCCCCTTGAGTCTTTCAACATGCATCTTCAATAATTTTTGTTTTATTTTTGTATCTGTCTTCAGAACACAATGGCCCGGATTCAGGTAGATTTGCCCCTTAGTTACGGAGGCGCAGGGCAGCGTTTTTGCCCTGCGCCCCGCTAATTTCCTGCGCTACCCGCGATTCACGGAGCAGTAGCTCAGTAAATTGCGTGTGCGCTGTGTAAACTTGCCCTGCGTAAGGGCGCCTAATGTAAATGATCCCGTAGGGGGCGGGAATCATTTAAATTAGGCGCGCTCCCGCGCCGAGCGTAGAGCGCATGCTCCGTCGGGAAACTTTCCCGACGTGCATTGCGACAAATGACGTCGCAAGGACTTCATTTGCTTCAAAATGAACGTGAATGGTGTCCAGCGCCATTCACAAATCACTTACGCAAATTACGTAAAATTCGAACGTCGCGACGCGGGAACGAGGGGTATACTTTAGCATTGGCTGCCCCTGCTATTAGAAGGGGCAGCCTTACGCTAAACACGCCGTACGGAAACGACGTAAATTGCGTACGCAGGGCTCGCGCAACATTGTGAATCGGTGTTAGTATGCAATTTGCATACTATACACTGAGCACAATGGGAGCGCCCCCTAGCGGTCATCGCAAGAATGCAGCCTAAGATATGCATGGCATAAGAGCCTTATGCCACGCAGATTTTAGGCTGCAGTCGGCGTTAGGATGTTCCTGAATCAGGAGCATTCGTAACGCCGGAGCAAGTAAGCAATTGCGCTGTGTAACCTATGGTTACACAGGCGCAGTTGCTTCTTGAATCTGGGCCAATGCTTTCAAATAAGTTGCAACTTTAGAAAGGAAAGATAATTGCAATAATGTCAATAATGATATCATGTAGTATGTGTTTATGATGCTTTTCAAATGATTGGATTTCAATAAAAAAAAAAAAACTCATATTTTTGCAAATGCTTTCTATTCTTTGTTGTAATAGATTTCCAATGTACAATAGTTTAGTGTCTGAATGACAGAGTATTTGTTGAATGTTCCATTTATTGTGCATGATTTCAAACTGAATATAACTAAGAGATTTAAAATTATTAGTTAGAAAAGAATTGTAAATGACAAGTTTGGAAGTTTTAGAACATTTGTAAAAGTAGTTATTTGCTGAATTCATTTAAGGAAAACTCTATTTGAATAATAATAATAAAAAAAGAATACACTGCACAAGAAAGTTTGTCACTTTATGTTATTACCAATTACATTTCCATTTTAATGTGCAGACCCTGTAATTTTATGAAACTGTCAAGAACTGCAATGCAATTAATACACAGTGATCCAGCGCTCATGGGGCACAAAGAGCAGGAAGTCTCATGGCGGTTGCAAAAAGCTGATTCTTTATTCAACCAAAAAATAATACAGTCCTGAATAGACAAAGACGGGTATGAAAGGAAAACTTGCAATGTCACCTGGGATCCACTGAGCAACAAGGCGCCGACAGCTTCCAGGGTTTTCACACTGGAGCGTTGCGCTAGCAGGACGGTAAAAAAAGTCCTGCTAGCCACATGTTTGGAGCGATGAAGGAGCGGTGTGTTTACCGCTCCGCCACCGCTGCTGCCCATTGAAATCAATGGAACAGCGCAGCTATACCGCCCACAATGCGCATTGCAGGCGGTTTTAACCCTTTCTCGGATGTTAGCGGGGAGTAAAACCGCCCTGCTAGCGGCCGAATTGCGTCACAAATCCGCCCATAGCATCAGCAGTAAAAATTGCGGAGTTTTACCGCCGAAGCTATGGGCGGCTCAGTGTGAAAGGGGTCTAAGTTTGTCTGCTCAGTAAATGCCGAGTTAGACCCCTTTCATGTTTTTCAGGTGCTTTAGCGTTAAAAAAAGCGCCTGTAAAGCACCTGAAAGAAGCTGCATCTGCAATCCCAATGTAAAAGCCCAAGTGCTTTCACACTAAAGCGCCTGAAAAACGCCCCAGTATGGAAGGGGTCAAAGGCCCCATACACACGAGAGAATTTATCCGCGGATACGGTCCAGCGGACCGTTTCCACGGATAAATCCTCTCAAAGATTTCCGCAGATTTCGATGCGATGGAGTGTACACACCATCGCATTGAAATCCGTGCGGAAATCCTCTGGCGATGACGTGTCGTGCCGTCGCCGCGATTATGACGCGGCGACGGGCGCGACGCTGTCATATAAGGAATTCCACGCATGCGTCAAATCATTACGACGCGTGCGGGGAATCCCTTTGGACGAATGGATCCGGTAAGTCTGTACAGACGAGCGGATCCATCCGTTGGAATGGATTCCAGCAGATGGATTTGTTGTGCATCACAGCAAATATCCGATCTGCTGGAATCCATCCCAGAGGAGATTTCTCCGCGGAAACAGATCCGCTGGCGTGTACACACCATAGGATCTATCCGCAGAAACCCATTTGCTGGGATTTATCTGCGGATGGATTCTATCGTGTGTACGGGGCCTTAGCGTTAAAAAAGGCGCCTGTAAAACACCTGAAAGAAGCCTCATCTGCAATCCCAATGTGAAAGCCCCAGGACGTCAAAAAAATTCCTGCAAGCAGCTTCTTTGCAGCGCTTTGGGAGTGTTGAATACACCGCTCCTAAAATGCTCCTTCCCATTGAGGTGCTTTTTTTAATGCCAAAGCACCTGAAAACGCCCCAGTGTGAACTGGGTCTTAGCTGAGCTTTACCAGCGTTTTTTTGGCGCTGGCAGTGTGGAAGGGCTCTGAAAGCACTCAGGTTTTTACCTTAGGATTGCAGGTGAGGCTTCATTCAGGCTCTTTACATGCGCTTTTTTTTAACACCAAAGCGCCTGAAAAATGCCCCAGTATGAAAGGGGTCTTAGGACCACATTCATCTTCGGTCTAAACTCAAAGCTCATCCCTGAATGTAAACACTACGTATTTTTCTTGCACTTCAGTGTAAATATGACATCGGAGGTCTTTTTTGACCCCAGATCTCATATTTAAGAGGTCCTGCCATGTTTTTTTTCTATTACAACTGTTTACATTCCTTGTAATAGGAATAAAAGTGACCAAAATTTTTAATTTCAAAAGGATAGTGTCAAAAAAATTAAATAAAAAGTTAAATAAATAAGAAAAAAAATGTAAGAGCACCATCCCACCGAGCTTGCGCGCAGAAGCGAACACATACATTAAGTTGCGCCCGTATTAAAAAAAAAAGTGTTCAAACCACACATGTGAGGTATTGCCATGATCCTTAGAATGAGAGCCCTATACCTTCTCTGTAACAGGTAACCTATAAAAAAATTTAAACGTCACCTATGGAGATTTTTAAGGGTAAAGTTTGTTGTCATTCCACGAGTGGGCGCAATTTTGACGCATGACATGTTGGGTATCAATTTACTCGGCGTAACATTATCTTTCACAATATAAAAAATAAAATTGGGCTAACTTTACTGTTGTCTTATTTTTTAAGTAAAAAAAAAGTGTATTTTTTCCAAAAACGTGCGCTTGTAAGACCGCTGCGCAAATACGGTGTGGCATAAAGTTATTGCAACAACAGCCATTTTATTCTCTAGGGTGTCTGAAAAAAATATACAATGTTTGGGGTTTTTAAAGTGGACTTCCACCCATAAATATAACATTACATCAGTAGTTTTAAAAAAAAAATTATTAGTCCTTTACGATTTTTTTTTTTTTTTTTAGATGCCTTCAAAGTGTTGTTGCTAGGCAGAATAGTTAATCTTCCCACTTCCTGCACCTAGGTGCTTAATGCTTCCTAACCTACACCGCACAGACTCCTGGGAATGTAGTGGGTGTAACTTTCCAGGAGTCTGTGCACTCCCCAGTCTCAAAGAATCATGTGACTTGGACAGCACAGGTGCTGAAACCTGATCTGACACTGCTTGTGCAGCACTGAGCATGTGCGAGATCTGCAAGGCTGAAATCCAGGAAGTCATACAGTCTGGCTTCATGATGCCCACACTTAAGATGGCCCCAGTCAATTTCTATTTTATAAAGTGTCTAAATGCTGTAACAACCTAACAAAACGGACCTTAGTTTACAGGCCAACTTTACTAGAATACATTAAGCTTGTGTATTACAGGGGTATTTATATTTAAAAAGTGAAATTGTGGCCGGAACTCCGCTTTAAGTAATTTTCTAGCAAAAAAATGATTTTAACTTGTAAACAGTCTGAAAAATAGTCCCAGTCCTTATGTGGTTAACCTGTTCCTGACCATGTCACGCAGATATACAGCGGCACAATTGCTCTCCTAGTCGAAATCCCGTACAGATACGTCCTACCCTTTTTCGGTCACCAGAGGGTGCGTGCACCAGCTGCACGGCAAGGAGACCCGATGCGCGTGGCTGGTGGGCACAATCGCCACCAGCCAATGCGCGATCGCGTGCACAAGTGCCAGCATGGGGATTTGTGTGTGTAAACAACCAAATTCCTGTGCTGTCAGAGGAGAGGAGCCATATCGTTTGTTCCTACTAAGTAGAAAAAACAATATGTCTCCTCTCCTAGTCATTCCTATCCCCATACAGTTAGAACACACTGAGGGAAGACACAATTAACCCCTTGATCGCCCCCTAGTGTCAATCCCTTCCCTGCCAGTGACATTTACACAGTAATCAGTGCATTTGTATAGCACTGATCACTGTATAAATGCCAATGGTCCCAAAAAAAGTGTCTAAAGTCTCTGATCTATCAGTCGCGATGTAGCAGTTACACAAAAAAATTCAAATCACTGTTATTACTAGTAAAAAAAAAAAGAAATTGAAAAAGGCCATAAAAATGACATACATTTTCCCCATAGTTTGTAGGCGCTATAACCAATCAATATACGCTTTTTGCAATTTTTTACCAAGAATATGTAGAAGAATATATATTGGCCTAAACTGATGAATATTTGTATTCTATTTTTTATTGGGGGATATTTATTATAGTAAAAAATCTTTTTTTTTTTTTAATCACAGGGGTGATCAAATACCACCAAAAGAAAGCTCTATTTGTGGGGAAAAAAGGACGCAAATTTAGTTTGAACGACCGCACAATTGTCAGTTAAATTGACGCAGTGCCAAATTCTAAAAAAGAGCTCTGGTCAGGAAGGGGGTAAAATCTTCCGGGGCTAAAGTGGTTAATATGTGAGTCTCGCACATTTTTTTTATAGAAAAAAAAAACTGTAACTTTCTTTAAAATAGACCTATAATCACATCAAAGAATTTACTGTACCTGCTTTTAAGCATCTCCTTCAATGACTGTTTATTGAAAATGCACCTTGTACACAAGCGGAGGTTACTTTAACAACACTTTTGTGTAGTACGACAAAAGCTGTTCAGCAGAAATATTTCAGCAGTTATTCTGTGCTTGCAAGGTGCACATCAATAAAGAATAATGAAAGAAGATGCTAAAGTGACAGTAAATGCCCACATGTATTCATTGTTTGCCTCAGACAAGGGATTGTTTCCATGCTCTTCACATAGGATGTGGGAAGTTATGAAAAGTTGAGCTGTGGATCACTTTATAGGACACACCTGTCTACTCAAAGCTGTGATCACTTTATAGGAGGGAAAAATACATAGCAATAAAAGTCAAAATCACTTTTCTTGGAGACAACATTGTTCCAAACTCCAGCTGATGCTTTTCACATAACCAGTAAACATGTGCACACTGAAATATTTTGTTTCGGAATTTCGTTTTCGAAATTGTTTTTATTTAGTTACTCCCGAAATTAGTTTGTATTTATTTTGTTTCGTTAAAAAATGGATTTGGCAGAAAATCCGAATTAATTAAGGTCGAATCCGTCATTGAAGGCTCATGGTGGTTTAAGAAGATTTGACGGAGCAGCTAAACTGTACAACACGGCAATCGTACATTTCCGGTCGAATGTTCCGCCTACAAGCTATAGAAGAATTCTAATGTTGTATGACACTAGTAATAATTATATTTATCAATTATTATTACTAGTCAACCAACATTCTAATTCTTCTATAGACTATGGGCTGAGCATCTGACCGGAAATGTACGATTGCGGTGTTGTACAGTTAAGATGCTTGTCTAATCTTCTTAGAACTTTCGGCAGACACGATAAGCCTTCAATGACAGATTCAACGTTTGTATGTTTTTCGCTGCTTCGTCGAATCTTCGTCGTTCATGTCGAATGGTCTACCTCAACACTGTCTCTATAATGCTGAATCTTTTCTCTCTATGTTGAATCTTTCCTCTCTATGTAGAATAATCTTGGACTAATAGAGTTAGGCACATTTGACCACAGGTTCGATAGACACAGATTGCTATTGTCAGCGTCATGTCAAATCTCCTATCTATATCGAACTGTGTGAGCAACGAAAACAAAAATAAAGCATTTTTTATGTCTGATCTTTTGGATTTCGGATTTTGCGTGTTCGTTTTCGTTTGTTAAAACTATAACGAAAATACTTGAATTTTGGACTAAAATGCATTCGGATGAAAATGAATGCACATGTCTAATAACCAGTACTCAAAACATTAGGTAACATGTTCTCTGCTGAAGTGAAGAGGAGAATGAGCCAGTCCAAGCTCAAGTTCTTCCTTGACTTGTCGTTTACAAATCTTGTTGGTGCCACTCAACCATTTCAATATGCTTTTTAGATACTGTACATTCACAGCAGTCCCTGCCCCCAAGGAGCTAACATTCTGATCTAATTCTTGTCTGACATGCATATATTCTGTACATGCACACACATACTAAGGCCAATTTGAAGAGGGGCCGATCAATCTACTAGCATGTCTTTGGAGTGTGGGAGCAAACTAGAATACTAGAAAATGTGTGCAACAGGCAAACTCTATGTAGATATTGTCATGGATGGCATTTGTGTCGGGGACACTAGTGCTAAACATTAAGTCACTGTGCAGTCCTGAACCTGTAAGTGTGGAGTCAGTTCACTAAGAGTTAAATGCCTCAGACTTTTTTGCCTTTTAATAATAATTGTGGCATTTATCTTTATCTCAAAAATAGTCAGTTCACCAAAAAAGCATGCTCTATTTAACAAATGAATTGCAATATTTAGCACTTAATTAAATTTTTTAGGTTATTTTATTTTATTTCAATTATTGTTCATAGACTGTAACACTGCACCAAATTGAAAACAATTAAGACAAACTATGAATTGTGGAACTATGAAAACTTTGACTGTTCCTTCATTCACAATCTCCCTCTGGTGCAACTTTACAATTCTTTTAGCTCTTAAATCAGGGGTGCCCAACCTTTTGAAGAGCAAGGGCCACATAAGCAACTTGGTAGCCAGTTGAGGGCCACTTAAGCAACTTGGTAGCCAGTCGAGGGCCACAATGAGTGGAGCGGGTGGATGAGAGGTCACGGCTACTCTATAGGCCCTCCAATCCACCCGGATGGAAGGGGAAAAATTCCTTTCAGTTTTTCGGATTGGAGGTAGGCAGGTGTAAACAGACATCCGTCGTTCTATAGAGGTGAATTAAGGGTCCCAGTTGATCGGGCTGATCGTGTGAAAAGGGCCTAAGACTGCTTTCACACTGATGTGCTGCGGTTTACCCACAACACAGGTGCAGCGTAGTGCAATTGTGTCTATTCTGCGGGTTAGCTGAACTTTGCAATAGACTCCACCTGTGGCAAAAGCCGACTCTGAAGAGGAAGCATCAGCTTCACAGGCCACGTGTGGCCCTCGGGCCACTGGTTGGCCACCCCTGTCTTAAATGATCACATGTGATCATTTATACAAATAGGCCATGTAACACTAATATTGCATGCAATAAACAATTGTGGATTGACCCCTGTGAGTTTAACAAATGTTCCTATTGTGTTTAAGTTTTAGGATGGTCTATACGCACATAGACTTTTTGTTACATTTGTCACATTGCAAGCCAAACAAAAAAAAGTCTAACAGATTACGCCATCCATTATTATTATTATTATTATTATTATTATTATCATTCAGGATTTATATATCAACACAAGTTTGCACAGAGCTTTACAACATGAACATCCATGCAAATGGATTTGTTTCTCGTTGCGGCTATTGTATTCTGACAACCGATATGATAAAATTTTCTGCTCGGGCAGATGGGAGGGTGCCAACAGGGACACCCACTATGAAATTTATCTGGTTTATCAGCAACCCGAAATGTGTTCAGTGCATGGCCAGCTTTACTGTAGCTTTACAATTTAGCTTTCATTTCTCCCTACTTTAGACAGAAATTTCCTTTTTGGCGTAGTTGCTGGTCCAATACCATAGAAAAAAAAACATTTCAAGAAAACTATTAGCATCATTTTCGTTAATATGTAACTTTAATACAAACAATATTTACTCTTTGAATATGCTCTTGTGGTCATTACAAGACCTTTATGTATGTGGTTGTATGTGGGAAACTGTAGGAAACAGCTCTAATGATACAGAATAAACTTTTACATGAAAATGTTTATGATCTGTTGAAAACTGTGGCCTAGTGCACATTAATTCTAATAAAATAAGTACATATTGTGTGATATTGGTGCAACCACAATGTAGCACTGACATTAATAATATATTTGCTCTGCTGTCCGGCACAGGTAGTTTTTGATGTGAAGCTAATACTGTAGCTAACAAAAGTTTTACCAATAAAAGATTTCCTAAACAAATGCAACAAACCCAACACTTGACACTTAAAGTGACTCCGTTGGCATACCAAAAATAATATTCCAAAAACACCATGTAAAATGGATGTTATATTTCTAGATGCAATTTCAACACAAAATAATTAAACCTCAGAGTACGGGGAATGCAGTAGCTCTTAAACAAATCAAAGGTTTGGAGGAGAAAATTCAGCTGCTGAAGTGATGAACTTTTATTTCTACAGATATTACCCTTGGGGGCAGCTGCACTTGATAATGGTTACAAATTGAGCAGTCCTTGGCTCAGTTCACAGGCACTGAATACAATGGAGCGCCATATATTTATTTATTTATTTATTACAGGTACCTATATATAACTGTCAATTTATGAAACACTATACATAGATATTGTATATTAACAATAGTCCCTGCCCTCAAGGAGCTTACAATCTATGGTCCCTAGCTCACATTCATACATACACATACCTGTATTAGAGCCAATTAAAGGGGTTGTAAATACATTTTTTTTTTTAAATAACGAACATGTTATACTTACCTCCACTGTGCAGCTCGTTTTGCACAGAGTGGCCCCGATCCACGTCTTCTGGGGTCCCTCGGCGGCTGTCTCTGGTCCTCCCCGCAAGAACTCCACACAGTCATGCAAGCTCCCTTGCATTGTGTGGAGTTTTTGCGGGCATGCTCCCGTGATACAGCGAGCGGCCATTGTTGCTCACTGTATCACTCGGCCCCGCCCCTCGGCGCTCCGTGTCATTGGGTGTGATACACCGCGTAATTTCAAATTTCCAGCGTTGTATCTTTGTTTTGTATCTACAAAACAAGATACGACTGCATCTGGGATCGATCCGACAGGCGTACGTCTTAGTACGCCATCGGATCGTAGGTGCATTTTTCCGTCGGCCGCTAGGCGGCGTTTCTGTCGTATTCTGCGTCGAGTATGCAAATTAGCTAGATACGGCGATCCACGAACGTACGTCCGGCCGGCGCATTTTTTTACGTCAATTGCGTTCGGCTTTTTCCGGCATATAGTTACCCCTGCTATATGAGGCGTACTCAATGTTAAGTATGGCAGTCGTTCCCGTGTGTGGAGTCCTTGCGGGCACGCTCCCGTGATACAGCGAGCAGCCATTGTCACTCACTGTATCACTCGGCCCCGCCCCTCGGTGCTCCTTTGATTGGATGTGATTGACAGCAGCGACAGCCAATCAACAGCCAGGCTGAGCGGCGAAGAGGATGTCGGGGCCGAGCTCGGGACTTAAAAATGCATTAAGATGAAAAAAAATTTACCTTTACAACCCCTTTAACCTACCAGCATGCATTTGGGAGTGTGGGAAGAAACCAGAGTACCTGGAGAAAACCCACGCAGACATATGGAGACAATTCAAACTCTGTGCAGGTAGTGCCCTGATTGGGATTCAAACCGACAAGCATAGTGCTACTAAGCAGAAGTGCTAAGACACTGTGTAGGATGGAGGAACTATTGAATACTTCATTCATTAGCCCCTGTTCATCGGTTTCCTTATACATTAAAATATAAAGAAACAGATGTTATTAAATACTACCAAAGGAAAGCTCCATTTGCCTCAAAAATAGTATAGAATTAATTTGTGTCCAGTGTTGCAACTACCACAGTACTAAAAGCTGAAATATGGCCTTATAATGAAGGGGTACAGACTAGCACTGAAGTGGTTAAAGTTGACCTGTATCTACCCCAGTGCAGTTATATTTATATTTCAACTGTACTGAAGTCCCTGTGAGTTAGAACAGTACAGACACTGGCATATCTCACATTCAGGGCAATATTGTAGCTGTATACCTTGTGCTGGGCTTTGCTGGGCGGGTGGCTCATGTTTTTCTTGAATCCCACAGGCCAGTGCCTTTATTACCACTTTGCACTCATGAGTAGACATGTGCATTCGTTTTCGTTAGAATGCATTTTCGTCCGAAAATCGGATTTTTTCGTTATCGTTTTAACAAACGATAACGAAAGTGCAAGAAACGAAAACGGAAAGATCCGACATAAAAAATGCTTTATTTTCGTTTTCGTTGCGGTAAAAATTCGATATAGAGAGATTCGACATTATAGGGAAAAGATTTGACACTATAGAAATAATAGATTCGACATTACAGAGAATAGATTTCGATTTATGAGAAAATAGATTCGACATTATAGAGAATAGATTCGACATTATTACTAGTCATACAACATTAGAATTCTTGTAGGCGGAACATTCGAAAGGAAATGTACGATTCGGCGTAAAGATTCGACGTTCCGTCGAATATTTTTGACCATTAGACAGAAACCAAGTATTATTGGATTTTCGGACGAAAGCTATTCCCCAACGAAAAACGAAATAAATCAAAACGATTTTCGGGAGTAACTAAATAAATTTATTTTCCAAACGAAAACGAAAAAACGAAACAAAATATTCCAGTCTGCACATGTCTACTCATGAGTCAATGAGGGTTATTTACAAAAGGCAAATCCACTTTGCATTGCAAGTGCACTTGGAAGTGCAGTCGCTGTAAATCTGAAGGGTAGATCTGAAAGGAGGGGAAGCTCTGCTGATTTTATTATCCAATCATGTGCAAGCTAAAATGCTGTTTTTTATTGTCCTTGCACGGCTCTCTCGGATCTACAGCGACTGCACTTCCAGTTGTAGTGCAAAGTGGAGTTTCCTTTCATAAATAACCCCAATGCTTGCAAAAAATAAAGAATTAACACATGTTTGTAGAATATTATAGAAAATGTGTTCATAGATTCATTTTAAAATGTGCCTGTGCAATACAAGCAATAGCAAGATTTAACGCAAACTATCACTTCTCTCTCTAGCTGCATGTACTGTGAACATTCCTTCTCAAAGATCCTCAAAATTTTTAATTATTGTGTTTCAGTTGGTTTCATCTTAGAAAAACATTCTGTGGGCCAGATCCACAGAAGAATTACGCCGGCGTATTTATTGAGACGCCGCGAAATTTCAAATTTCCTGCGTTGTATCTTTGTTTTGTATCTACAAAACAAGATACGACTGCATCTGGGATCGATCGGAGAGGCGCACGTCTTAGTACGCTGTCGGATCGTCGGTGCATTTTTCCGCCGGCCGCTAGGTGGCGTTTCCGTCGAATTCCGCGTTGAGTATGCAGCCGGCGAATTTTTTTACGTTGTTTGCGTTCGGCTTTTCCCGGCGTATAGTTACCCCTGCTATATGAGGTGTACTCAATGTTAAGTATGGCCGTCGTTCCCGCCTCGAATTTTTAATTTTTTACGTTGTTTGCGTAAGTCGTTCGCGAGGGATTTGCGTAGAATGACGTCACCGTCATAAACATTGGCTTGTTCCGGTTTAATTTTGAGCATGCGCACTGGGATACCCCCATGGAAGGCGCATGCGCAGTTGGAAAAAAACGTCATTTATGTCGGGTCAAGGCGTATTTACATAAAACACGCCCCCATCACATCCATTTGAATTGCGCGCCCTTACGCCGCCAAAGATACACTACGCCGCCGTAACTTACAGCATGCTTTCTTTTTGGATACCAAAAAAATAAGTAAGTTACGGCGGCGTAGTGTATCTTAGATACTCTACGCCCGACGCAAATATGCGCTGATGTACGTGGATCTGCCCCTGTGTGTTTAAAGCGGGGGTTTACCCTAAAAACAATTTTCTGACATTACATTGAGCTCACTCTCGACATTGACAGTATGCCGATTTTTTTTTTTTTTTGTACCTCGTATAGCTATTTTCTTATCCGGCTTCCGGGTAGTGAATCCCGCGGGAGTGGGTGTTCCTATGCAGCAGTTAGTGATTGACGTGATGACAAAAACTACCCCCCCCCCGTCGCATAAGGAGCGTCACGAGTTGCCGAAAAAAGCCGAACGTTGGTGTGCAGGCACCGTATAGCGCCGACTCAATGTCAGCCAATCAGCTGGTCCAGTGGACTCGATGTCTGCCACCCCTCGGTGTCATTAGTACAATAAAAGTGCATTTTTTAGCACTGATTACTGTAATAATGTCACTGGTTCCCAAAAAAGTGTCAAAAATGTCAGTTAGGTGTCTGATCTGTCAACCGCAGTCCCGCTAAAAATCACCGAACACCACAATTACTAGTAAAAATAATAAATAATAAAAATGACATAAATCCATCCCCTATTTTGTAGATACTATAACCAAAACAATCAATAAATGCTTATTGTTTTTTTTGTTTGTTTGTTTGTTTTTTAACCAAAAACATATAGCAGAATATATATTGGCCTAAATTGATGAAGAAATTCGATTTTTTACATCTGTTTATTGGGCATGTTTTATAGCAGAAAATAAAAAATATATTTTTTTTTTCAAAATTGACGGCCTTTTTTGTTTATAGCACAAAAAATTTAAACCAAAGAGATGATCAAATACCACCAAAAGAAAGATCTATTTGTGGGGAAAAAAGGGCATAAAATGTATTTCTGTACAACGTTGCGCGACCGTGCAATTGTCAGCTATAATATTTGCAGTGTCGTATCACAAAACATGGCTTGGTCATTAAGGCCCAGATTCTCGTATCTCGGCGTAAATCTCCGCGGGTGTAACGTATCTCGTTTACGTTACGCCGCCGCAAGTTTTACGGGCAAGTGCTTTATTCACAAAGAACTTGCCTGTAAAGTTGTGGCGGCGTAGCGTAAATCCTCCGACGCAAGCCCG
The DNA here is from genome assembly GCF_905171775.1 of Rana temporaria. Lineage (NCBI taxonomy): Eukaryota > Metazoa > Chordata > Amphibia > Anura > Ranidae > Rana > Rana temporaria. Next base: position 113,903,348 of record NC_053498.1, on the reverse strand, counting down.
CCTAATTCAAATGATCCGGGTAGGGGGTGTGGATCATTTAAATTAGGTGCGTTCCCGCGTCGTTCGTACTGCGAATGCGCCGTCCCTAAAATTTCCCGACGTGCATTGCGCTAAATGACGTCGCAAGGACGTCATTGGTTTTGACGTGAACGTAAATGGCGTCCAGCGCCATTCACGAACGACTTACGCAAACAACGTAAATTTTTAAATTTCGATGCGGGAACGACGGCCATACTTAACATTGGTTGCCCCTCATATAGCAGGGGCAACTTTACGCGTCGCAAATCTAACTTAAACGTTGTATCTTCACTGCGTCGACCGCACGTACGTTCGGGAATTCGCGTATTTTGCTAATTTGCATACTCGATCGGGAAAACGACGGAGGCGACACCTAGCGGCGAAAAAAAAATTGCATTTAAGATCCGACAGCGTAAGAGCCTTACGCCTGTCGGATCTAATGGTTATCTATGCGTAACTGATTCTAAGAATCAGTCGCATAGGTACGACGACCCAGATTAGGACTTACGACGGCGCACATGGCGTTGCGCCGTCGTAAGCCCTTTCAGAATCTGGTCCTAAGGGCGTAAAACCTTCTGGGGTTGAAGTGGTTAAAGGAAGACAATTAGCAACCTTCTGGGGCTGAAGTACATAAAGTAAGACAAATTATGCAGAATTTATGTGAGTTGCTAATTATCTCCCTTTAGCTTTCCCAATGCAATGATTTGGATTTCCCCTATGCTGGTATGCTTTTATCTTCTCATGTTTGTGAGTATTCTTTTGGCTTTTTAATAAATAAAACATGGTTTTGGAGGTAATGCACTAGGCATTTACACCCTCCTCCGTTTCTTTTCCTTTAATGAATGTTTACACACCCACTAAGTCTGCACACTTTGCTCTTTTTGTCTGTTTGCCGCTTAGAGATCTCTTTAGTCTCTCAGAAGTGCTGCGTTAAGTGTGCTAGATTGGATTCTTCAGCGGTTTCTAAAGCCGTAGGATTTATACTGAGGATTTGGACCACACTGTACTTTCCTTCAATGCAGTTTGTCTCACTCTCAACATCGCGCCATATGGACAATTTTGTATCCTTGAACTATCATTAGAAATCTGAAAGACAAAAAGATTAATGAGGTGTTTCTAACAGCAATAGTTGTAAAGTCTATTTACTGATTAATCAGAATCCAAAAATGCTTTTGTGTGCATGGTTTCGGAGCATGTGCACCTTATGTAATAATGACGGTTCATCAGTTTATTGACGCAAATTTTTTTTTTTGAAGAACAAACGTCTTATAAATTGAATATTTTTAGGTAGATTCAGAAAGAGTTAGGCCGGCTTATCAGTAGATAAGCCGACCTAACTCAGAATCTACGCCGACTTATGTTTACGTGTATTCTCAATCAGAGATACACTTAAACATATCTTAGATAGGACGGCTTGCGCCGTCCTATCTTAGGTTGCAATATTTCGGATGGCCGCTAGGTGGCGATTCCATTGCGTTTGGCGTAGAATATGTAAATTAGTAGATACACCGATTCACGAACGTACGCCTGGCCGACGCAGTACTTTTACGCTGTTTACGTAAGAGATAGGCAGCGTAAAGTTAGAGCTAGGCCCTAGTTGGAATAGTAATGTTAAGTATGGCCGCCGTTCCCGCGTCGAAATTCGATTTTTTTACGTTGTTTGCGTAAGTCGTCCGTGAATCGGGATTTACGTAGTTTACGTCCACGTCAAAATCAATAGGCCCGTGCGGCGTACTTAGCCGCAATGCACACTGGGAAGTGTAGGCGCCCGGCACATGCGCAGTTAAAAAAAACCGTCAAAAACGTAAGGTCAAGCCCCATTAACATAAAACACGCCCCCTTACACACATTTGAATTAGGCGCGCTTACGCCCGCCCGCTTTAGGCTATGCCGCCGTAACTTAGCAGGCAAGTACATTGTGAACCATGTACTTGCCTCGCTAACTTACGGTGGCGTAGCCTAAATGCCTTAAGCTACGCCGCCGCAAAGTTGCGGCAAGGTATGTGAATCTAGGCATTTTTATTTATTTTTTAATGTTCTGGTTATAAAAGGGGTACAATCCCCTGGAGCTCAAGTGGTTAAACCTCCCTGTTCGGTTTTTGTAACAAAAAAGCATGGGTAGACCCCCATATTTTCTCACCAGGCCCTTTGGAGGGTTCCATTTTATTTACAGGAAAAGGTAAAAAATGTAAATGACATTTTTGTTTTTTGTTTCTGTCTAACTTGCACTTTTGCCCCCCCCCCAAAAAAACAACAACAGGGGGTGTGGCTTAGCTATGGAGGAATGAAGACGTGTGTCTCCTCAGCTCCTCGTCCACCGCCATTAACAAAGCACTATAGAGGGGAGATATTACCCCCGGAATAACGGCAGACATAGCACAGGGACGGCGAGCGCTCTCCCAGCAATCGATGGCAGGCGGGATCTGGCAGGAGCGGCTGGATGCCTTCTTCAGCAGGACCCGCGCACTGGGACACGAGGCCTCCAAGATGGTGCCAACGCCAAAAGCAACTAAGGCAGCTAAGGCCATTTATAAAGCGGTGGCACAGCAACAGCAGTTTGAGGCCTCCCAGATACCCTCTCCATGGCGGTTGAGTGATTTTGCCCCTCCACTCACCCTGGGATCCTCTGCCCCTCCGGATCAGGGCCCTGACATGGTTGATTTCTTAGGAGATGGGGACATAAAGCGCCATATTCGGTCCCTTTCTACCCGGAAGGTCCTTGAAAGATTCACCATGCCAGGGTGGAGAAGGCCTTCAGGGACGACATAGCCCAGCTTAAAGTAGACACTAACCACTTGGGGGCTAAGATTGAAAAAAAATATATATTAACCCGGAGGGGTGATCAAATACCACCAAAAGCTCTATTTATGGGAAAAAAGGAAGCAAATGTTGCTTGGGTACAACGTTGCATGACCACGTAATTGTCACGCAGTGCCGTATCGCAAAAAATGGCCTCTTTATTAAGGGGGGAAATCTTCCGGTCCTTTAGTGGTTAAAAGCCTGCAGACAAATATTTTTTTTGACAATGATTATCTACATAAAGAATATATGTGTACATTGTAAGAGACTCCTACCCAGTACAAACATTTTGTGAAAAACATTAACATAAGCTAACATACGTATTTCTCCTCTGAGATTATTCTGAGGCCTCGTACACACGGCCGAGGAACTCGACGTGCCAAACACGTCGAGTTCCTCGGCCAGTTCAGCCCTGAAGCCGCCGAGGACCTCGGCGGGAGGAGAGCTCCCATAGAACAACGAGGAAATAGAGAACATGTTCTCTATTTCCTCGCCGAGGTCCTCGTCGGCTTCCTCGGCCGAAAGTGTACACACGGCCAGTTTCCTCGGCAGAATTCAGCCAGAAACTCGGTCGGAAGCTGAATTCTGCCGAGGAAACTGGTCGTGTGTACGGGGCCTGACACATATGGGGAATTGTCCAGGAATATGGTAATGTGTAATATTAACAAACAAATGTTAGGAGTAGTGAGCATATGTTAACTTTTTCATAGATGTCCTTAAATATATACTATAACAGACAGAATGCATCTGGTGTTCAATAATATTAGCTCATTATTTTCCAAAAGTGATCTATCATAAATCATGTTTAATAATGCGTAATGCTAATGTGTTCTTCAAATTTACATCTAACCATCAGTTTATTTCTACAAAGAAAGCGCAATAATTATTACTTAAATAATATGTCAAGAAAAAACTAAGTAAATAAATAAAAATATGCATTTTATCTCTGCAAAATGTGCACATTTGCCTGGTGTTATCCCTTTGAAGTACAGAAAACTGCCAGTTGATCTGCCTAAAATGCATTTAGCTCCTCTTTAAGTGGTTGTAAACTCATTGAAGTGACTGGCCTCAGGTGATACACAGGGATGAAACACATTTTGTTATATAAGTTGTACCTGTTGATCTGCAGTCTTCTCTACATCCGTTCAAAATCCAGGAAATTACAAAGCTTGTGGGAGCTGTTAGAAAAGAGGGTACGGAGAGCTGAAGTTATACTCTGCAGAGCTCAGTGAGGAGAGCTCTGAGAGGTGATTGGAGAGAAGGGACACACCTCCCCTTACACAGCAAACTTCTCCTTCCCCTGTCATCTTTTTTCTCTTGGTGTCAGGAAAACCTTTTCAGAAGTGATTCATGCTGATAGCAGAGGAACAAAGCAGCAGACAGAAATGGCACTTAGTACTACTCATTGAGACAGAACATATTATAGGAGGATATGCTTTGTTCATATTTCATGTCTGAGGTCTAAGTATGTGGGCTCAGGAGTTTTAGGTCTTAGGGGTGTCAGCCTCCCCCCACTGTATTTTACAAAACCATTCAATCATTCCAACTCTCAATTCTGTACAACATAAGTGCTAATCATTGTGCAAGCCAGGATAACAGGACAGCTCTGAGCCCACGTTTACACTGAGGGCGGGTTTAAAATCGTGCAAGCTCAGCTGAACCCTCACGATTTCAAACCGGCATTTTCAGTCCGACTTCGGAGTGATTTGACAGACATCTGAGCAAGCAGATTCATGCACAAATGTCTATTGAAATCGCCCCCGAAGTCACCAAAAGAAGTGCAGAAACTACTTTTGGGAATCAGTGTGGCGTCACCAAGTCGGGCGGTGCCATTTCCGGCAACAGGCTCCGATTTGGCATAGTACCCCTACCCATTTGCTAAAAAAATTAAAATAACTCTGCTGTCAACTTAGGCAAACCGACAAATGCCTGGCTTGTTTCACAGATCTTATATAGTTAAGGGGTGGAGCCACCAGGTGACATCACCTGATGGTATGCCCCCTTGTGGTGACATCACAGACCAGTGTATGCTGGGTCAGTGATGTCACAAGGGGCAGTGCCACCAGGTGACATCACCAAGTGGCCCCACCCTTACCTATATAAGAACTGTCAGATGGCAAGCCAGGCATTTGGCAGCTTGCCTTAGTTGCAGCTGAGCTTTTTTTTTCTTTCCTTCTTTTTTGGGTCTCCTGTCTTTATTTATTTTTACATTTTTTGGTGTATAGTTAGGGGTACTATGTACCCCATATTCATTCACATGGGGGGGCAGGATCTGGTAGTCTCGTTAAAGTGGCTTCCAGATTGTAATATGCCCCCTGCCAGCAAACCCCCACAACCACCACCCAGGGTTGTCGGGAAGAGGCCCTTATCCCCATCAACATGGGGACAAGGTACTTTGGGGTGGGAAGCACCCGCCCATTTGGCATGTGGCCTGGTATAACACAGGAGGGGGGCTGCTCTCTCATTTCACCCTTTTCCTGACCTGCTAGGCTGCATGCTTGGATAAAGGTCTGGTACGGATTATAGGGGGACCTCACACCATTTCGAAAAAAAAATTCTATTGCCAGCAATAGTATTGTATTGCCAGCAATTTAAATGTAATTTCATTCATTTTTTCTCTTTACCACTTCAGCCCCGGAAGGATTTCCCCCCTTAATGACTAGGCCATTTTTTGCGATACAGTACTGCATCGCTTTAACTGACAATTGCGTATGCGATGCTGTACCCAAACAAAACTGACGTCCGTTTATTTCCCACAAATTGAGCTTTCTTTTGGTGGTATTTGATTTGCGGTTTTTATTTTTTGTGCAATAAACTAAAAAAGAGCGCCAATTTTTTTATAAAAATTGTATTTTTTACTTTTTGCTATAATAAATATCCCCAATTAAAAAATAATAATAATTGTATCACTGTGACCAATCACCGCTAGCAACCCAATTATATACACTAGATGGCATTAAAGGAATCCATCATTGCCTACAATTGTCATGTGATCTGCTGTGATTGGTAACAATTATCACATGGTACTGACAGCGGGCCCGTATATTGATTAGTTATCAGCTGTGTATGGTTGAGAGATATACAGTAAAGCTCCACAACATTTTGGTGTAAATAAGTTAGAGATTTAAAGCTACATCAAAGCAATTGGAGTCGTTGCCTCACAATAATTCATTCAAACACCAATGTGGCCTTTTAGCTAGAAATGTGAAATTAGATAAGGATATAACTATTGGGTCATGATTAGACCATGGGGTTGATGAGATCTTGGTTGATGATAGGTTAGGAGCCAGCACTGAAGATAAAGGGATGTGATCTATCCAAAAATATTGTTTATGAGGTATGGAGTAAAATGATTAGTTCGTCATAGTCTGGTTGGCTTTCTACCATGCATTATTGAAGTCATGGAGAATGAGTAAGGCCGCGTACACACGGTCGGTCAAAACCGATGGAAACGGACTGAAGGACCGTTTCATCGGTCCAAACTGATGTGTGGGCCCCATCGGTCAGTTATCCTTCGGTCATAAATTTTAGAACTTGCTTTAAAATTGAACCTATGGAGGTCTAACCGATAGCTCAAAACTGACGGTTAGTATACAAAAGCATCGGTTAAAAACCCGCGCATGCACAGAATCAAGTCGACGCATGCTTAGAAGCATTGAACTTCATTTTTCTCAGCACGTCGTTGTGTTTTACGTCACTGCGTTGGACTCGATCGTTTTTTTAACTGATGGTGTGTAGGCACATCAGACCATCAGTCCGCTTCATCGGTTAACCGATGAGAACCGTCCGAAGGATGGACCGACCGTGTGTACGCGGCCTTAGTCAGACAAATAATGGTTGAATTTGGGGGGGGGGGGGGGTGTTTGCAGACAAAGGAATGGGACTAATGATCAGGAACTTAGTGTAGAAATCTTTCCAACAGAGTCCCTGAGACATAAAAGAAAATATTGGGGTTTAAAGAGTAACTCCACTTTTGTTGAAAAAAATTAAATAAAACAATCTCCTCTGGGTGAGTCGAAAATATGATCTAAAGCTAGGTTTAAATTTCCAGTTAGAATCAATCTTCTCTCAATTTCCAATGAGAGAGATAAACGTTTACTGTGTTCTGACTACTCACAGAAAGTATCCTGCAAACGTAAAGCCTACTCCCAGGTATGGTTTTCCCTGTTCTACAATCACATCAAATAAATTGACCTTGCCTACTCCGCCACCCTAAATCTTACATTCCCAGAGGGAGAGTGTCTTTCTCTTCATTCACCTTTGTAGGCAGAGCAGTTTCTGTGCCATCAGTTAAAAAAGCAACCCTTTCCCATAAATGCATAATGCCGTCCCCGCAAGGATGTCTCAAAAAAAGTTAGAGTATGGAAATCCAGCATTTAATATTCCTGATATGTTCCTGCTGTACCATGTGCTTGTATGAAAAAATATGCTGTTCTCTTTGTATTGCTTCCTTTGTGTGAAATCCCTGGTGTTCCTGTCAGTCCCTCTGCTTTCCTATTAATAACTGACCACGGAACTCTCCTCCAATGATCAGACTTGTGTTGACTTGCGCATATATGGACTCAAAAAATGTAGGGCCTGATCCACAAAAGGGATACGCCGGCGTATCTACTGATACGCCGTCGTATCCCTGTTTCTATCTATGGAACTGATCCACAGAATCAGTTTCTCATAGATAGGCAGAATATCCGACATGTGTAAGGGACTTACACTGTCGGATCTTAGGATGCAGTGCCGCGGCCGCCGCTGGGGGCATTTCTCGTCGAAATCCAGCGTCGGGTATGCAAATTAGCACTTACGGAGATCCACAAAGCTTTTTCGCTTTGTTTTTTCTCCGTAAGTATTAGTTTGCCGTCGCAAAATTAGGGCTGCTTTTACAAAGTGTAAACTGTTTACACCTTGTAAAAGTATACCCTTCTATCCCGCGTCGATGTCATTTTTTTTTAAATTTTTTTTTCCCGCCGCAACTCTTTTTTTTTTTTACGCCCATCGCGATTCTCAAAACCCGGCGCAACGTAAATCCGCGCAAAGCACGTCGGGAAAATAACGTCAGGAGCATGCGCAGTACGTCTGGCGCGGGAGCGCGCCTAATTTAAATGGGACTCGCCCCATTAGATTAGGCACTCCTTGCGCCGGACGGATTTAAGTTACACCGCTGAAAATTTCTAGGTAAGTGCTTTGTGGCTCAGGCACTTAGGTAGAGATTTTGCGGCGGTGTAACTTAAATGGCAAAAGTTAAGTTACGGCCGGTTTTTGTGGATCAGGCCCTTAGGCCCTTGTGTTACTCTATGTGGAAAAAAGTGAGTCTTCTTTCTTAGAATCCTCCTGTATTTTCCTTGTTCTTCCTTTTTGATGCAGGTCATATATTGCTCACTTTTAGCCCAAGCGTCTGGCCCTTAATGTGGATTAGCCTTTTCTACCAAAGCCATATTATCTAGTCTAGTAACTATAATGAACTTTGTATCTTGGAATGTCAAGGGTCTCCGCTCCCCTATTAAGCACATGTAGTATTTACGCCTTAGGGGGGATGTTTCACTGCTTCAGGAAACCTACTTGACATCTGTTGACTTCCATTGCATATACATTCAACAACAAGTGCTTAGAAAATGTCAAGTGCTCTTATAAGTTCATCAAAAGCTTCTTGCAATGGTCTCAAATAAAATTAGAGCCTCTTCATTTATAAATCAGAATAAAGTACATGGGTGAAAAATAAGATGAGTCCTGTCACTGTTCTCCTTTCTTCCACAAATGCAATACAAGCCTGTAGATTAATCCTCTTCCTTCTATACCGACTGGCGACACAAAAAAAAGAGATAAAACAACATATTGTTTAGTATGGCCAAACAAAACACACTATAAAGCTAGTCAATGTGCTCACATTTCAATTGTGTGATCGAATGCCATGCATCACCAAATCATGTGTCCTCCTCTGACATATTTTATTCCTTAATCACTTCTATGCTGGGCACGTATACAACTTCCTACCCAGACCAATTTTCAGCTTTTAGCACTATTATATTTTGAATGACAATTGCGTGGTCCCCAAACCAAATTTTTATAATTTGTTCCCTACAAATAGAGCTTTATTTTAGTGGTATTTGATAACCACATTTTTTTTTGTGCCACTGTCAGGGCACTGCCCTTTACGGTCACATTTCCCCAGTTGGCTCTGGGTGGAATTGAACCTGGGACCTGTCCATTGTGAGTCCAGCTCTTTGCCTCTGAGCCACTGCTCAAGTATTACTTTGCTTGCTATCCATTTGAGCCTGGTGCTGAACCTGTACTTTCTGTGGACCAATCAGTGGCCAGTGCGGCCTATTTAAGCCAGCCCCTTCCCCTCTGCTAACGGCTGGTTCGTTGTCAGCTTTACCCTGTGAGAGAACCTTGTAACCTGAATACCCTGACCTGTTTGACCCGGATTGGACCTTGACGATTCTCTGCCGTCTCCTACACTTGACCCCTGCCTGCTTATCGGATTTGCTGTTGTCTCTTGCCCCTTGACCCTGGCTTGCTCTCACGGACTTCCTCTGATCTCTCCAACTCCTGACCCACGGCCTGTGACCCGGATTTGCCTTGTTTCCTGTTGGTCCCTTCTGGACTTACCTGCCTGTTCCTGCCTGATCAACGACTGTCTCCAGTCCTCTGCACCTGCCCTGCTTTCGTCAGCTGCAGCAGGTCTGCACAGGGTCGCAAAGGTGAGCCGCCCTCAGCATCTCGGCCTCGGTGAGTACTTGCCTTAATGGTCCTGACAGTACGAACCAGCCATTATGTCTGAGGCCGACAGGGCATGCTCACCCCTTGAAAACCTGTGTCAACAGGTGTCTGTTTTGACGGTTGCCGTTCAAAACTTGCAAGAAGGTAAACCCTTGCATAATGGACTAACTAATGTTATGGAGTCCTCAGACTTATACAAGATGCTCTCCTCCCTGGCTCTGCAAGTCTCCAGCCTGAACCATACTATTCAGGAACTACAACAGGAGGTCCAAAAATTTAAAGAGACAACACGCCCAGCCCCGGAACCTGTATATTATGAGCCATTTGTTCATATGCCAGAAAAATTCGATGGGAACCGTGCATCCTTCCTGTGCTTTCAAACCGATTGTGAGCTGTTGTTCACCCTCAGACCTAGGACCTATGCCACGGATTATATTAAGGTTCGAGCCTACATCAATTTGCTAACAGGGCAGATCAAATCGTGGGCTCATCTGCTGTTGCAGGAAAAGAGTCCAGTCTTGGACAGCTGGGAGACGTTCATGTCTGCGCTGGACTCATATGTTTCTGTTTCCAAGAAGACCAGCGCTCCCAGGTCTGCTCTTAATTCACGGGGCCTACGGGTACCCAGGGATAGGAAGCCCCAGTGCGGTTATGACACCCAGCCAGCCCAGTGTGTGCCAGATTATGAAACCCTGTATGTGCCCAGCCAGGAAGCTTCCCCATCACAAGGTCTTGATATCTCTGTGGATGCTCACACGCCTACCTTGGAGGAGGAAGAACCTATGCAGATCGGGGTCATCCGGTCCAGCCTATCTATGGCAGAAAGAGAGCGGAGAAGAGCCCATGGACTTTGCTTTTATTGTGGTGCTAGCGGGCACCTTATATCGCTTTGCCCAACTCGCCCACCTCGGCCAAAGCTTCTTCAAGTGGGTACTATTGGAAGTTTTTTCTATGCCTCAGAATCTGTACCTACCTTTCCAGTGTCCCCAGTTCCTGTGTCTTCAGTTCCAGTGTCTTCAGTCCCAGTGTCTTCAGTTCCAGTGTCTTCAGTCCCAGTGTCTTCAGTCCCAGTGTCTTCAGTCCCAGTGTCTTCAGTCCCAGTGTCTTCAGTCCCAGTGTCTTCAGTCCCAGTGTCTTCAGTCCCAGTGTCTTCAGTTCCAGTGTCTTCAGTTCCAGTGTCTTCAGTTCCAGTGTCCCCAGTCCCAGTTCTTATGTCCTCAGTTTCTGTGTCCCCAGTTCCAGTTCCGGTGTCTTCAGTTCCTATGTCCCCAGTTGAAGTTCTCCCTCCAGACTGCACGTATGCCTCGGATGGTACTATGGTCCGTAGACAGGATCTGGTAATATTTGAACAGGCCTTACAAGCAAGGAGGGCGCCCCCTACCAGAACTTCAGGATCAAAAAAGCCAAAAAAGAAAAAGTAAAGATCTACATGCTCCCTGTTTGATCCATCAGGAGCATCGGGAACTAGTGGACAGTTTGGGCGTCCGGAGTCCGCCCCTAGGGGGGGGGGCACTGTCAGGGCACTGCCCTTTACGGTCACATTTCCCCAGTTGGCTCTGGGTGGAATTGAACCTGGGACCTGTCCATTGTGAGTCCAGCTCTTTGCCTCTGAGCCACTGCTCAAGTATTACTTTGCTTGCTATCCATTTGAGCCTGGTGCTGAACCTGTACTTTCTGTGGACCAATGAGTGGCCAGTGTGGCCTATTTAAGCCAGCCCCTTCCCCTCTGCTAACGGCTGGTTTGTTGTCAGCTTTACCCTGTGAGAGAACCTTGTAACCTGAATACCCTGACCTGTTTGACCCGGATTGGACCTTGACGATTCTCTGCCGTCTCCTACACTTGACCCCTGCCTGCTTATCGGATTTGCTGTTGTCTCTTGCCCCTTGACCCTGGCTTGCTCTCACGGACTTCCTCTGATCTCTCCAACTCCTGACCCACGGCCTGTGACCCGGATTTGCCTTGTTTCCTGTTGGTCCCTTCTGGACTTACCTGCCTGTTCCTGCCTGATCAACGACTGTCTCCAGTCCTCTCCACCTGCCCTGCTTTCGTCAGCTGCACCAGGTCTGCACAGGGTCGCAAAGGTGAGCCGCCCTCAGCATCTCGGCCTCGGTGAGTACTTGCCTTAATGGTCCTGACAGCCACTTTGTAAATAAGTACATTTTCTCCTTCACTGATGGGCACGGATGAGGCTGCACTGACAGGCACTGATAAGGCAGTACTGATAAGCAGCACTGATGGGCACTAATAGGTGACACTGATGGACATTCATAGGCGGGACTGAGGGGCACTGATGGGAACTCACAGGTGGCACTAGAGGGCACTTATAGGCAGTACTGATAGGTACTAATGGGCACTGGTGGGCACTGATGGGCAGCACTGATAGATGGCACTGACTGTCAGGCATCACCGATGGGCACAGAGTGCCATCCCTAATGGCCACTGATTGGCATCCCTAGTGGGCTCTAGTGGGCTTACCTGGTGGTCATGGGTGGGCATCCTTGGTGGGCATCTATGGTGGGCACGGTGGGGCTGCACTGATAATCAATCAGTGCAGACCCCCCCTCCCCCGTTAGGAGAGCAGCCAATCAGATCTCCTCTACTCGCACCTGTGGAGGAAGAGTGGAGGAAGAGCTGATGCACACATTTTTCTATTTACACTGTGATCAGCTGTGATTGGATATAGTTGATCACATGGTAAAGAGACTACATCATAGGCTCTTTACCTCGATCAAATATGTGGTGTGTCAGGCTGTCAAACCACACCACTGATTGCCGCGCTGCGCTATATAGATTTAAATAAATATGTCACAAAGTTGAATATTAAATGATATTTTGCAACATTACCGGGACCAAAGGTGAGAGCTGACCGAATAGTTCCGAGTCAAGGCATTGTACATAGAGGAAGTTAAATCAGACGTGCACTGGATGTGCAGTGGCGGCCAACTTTAATGCTGGTTTGCATGTGTTTTTTTTGTAAGTCTATTGGGGGGGAAAAAATTGTATTTTTGTCTTGCACCATTTGACACCACAATTGGAGTTGTCTGCAAAGAAGAGCACGGGGAGAGTGATATACAACTCATGATTATTTCGATCTCTTCAGCTTAGCATCACATTGTCTACCTAGATATCAAAACATGGAAGGAGCCCTCTTCTCTTTCCATTTGGTCAAGATGGTGAGTTTTTCTTGCCTCTTATACCCGTCCAAACCATTCCCCTTCTATAGAAACATAAGGATAGCCAAACACTTAATAAAGCCATTGTATCCCTTTTGCAGGGTAAGAAGAAACCTCAAATTGCATTGTCAAAGTTACATCTTACGAAGAATCAAGGAGGAGCTAGCTTGCCTAATATTAGTGTTTATAATCTAGTCTGCCTTCTTAGGTATAGTCTATACTGGCTCTCACAATCTTCTGTTTATACTAATTATGCCTTAAGCCTCGTACACATGACTGAGGAACTCGAGGGGCGAAACACTTTGTTTTCCTCGTCGAGTTCCTTGTCAGGCTGTCGAGGAACTCGACAAGGCAAGTTTCTCCATTCCCGTCGAGTAAATAGAGAACTTGCTCTGTTTTTGGCTCGTCGAGTTTCTCGACAGTTTCCTCGACGAAAATGTACACACGACCGGTTTCCGCTGCAAAAAATATCTCTCAGCAAGTTTCTTGCTGGTTTTTGCCGAGAAACTCGGTCGTGTGTACGAGGTTTTAGAGTCAGAGTTAGTTCACCCTTATGAGCACTTAAGCCAAAGGTATAAATGTAACCTTTATTAGGATTTCTCAATAAAATATATATATGAATGTGTGTATTATTACCCCACTTAAAGGGAGGTGCAGAGTCTCTCTTGGGGGTAGGAGTATATGCAGTGGGCACTAATCTAAGGATGAGGGGAAGAGATGGGCTACCAATCCATTCCCACTGATCCTTATTTATATAAAAAGGAAAAAAATCCATGGTCTGTTGCCAACATATAGGGCCAGATTCAGGTAGAATCGCCTATCTTTAGGCGGGCGTAGCGTATCTCAGATACACTCACGTCGGCGTAGTGTAAATGGGCCAGCGTAAGCTCGCCTAATTCAAAGTAGGCTGGTAGTGGGCGTGTTGTATGTTAATGACTCGTGACCCCACGTAATTGACGCTCCTAACGAACGGCGAATGCGCCGTCCGTGAAAGTATCCCTATGCGCATTCTCCAAATTATGCCGCAAATAGTCAATGCTTTAGACTTGAACGTAACTTACGCACAGCCCTATTCGCGTACGACTTACGCAAACGACGTAAACGACCCATAATTCGACGCTGTCCCGACGTCCATACTTAACATTGGCTATGCCTCATATAGCAGGGGTAACTTTACACCGAAAAAAGCCTTACGTAGACGGCGTAAATCAATGCACCGGCGCACGTACGTTTCTCAATCGGTGTATCTAGCTCATTTGCATATTCTACACGTAAATCTACGGAAGCGCCCCTAGCAGCCAGCGTAAATATGCACACCAAGATACGACGGCGTAGGAGACTTACGCCGCTCGTATCTAGGCAACAGTGAGGCATATCTGATTCTATGAATCAGGCACAGAGATGTGACGCCTCACACTCAGAGTTATGACGGCCTATCTGGAGATACGCCGTCGTAACTCCTTTGTGAATCTGGGCCACAGACTTTAAGCATTGCACTAAGAGGTAGAGATGTCTATCACTAGACCAGATGAATACTAATCAGTTTCCTATAACCGTCTGTGCCTTTAAATATACAAAGATCATAGCCTCCTGTGATCAATTGGCATAGACCATACTTGAAGGTGGCTACAGAAATGCGTTATAATACAGTATCTGCCTCCAAAGTTCTGTAGACTGGCTCTAGATGTTTAGATCAATAAGATCACATTATCTGTGCTACCAGTGCTGTAAACTGACTATGAAAGCTCTTATACAAAATGGTCACACTGCCTGTGCTAGTATTCATCACACCTAGCTCAGAATACTAAATGCTAGTTTATATTGAGATCACCTATGTTGCTGTAATTACAGTACTTAAAGTGGTTGTAAACCCACTTTTGCATGTTACACCTACAGGTAAGCCTAGATTAAGGCACGGTTTAGGAGATATTCGCCAAATGACAGGACCGCTGTCTGCGACGCATGCACCATAGACAACGGCGCGCAGGCGCACTAACAACAGCCAAGCTAAACTCTGCAATACCATGTTTGACGGCTCCTGCACGCATGCGCGAGAGTGACGTCATCGCCGATCCGGCCAATCACAGCGCCGGAGCGGCGATTACAGGAAGAAGATCGCTGGAGACATGGCAGCGGAGGGCACAGAGGAGAACCTTGGGGGCTTTGTTCTCAGGTAAGTCGATCATAATGAGCTAGTATGCTGTACATACTAGCTCCATTATGACTTTATATTGCAGGGCATTTAAAAAAAAGTACAAGGGTTTACTTCCTCTTTAACCACTAAACAGTTTCTTATGGCTGACTGTGTCTTTAAATAAACTGCAAGCTAACTTTAAAAGCTTGTATGCAAAATGATCACACTGCCTCAAAATGCTCTATGCTGGTTGGTATTGAGTTCACACTGCCTGTATTACTAAATGTACCTCACGACTGCTGTATCTCTCTGTATACCACAAGAGAACCCCCTCCCCACAAAAGCCATGCATCTCCCAAAAACAAGGAATAAAGTGCTCCCAAAATAAAATCACCTACATGTTTTGCCTAAACAAAAATACTTTTTCAAGGTTATAGTGCAAAAAGATAAGTGCATAATGGAAGAAAAAACATTTGGGGGGTATAAGAGCAGGATAGACAGGCAGACGGAAAGCTTGATCTCATAATACACATGCTATTACAAGCATGAGACTGCAGGCTTGGCTGGCTTAAATCAGGTTTGGTCTCCACCCAGAGACTGGTCACATCAATCACCTTGCAGGTGAACAGACAGGCAGGGATGCATCATAGCCAAAACCAGGATGCTGGAATGAGACCAGCAGCTGTGAAAGAACAGGAGCATTTACATGTTCCTGACTGACACTATGCAATAAAATCCATACCTGTTCAGTTCAGATTTAAAACCACCTACTCCACTCATAGCCCCACAAGAAAAAGGGAAGCCAATCACCATTAAACGTCTTGTTCAACTTTATTGACCTCTCCAATATACAGACTGTTGTACCTGGTTCACCAGAACTCTAACACGTTTCTTTCCTTCCAGAGATAATTATATGATCCAATGAGTAAGCTCCAGATGGAGAGAAATGTGTTATCATTTCTGTGAACCTGTTGGAACAATCTATATGTTAGAAAGTTCAATAAGGTTGACTAGGACTTTTAATAACGAGTTGTTTCCTTTTTTCTTGTGGGTGGAGTTTGTAGCGCAGCCTCCGAATTCTGGGAGCTGGCTTCTTGGTCTGTGGATTAGCAGTAGATGAGCCTGCAATGTCACATTATCTTTGAAGATCACTTAGCTAAATATGGTAACTTTCTTTGCACATACTGTAGTATCATCATATTATCATCGATTATTTATATATAAATCATCCTAGTTCTGTATTCAGCGAGACCCTGTGGTTTTGGGTTATTTATTTTACTGATAAAATTCTCTGACATTCTATTGAGCATAAGAACCTTCCACTCTAATCTAATAGAATGGGCAATATCCATAATAAATAACTACAGATCATGAATCACTTGGGTTCAACTGTCAACTTTACAGCCATGCAAGGCCACCAACTGAATGGTGTTTACCTCTAGCTGTGATGAATAGTTGACACTTATGTTGCTAATGGCCTATCTGCCAATATACAGAAATCCCAGATAATACGTATCATGTATTATCAAAAAATCTATAATTAAATGACAAATAATGGCTGTGTCCGAAACATACTAGACATTTCAGTGATGGCCACAGATACTAAATTATATTTTAGCAGAATTGTAATTTTTATTGTATTTCATGGTAATTTCTGATTTAGCATTTAGTAAACGATGTGGAACATAAAAAGGGATAAAAAGCTATTGCAGATGTGAAAAAGTGTCTTTGTCTCATGTAGCTACCAAAAAATTGATCATTTAAGTTATAAAAAAAAAAGAGGAAAAGGCAATTTGCTTGGCATAAAAAAAAAAAAAAAAACATAAAGGCAACTTCTGAGAAAAAAAAACTAAAAACTCTTTCTGACCATCTCCCACAGCTCCTGGAATTTACGGGAATTGGGAGTTGCAATATCTTATGGAGAAACATGGCACTGCAATGTTATTATATAGCTTAAGTAGTTATGTAAAGAAAAATATACTGATTACTAGAAACTACAATATACACTCAGTGTTTACTTAATACAAGACAGAGTTAATTTCTCAATATCTATTGGTTAAATTCCCCCATAAGCATTGCTCCTTTGAAAGCGCATTCCAGCTCTCATGTCATCTAAACAGCTGCGTCCTGTAGATTGTGTTATGTTATATGTTAATTTCTTTCCAGAGATTACTTTTAAATTTTGTCATAGCTATCAGCTACGAGGGCAAAAACAAATAAACCCTTTTCCTCCATATTTACTGTGATGTACTTTAACCGTTTGCCAACCGTTGCACGCAGATGTACGTCGACAAAATGGAACGGGCAGGCACTTTGGCTTACCTGTACGTCCCTTTAAATTTGCCTTCCAGCGGGCGCGCACTCGCCGCCGGGGGCAAACGCGCCCGATGCATGCCTCATGAGTCTGCTCGCGAGTCCCGGGAACTCGATGTTCCCAGGCAGCCTGCGATTGCGGTCGGCAAAGGCAAAACAGGGGGATGCCTTTATAAACAAGGCATTCCCCTATTCAGCCTAGCGACACTGTCACTGATGGCTGTTCTGATGGCTTGTGATCAGGTAAAGGTCATCGGTGACGTTTCACATGTAGCCACGCCCTCTAACAGTAAGAATCCCTCTCTAGTACTGACTTAACCCCTGCAGCACCACCTAGTTTTTAACCCCTTCACTGCCAGTGTCATTTTTACAGTAATCAGGGCATTTTTATAGCACTGACCACTGTAAAAATGACAATGGTCCCTAAAATCGCTGATCGCCGCCATTACTAGTAAAAAAAGTAATATTAATAAAAATGCCATAAAACTATCCCCTATTTTGTAGCTGCTATAACTTTTGCGCAGACCAATCAATAAACGCTTATTGTGATTTTTTTTACCAAAAATATGTAGAAGAATACGTTTTGGCCTAAACTGAGGAAAACAAAAAAGTAAAAAATATTGCATTTTTTTCAAAATTGTCGCTCTATTTTTGCTTATAGCGCAAAAAATAAAAACCGCAGAGGTGATCAAATACCACCAAAAGAAAGCTCTATTTGTGGGAAAAAAAAGGATGTGGATTTTGTTTGGGAGCAATGTAGCATGACCGTGCAATTGTCAGTTAAACAACGCAGTGCCGAATCACAAAAAGTGGCCTGGTCTTTGACTAGCAAAATGGTCGGAGCTTAAGTGGTTTAAGTGATTGTTAAAGATCACCTTATAAAACAACACAAATCTATATACAGGAAGTGGCCAGTAACATAAAGGATTACTAAGGTTCGCCTGATTGGCTCGGGCGGCTCGGCTGCTCTAGTCCTGCAAAGGGAACTGAGTTCCTGCTGTGAAAAAAGTGCAGGAACTCCATTCCCAGGCGTTCCCGCAGGACTTGAGCCCAGAATATGATGATGTAGGACACGTAGACCACTAATAAAGTGCATAATGTATCAAAATAAGCAATTGCAGTGCACTTAAAAAAATAATACAAACTCCATATACCTAAGAAATGGTAATCATTATGCATCTTACTGGTTCTTGGATCGCCCTTGTGGACTTTCTCTCTTTCTCACTACTCTTTTCTTTTCTTTATTCTCCCTATTTATTATAGTTATTTTTAAAAAACCTTTATGCAAACTTCATTATCTGTATCCTTGCATAAATAACCAATGTATGTACTTATTATTATGTAATCAATAAATATTTTGACAAGGAAAAAAAAAATATTAAAACATTTAAAAAAATTAAAACTTAGTATAAAGTGTGGTAATAAGGAAAAATGTATTTTTACGTTTTCAAATAAAGTATACATGCAATTATTATATGATTGATTCAGTAAACAATATAGCCAATTGTGAAGGCTTGGGGGCAGATTCACATACAATTTGACAGGCGCAGCGTATCAGAGATACGCTACGCCGCCATATCTTACCTGGCTTAAATTCGAATCCAGGAAGAATTTGCGCCGTAAGTTACGGCGGCGTAGTGTGTTTCTGGCGGCGTATTTGAAATTGGGCGGGTTGGGGGCGGGTTTCATTTAAATGAAGCACGTCCCCGCGCCGAATGAAATGCGCATGCGTCGTTCCTAAATTTCCCGCCGTGCATTGCGCTAAATGACGTCGCAACAACGTCATTTTTTTAACTTAGACGTGACTTACGTCCATCCCTATTCACGGACGACTTACGCAAAAATAAAAAAATTCAAATTTCGACGCGGGAACGACGACCATACTTTAACATGGCAAGTCTATCTATACGCCACAAAATAGCAGCTTTAACTATACGCCAGAAAAAGCCAACTACAGACGACGTAAGAGAATGCGACGACCGCGCATACGTTTATGGATCGTCGGAAAAAGCTCATTTGCATACCCGACGCGGAAAACTACGCGAACTCCACTCAGCGGATGCCGAAGTATTGCATCTGCGATCCGAAGGCGTACGAAGCCGTGCGCCTGTCGGATCTTACCCAGATGCCGTCGTATCTTGGTTTGAGGATTCAAACTAAAGATACGACGCGGGAAATTTGAAAGTACGCCGGCGTATCAGTAGATACGCCGGCGTACTTGCTCTGTGAATCTGCCCCAAGGTTCTTCTTCTTTTTACTTTTGCACAGCCAATAATCCCTAGTCACATTCCAATATTATTAGCAGTCAGCACTAATTATAGGATCTGTTTCATCACCAAATCCCTCCTCTACATATATAGGCAAATATTTTTTGTTAAAACCCAAGATCCCTTTGCAGCAAAATGTGAAAATAAATTGTGAAGTTGAGGATTTCTATTACTCCTTATGGTCAAACTGTGAATATACTGCAAGTAGTGAAAATTGGAAGTTTCTACTACTCTTTATACTAAAACCATCCTCTGCCCAATGTGATAAAATCTGTACCAACATCGTGCTGCATTTTCTGCACAAGATTATCAAAAGGTTTGTAGTAGAAAGTAATGTTTTTAAAACACGCCTGATGTACAAAGCAATTCATAAATACAATGAATAGTAGCGATAAATATCCAGTAAAAAATGCATAATTTTAGGCATGACTTCTTAAAAATGTACAAGCATAGATAGAAGAATGAATATTGCATTTCCTTCAGACATTTTTCTGCCTCTAAAATGTTCATAAAACAGGCATCATTAATTTAATTTCTGCAATAAAATACTTATATTATCAACCATTACTTGTGTTGGCTTCGGAAAAAAAATAAAAATATTAGGGACTTAAACAATTCTCCTGCCATGGTTTTCACAAGTGTAGTATAGGAAGATGATCCTTTCCTGATGGCAGGGTTCAGGTTCTCTTCATTCTCTTGTGTCTCCACGCATCTTGCAATCTGCCCTAACAACATCTCATATAGGCAGCATTAAAATTCCTATTTATATTCTCAGTAGTAAAATGCTCACATCCGCTCTCTGCTGAACTCTCGTGGGGAGAATTCACCTAACAGTTGCAGATTTTGAGACTTTCCCTTTAGCACTCATGAATACAGCAATGACTTTCACATCTTCGATGGATACATTTAGAATTGCAACTCCACTAATTTTTGTCATTTTTGAGTCCAAAATTAGGTTTATTCCAAATACAAACTATATATAAGAATCAAATATGATTCAGGGAGCTGTACACCACCCCTTCTTATAGAGCTGAAATATGACATTAAAGATAAAAAAAGAATACAAATGATCTTTTATAAAATACTTTATTTATTGGTGTATAACACTCACGGTTCACCCTGTAAATCGGTTGCAAATAGCATGGGCGTGTTATACGCTGATGCTGCAATTTGGGCTGCCTCAGAGAGAATGGGGAGGGGGGTGGGACGAGCTCTGTCAGATTACATACAGCAAGAATCTCCTGTTTACTCGGCAGCCACTGTAATAGGAAGTCACATCTCCTGGGCCGGCATTGGACCAATGGTTTGTCTATCATAGAAGCCGGTCCAGGAGGCGGGACTTTGTATTAAAGAGTAAACAGGAGATTCTCGTTGTATGTAATCTGACAGCGCTCATCCCGCTACCCTCCCTGTCCCCTCTGAGTCAGCAGTAATCTGAGTTGAGATGGGCATTGATCAGACAGCATTCATGGCAATGGTGAGGCTGCAAATGGGTATTGATCAAGCTGCAATGATGGGCAATTATGAGGCTACAGATGGGCATTGATCAGGCTGCATTGATGGGCAATGGCGAGGCTGCAGATGGGCATTGATCAGCTACATTGATGGGCAATTGTTAGACTGCAGATATGCATTGATCAGGCTGCATTGATGGGCACTGACCCTTATTTTGCTTCAAAGTTCTTTATTTAAAATTAGATTTTTTCCCCCTGAAACTTTCCTCCTAAAATGAAGGTGCGTGTTATACGTCTGTGCGTGTTATATGCAGATAAATACAGTAATAGGAAGGTCTATAATAGTAAATACTGTATCTTGTAAACTATAATTTTAAAATAGGTCCAGAATATGGTAAAATAAGATAACAATTATTAGAGAAGAACGACTGGATTGATAAAACACAGTTATTAATTATATCTATTTTCTTCACAACCCAAGGTGGTTGCGCAAATCCTGCCTAATATTCATATGCCCTGATATGTCATATCATCATCATACTGTTAAACAGCAACAGAACCAAACCATCATTCAATCAAACCTCAGGATCTCCACACCATTAACCAACTCTTTAAAATCCTTGAGGCAAATATATAGAATATTACAGCTAGCTCATATTTGCTGTTTACATGGGGTTTGTGCACTAGCAGTCTATTAGTGTAATTTATGGTACATTTTGGGATTTTTTTTGTGTATTGTGTGTGTTGTTATGTTGTTTAGATGTGTGTAAGAATTGTGTTTCTCTATGTGAGACTGGAATCAAACATTTGGTTGTACGTATCCTATGACAATAAAGGCTTTCTACCTTCTCTCTATTCTATCCCTAAGTGAACCTCTGCATGTTACCAGTTTAGGTCATGGAGTAAAGCACTAATTAAAGTGCCCACTAATGGTCAGGTCTGGAATTTAGGTTGTAAAAGAGAACTCTAGAGGTATCGACACCTAAAGTGTTACTAAACCCACAACAGTAAAAATAAGTCTGTATATGCAGTAAAGCATGCTTGTTATACTCACTGCAACCTAAGGGGTTAATTGTGTAAATAGGTTGCTTGATCCTCTCTTTTCTGGTCCCCCCTTCTATTGCTGTCCCCAATCCATCTTATGATAGAACAGAACCCCAGTCTAAGCAGCACTCTGTATATGCTCAGTTTGGTGTGTATTGCTAGGGGTTAGAGGTTAGGTTAGGGGTAGGGTTAGGGTTAGGGGTAAGGGTAGGGTTAAGAGTAGGGTTAGGGTTAAGGGTTAGGGTTTCCCATTGAAGAATAAGGCTAGGAATCAGGAATTGGAACAGGGAACTCCCCCAGAGGTCAAAGGTCAGAAGACTGGGTTCCCAGAGGTCAAAGGTCATGAGGCGTGTCTGACCCACCCCCACCAAAGTGCACCGCCTACCCCAACTAAGTCGGGAAATGAACAAGTCGGGGAATGCTTCTTGCACGCGCAAAGGACAGTGCATGTGATCAGCACAGGGCCAATTAGCACTGTCCAGACAGAAAGTCAGGGGTCGTGCAGCCCCATAGGACAGTCAGAGGAGAACTTCTCCTACAAGCTTTAAACCAGTGCAAGGCCAGACACTGATAGAAGTCACAAGACTGCTGATGAGAAAGGGAATGTGGCAGTTTATATTTACTAAAATAATTGCATTTCCATGTTCTGTGGGAGACCAGATATAGTTAATGTGGGGTCCTGGGTTTAGTAACACTAAGTATAAAACTTAGTTCCCAGCATATGTATCAAATTTTAGTTATTGCTGAAAGAGTTAAAGCCCATGCTGCAGAGAAGGACCCTTGGTCTCTATATTTAAGTGGTGATCTCTCTGCAAAGGTTTGAAATGACCCCTGCTGAGTCAGAGCTAGAGCTTTTCATTCATCTGGTAGCTTGCTTTTTTTTAAACTATAGCAGGAGGCATAGAGTATTATCCAATGAGAGTACCAAATTAAATTTAAGAGTTCAAGATAATTTAATGATAAATGATAAAATGTATTAATAGCTGGGGGCCAACAAACTCCCCCTTCATCAAGGCAGAACTGATGATAAGGGGTGGATTTGTACCCCCTACAGAGGGACCACTACCACACAGAGAGCAAGGATCGCTTTTTGCAGCATGCTGGCAGGAGACAAATTTGTCTGCTCAGGGTGTGTTTTTTAAGGGCTAGTTTAAACTTGCTTCAAAACATTGCTTCAGACAGGCTTTGTTAAAACTCTCTGAATGCCAGTCAAAGCTCCTGTCACTAAAAAAAATGGTTAGCTTACAGTCCTGTTTACACCTGCATTTTCTTGGTGCTCCTATAAGGCTTCAATGAGGCTTTGGTGGAGCTTCGATAAGGCTTCGGAGGGGTTTCGGAGGGGCTTTGGTGGAGCATTGGTGAGGCTTCGATGAAGCTTTGTGGGGCTTCAATTGGGCTTCAAGTGAGCTTTGCCATAGACTTCTATGGAGGTTTTGAAGATGCTTTGAAGCACCACTGAAGCTACATGGGGTATCATTTTTGAAGCGAAGCCGAAGCAAAGCAAGAAAAAGCAGGTGTAAAAGGTTCGGGTCCACATACGATTGTGAGTGAGTGAGTGAGTGAGAAACTTATATAGCGCAAACAAATGCGAACTTAATCGCCTCAAGGCGCTGGCATCCAGAGTTGTACAGGTCTTCAGAAGAGGTGGGTCTTCAGTTTTTTCCTAAAAACCCGATGGTTTTCTTCCAAGCGGATAGTCGTGGGTAGAGCATTCCAGAACCCGTGGTCCTTGGACCGAGAATCTACGTTCTCCCTTAGATTTGTAGCGAGATTTGGGGATTTGGAGAAGGTTTTGGTTGGTTGATCGGAGCACGCGCTGGGTGACGTAGGGTTTTATTTTCTCGCTTAAGTATTGAGGAGCTTTACCCTGTATACATTTGTGGGTGAGGCAGAGAGTCTTGAATGTCACCCGGTCCTGTACGGGCAGCCAGTGGAGGGACCTGAAGGCCGGGGAGATTGGTTCCCACGGCTTTTTACCAGTTACCAGTCTGGCTGCCGTGTTCTGGACGACTTGTAGACGTGAAATCTGGTATTTTGGTAGTCCTAAGTAAAGGGAGTTTGCGTAGTCGAGTCGTGAGTTGATGATTGTTCCAACTACTACTGCTGTGTCCTCTTCCGGGATGAAGGGGATGAGTCTACGTAGCATGCGGAGCAGATGATGAGAACCGCTGACGACTGATCCTATTTGTGCATCCATCGTCATGTCTGCGTCAAAGATGACTCCGAGACTTTTGACTTTGTTGCTTGGCGCGATGGTTTGTCTGAGGATGGTGGGTGGTGTTCATGTGGTCCTGGAAATGGATTTCCTATTTGCGTGAAGGGTGAGTAGCTCTGTTTTGGATCCGTTGAGTTTGAGGGAGCTTTCAGTCATCCAATTGTCGATCAGTGTAAGGCACTTTCCTAGTTCATGGAATTGGTCTTTTTTGTTGGTGATTCGAAGGTAAAGCTGCGTGTCGTCCGCATAGGAGTGGTAGCGCAGGTCCTGTTTTCTGATGATTTTGAGGAGCGGGCAGATGTAGATGTTGAAGAGTACAGGTGAGAGGGGTGATCCTTGAGGAACTCCGCATGAAATGGTCCGAGTTTCTGATGTAAAACCTCCAAGTTTCACGGTCTGAGTGCGATTTTCTAGGAACGATGCGAACCACGGTAGGGCCGAGTCAGAGACTCCTGCTACTTCTTTGAGTCGCGTGAGCAATATGTTGTGGTCTACCGTGTCGAAGGCTGCACTAAGGTCCAGCAGCACTAGGAGACAGGATTCTCCGTCATCTGCTGCTTCGAGAGCGTCGTCCCATATCTTGAGGAGAGCCGTTTCTGTGCCGTGGCCTGGGCGAAAACCTGATTGTAGGGGATCTAGGAGTTTGTGGTCGTCCAGATGGGACTGAAGCTGTTGTACTACTGCTTTCTCCATGATCTTGGAGATGGTGTTCAGGCTTGTTACCGGTCTGCGATGGTTTGGGTCTTTGGGATCGAGGTTGGGTTTCTTTAGGAGGGGTTTTATTATGCCTTGCTTGAGGTTGTTCGGGACCATCCCTTCCCTGATTGATTGGTTTATGATGTGCGTTATGATGGGTGCCAGGATGTCCGTGCATTCTTTCAAGAGTTTTGTAGGGATGATGTCGTTTGGTGATGTCTTGTCTCGAAGGCTTCCGATGATGTTTTTTGTGGTATCGATGGTAATTGGGACCAGCTCGAAATTCATCGATCGTGGACTATTTATGTTGATTGCTTCTTCTTGCTGTGTCTGTGTGGGGTTAATGTTTTTTTTCTGTTGTACTGTAGTCCGAATCTTTTCGATTTTGTTGAAAAAAAAAAAGTCAGATAATTCATTACAGAATTCTTGTGTCTCACTTGGAGGGGGCTCCAAGCAGGTGTTGATTACCACCTGAGGGCATTTGTAATCAATTTATACCAAAGCCTCGTTGAAGCCGAAGCAAATGTAAACAAGCTCTAAAGAGGAAAAACTGTCATGTCTCGTACACACAATACATTTTCCCGGCAGGAAAACTGCCATGAGAGCTTTTCCCGACAGTTAAACTGCGGGGGAAAAAAAGAGAACATGTTTTCTTTATTCCCGCCAGGATTCCCAGCGGACTTTTTCCCGTCGGAAAAAACGGTCGTGTGTATGCTTTTCCGAGGGGAAAAAACTGTGCATGCTCAGAATCAAGTAAGACGGGAGCACTCGTTCTGGTAAAACTAGCATTCGTAATGTAGATAGCACATTCGGCACGCTGTAAACGGACTGAAAAGCACGAAGACTGAAAAGCACAAATTGTCTCTCACCAAGTTTTTACTAACATGAGGATCAGCAAAAGCAGCCCAAAGGGTGGCGCCGTTGGAATGGAACTTCCCCTTAGTCCCTTCCCTCCACGGCCTGAACGTGTGTATGCAAGGCAGGCTTGAGAGGAATCCCGTTGGGAAAAACATTGTTTTTTTTCCTGCCGAGAAAAACAGTCATGTGTACAGGGCATAAGACTTTACACACCATCTGTTACAATATGTTGCAAATAGATTGAATTTATCTGATTTAAACTGAAAGTTGAGTTGGTCTTTAACTCTGGCAAAGTTAGATCAGACAGTTGAATTCTGGTTGATTACTTCAGGTTACTGCATTATTAGCTGTCTTACCGGATGTACCTGTTAGGGAATATCTGGTATCATTGGCACTGCAGGAACCAAAAGCCTGCATAAGCCTTGATTGTTTTCTTGTTTAATACCCACATTTCAGTCTCAATGAAATATTGTAACTTACTTCATTTCCCTAGAGGTTTAAGAGCTTATTGCAGAATCACAAAGACAGATGCTCATTCTACACCATAAGACTTTTTGACACACAGAATCATTTCTATCAATCTTCTACAGTTTTTTCCAGCTGCTTTGAGTGGAAAATGTTAAATGGGGAACGTCAAGCTGAAAACTTAAAGATTTCTTCCTTGTATAAAATTTCCCATTACCTGAAAGAGAGAAACATAGGAACAAAATGTTTTTTGCTACAGCATGCTCCACTGGGAAATGAAAATAAATCAACTCACAATATGTTTCCTTTACCCAGAAAACCTTATTTTTGGCTTACATATTGTTCAATGTAGATATTCTACTATAGTTATATTTTCCTGCCAAAATGTTCTTTATTTAGATTAATCCTGAACTGATTCCAATATTACTTGCCTAAATCTTGAAATTTAATAAGGATACAAATATAGCAAAAAAAGAATGCTAATGAAATGCAAGTGGGATGCCATTATGTGCAAAAAAAATCTGATATTCTGATACTTTCAAAGAGTTATAGCACATTGATGATTTTTGTTCATTGCTACCAAGGGATTGAAAGGGTACTTTCAATCACTTTCAACCACTTCAGCCCCAAACCTCTTTCTGAGATTTGGTGTTTACAAGTTAAAAACATTTTTTTTTGCTAGAAAATTACGTAGAACCCCCAAACATTATATATTTTTTTCTATCACCCTAGAGAATAAAATGGCGGTCATTGCAATACTTTCTGTCACACTGTATTTTCTCAGTGGTCTTACAAGCACACTTTTTGGAAAAAAATACTTTTTTGAATTAAAAAATAAGACAGTAGTAAAGTTAGCCCATTTTTTTTATATTGTGAAAGATAAAGTTATGTCTAGTAAATTGATACCCAACATGTCACGCTTTAAAATTGCACCCGCATGTGGAATGGCAACAGACTTTTACCCTTAACCACTTGACCACTGGGCACGAAAACCCCCTTAATCACCAGACCAATTTTCAGCTTTCGGTGCTCTCACAATTTGAATGACAATTACTCAGTCATACAACATTGTACCCATCTGAAATTTTTGTCCTTTTTTTCCCACAAATAGAGCTTTCTTTTGGTGGTATTTGATCACCTCTGCGGTTTTTATTTTTTGCGCTATAAAAGAAAAAAGACTGAAAATTCTGTAAAAAAAAAAAAAAAAATCTAGTTTCTGTCATATTAGCAGGTTATTTCTCACACACAGCATATGCATACTACAAATTACACCCCAAAACACATTCTGCTATTCCTCCCGAGTATAGCGATACCACATGTGTGCGACTTTTACACAGCGTGGCCACATAGAGAGGCCCAACATGCAGGGAGCACCATCAGGCGTTCTGGAGCACCCAGGCCAATTCTGACATTTCTCTCCTACATGTAAAAATCATCATTTATTTGCTAAAAAAATTACATAGAAACCCAAAACATTATATATGCTTTTTTTTCAAAGACCCTAGAGAATACAATGGCGGTTGTTGCAACTTTTTATCTTGCACGGTATTTTCGCAGCAATTTTTTGAACGCGTGTTTTTAAAAAAAAAACAGTTTTGTGCTTAAAAAAAAAAAAAAAACAGTAAAGTTAGCCCAATGTTTTTGCATAATATGAAAGATGAAGTTACGCCGAGTAAATAGATACCCAACATGTCACCCTTCAAAATTGCACACGCTCGTGAAATTGCGCCAAACGTTGCTACTTAAAAATCCCCATAGGCGACGTATTGCAAGGTATTGGAGTATTGAGGGTATTGCGGAGTATTGGGGGGGTATTGCGGAGTATTGGGGGGGTATTGCAGAGTATGGGGGGGGGTATTGCAGAGTATGGGGGGGGGGATTGCAGAGTATGGGGGGGGGGATTGCAGAGTATGGGGGGGGGTATTGCAGAGTATGGGGGGGGGTATTGCAGAGTATGGGGGGGGGTATTGCAGAGTATGGGGGGGGGTATTGCAGAGTATGGGTGGGTGGGTATTGCAGAGTATGGGGGGGTGGGTATTGCAGAGTATGGGGGGGTGGGTATTGCAGAGTAAAATAAAAAAAATGATGAGTGCAATACTCTGCAATACCCCACCCCATACTCTGCAATACCCCACCCCATACTCTGCAATACCCACCCCCCCAGGGTGGGTATTGCAGAGTATGGGGTGGGGTATTGCAGAGTATGGGGTGGGGTATTGCAGAGTATGGGGTGGGGTATTGCAGAGTATTGCACTCATCATTATTTTTTTTTTACTGCAGAGTATTGCGCAGGGATGGCTGGATCTGTGACTGCAATTGTCACAGATCCAGCCCACAGTGCGGCGGCTGCTGCAGCCGCCCGATCCCCCCCCCTCCCTCTCCTCTCACACTGTACCGAACGGTACAGAGAGGAGAGGGAGGAACCGGCGTCATTACATGACGCCGGTTTGTTTACAAGTGATCGCGCCGTCATTGGACGGCGCGATCACGTGGTAAGGAGCCGCTTCCATTGGCTCCTTACCGCGAGTGCTGTTGCTGCGGGTCCCGTAGACCCGGCGAGCACCGGCGATCGCGTGTGCGCGCCCGCTCGGGCGCGCACAACGCAGTCTCTGGGAGGACGTACATTGACGCCCTCCTAGAGTACAGGAACCGCTCTGTAGCCGTATTTTGGCTATAGGGCGGTTACCAACTGGTTAAAAATCTTCATAGGCGATGTTGAAAAAATTCTGCAGGTTGCATGTTTTGAGTTATAGAGGCAGAATTATTGCTCTCGCTCTAACGATTGCGTCAATACCTCACATGTGTGGTTTGAACATCGTTTTCATATGCGGGAGCAGCTCACATGAGCGTTCGCTTCTGCACGCAAGCTCTGTTTTTTTTTCTTATTTATTTTACCTTTTATTCTTAATTTTTACACTGTTCTTTAAAAAAAAAAAATTGTGTCACTTTTATTCCTATTACAAGGAATGTAAACATCCCTTGTAATAAAAAAAAAAGCATGACAGGACCTCTTGAATATGAGATCGGGGGTCAAAAAGACCTCAGATCTCATATTTACACAAAAAACTAAAACAAAAATGTAGTTAAAAAACAAAACAAAAAAAAATGTCTCCTAAAGAGTTATGGACGGAAGTGACGTTTTGACATTGCTTCTGCCCTTCAATGGAATGGAGACAGGTGGGGGCCATCTTCCCCTTACTCTTCTCCATACCTGGGGCCTCGTACACACGACCGAGAAACTCGACGGGCGAAACAGATAGTTTTGCTCGTCGAGTTCCTTGTGAAGCCGTCGAGAAACTCGACAAGCCAATTTTCTCCATTCTGGTCAAGGAAATAGATAACATGCTTTCTTTTTGGCTCGTCGAGTTTCTCGACAGTTTCCTCGACGAAAATGTACACACGACCGGCTTCCTCTGCAAAAAAATATCTCCCAGCAATTGTGTATGAGGCCTATTAGGAGAGCAAACCCGATAGCCTCCACGCTGTCTATGGAACTTGAGCTTGAAAAGCTCCAGGACTCAAATTTAATGCTTGAAATTACATAGGCTCACTGTTGTTATCAATGTTTGTATTCTATTACAAATCTAGACTGATCATGCTACCTGTAGCAGGTAGAATCTTAAACTAATTTCTAGACATGTGCACATTTAAATATTTTGTTTCGGAATTTCGTTTTCGTCCAAAAAAATCTATTTCTTCAGTTACTCCCTAAATTCGTTTTAATTTATTTTGTTTAGTTAAAAAATGCATTCGACTGAAAATCCGAATTGATTAAACTCGAATCTGTCATTGAAGGCTTATGCTGTCTGTCAAATGTTCTAAGAAGATTCAATGGAGCAGCTAAACTGTACGACGCCGCAATTGTACATTTCCGGTCGAATGTTCCGCCCACAAGCTATAGGATAATTCTAATGTTGTATGACACTAGTAATAATTATATTTATAAATTATTATTACTAGTCAACCAACATTCAAATTCTTCTTTAGTTTTTGGGCCGAGCATTTGACCGGAAATGTACGATTGCAGCGTTGTACGTTGTACAGTTTAGCTGCTTGTCGAATCTTCTTAGAACTTTCGACAGACACCATAAGCCTTCAATGACAGATTCGACGTTTGTATGTTTTTTGCTGCTTTGTCGAATCTTGTCGAATGGTCTACCCCAACACTGTCTCTATAATGTCGAATCTTTTCTTTCTATGTTGAATCTTTCCTCTCTATGTAGAATAATCTTGGACTAATAGAGTTAAGGTTAGGCACATTCAACCGCAGGTTTGATAGACACAGATTGCTATTGTCAGCGTCATGTCAAATCTCCTATCTATATCGAACGAAAATAAAGCATTTTTTTATGTCGGATATTTTGGATTTCTGCACGTTCGTTTTTGTTTGTTAAAACGATAATGAAAATATCCGAAATTTGGACGAAAATTTATTAGGACGAAAACGAATGCACATGTCTACTCATTTCTCAGGAAGTAGGAAGTGAGTAGAATCCGTATGTTAGTGAGATCCATTACCCAAGGCAGCAGGAAGAACTGTGGATTTAAATTTGCTAAAATTCTTGCAGTGTATGTAATTGTTTAAGATTCTCTTTTAGCAAAAACTGAGTTACACCTTTACCACTTTGTGGCAATCACCTTATCTTCAGATTACTTGTTTACGTATTTTATGTATGTATAATATGTTTTATAAAATCAAAAGGTATATCCTGGCCAGTCCTTTACCGGCTTATTCTGATTGTGTCATCAAGGGACAAAGTATAAAAACAGTATGCACTGTCCAATGATAGCTTGCAACTTCACTAATACATTAGTCACAGTGCTGTGGAATGAATCACAAAGCGAACTTAGGAAAAATAGTATCTAATGTTTACTGTAAGGGCTATATAACATTTACAGCTGACTTGTTTTACACTGTTTTAAGCATTAGGTCCTCCTTAACATGCATGGTCCCAGTACAAAATCATCATCTCCATTTAATGTTAATTACTTAAATTTATCTCAGGGCATTTTTTTTTAGCACATCTCTGCAATACATGCCCATTTTCCCATGTTTTATCATTTTATAAAACACTGTATTTTTTGAGCTGTAAACAAAAAAGACCGAAAATTTTGAAAAAAAAAAAACAATATTGTTTACTTTTTATGTATTCTTCTACACAATTTTGGTAAAAAAAAAATCGCAATAAGCATATATTGAATGGTTTGCACAAAAGTTATAATATCTACAAAATAGGGGATAGATTGATGGCATTTTTATTATTATTATTATTATTATTTGTTTACTAGTAATGGCAGTGATCTGTGATGTCTAGCAGGACTGTGAAATTGCGGTGGACAGATCAGACACTTTTGACACTTTTTTGGGACCATTGAGATTTTTACAGTGATCAGAGCTAAAAATAGCCACTGATTACTGTATAAATGTCATTGGCAGAGAAGGGGTTAACACAATCGCTGTTCATAATCAGTATGAACAGCAGATCTGTCTCCTCACCCCTGACAGAATGGAGATCTGTCTTTTTACATTGACAGATCTCCGTTTTGTCTCTCACAGGAGCGATTATGGATACCCAGCGGATACCCTGTATACCCATGCCTATCAGGCATCTAATAATAGCAGAGGATGGGAAGAGAGGATGGGAAAAGACATCAAGGAGTGTGGAGGACACCACTGTGCCCCGCTGCCCCACCGAGACAAGGTAAGTGCTGGGTGAGCGGGGGGTGCACACTAGTAGCATTTGATTGGTACAGTAGTGGCAATTGATGGGCACACTGGCAGCAGTTGATGGGCACATTAGCGGAAGTTGATCGTGACAATTGATGGGCACACTAGCAGCAATTTATTGGCACAGTACCTGCGTTTGATGGCACAGTGGTGGAAATTTATAAGTACAGTCGCTGCGTTTGATGGGCACAGTGGCTGCATTTGATGGCACAGTGGCGCAATTGATGACACAGTGGCTGTGTTTGATAGCAACAGTGGCTGTGTTTTATGGTCACAGTGGCTGTGCTTCATGGGCACAGTGGCGGCAATTGATGACACAGTGGCTGTGTTTTATGGTCACAGTGGCTGTGCTTCATGGGCACAGTGGCTGCAATTGATGATCACAGTAGTTGCGTTTGATGGGCACAGTGGCTGCAATTGTTGTTTTTGTTCAGTTTGTTTGCGCTCCCTCCAAAAAAAATGTTGCACCAGACGCCACTGCTCACACCCATATCATATAACACAGCTTTACATAAATAAACGATAAAAGACAAAAGTTGCACATGGATACCTTTAAAATGGATTACAATTTGCAGTAGTGTACCACAGAGATCAAGATTACATGTTTCAGTATATATATTAATGAACATCTGGATGAAACAAAGTAATTTTGCCATTTGTGCTGATGACAAATAATTATGCAGAATTATTAACACACAGCAGGATAATGATACAGTATGCAAAGTGTTACAGAAATGCCAAAATGGCAATATAGGCAGAAAGTTAAAGGCAGGAAATATACAGTTATCTAACTTATATGTAATTGTCTATATACACTAAACTGAATATATTTTGACAAGACAGAGGTAGAGAAAAACTTGGGGACATTGGTCAACCATTACTTTAGTAGTAGTGCTACACAATATCAAGCAGCTCCTCCTAAAAAAAACTAAATCTCATGATACATAAAAAGTAAAAAGGGAACTAAAATCACATGACACTAATATTCTTTGCAATAATGGTATTTAAGCTATGAAATGCTTTATTACATGAATATTAAAGATCAAAATGGAGTTAAAGAAAAAACTTCATTCATTTTGTGTCATTTTATTGTCATAACCCGACCTGAACCTAAAACCTGATTATGCACCATCTTGTAGATATTTAAACATAGTGAGGCCTGCTGTCATTTGCTGCATGTATAAGGCTTTGAGCACACTGGACATTTAGCCCATGTGCATGAAATTCCAGTAGTTTTGTGTAGGGAGAAGGCACAGGTACACTATACAACCCTACTGCCAGCAGCCTGTAAAACTCTATGAGGGGCTGAAATCTGCTGTGGCTAGATGTGGCTGGATGGTGTACTTAGGGGTATTAGGGCAGTATGCGCACAGGGATGAATGCCCAGAATACAGACTTCCTGCATTCTGGGATTTCATTCCTGGGCACCTGCAACCTAATGGTTTAGCCGCAGCAGCTCTCAGCCCCTTAAAGAGTTTTACAGGCTGTGGGTGGTGTTGATGAATGAGTCCCTGCACAGGGACTGAATGCCCCTGGCTAAATCCCACGCACAGGGGCTAAATGCCCATTAAAATGTCAGAATCCCATGCACAGGGGCTACATGCCCCTTCATTAGGCCTTAGGCCTCATCCATACTGGGTAATTTCATCTGTGCCC
Organism: Rana temporaria; assembly: GCF_905171775.1. Classification (NCBI taxonomy): domain Eukaryota; kingdom Metazoa; phylum Chordata; class Amphibia; order Anura; family Ranidae; genus Rana; species Rana temporaria. Next base: position 113,869,813 of record NC_053498.1, on the reverse strand, counting down.
CATGTAGGGCTCTGTTTTACCAGCACAGGAATGCGCAGGTTGCGTGCACCACCATGCCAGCAGTCCCAATGCTCTTTATTGGAACGAAGTGGCTGGACAGATACAGCTGCTGCTCCTAATATGACATTGGTGCAGTTTGGGCTATGCACTCACAGCGGCTGTGTTATTGCAGCCACTGTGTCCCAATAGACAGCAATGGGACTGCCAGCACAGGGATGCACACAGCACCTGTGAATTCATGTGCTGGTAAAACGTGGCCCAGCACAAGGCATAGATGAAATCACCAAATGGGAATGAGGTCTTAGAATATATGATATGAGTGTGTACTTCACAGCTTCTACTTAATCAGAGAGTCATCTACAGATTATTGCCTCTACATGCACTTGCTACAGCATTGGTTGCATATCTTCACTCACATTTTGACAGCAATGCACCATACCTGAGCAATGTGTGTTGGCACAGCCACTTGCAGTATCCACCAGGAGCATATATGACATGGTGACAATGCAAAAAGACAATTGGAATATGGTTGTTACCCATGAACAGAAAATCCTTGAACAAAGACCTACATGGCAGGATCACAGGTTTTTTTGTTTTGTTTTTTTAATGAAATAAAAAAAGATCATATCACATTAACATGTGTACAGTATATGAAATTTAACTTATTTGGTTAAAGATGCACTTTATCCATTCCTTAGACCCCCACTTTGGTAGAACCACCGGTTAGTTACTCTTCTTGGACCAGATACTATGGGCCAGATTCAGGTAGAAGTGCGGCGGCGTAACGTATCGTAGATACGTTACACTGCCGCAAGTTTTCATCGCAAGTGCCTGATTCACAGAGCACTTGCAATGAAAACCTACACCGGCTCCCGCGCCGGACCTACTGCGCATGCTCCCTTTTGAATTACCCGCCGTGCTTTGCGCGAAGTGACATAATTTTTTCGAACGGCGACGCGCGTAGCGTAATTCCGTATTCCCGGACGGCTTACGCAAATGACGTGAATTTTTAAATTTTGACGCGGGAATGACGGCCATACTTTATACAGCACATACATGTGCTGTGTAAAGTTAAGGCACCCAAAACGACGACTAACTTTGCGACAGGAAACTAGACTAGCGGCGACGTAGCGAACGCGAAAAACTGTTGTGGATCGCCGTAACTCCTAATTTGCATACCCGACGCTGGTTTACGACGCAAACTCCCCCCAGCGGCGGCCGCTGTACTGCATCCTAAGATCCGACAGTGTAAAACAATTACACCTGTCGGATCTTAGGGATATCAATGCGTAACTGATTCTATGAATCAGTCGCATAGATACTCTGAGAGATACGACGGAGTATCTGAGATACTCCGTCGTATCTCGGCTGTGAATCTGGCCCTATGTTAGTAATTATCTCATTAATGTTGGTAGGCTCCAAACCATGCAGCTTTATCGTGCTTACTATGCCGTATTATGTTTTTTACTCTGTTGCTTTTTACTGGCAGATTACTACTGATTCAACAAATATTATACTTTTATATAAAATTTTTATAAATATGTATTTAAAAAAACAAAAAAGATGCACTTTAAATACAGGATAGAAAATAAAAATATAGGACATGCTGTGTGCAATATTACATTTGTTGTATAACTTTTCCCAGAATTAATTAAACTGACTACACTTTTTTAATTACCACGAGTTCCTATTACTGTTTTGTTGCCCAATATATAATTACATTTTTTGTTTGACTAAGAGTAACAAAACACTACATGCATAAACATAATATCACAAGTTGTTGCCTTCAACTAGGTAAGATTGCAATTCACATTATCAGCATACCTTTCCAAATAAAATTAATTAGGGTGAATAATGTTCAAAATCACTCCACTAAAATTACATGCAACAACAAACACTAGCCGTTAGCACTAATTTTATTAACAAAGTATTCATTTCAATTACATATTTAAATTGATGAAAATAACTTAGATCATCCTCTAAGTACTGCAGTACTGGAAAAGATTTCACAGGGGAATAATGGAGAAAATCTCATTAAGTAAGATCAAGTTAAATAATAGGTCTACTTTTGCAGTTGTGTTTTTTTCCCATTTGAAATAGATATAAAATAAACTTCTATGGGCTTGTGTAATGGGAAAGTATTTTTTAGTTTCAGTGATAACATATTTCATGTTATTTTGTGTTATTATTGCGGTATTTACCTTAGAGTAATAAGTGATGTTACTTTCAACACTTGCTATGATTGTTCTGAATATGTTAAATGCAGATAATTGTAGATTGCTACTTTTTCTCCCATTCTAAGCTCTGTAATACAGGGAGTGCAATAAGCTAATATTGAATTAAATCTAACTACCTATTTTATATTGCATGCATTAAATAATACATTCAATTATGTATTAATAGAGATTTGCATTAATGTGTCTTTTATATCTGCTTAGAGTTCAGATCCAAATTTGTAAAACTAGTAATAAATGTCCCCATGCAGTTTTTAGTTTTGGATTTCTCCTCTTTTTGCATGGATATTTTATTATTATTTTTTTACTGGTCTCTCCTAATTTTAAAGTATTAATAATAAAATTTTGCTTCACTGCAATATTTATATTATTTTAGTATGCATTGCAAAACAAAACTCTGAATTGATAGCTTATGACCAAAAGCCATTGATAGCACAAAAAACGTCAGAACTTTGTGTGTGCTACCTTTTAAATGAAAATATTTCTTTGAAGTACAAGCCTGCAGTCATCGTCTAATTAAACCATTCACAGTGGTATGAACAGTAACATTTATATGTGCTTTTCCATGAGAATTCTATATTCCAAAAAATGTGTATATAAGTATTTATAGGAGATGATTTACTAAGAAGGCAAAGACTGTTCATTTTGTCCTAGCTGAAGCCTTGTACACACGACCGAGGAACTCGACGGGCGAAACACATCGTTTTCCTTGTGGAGTTCCTTGTTAGGCTGTCTAGGAACTCGACAAGGCAAGTTTCTCCATTCCCGTCGAGGAAATAGAGAACTTGCTCTCTTTTTGGCTCGTCTAGTTTCTCGACAGTTTCCTCGATGAAAATGTACACACGACCGGTTTCCTCGGCAAAAAATATCTCCCAGCAAGTTTCTTGCTGGTTTCTGCCGAGAAACTCGGTCGTGTGTACGAGGCCTTAGTATAAGGGAAGACTTACATCATCAAATTACGTTCATGCAGGAAATCTTCGGGGCTATTAAGGTTACATTATCTTGTTACTTCCTCTACTTTTTTCCCCTTCCGAACTCTTAGTGAAGCCTCAAAAACTTTTACACACCCAACATAAACACTGGTACCCTTCTCAATCATCTCTCTAGTTTTGAGTCCACATGTAAAAATTAACCACCTGCTAGAGTAGGGATATGCAATTAGCGGACCTCCAGCTGTTGCAAAACTACAAGTCCCATCATGCTTCTGACTCTGGTGTCATGCTTGTGGCTGTCAGAGTCTTGCTATGCCTCATGGGAATTGTAGTTCTGCAACAGCTGGAGGTCCGCTAATTGCATATCCCCATGCTAGAGGATTGATTTCATCTCTTTACTCCAAACTCTTGGTCAAACCTGATTCGGATAAACCTCAATACATACAGAAATGGGAGGAGGACCTTGGACGCACCCTCGACATTGCAGACTGGTCTAAAATCTGGTAAGCAACTAAATCATCCTCACCCAATTCCAAGGCAATGGAAGCCAACTATAAAGTACTGACCTGCTGGTACCTAGTACCCTCTAGAATAGCCAAATATGTCCCCTCCTATTCGGCTCTCTGTTTTGGAGGCTGTTTGGAACAAGGTACACACCCTCATATTTGGTGGACTTGACCAATAGTCCAAGCCTTCTGGAATGATATTTTTACTCTCGCTATGTTATGTATTAGTGTGTTATACTGCTCTCCATCCAGTAGGGGGAAGCATTGTAAATATGTTCACTTCTGTATATTTCTGGTAGAGCCAAGTATTTCTTTAGCATCTATGGTTCCTGTATTCCTGTATGTGATTAAGTAAAAAAGTCCTGTGGATGCCTGTCCACGTCTATGCTTCAAATTCATTTTAAATACACAAAACGCTACCAAACTGTTTGACGTCCCCGTACAACCAGACCCAACCACAGCACTTCTCAATCTAAAACCATATTCCCTGTCACGCACACAATTTAACCTTTTTATTCAACTTCTTACAGCTGGGAAACAATATAACCAAAGAGTGGAAATGCCGTTCTTTAGCTGAGACCAAACATAGAATAACCCGTCCCATGACACACGCCAAAATGTAAGCCATGGAAAAAGATTAGGGGCCATATCCACAAAAGAGATACTCCGGCGTAAGCCGTCGTATCTCTGGTTCTAACTTTGGAACTGATCCTCAGAAGCAGTTTTCCTAAGTTAGGCAGAAGATCCGACATCTGTAAGAGACTTACACTGCCGGATCTTAGGATGCAGTACCGCATCCGCCACTGGGGGCATTTCGAGTCGAAATGCCTCTGCTAGTATGCAAATTAGCACTTAGGGCGATCCTCAAAGCTTTTGTGCCTAGTTTTTTCGCCGTAAGTGTTAGTTTGCCTGGTGTAAAACTAGGGCTGGTTTTACAAAGTGTAAAGTTAGTCACACCTTGTAAAGGCCCATTCAAGCGACGGCATTTGGTATGCATTCCCGAGGGAGAACTCCACGGCAATTTGTAAATTCCAAACCGGCATGGGTTCCCCCCCAGGAGCATACCAGGCCCGTAGGTCTGGTATGGGTTGTAAGGAGACCCCCCCTCCGCCGAAAAATTGACGTAGGGGGTCCCCCTACAATCCATACCAGACCCGTATCCAAAGCACGCTACCCGGCCGGTCAGGAATGGGAGTGGGGACGAGCGAGCGTCCCCCCCCCTCCTGAGCCGTGCCAGGCCGCATGCCCTCAACATGGGGGGGTTGGGTGCTCTGGGGCAGGGGGGCGCACTGCGGGCCCCCCCACCCCAGAGCACCCTGTCCCCATGTTGATGAGGACAGGACCTCTTCCCGACAACCCTTGCCATTGGTTGTCGGGGTATGCGGGCGGAGGCTTATCGGAATCTGGGAGTCCCCTTTAATAAGGGGGCCCCCAGATACCGGCCCCCCACCCTAAGTGAATGGATATGGGGTACATCGTACCCCTACCCATTCACCTGTAGGCAAAAAGTAAAATGTAGTAAACACACAACACAAGGCTTTTTAAAATAATTTATTATTCTGCTCCGGATGCCCCCCCTGTCTTCGTTATTAGCTCAATTAGCAGGGGGGGCTTCTTCTTCCACTCTCCGGGGGTCTTCCGCTCTCCGGGGGTCTTCCGCTCTCCGGGGGTCTTCCGCTCTCCGGGGGTCTTCCGCTCTCCGGGGGTCTTCTCCGCTCTCCGGGGGGGGCTTCTCCGGACTCCGGGGGGCTTCTTCCATCTTCTCCCCTCTTCCGCTGTTGACTCGGCGAACCCCGGTTCTTCTGCAGCTCTCCGGTGCCTTCTTCTTCAGCGCTGGCTGCCTGCTATGTTTGTGTGTTAGCTCGATTTCAAACAGGCAGCCAGCGCGGTCTTCTGTGGCGTCATCTTCTCTTCTGTTCCTCTCCCTTCTTCCGATGTTGCCTCGTCGCCTGTTGTCGCTGTAATGATGGAAGCGCGCCTTGCATCACATTTATATAGGCATCACCGTCCCATCATGCTCCGGCAGGTACCCACGTGGTGGGTGCACATGGGTAGGCACCCACCACGTGGGTACCTACCGGAGCATGATGGGACGGTGATGCCTATATAAATGTGATGCAAGGCGCGCTTCCATCATTACAGCGACAACAGGCGACGAGGCAACATCGGAAGAAAGGAAGAGAAGACCCTGACGCCACAGAAGACCGCGCTGGCTGCCTGTTTGAAATCGAGCTAACACACAAACATAGCAGGCAGCCAGCGCTGAAGAAGAAGGCACCGGAGAGCTGCAGAAGAACCGGGGTTCGCCGAGTCAACAGCGGAAGAGGGGAGAAGATGGAAGAAGCCCCCCGGAGTCCGGAGAAGCCCCCCCCGGAGAGCAGAGAAGACCCCCGGAGAGCGGAAGACCCCCGGAGAGTGGAAGAAGAAGCCCCCCCTGCTAATTGAGCTAATAACGAAGACAGGGGGGGCATCCGGAGCAGAATAATAAATTATTTTAAAAAGCCTTGTGTTGTGTGTTTACTACATTTTACTTTTTGCCTACAGGTGAATGGGTAGGGGTACGATGTACCCCATATCCATTCACTTAGGGTGGGGGGCCGGTATCTGGGGGCCCCCTTATTAAAGGGGACTCCCAGATTCCGATAAGCCTCCGCCCGCATACCCCGACAACCAATGGCAAGGGTTGTCTGGAAGAGGTCCTGTCCTCATCAACATGGGGACAGGGTGCTCTGGGGTGGGGGGGCCCGCAGTGCGCCCCCCTGCCCCAGAGCACCCAACCCCCCCATGTTGAGGGCATGCGGCCTGGCACGGCTCAGGAGGGGGGGGGACGCTCGCTCGTCCCCACTCCCATTCCTGACCGGCCGGGTAGCGTGCTTTGGATACGGGTCTGGTATGGATTGTAGGGGGACCCCCTACGTCGATTTTTCGGCGGAGGGGGGTCTCCTTACAACCCATAACAGACCTAAGGGCCTGGTATGCTCCTGGGGGGGGGAACCCATGCCGGTTTTTTCGTTGAAAATTGGCATGGAGTTCTCCCTCTCAGGAATGCATGCTGAGCGACGCTGTCATTTTTTGTTTTAATTATTTGTTTTCCCGGCGCGTCTTTTTTTCACCCGTCGCAACTTTAGTGTCCCGTCGCAATCCACAAAGCCGCCCGGCGTCAATTACGTTCGCGCGATGCACGTCGGGAAAATGACGTCACACGCATGCGCAGTACGGCCGGCGCGGGAGCGCGCCTCATTTAAATTGTAAACGCCCCCCGGAGAGGAGGAACGCCTTACGACGGCGGCACTTAACTTACACTGCTTGAAATTTTTACGTAAGTGCTTTGTGGATCAGGCACTTAGGTAAAAACTTTAAGTCAGTGTAACTTAACTGCTGAAAGTTAATTTACGCCGCCTGGCTGAGGATTTGGCCCTAGGTTCCCAAGTTTGACCGGATTTGGCAACCCTGGGTCATACACTGTTTAACCTTCAACCAAACTGTCATTCTGCCATGGTAGCTATCACCTCATCGCCCCTACTTAGCACTGTGCTGGCATCGGGCCAACCTTGTGGACGTCCTTTCTTTCCTCTTCCTCTCTCTCCTCTCATTTCTTCCTCTCTGGATGTGGAGCTTCCCCCACTCCACTATACAATATGAACTCCATCTCTCCTGGCTAAATCCCTTTTAACTGCTCCCAGGTAATTATACCTTGCTTGTATCCCAGCTATCATTGTTTGTATTCTTACTCTGATAACCATATTTATATCTCACCACTTATTGCAAGCTCATGTTATCTGGCAGACCACACTATAATATGCTCCACCCACTCTGTTTATGTCTTTTTATTTTTGTCATGCTATGTAAACCCAATAAAAAATCTTTAACCACTTCCATACAGGGCAGTTATACACACATCCATACCAGGCCTATTCTGGCACTTCTCTCCTACATGTACAAATCATAATTTTTTTGCTAGAAAATTACGCAGAACCCCCAAACATTATATATGTTTTTTTAGCAGACACCCTAGGGAATAAAACGACGGTCATTGAAACGTTTTATCTTGCACGCTATTTGCGCAATCATTTTTCAAACACCTTTTTTTTGGAAAAAAATTGTTTCATGAATTAAAAAAATAACAAAACAGTAAAGTTAGCCCAATTTTTTTGTAAAATATGAAATATGATGTTACACCGAGTAAATAGATACCTAACATGTCACGCTTTAAAATTGCGCACACTCATGGAATGGCGCCAAACTTCGGTATTTAAAAATCTCCATAGGCAACGCTTTGAAATTTTTTACAGGTTACCAGTTTAGATTTACAGAGGAGATCTAGTGCTAGAATTGTTGCTGGCACTCTAACGCACGCGGCGATACCTCACATATGTGGTTTAAACGGCGTTTACATATGTCGGCGGGACTTGTGTGTGTGTTCGCTTCTGCGCGCGAGCTTCTGGGGACAGGGGCGTTAAAAAAATATTTTTTATTTCTTTTTTTTTTTTACATATTTATTTATTTTTGTACACTTTTTTTTTTTATTTTCTTTTTTTTATTATCACTTTTATTCCTATTACAAGGAATGTAAACATCCCTTGTAATAGGAATGTGTGTGACAGGTACTCTTTATGGAGAGATGTAGGGTCAATAAGACCCCACATCTCTCCTCCAGGCTGGAAAGCATGAAATCGGTGAAAAAAATTCACCGATCTCATGATCAGTGTTGCTTAGCAGCCGCAATTGCTGCTTTGTTTACTTACGGGGACCCGGGCGTGACGTCATCACATCGCGCCCGGGTCCTCCGACGGTCATAGAGATGACTGGTGACCATCTGGTCACCAGTCATCTCTATGCTTCCTGCCAGCGCCGGACGATTCGTTCTCCGGGCCCCCGATGGCACGGGAGAGCCCGGAGAAGCACCGGATGGCGGCGGGAGGGGGGTATCCCCTCCCGCCGCCTGTAAGAACGATCTAGCGGCGGAATCGCCGCTATGATCATTCTTACGTTGTGCAGAATGGTCGGCACAAGAGAAGGATATCTGAATGATGCCTCTAGCTGCAGGCATCATTCAGATATCCACCCGCAAAGCCCAGGACGTCATATGACGTCCTCCTGGATCGAGGAGGGGTTCCTGCCGCCGTCATTTCACAATGACGCGGTAGGGAAGTGGTTAACAAGAAAAATTATGTTCAAGCAAAAATACTGTTTTTTTTTTTTACATATCCCTTGTGTGTCTTTTGGTATTTTTTGCAAGGTAAATTTTACCACATCTACTTTAGTAAAGTTTAGACAAGTTTTATTTCAAATTGTGGTGTTGCCCAACAGCAACCAGTCAGTTTCTATATATATATATATATTTTACACAGCTTAGAAAATTAAAAATGATTTTTGTTAATTTCCCTTCATCGTCTGTTTACCATGAGAACACTCTCATGACAGTTTGCCAGGAAGGGAGGGGTGATGAGTCATAAGAGGGCAAATGAGAGCTCCATGGCTGCAGAGTTTGAGGTGTGCCCCTGTGTGTCTGTGTAAATACAGGAAGTGAACAGGTAGCAGCTTCAGCTTCCCACAGTTAAAATGGTTGCAGCCAGACTCAGTGGAGGGAGATTTACAAGATCTCATTCTGCAGCTTATTTGGCAAGTACAGAATCGCAGTATATATAAAAAAATATGCAAAGTGGTTTGAGGGAAGCTTCAGAATGGCAAAGATGTTTTTATTACAAATTATGCAAGCAGACTTCAGTTCCTCTTTAAAGTGACTGTACATGATTACCTTGTAAAACAACCAATTCAGTTTAAAATAGAAATGAAAGGCAGAAAGATTTTGTAGAGATATAAAACAAAAACACTATAAATACCCTCTTCCCCCTTTTTATAAGTGATCACATTCCCTCTGTGATCGGCTGCATACGAGCTGGGGGAAGGAGAAGCAACATCACACTGAACTTCCCAGTGGCTTTTCAGTAAGGGCGTGTCAGGACAAGTCTGATCATTGGAGAAGAGCACACTGAGTTTCCAGCATAGCTACAGAACTGACTACTGTGTGCTCTCATGCTTAGTGTGGTCAGTTTTTAAGAGAAATGCAGGGGGACTGGCAGGAACACCAGTGATGTCATGAAAGAGAAGCAATACAAGATAATAGGATACTTTCTCATACAAGTAGATGGCAAAGCAGGCACATATCAGGAATATGAAGTAGTGCAGTAACAAACGCTTTAGCTCATCCCTTTCTGTACCTAGTGATCAGGCCATAGACCTCTTTAACACAGGTTCTGATCAGGTTAGCAGTGTGTTGCCTCATGGTTTTTGGGTAATCTAAATTAAATATATATATATATATATATATATATATATATATATATATATATATATTGTAATTATGAATATATTTAATTTAGGGGCGGAAGATATTTCATTCAGCGTACAGAATATAGTTCATTTAGCTTTCTAATATATGTCATTTGGCACAGAGGAAAGCCCATTGGCCCAGATTCACAAAAGAGATACGACGGCGTATCTCCTGATACGCCGTCATATCTCTGTTTTAGGGTCTTCCTAACAATGCGACTGATTCATAGAACCAGTTACGCACAGTTAGCCCTAAGATCCGACAGGTGTAATTGAATTACACTGTCGGATCTTAGGATGCAATACCTCGGCCGCCGCTGGGGGGAGTTTGCGTCGTAAACCAGCATCGGGTATGCAAATTAGTAGTTACGGCGATCCACAACGGTTTTTCGCGTTCGCTACGTCGCTGCTAGTCTAGTTTCCCGTCGCAAAGTTAGTCGTCGTTTTAGCTGCCCTAACTTTACACAGCCCACGTATGTGCTGTATAAAGTATGGCCGTCGTTTCCGCGTCGAAATTTAAATTTTTTTTGTTCTTGCGTAAGACATCCGGGAATACGAAAGTACGCTACGCATGTCGCCGTTCGAAAAAATGACGTCACTTCGCGCAAAGCACGGCGGGAATTTCAAAACGGAGCATGCGCAGTAGGTCCGGCGCGGGAGCGCGCCTAATTTAAATGGCACACGCCCCTTTGAATTACGCGGGCTTACGCCGGAGGCCGCCGGCGTAAGTTTTCATGCAAGTGCTTGGTGAATCAGGCACTTGCGATGAAAACTTGCGGCGGTGTAACGTATCTACGATACGTTACGCCGCTGCAGTTCTATGTGAATCTGGGCCATTGTTCTTACTAGACAATACGGAGCCATGGTGTTAAACTCACTTTCTGTCATTGACCCCATGCTGTGATGTGCACTGAAGATAGCCCCACCTGTAAATCTGGGAAAAGCCTATTTAATCTCCTGGCCGAATATAGTCAGCAGGAATTGCATGAAAGGGGGGCGGACTTATGTAGTAAGGCCTCCAATCCTCATCCTAGCTAGGCCAACCAATGAGACGTCAGCATAGTGAGATATACGCGAGAGGAGAGGAGAGGAGAAGGGAGCTCTCTTTATGGAAGCATGGCCTGAAGGATGGGTCTAAAGGGTAACTATGGTATAGGTCTGTCTTGCATGTAACAACTGCACACGCTTGTACTTGTAATATTTTAGAGGAATATGCTCTATATTTCTCCATGTAACTGTTTGTATTTTAACCTACTATTTCCTGCTTCGTCAAGTATGTGTGTTAGATTAGACTTTGTATAAACTCTAATAAAGGGTTTATTATATTGAAGCTTTCACTTCTGGTCAAAAGAACTCTTATTTAACTCTTATCATATCTTTATGATATTAAATCTTAAAATATAGATTTATTAGTTAACAAGTGGATACCATCAGCTAGAGGGAAGCCAGAACATCGACCCCTTGACTAACCGAGGACCTGTCACTTTACCAGGTACCACGCTTAATGTCTTGTTGCTTGTAGCTTGTTCCTTCAGTTGGTTACACATAGTAACTACACTACTCTTGATGTCTTCCCAAGTTAACAGTGAAACAGTGTTATTTCTTACCCTACATGTGATTTACAGACCCAGGTTCTTTGGAATATGCCAGAACCAACATGCACTCCTTTTACATAATTTCTGACCAGGCTCAAAATGGTTAATAAGACTTTACTGTAAAAATGCAGAATGACAGTACAAAATGAACAATGTCCTGTCCCTGATCCTAACTAAAATAATGTACAGACCCAGGCATACCACTGTGAGGCGAGAGTTCATAATGGCATTGTTCATGGCTGGATTGCTGTCCGTGATCCTGGCTTCTTGAGCATCACTCTTGCGCTCACAATTGTCCATGATACATCTGTACCTAATAGACAAATAGGAACAAACTGAGTGACTCTAAAGTATTATTCACCTCATCCTGATTATTAAAGGTAACAGAGAAAGAAAATTGGGATTATAGTGGTGCTTAAAATAATTAGTGCATAGAGAGAGTATATAAAAGATATTTTGGTTTCTTTATTTATACAAAAAGATAAACAAAGGGTTCAATTAAGATTGGTTATAGAGCATGTACTACATAAAATTGGTTCGCTGGTATTCCAACAGAAAGAAGGTGGTCACAGATGGATGTTCTATCCCTACATTTTTCGCCAGTGATGGCTTCCTCAGGGGACTGTTTGGGACCACCAAAATATAGCCCAGCTCTCCACCAGTCCCGAACCAGGAGACAGACAGATGGGGGGCCCCAGAAGAATGAATAAACCCCAGCCAGGGACCAGGCGAGAGAAGGCCGTGCACAGCCACAGGAGGTAAGTAAAGACCCAGTATGCTCAATACTACAAAATTAATGGTTCAGGGGCGACGGAAAGAATTGTATTGTGGAAGAGAGAGGGAAAATTGTCCCAACATTACACTGGAAATTCTCTATTCACTGCACAGGTTAGTTGAAAAGTACGGTCGCCCCTGTTATCCAGTACGGTCGCTGGAGTACTGCACAGGATAGTTGAAAAGTACGGTCGCCCCTGTTATCCAGTATGGTCGCTGGAGTACTGCACAGGATAGTTGAAAAGTACGGACACCTTTGTTATCCAGTATGGTCGCTGGAGTACTGCCTGGGATGGCTGCTCAAAAATTAACTGCACACACATTTTCAACCTGCTCACAGGAGGAGTAAAAAAAAATAAAAAATTGAGGGACATAGGAGGAAGAAGAAAAGGCATTTGGGTATGTGGTGCTCATTTGTGGTGGTAAAAATAAGAAACATTCTCTATCTTAAAAGAGATGTGCTAAACACAATAATACTGAATGCAAATCCAGCAAAAAATGTTCTCTTTAATTTAAAGTTTACAAAAAACTTTTACATGCCTGGCAACAAGCTGTTTTAAATTGGGAAGGATAGAAAATAACACATTTACCAAACTGAAATTGCTGAAATATTGCAGATTTAAAAACAGAAAAATAAACTATTTCAGTAAGAAAGGTGGTGATTTTGAAGAACAACTGTCAATCTCTGAAACCAACAAAAGTCAATACAAAAAGGAACACAAATTGTATTTATGTTTTTATATATTAAAAAGTTCAGGCAACAAAAAGTTGCTATAAGAAAGTATAGTCAACCTCTTGTGCTCCCTCTGATTGATTGTTCCCAAGCTAGGAGTGAGTTTCCTAAGAATGAAAGTGAATGGGTGCTATTGATTGTAAGCATTATTTTACAGTTTTGCAGGGCATATTAGCACTTCTTGCTCAGGAAACTCAGTCACTATAATTTGTTTAAAAATGGGGAGAGCAAGCAGTGGGACTTTAAATGAAGCACACAGCAGCAAAATGGGAAGTCAAGCGACTGTGAAAATTATGTTTATTTATAATGTACCTTCACATATAGCATGTTTTGGGCATAAAGCCTCTAAACTATAACCCATGCTCTAGATCAGGGGTATGCAACTTTCTAAATAAAGGGCCAGTTTACGGTCCTTGAGACTTTAGGGGGTCGGCCTGTGGCCATTGGAATTAAAAATGTCCTGGCATCCTTGAGAGAGAACAATGCCCCATCTTTGGTTTCAGTGACAGGAATTGTGCTCCATCGTTGGTGTCATTGGGTGGGAAGAACCATGCATCACTGTTCGTGTCACTGGGAGGAATTGTGCCTCATCATTGGTGTGATTAGGAAGAACTTTGCCCCATAGTTGGTGTCACCAGGAGGACTTGTGCCCCATAGTTAGTGTCAATGGGGTGTAAATATTGCCCAAAGGGTCAGATAAAAGCAAGCAAAGGGCCGCAGTTGGAGACTACTGCTCTTGATGTCAGTACAGATAGCCAGTTATGTTTTTGGGAAGTTAGAAAGGCTACTGTAAAAAAATTGAGATTAAATGAATACTAAATGCTTGTCAATCCCACCCATGATTTATATGTATCTAGTGATTCTGGAAAGGTTCTTATATAAAACCTGTCAGTTATGGCATAGTGTAACAAAAGTTTTAAAATGTAACCTTAATGTGAAATGTGTGCTTGCTTTAATTTGTATAGATGCTCAATTCTTGATGGAACACAAGATAAACAGTGTACAGGGGGTCGGCAGGGTAGGGTAGCAGGATCAGCTTCCAGACTTTATTGGCAAAGCTTATTTGAACAAGCTGAGGTTAGAAGCTGATTGGTCTATATACAGACGTGAGCCTGATTTTGCACTCTCCAGCATTAGTAAATAAAGTCTTTGGAGTAAGCAGGGAGAGCATAGGAGATCTCTGGGCCAAAGTACAGGTGATCAGCAGGGCAGAGTACAAGTGGTCAGCAGGGCAGAGCAGAGAGGTCAGCCAAACAATATACAGGGGGTCAGGCACAGTACATTACAGGTGTGCAGAAGAGCACAGTACAAGGGATCAAGAGGGCACAGTACAGATGGCCAAGAGCGCACATATAGGTTCTGCACACTACCCATACCCCCCAAAAACAACCACCTAAGAGCCTTAAAGAGTGTACTTAAACAATTTTTTTGGCAGTCCAACCGCCCCCCATTTCTCCCATGCTCACCTTATTAAACACAGAACTACAGGTGGGATGGAAGATATAGATCTCCAAGATTATTTCCATGTGTCAATGCTTACACAACTCAAACACTGGTTCTCTCCCTCCCCTGATATTCTCTGGTGGGAAATAGAGGCACCCATAAGTCCTTGCTCGGAACTTAACTCCCTTATCCTTACAGATACCCTGAACCCCTATTCTCTAAATCAACTTCCACCTACAATACAAGCCTCACTACTGGCATGGAGAGCGTTAAGGAAAGCACATAGCTCTACACAATTCAATATCCCTCTGCCTATTACTATTTTAGAAAATGTAATCACAAACATTTCCCACTTTCTCAAAACTTCTTTGAAAATGTAACTTTCTGTCCACTCTATGACATGGAAATTCCTTAACTCACCCCCAATCCAACCCAAAGACATATCCATATTCTATAATTTATTTATTTAAGATAAACTCACTTCCACTAAGTCATCCCCTTACCAAAAATGGGAACTAGATATTGGCAAGTCATATACTTCTGCTCAATGGACCTTTGCATTCAAATCAATATACAAAGCCTCTCACTGCATTAACCATTGGGAATTATCCCCAAGAAAATGCACTATGGTTGTATCTTACCCTTCATCATATCTCTAAACAGTATATTTTGGATCTGTAAGCACCTCTTCAGCTTCTAACAGATTATTTTCCAGGTAATTTCTGCCATTACTGGTGTCCTTACATCTCCAGATCCTGGCCTTGCAATCCTTAATCTTGGCATGGATACATTTCCTCCCATGTGCCATATCATAGTTACCCACATCCTATTGGCAGCTAGACTGCTTGTAGCAAGAAGGTGGAAGTTTGATACAGAACCAAACCTGTCGGAAACCTTTGAGATTGTAAAATTGCATCATAGATATGATCCCCCTATCAAATTGCACCTCATGTTCATTTGCTAGGTGTAATGATCAATTGGGGTGCCTTACATTAGCCACTGTACAGAAAGGAGATGGCAATATAATTAATTGTTACTGAGCTGTGCTCTGTTTTTGTCTTTTAGTAATCTCTGGGACGTAAAAGCACTGTATCATGGGACACAAACACACTCAGTATGATCAGAACTGAAGGTGAATGGTAAACTTATCCCATACTTAGAATATGATGGAACCCTATTAATAAATGTATATTGATTGCATAAACTACTTCTTTTGTCCAAGAATCCACAAATCTAGGTGTGTGTATATGTAAATGCTCCTATAGTGATTGGAATGTATTCACATACTGTATACACTTAGCCTAATTAACACTGTCATTGCTTGCATGCTATCAACAGGTAGATCACACTGCAACCCTTGTGGAATTCATGAGGAATCCTAGGGATCCAAAGAACCCTGGTTGAGAAACCCCCACCCAAAACATTGAATGAGTTTTACTGTTGCCCGGTCATCCCCTTCAACTATCCCCCTTATTACAGATGTAGCCCTCTTTTGGGGGGTTATGAGAAATGGCCCTCTCCAAACAGGATATTATGCTAAACCTGTAGGTAAATAAGAGAAGTAGAACTTTGCTAAATGGAGGAGTGGGTTTGATAATAAAGTGAGCAGGCCCTCTATGAACAGTAATCTAATCAAAGTAATTGGGAGCAGATGAACTACTGCAACCACTATATGATAATAACCATACGTATATAGAAGCACTTAAGTATGTGAATAATACAAACAATATAAGAAAAGATTAATAGTATATACATTACAAAAAAACAAACGAAATCTGCGCTATCGTGACAGTGAGCAGCTACAAACAATCCAGTAAACAAAAGAAAGCAAAAAGCAAAATACAAAAAAAGTAGCGCTAAATTGATAAGAAGACACTGATTGTCTGGGTCAGACACCAAATGAACAGTGTAACTGAATATAAGTCCATATGCATAAATTAAACTTGATAGATGAATGAGTGCAAAAAAGTTCCAAACCCACGGTGATTCTCAATGAACTTGAACGTGCAGTATCAATACCCGCCACCAGAGGGGGAGGCTTACCAGATATATTGAACCCAGGTGAGCCTACGAGGGTCAATAAGGCTGAATGTATGTAGATGGAAGATACATCAGCAAGGAACCGAGTATGCAATCGACAGGATGCAATGAAGTCTTCAAATTCGATTAATAAAACAGGACATCAATGTAGAAATGTGCATGGCAGCAGTAGAGTCCCGACTCCACTGGTGCCACCATGTTTAAATATAAAATATGACCCCCACCAAGGTACTTCCCCGGGAGCTCGTCCAATCAGTGTGCACTTCCGAGTCAACCCTAACACAGATAGAACGAGCCTTTAAATGAATGTTTGCCTGGATAGAACTTCATTTTTTGGTGTGCCATCATTTAAATGCAGAATATATTATGCCTTGATGGCATGATTTAGAGGACAAGGGTACAGCTAGGCATGTCACTGTGAGCAGTAAATCTGGGACCAGTGGATGGTCAGGAGATTTCTAGGATAAATCCATAAGACTTTACCACCAGGCAATATATCCAGGTCATAAGGGAATTATAGTGGATCAATGGAAATAAATGTAGACCAGGCAGCATAGGGTTTCATAGGGCATATGACCAATCAGGAGTAAGCTGGAAAAGCATAAACCAAAGCAATGGGACTTTGTTGTAGAGGTGCATATGAATATACATGTACTGATTGGCAGGCACCTCTGCACATGCATAAAACAGGGTGGAGTTAAACATGTGCGCTCATAAAGAAGTGATGTAGCATCTAGTAAGAAGATTAATGGGACATTCCTGACGACAACTCAATACAACATAAAAAATTTACAGCATACCTTAGCTCTGAAAACTGAAAGTCAACATTGTCCATCACAAAGGAAAAAAGTTTAGTAAACCATTGAAATGTTTGGTGAGACACAATAGCAGTCTTTAACGCATTTAGTAAGGGGACGCCAAAATGTGCAATACCAAAGCTTTTATTCCCAATCATTTCACCTTAATTATATTACATTTTCATTCAGCATAAAATTAATCTCACTTCACTCTGTGAACTGGCAGATATTTTGACTGCTTGCACATTTGCTAATGAAGCAGAGAAGTAAATATGGTGGCATGTAATTTATATCCTTCCCCTTTACAATTAATTCTTCTCTGTATTGCATGTTTTGTATTCATGGATGTGGATACATAACAAAGCAACAAACACAGAACACCTGGAAGCTGAATTCTCGAATGAGAAATATTGGCAGATTACATTTCTATGAGGTAAAACCACTGAAAAGCAAAGCCACCGCACCTGCCAATAGGCTACAAAATAGTTTACATTCATGTAACCATGCCAGGTCAGTGGGCTCTGCCTAGGTATTTTATTGTTCACGCTGATTTTATAGGTTGCCGTGGTCCATACCTGCAGGAATTCTAAGGTATTGTATGTAAACATCTACTGAGGAAGTGTATTGTTAAAACAGCTTAGCTATTTTCATATATCCTGGCAGATCAGCATGTTTGCAATTATAACATTTTACATTTTCAATTTATTTTCTTGTCCTTTGAGAACTGTATTCAATATTGAGAATGCAGCATCACATACACCTTTTGGCTCATATACACCTAATAACTATTAAAGAGAAATAGGGCTAGATTCAGGTAGGGGGACGTACATTTGTGCAGGTGTAGCGTATGTTATTTACGCTACGCCGCCGCAACTTACAGGGGCAAGTGCAGTATTCACAAAGCACTTGCTCCGTAAGTTGCGGCGGCGTAGCGTAAATGGGGCCGGCGTAAGCGCACCTAATTCAAATGAGTATGAGGGGGGGGTGTTTTATGTAAATGGGTGGTGGCCCAACGTGATTGACGTTTTTCCCCGAAAGGCGCATGAGCCGTCCGTAGAATTTCACCGTGTGCATTGCTCCAAAGTACGCCGCAAGGACGTCATTGGTTTCGACGTGAACGTAAATTACGTCCAGCCCTATTCGCGAATGACTTACGCAAACAACGTAAAAAATTCAAAATTCGACGCAGGAACGACGTCCATAATAGCAGGAGCAACCTTACGCCGAAAAAGCCTAACGTAAACAACGTAAAAAAATAGCGCCGGGCGTACGTAAATTTGTGAATCGGCGTATCTAGGTCATTTGCATATTCTAAGACGAAAA
Source organism: Rana temporaria (assembly GCF_905171775.1). Taxonomy (NCBI): domain Eukaryota; kingdom Metazoa; phylum Chordata; class Amphibia; order Anura; family Ranidae; genus Rana; species Rana temporaria. The sequence goes on along the minus strand of NC_053498.1, from coordinate 113,851,103 downwards.
GGACGGAAGCGCCACCTAGCGGCCAGCGTAAATATGCACCCTAAGATACGACGGTGTAAGAGACTTACGCCAGTCGGATCTTAGGCTAATGTCGGCGTATCTTGCTTTCTGAATACAGAAAGAAGATACGCCGGCACAGCTTTGAATTTACGTGGCGTATCTATAGATACGCCGGCGTAATTCAATGCTGAATCTAGCCCAAAGTGTATATAGGCGCTCAGAACCTGAAACAAGCAGCTGTACACTATACCCAGATACCAGGCACATAGAACATATATAATCAAAGGGCAGCGCTAAATGTGCAATTACATCAATTAAAGTGTGAAAGTGCTATAAAGTGCATAAATCAATATAATCAGTATATTCAAATGGGAAATAATCAAACTAAAGTCCATAAAAAAAAGTCCCGTAGAACAATCCAAAGATCTGCTGATGATAAAGGATCCATGTTGTAGGTATGAAATAGAAGAGTCACCAGCATGTCACCTTCCACACAAAGACAGTTGAAGGCTTACCAGAGAGCCAGTGACCGCCTACTCAGGGGGTCAGACAGGGCTCAATTAGATCTCATATCCACTCAATAGGAACCTGTGCATCCTCTCGGATAGCCACAATGGGTATACAATGGAGAATTCCCAAATACGCCAGGAAGCAACTTCCAGAAACACTCCGTAATACTCAATGCCATAGTACATGAAAAACATTAAATTTCACATAGCGCAAGACTGTAGAAGTTTCACATTTAATAAAATCATAGTGCACTTACATGAAAATGGCATAAAAAGCATGTATATACATCATATCCAATGCTGATCAGTTTCACTTGTGTAAAATGCCCGAACTTCGGTCGCGCATGCACAGTAGCGTGTGTACAACTCCTTCCGATGCGTTTTATCCTACGTGACATCATCAGGAGAATAGGTCATATACACCCAATAACTACTACAATGTAGATCCATTGTCAATCATGACGCTTGCTGCACAGCTGACCTGAAAAAGAAAAATTATGCTCAGCCCACTGTGAAGGCAATCCACTGAATGGTTGGCTTGCCGTTTGACAGTTCTTATATAGGTAAGGGCGGGGCCACCTGGTGACATCACCAACCCAGCATGCCGTTGGTGCATACCCCATACTCATTCACATGGGGGCCGGGATTTGGGGACCCGCTTTAACGGGGGCTTCTAGATTTCGATAAGCCCCCTGTCCGCAGACCCACACAACTACAGCCCAGGGTTGTGGGGAAGAGACCCTTGTCCTCGTCAACATGGGGACAAGTAGATTTGGATCAGGGAGCAGAGCCGAACAGTTCGCCCAATGCTAGTTATTAGGATGAAGAAAGAAGGAGTGATAACATCAGCCTATTGCATTAGGGTGTGCACCCCAAAGCTTAAAAATACATGCCTTTCTCTGCAGCCTCAGCTACAGAGGGCAGTGAACAAATGGGGAGTGCTCTGTGCTGAGTTGCTTCCTGTTCATTCACAAACTGAAGCATAGTAAACACAGTTTACTGTGCTTCAGTTATGCATAGACACAGTGAGAGAATGTGTTCACTGTGTTCGTTTAGAAAAGGAAAGGGCCAGTAAATATATTTACTAGCCCCTTCCCCAGCTCTCCACCCTGAAACCTTCCCTGCAGCACCCAGGGTAAGAGGAGAGGAGGGAAGCCAGCAGCACTGCAGGGCCAACAAGAGGGGAAGGCCGGGTAGTAGAGGATGCAATTGGATAGCAATTAGGGTGTGCTGAGACACACCTGGGACACCCCCTACACATGACTGTGTTGGTCCTCCATAGATACAGTGTGGTGAGTGAACATTGTAACCCTAGGCAAGGAAGAGTTTTCTCTGGTAGATGTGTAGTAGGACTGGACTGGTGATGGTCAAGGAGCATTGTATATGCAGCCAACACATTCAGGTGGTTAAGGCACTCCCCCTTCATGGTTCAAACATATATACACTCTTTAAGCACATACGATATACACAAACACTGTATATATTTATATACAAACACAATCACTTGCCCTTCTGGTGACATGGCTGTATGTCCTTTAGCCACTCCTGTTGATGGGATAGTGTTAGAGTGGCGTGACATTCTGTGACCTGCTTAAGTATGCCGTGCTCATGCCTGTAAGGAAAAAAAATGTGGTTACGTGAAAACAACATGTATTGCATTACAGGCAACACACATGCAAAATAAAGCCTTGAAGGGCTGAAACGGGTTAGTATTGGCTCTGTTTGGAACATGTGTACTCTTTGGACGAAATAAAGAGAAATATTATTCATCGCACACAACAAAAAACAAAATTGCCCATGGAACTTTTAAGGAGCACACCTCAAGTAAAATGTATACATGATTTATTTAACACACATTTAAAAACAATAATTAATACAGAAAAAAACTAAGAAGACATATTAAATATCAGCATATAAATAAATTTTGCATTTTTGTCATAGACCTTTCCATGAGATCTGAAAGTATCATGCAGATGACTATCAATAGTCTAGAATAGCTGTACTAGGTCTCGACATGTTTCACTAGAGGAGTCTTGCTTCTTCGGGAGAAGCGCAAATAGATGCGATTAATAGAGGACTGGCCTACTAGCTCGTATAGATGACTCTTTTGAATAATCAAAAAATGAATGAAAAATGGGTGATTATACTACCCTAAACTTGTAAAAGAGATTTCAAAAGTAGAATGTCCATAAGAATAGATAGATACATGCATACACTGCCAACTGTGCCACAAAGCTTCTTTCCCCAGGGACCTATGAAAGGGAGGGGAGATGGAAACCAGTGGGAAGCCGCAATGGAGCGTTAGATGTAAATCCCAAACTGGGAATGCCCGAACGCTGTGAGGGAGACGCACAAACACAACGGTGACCGTTATCTGGAATATTATTCATCCTCATCTGATTACCGACTTTATCTACGTGGAAAATCACAGGCAACAGAAAACATGCCCATCAGCAGCATAAGGACCCAGGAAACCAGACAAGAGATGTGGGTAAATACCCCAAGCAACCTGCCCAATGCCAAAGCCACAAATTCTCTTGAGGAGGTTTTCGGGGGACCTCATATTTCTTCCCCTGTATTGAGGAGATTTCCCTTTATTTCCTTATCAGAACAACAGAATAGGGTATAGGGTAGGAATAGGGTATTTCTGCAAATTTAAAGAATTTCCCTTTTAGATGGTTGACATCTTAAAGTGGTTGTAAACCCTCTCTGATCACTTGCACCTACAGGTAAGCCTAGATTAAGGCTTACCTGTAGGTGCAAGAAATATCTCCTTAGCCTACACGGTTAAGGAGATATTTGCAGAGAAAAATGCACCAATGTCTACGGCACATGCGCGCCACAGACATCGCTGCAGGCGCACTGAGAATGCCAGTTTTTAGAATGGATAATGCCGGCTTTGACGGCTCCCGCGCGCATGCGCGGAGTGACGTCATCGCCGCTCCGGCCAATCACAGCACCGGAGCGCGATACCCGGAAGTAACCTCCGGGAGAGATGTCTGCGGCCGGAGGGGGACACGAGGACGGCTTTGTGGGCTTCGATCTAAGGTAAGTAATTCATAATGAGCTAGTATGCTAGTCATACTAGCTCATTATGCCTTTGTCTTGCAGGTTTTTATATTTTTTATAATTTTTTGGGTGTTTACAACCACTTTAACAAGTGTCCCTATTCAAATATGTCACCTCTATTCCTGTTAAATTTTGGACTTTCCATGCCTTTTTGCACTAAAGACACGAGCCACCCCTACTAATCTTCCCAGCAGGAACACAGACAGCAATTCAAACATGGCTGGGGTTTTAATCCTGAAACTAGCAATGTTTTGGCAATAGATACAGTACACAAATCTGATGCACCTTTTATGAAAGTAGGGGTGCCTAGTCTGTGATTTAGAACTTATCGGAATGTGCATACAGAGCCTCTAAACAGAAAATTATACATTGCATTGAGATAGTGTTTTTAAATCGTTTAGTTCCAGAGCAGTGGTGCATCAACATCTGAGAGTCAGATCAAAAGGCAGATGATGAGACAGTACAAAAAATGCTAAAAATTGTTACTACACATAATTAAAGAACTAATAATGTAGAGCCTATAACCCTGCAATCAGTGCCGATCCTGACCTCCCTGGGGCCCTAAGCAAAATTACGTATCATATTAAAGTTGAGAAGCTGAGGGGGGGGGGGTTGGCGAAAATGACATGTCACATTAAAGTTGAGAAGCGGGGGCTGCCGACAGTGACATTAAAGATTAAAGTTAAGAAGCGGGAGGAGGGGGTGTTCTACTGTCAGAGATTACATTGTACATTAAAGTGAGAAGCAGGGGGGTGCTGACTTCTTACCTCTTCTCCCATGCAGCCAGCGAGTTAAGAAGCGGGGTGAGGGGCCGGAAATGACTTCACACCAGGCAGGGCCTCTAGTAATTTGGGGGGCCCTCCGCAGCTTTGCGAGGCCCTAAGCGGCTTGCAAAGTGAGCCTATAGGGCGGATCGGCCCTGCCTGCAATAGATGTGAGGACACCGAGGGACAATCCACTGCTGGAGTGTAGGTAAAAGTCATTTTCCTGATCCCTAAACAGAAACAAGCATTTTTTTTAATGTACAGTCACATTGCCATGATCTTTTTTTTCTTCTGTTGTATTGCAACATATTGTATATCTGGCACTTAAAGTCAGACCTAAAGAATCCATGATCTCTGTTTATTGCCATACTTATAATGGTTTGTCACTTAGACAGGGCTCAGTAGAATTTAGACCCAGTTAATATCATTTTTATTGCACACTTAATCACGGCAAAGGGGAAAAATTGAGATACTACAAATGCCTTTATTTCATTTGCTTAATGGAGTCCAGGAAAGAAACTTTGCTTACTATAATGTATTTTCCTAAACTAAATTATATTTCAGTAAAGTGTGAGCATCATGCCATTAGTGACTAAAAGAATAGAGTGGATGTAGCACATAATGCTCAACTGTAATGTTATAACAGAAGCACCAATGCACAGACAAGATGAAGAACAATGAGTCAGATTTATTAATAGCATCTGTATACACACCTTAATGTTTTGTGCTGAGAAGAAAATATCAATCATAAACCAAAAAAAATCTGTAGGAACTATGCATTTACCTATTAAAGATAATGTTACGCCACTATGTCATATTCCAGATATGTGTATGTTGTATAGAGATGGGCCGAACGACCCTGTTCTGTTTGCGGCAGAACTTTCGAACACCGCAACAGTTTGGAACCAAGTAACGAACCCCATTGAAGTCTATGGGACCCAAACTGAAAAAATCTGTGACTATTTTGAAGGTTCATATGCAAGCAATTGGGCATACAATGGTTATGGAGGTCCGGGTACTGCCCTGGGGGACATGAAACAATGATTTTTTTGTAAAAAAAACATCATTTTTAAATGAGCAGTGATTTACTGATGCTTAAAGCGAAACCATTAAAATGAGAAATAAAAATGAAAAATTTCCTAAAATATAGTGCCTGGGGGGTCCCTTTAGTCTGCATGTAATGTGGCACATTTGTACCGTGTATAGAGCTTGCTGCAGCAATAATTACTTTCATAAAGCCAAACAAATTAAATTTTCCATTCAAGCTTTCTTTAATTAATAAACAACTGCTGGGGGGACAGTCTGCATGATGAGGCAACAATTTAGTGCACTTGGAACAAGATTAGAGATTTTTTTGGTATACTATATTTATATTCTGGTGTCTCTTTTGCAGACTTTTGATATAAGTAACAGCAGCGGAAAAAATTGCCGCTATAGGGGTACTCTTGATGAAAGAAAGAATTGGCCTTGCTGTCAAAAATTGGAATGATATGCACCTGTCAAACAGGTGGGGATAAATTGGTCTTCGGGGGTCCATGGTGCCTTCACACCATAACCCTATCGAGGTACTCTTGCTGTCAAAAATTGCAATGATTGGGGGGGGGGGGGGGATCGGTGGGCGTGGCTACTGTGTTGCGAGATGGCAGCCTAAATCAGGAGCTCTGCTTCAGGGGAAAAACTACAATTGTGGTGATCCTGACCACCCAAACAGTCATCAGACTGTCTCCAAGGGGGCCCCAACCTCGTAGCCATGACTTGAAAGAGGAAAGAGACCCACCAACCTAAAACAACTCCCACATTTCTTCCCACCGGTGGAACGGGAGGGGACCCAAGATGGCGCTGACGGCAGCTTGCCGGTTGCCTCCATCAGCTCTCCCAGGCCTATCAGAGCCCTCGCTCACAGGCAGGCTCCCATAGAAACTTACCAAGCATCTCTACACCCTGCTGCCAAATCCAATCCCAGACTGGATGCTGACTCTCCAACTGCAGAGCTACTCAAAGGGCACACCTCCCTGGATGACACAAGGGAACTGAAAGACTTCATTAACTCTTTCCCTACTGCCAGTCAGCCTATCTCAGACACAACATTGAAAGATATGCTGATCTCCCTTCGCAGCTCTCTCCACTCAGACAAGATGACCTGTATGCAAAGCTTTAAAACTGATATAGGAGAGCTGGGAGGCAAGGTTGATAATGTGGAGAGAAAAATGGGAGAGTACGCTTTGATCTAAACCATTCTATTGTAGCTCTGGCTGTATGTTTAGGGTCGCTGTCCTGCTGAAAGTTGAACCTCTGCCCAATTCCAAAGTCTTTTGTAGACTCTAAGGCCTCGTACAGACGGGCAAACATGTACGATGAAAACAGTCCGCCGGACCGTTTTCAGCGTACATGTCCGCCCGGAGATTTCTGTATTTCATACAGAAATCCGCGCGTACACGATACGCGGTGATGAGGCCACGCCGTCGCCGCAAAAATGACGTGGCGACGTGCGCGGCCCTGGCAGTTTAATGCTTCCATGCATGCGTCGAAGTCCTTCGACGCATGCGAGGGATGGCGGTCGCTCGGACATGTACGGTAAGTCTGTACAGACAACCGAACATGTCCGACGGACAGGATTCCAGCGGGCATGTTTCTAAACAAGTTTAGAAACATTTGCCCGCTCGAAAAAGGCCCGGCGGGCAAATGTACGCTGGAATCCTGTCCGCTCGGCTGTACAGACGACCGAACATGTCTGCTGAAACTGGTCCACGGACCAGTTTAAGCAAACATGTTCGGTCGTGTGTACGGGGCCTAATAGGTTTTCTTCTAAGATTGCCCTGTATTTGGCTCCATCCATCTTCCCATCAACTCTGACCAGCTTCCCTGCCCCTGCTAAAGAAAAGCATCCTCACAACATGATGCTGCCACCACCATGTTTCATGGTGGGCATGGTGTGTTCAGGGTGATGTGCAGTGTTAGTTTTCCGCCACACATAGCGTTTTTGCTTTTAGGCCCGCTATATTGTGCCGACTCCCCCAACAGATACAGCAAACAACACCACTACACCAGTACTAATTTACCAAATCAAAACCAGTACGTTATCTGCTGGGACAACATAAGTACTATACTGACACAAACCAAATCCTAAGTAGGGGCACAATCAGCACCATACTGCTTTAAGTACTAACACAAGCACAAACATACCTGCAGAGACACAATTAGAACTATATTGACACAAGTCCCAACATGCCTGCAGAGACACAATCAATACTATAGCTCCCCAACCTGGCCAGAATCATGTCTGCAAACACACAGTCAGTACCGTGCTGACACAACCATAAACAGGGCAGTAGAAGCAGAATCAGTATTGTTCTAACACAATAGGAATCACTGTCAAGACAGAATCAGTACCAAAGGGATTGTATCACTTCAGGCAAATAATCAGGTCTCAACTGCTATAAATCAAGCCATGTGCCAGCCCTGGTCCAGAGCCAAAAGATGCAGAATGATGAAGAAAAGGGTGGTGGCACTTCCAGCATAAAATGATTATTTTATTGAAATTCCATTAAAAACGAAGACATAACAGCCAACTAAAAAAAATTCAGCAAATGTGTTTCACTCACCTGATGCAATGACTAAGCACAGGTGTTTGAAACACAGTTGCCACATTTTTTGAGTTGGCTGCATGTCATGTCCTAATTTTTGTTGGAATTTCAATAAAATAATAATTTTATGCTGGAAGTGCCGCCACCCTTGTCTTCATTATTCAGAATCAGTACCATATTGGCACAATCAGAAACATATCTGGTAAAGACAGAACAAGTATTTCACTCACATAACCATAAGACACACCCACAAAGATGCAATTAGTACCATAATGACGCAAGAGTAACAGGTCAGCAGAAGCACAATTAATACTAAACTTACTCAACGAAAAACAATCACTAACATACTGACACATCCAGAAACATATCATCAGACACAATCACTACCAGACGGATTCAACCAGAGACATGCCCTCTGAGACACAATCACTATCATACTGACACAACCAGACACATGTTTTCAAAGACACAATCACTATCATACTGATACAACCAGAAATGTCTTCAGAGACACATTCACTACCATACTAATACAACCAGAAACATAGCTTCAGAGACACTATCACTACCATACTGATACAACCAGAAACATAGCTTCAGAGACACTATCACTACCATACTGATACAACCAAAAACATGTTCTCAGAGACACAATCACTATCATACTGATACAACCAGAAACATATACTCTGAGATTAAATTACTACCATACTGATACAACCAGAAACATGTTCTAAGAAACACAATCACTATCATACTGACACAACCAGAAACATGTCCTCAGAGACACAATCACTTCCATAATGATACAGTCAGAAACATATCCTCTGAGACACAATCACTATCATACTGATACAACCAGAAACATCCTCAGAGACACAATCACTACCATACTGATACAACCAGAAACATGTCCTCAGAAACACAATCACTATCATACTGACACAACCAAAAACATGTTTTTAAAGACACAATCAGTAATCCCTACTATACTGATACAACCAGAAATATGTCCTCAGAGACTCAATCACTTCTATACCGATACAATCAGAAACATATCCTCAGAGAAACAACCACTAACATACTGATACAATCAGAAACATGTCTTGAGAGACACAATCACTATCATAATGATACAACCAAAAACATGTCCTGAGAGACACAATCACTATCATGTTGATACAGTTGGAAACATATTCTCAAAGACACAATCACTATCACACTGATTAATTTAGAAATGTGTCCAAAGCAACACAATCAGTACCATACGGACACACAATCAGTACTGTTCTAACATGCATCCTATGAGGCCTAGTAGCAAATCCGGACCTTATTACATGTTTGGGCTTTCCATGGAGTGCTTTACCCTACCAATAAATTGTCCAGAACACACTCAAAAGTCACCCAAGAACTGCCACTGGATGCTTTTCTTCTGCCTGGCAGCAATTGTGTAGAATCAGTCCAAGCTTTAAGGTGCATACAGGGGGAAAAGTGACTTGCTTAAAGGGTTTGTAAAGGTAAAAATGTTTTTCCCTAAATAGCTTCCTTTACCTTAGTGCAGTCCTCCTTTACTTACCTCATCCTTCCATTTTGCTTTTAAATGTCCTTATTTCTTCTGAGAAATCCTCACTTCCTGTTCTTCGGTCTATAACTACACACCGTAATGCAAGGCTTTCTCCCTGGTGTGGAAAAAGCCTCTTGAGGGGGAAGGGGGTGAGCAGGCAAGTCAGGACACTCTCTACTTTGCAGATAGAGAAAGGAGCTGTGTGTTAGTGGGCGTCATGACACTCCTGCTCGCCCCCTCCCCCCTAAAGAGGCTTTCTCCACACCAGGGAGAAAGCCTTGCATTACTGTGTGTAGTTACAGACAGAAGAACAGGAGGTGAGGACTTCTCAGAAGAAATAAGGACATTTAAAAGCAAAATCGAAGGATAAGGTAAGTAAAGGAGGACTGCACTAAGGTCAAGGAGGCTATTTAGGGAAAAACATTTTTACCTTTACAAACCCTTTAATGATTTAGTATTCTGCTCAAACATATATATAATACAGCATCTCGCCTCATTCCCTCTTGTTAGCGATCATGGAATCTGAAAATCCCTTTTGCTTACCTGTCTGTAATGCAGGAGAAAAACTCACAAACAGATCCCTTAGCTTGATATCATTGTTATTGAACTAAGAAGCTTCTCACGGCTACCAATCCCATTCAAAGCCACCTGTCTTGCAGTTTGGATCTGATTAGTTACAAATCACTGGGGCACAGGCTTCAGAGAGCATAAACCTCTAAGACACAGAAGAGGAGCTGTCTACAATCTGTCTGCAGTGGATAAGGGAGAGCTCAGAATCAGGCATATTGTGAGATTTTTTAGCACACCTGCAATGTCTACTGGATAGCAACAGTAGTTCACTGATTGGTTTCTCTTGTCTGGATTTGCACTTTAATCTCTGTTCATAATTACTATAATGAATCTTGCCCAGTACATTACAAAATGTTATTTTATTATTATTAGTATGATTGGAGTGACTGCATTAAGTGATGAATATTTTTTTTATTTTTTATGTATTAATAGAAACAAAATAAATTGACAGTACATGAACAGATCTCACAGGTGCCTTTCTTCCTTAAAATGGCATTCCTATCTGTTGTATATCTAGTAGTAAACAACAAATGCAGCGCTCAATGGAACCAGTGAAAAAAATAACTTTTGCAAATTGTGTGCTCAATCAAGTTCATTTATTGGATGCACGCTTGAATTAAAAAAAAATAGATGATCAAGATAAACATAATAAAGGAAAGCTCATTATCATTGTTGAAGTACTCCGAAACTTATGCCACATACTTATGCCACGTACCCACGATTGGTTCATCCGATGAAAACGGACCGATGTTTTTTTTATCAGATATCCGATGAAACGGACTTTCATCAGTCTTGCCTACACACCATCAGTTAAACATGTGTTTGTGTCAGAACGCGGTGACAAACGTACGACGTGTAGAGAAAAATGAAGTTCAATGCTTCCAAGCACGCGTCGACTTGATTCTGGGCATGCGTGGATTTTTAAGTGATGGACTTGCCCACAGACGATCGTTTTTTTTTCCTCTTTTTTCTCTTTTACTTCATTTTGTCACCCCTTAGTGTTCTATTGTTTTTCTAAAGCCTGGTTATTTCCACTTCCTCCTACTGTCACATATTTAGTCATGGGTCCAGGGCTTAAACTTGAACGGGGTGACTTTGCCACTGCTCCTTCTCTTCCTGATCTTCCCCTCATGCTGCCTATCATTATAAACAAAAAAATATATTCTGGGGGGGGGGGTAGGCCCTCTCTACTGCTATTCTGCTTGAAGATATCTATTTTCCCTTAGTTCTGGTACTTTTGTTTTATTCCCCTTTTCTTCTCTTTTTTTTCTTCCTTTGTTGTAACGACCAACAGTCTCTCTCCGATAGAACACATTTTCAGATCAATTCAACTCATTTATATCCAGAAAAGTTAGTACAAGAATTAGTTCAATTCTAAGTGTTCCCAAGAGCTGGAAAGAGAAAAAAAAAAGTTCTGGGCCGATGTACTGGGGGAGATGCTCACCAACTATCTCCATTTTCCTATCTCCCCTTACCTGGCCCCTTGGTCTTCCATTCCAGAGTGTAGTAAGAGTTGCTGTTCCAAGCTGCTGTTTTATATATTTGAATCAAATTTTGTTACAGGTTGCGCGCAAAAGGAGAAAAAAAGTTTTGCAATCCCCCAAATCCACCTTACTATTTTCACTAAAGATGTTAGAGGGAGCTTCACTTATACAGTAGGGGGTGGAGGTGTGGGCTATTTCTGCATCGATATTTCTGGGCACACTCATCAGTCTTGCCCTCCCTTCACCTCCTATTGTTCCCATTCGGCTCCCCCGAATCCTTTCAGCTATTTTTCAGCCACTCTCGGTAGGGACGCCTCAATTCTCCGCGGCCTTCGGCTGTTTTCGGCCGCTCTCAGCAGGGCGCCACAGTCTTCAGCCGTTTTCGGCTTTTTCCGGCTATTCCCAGCCGCTATTCTCGGCAGAGCCCCACAGTCTCCCCCTCCACTTCCTCGACGGCATGCGTTTCACCAGTCGGAAGCTCAAGCCAGATTGCCGGTTGTGAAATAGGGAGTACACGTGACCAGGCTGCGCCGCAACGTACGTTTCGTAAATTTAACGTCTTCAAGCACGCCGTTGAGGAGGTGGAGGAACCACAAGTGCTTTTCCTTACGAGTCTGCAGCCCCAGTGCCGGGTTGGGCACCATTTAATGTAAGCGGCCATTTGGCCTTTTTTGTTCTGTCATTTTATTATTTTATTAAATGGTTTGCACTATGGAAGTTTCGGCTTTTTCATTCCATGTTCCATCTCTGCAATGGAGGTCTTGAGCCAATACCCACATCTCCCGTTTATGGCCAAGTGTGCAGGCACGCTCCTGCTAAGCGCAAGAGATCTTTTTCTAATCAAAAAGATCCATTGAGTCTGGTAAGCACATTCCCCTTCTGTGCACTTTGGGTGTCTTATCCTTGCGTATGGTGAAGGAACAAGTCTGCACTGTCTGGACAATAATCCTTTTACAGCAAGATTTTGTTTTTTGTTGGTGGATGGATTTTGGAAATTATCACTTTTTTTTTTTTTTTTCAATTGGGACAATTTTTTATCTTTTTTGCTTTGTATATTTTTCCTTAGAACGAGTCAAACACTTTCTTTATGGACTTATATTATGTGTGCAATACTTTTTGGTGATTTATTTTAAAGATTTATTACCACGAATTGTATATCACTGGTTTATCCACTTGGGAGAATTTTTCTCACTTTAGTATATTTAATATTTATGAGTGTTTTTATAATCACTTTCTAGTGCCCTCCTTTTTCACTAATATGTAATGATAGCCTTGTAATGATAGTCCCAGATGTATAAAAACAAAGAGAGCAGGAGTGTTAGATGTATAAGAGAAGGGGGCGGTCCGTTGGGAGCAGCCATGGAAGAGAAGTCAATGGTACTGATAAGTCAGACTTAAGAGTAATCCACTGCTTAAAAGGACCATGATGGAAGCAGTCTAATATTCTGCTAAGTAGTGCCGCGGTGTGGTATAATTCCAAATGAGGCATACCTGCTCCACCAGCATCTCTCTTGCTAACCAGGATATCATACCTAAGTCTAGCCGGCGATCTAAACAAGTTAAACTTAAGTAATATAGAGCATGCCAGTCTGAAGAATAAGCATGGGATCTGAATCTGGACTGTTTGAAAAATGTAAAGAAATCTAGGGAGGATATCTATCTTAAAGAAGGTCATCTGACCCAGCCAAGAATGATGCATTGGTGACCATGACTTTAAGCGCTGATGCATGGTCTTCAGGAGTGGACAGTACCGTAATTTAGTTCATATAGTTTTTAAAGTTGCAAAAGTATTTGGACTCCTTTAGTGCCTATAGGAAGTGATCTATCTAAGCAATATGATTTAGCAGCATTAATTTAAAAATGACTTACGATGCCAAATAATTCCAGTTCCTTTAATAGGGAAGGGAAGGCTATTAGTGGATTAGTAATATGAAGCAAGAGATCATCTGCAAATAAGCTAATCTTATATTGCTTACCAGCGATGTTCACACCTTGTATTGAATTATTGGAACTCAAAGCTATCACCAAATGTTCAATCTCTAGTATCTACAAAAGTGGTGAAAAAGGACATCCTTAATAAGTCCCAATAGATATATGGACCGGGTCCGAAAATACACCATTTACCCTAATTCTTGATTTAGAGCAGGAATAAAGTCAGTGGATAAGTCAATTTGCTCCAATGTTCCTTTCAAGAATGCCCAATCTAAACGTTCAAATACTTTTTCCGCTTTAAGTGAGAGAAGATACAAAGGGATCTTGCGTGATTGACAATGGGAGATGAGCAATATTTTTTTAATAGTATTATCTTGTGCTTCGCGAGTAGGGACAAAACCAACCTGAACAGGACTAATAATAGATGAAATAACCGACCCTATCCACCAATAGCTTGGAATATATTTTAAGGTCAACATTAATTAAAGAAATTGGGCGATAAATTGAGCATTCGGCTGGGTCTTTCTGAGCTTTATAAATAAGAGTAATATGTGGTTCCTGTGATTGGCAAGAAAATGCGCATACACCAGAGATTTAATTAAAGGTGGCATCCATGATGGGAGCTAAAATGTCTTAACATTTTTATAGAAAACACTGAAGAAACCATCTGGTCCCGCTACAAAAATATAAGTGAGAATATATATGTGAATATATATATAAAGTAACCCAATAGTCCATAAACTGTGAGTAGGTGTTACAAGACACCAAACAGTCCATAAACCGCAGATGTGTATATCCTGAGATAATAATTCTCAACACCAACACAGACTTGTGCACCTCCACCACATAAAGTGCACGCTTACCAGAAGACAAGCTGTGTAAGCTTGCGGCTATTAACTCAGCCAGGGCCTTTATCCAGGAGGTTCGGGAGCAGCAGTAGTGCATTAATCATTTAGCAAAATTTCCTCAGTATTAAATGGTGTATTCAATGAAAAAGCAGCAGACTGATCTAATCTAGGCAAGGCGGTGGTTGACATATATTCTAAAAGCTTTTAATTTTCCAACATATTAGTGGAGTTTGTGAGGGGATTGAAGATGTTATAAAGAGTCTTAAAGTACTCATAAAACATCAAAGCTATCTCCTCGGATGATTGCACCAGCCCCCTTTTGGGACATCAAAGTTTGGGAATATATGTACGTCCTGTTTTAGTACGTATAGATTTAGCTAACAAATTTTGAAGATTTTTTTGAGACCCTGTCCCTGGAGACAAATATTTAGGTCTAACCTTACCTCAAAATTAGGAATTAGTCTAAGAAAAATATATTTGCGATATAAAGGTAGCACCAACAGTGTAAGAGAAGAAGAGTGATGCAAGCGTTAATTTTCAGGGGGTTTCATTAGATGTTACAGGTCTACAGCATGTAAACATATGACAAATATGAAGAACCTGAAAACATTTCAATCAACCGCTACTAAAGAGAATTGAGTAATTAAAAATGTGATTACATGTGAGACCAAGGGAGTAATTTGTTGGATACAGAGTCCATGAAAAAAAAAAACATTTTACAGGTTGCACAAAGAAAGAGCCTAAGAACCAAGTAAGAGAACATCTGTCTATTACAATTTCTTTTGTAGTCTGATGTGTTGTATTTTTTGGGGTATCCAGAGCTATAAAAAATAGGTGAAGAGGTAGCATTATTTAGAAAATGTCCACATTGGAAACCAAGTGGAGTATTAAATAGCATGTTCAGCCCCCATGGATCTCAATAATGGATTTTGCCCTTTTTTAATTTATTCCTTTTTTAATATTTTTTTTTATTTTTTTATAAATGAAAATGTTCTATTTGGTATAAAAATGTATTCTTATCTTTTAAACCCATGCATAATAGAAACCACAAGATAGATTTGTATTGCTCTGTTGGGGAGGTTTCTCCTCACTGCATTACTAGGTGAAAATATTTAAAAGGTGTTTTCCACTACACATTAGGCCTCGTACACACGACCGAACATGTCTGCTGAAACTGGTCCACTGACCAGTTTCAGCAGACATGTTTGGTCGTGTGTACAGCCGACCGGACCGGATTCCCGGCCGAGCGGACTTTTTCCAGCAGACAAATGTTTCTTAGCATGCTAAGAAACATGTCCGCTGGAAGCCTGTCCGTCGGACGTGTTCGGTCGTCTGTACAGACTCACCGGACACGTCCGATCGTCCGCCATCCCTCGCATGCATCGAAGTGATTCGACGCATGCGTGGAAGCATTGACCTTCCAGGGTCGCGCACGTCACTGCGTCATCGTCGCATCGATGGCGCGGCCACGTCGTGACACGTCACCGCGTTTGTTTTCCGATGGTGTGTACAGCCATCAGACCAAAATCCGGCAGCGGACATGTCCGATGAAAACGGTCCGCGGACCGTTTTCATCGGACATATACCTGCTGGTGTGTACGGGGCCTCAAACTATAAATTGTTAGTGACTAGTGTCACAAATAGGGATGAGCCAAACACCCCCCGGTTTGGTTCACACTAGAACATGCGAACAAGTAAAAAATGAGTGCCAATATGCGAACATCGTTAAAGTCTATGGGACACGAACATGAAAAATCAAAATGCTAATTTTAAAGGCTTATATGCAAGTTATTGCCATAAAAAGTGTATTAAGGCCTGGGCACTGCCCAAGGGGACATGTATCAATGCAACAAATATTGTGATGGGGGGTCCTCTTAGTCTGTCTGTAAAGCAGTGTATCTGTCTGAAGCAAAATTAAATTTCTAAAAGAAAAATGTAATTTAAACTTACTTGCAGCTGTAATGTATTGCCGACTCCCGGCAATTTAGATACAAATTAAGGGAAAAACCGGCGTAGCCCTCCCCGCAGTCCATACAATGCCCTTTGGGTCTGGTATGGATATTAAGAAGAACTCCATGACAGAAAAAAAGTGTGAGGTCCCCCCAAAATCCATACCAGACCCTTATCCGAGCATGCAGCCTGGAGGACAGCATGGGGGGGGGGCGAGCGAGTTCCCCCCAAACCATACCAGGCCACATGACCTCAGCAGGTGGAGGGTGCTTTGGGTTCCCCACCAAAGCACCTGGTCCCCATGTTGATGGGGACAAGAGCCTCATCCCCACAACCGTTGCCCAGTGGTTGTGGGGGTCTGCGGGTGGGGGCTTATTGGAATATGGAAGCCACCTTTAAAAAGGGGGCCCAAAACATCCTACCCCCTTATGTGAATGGGTATTGGGTAAATTGCACCCCTACCATTCACCAAAATGTCAAAACATAAAAACACAAAATACAGTTTTTGACAATTCCCTTATTTAAAAAGAAAAAAAATGTGTCCCACGATGTCCATCCATCTTCATTAATGGCGTTGATGGACCCAAAAAATAGAAAAAAAAAAGCTCTGCCTCGATGGGAGGCATTTTGCAGCCCTGTCGGGGAGATTTATTTTTACTGTCTGTCCCAGTGACACTTTATCTCTTATGCAGGTTATTAAAACCTATAAATGATGTTTAATTTTTATTCCTGTTTGTATCTCCTTTGGAAAAATCTACCCAGAAGGATGAAGCAAAAATCTCAGTGAAAACCTTACAGAGTTTCTAATGATGAAGTACAGGATTATACTGTTCAGAAGCTTTAACAATTGCAATGAGACCCCAACAATCAAATTAGTTCTAGTCTCTTGGCTTTGAGAGTCTTGTCTCAAAGATTAACCCCATTTCCCCCAACTTCTGCACCTTCCTATAAGTCCATTGCTATGATGGTAACCAATTGAAAAGTATGTGAGTGATGGGGATGAATTAAACCTATTTCACAGTATTGGAAAATGTCAGAGCTTGCAGGTTAATATGTAATTTTGCTTATGTGGGATTACTGGACAGGGAGATGAATATTTGAAATATCTCTCTCTAGCATACCACCATAATATTGTCTGATCTTATAATCTCTTGCAAAATCTTGCAAAAATGTTTTATTAAATCCAGTGTCAGGAAGCATGTGTCAGAATCTGCATCAAGGAAAAATACCCAAAGTATTCAGAATATCTCAGTTAAGCTGTGTGTCTGCCCAGTGTATTAACTACAAACACAGATCTCTAGGTAGTGAGAAACAGACATAAAAAGACAACATAATAGATTTAGTCTTCCAAAAAATGTAACTACCAGAAATAGGCCTCTTAGTGTGAATATTTAAATTTATAATAAAACTGTACTGACCAAGACTTTGCAAATTGGATATTCAACTTGCTTAGTCAATATGTATTAGATGTATTTATCTTATGCATATAATCTTATACAGGCAAAAATCTATTTTCTTTAAAATTCTCAATTTCTAATTATATTATTAGGCAGTTTACTGATTTAACACTTTTTACTATAGGTCGGGCAGGGTTCCATTGTTCTGACTGGATGTCATATGACAATCTTCAGAACAAGCTGCTCATACGCTGTGATTGGTGGTGCAGTGTGTCGCTTGGACACACTGCAGCTCCAATCACAGTTAAAAGCCTATCATAATGTAAATAGGAAGTGCCGGTTATCAGCATTCCTCTACTCGCACTGACTGCACGTGAGTAGAGGAGAGGCGATCAGTGGCTCTCCTGGCAGGGGGGGTATGCATTGATAATCAGTGCATTGAATATCAATGCAGTCCCATCAGTGATGCTTACCTGTGCCCACCAATGATGCTAATCAGTGTCAACCAGTGGTGCCAATCTGTGCACAACAGTGCTGCCTTTCATTGTCCATCAGTGATGCCTGTCAGTGCCCTCTCATAAGTTCTGCTTATGCCCATAAAGACTGCCCAGTAGTGCGGCCTATCAGTGCTACTGCCCATCAGTGTTGCATATCAGTGTCGCCTATCAGTGCCCATCAGTGCTTCATATAAGTGCCTAATCATCAGTGCCCATCAGTGGCGCCTCATCAATGCAGCCTATCAGTGCCCATCAGTGCAGCCTCATCAGAGCAAATCAGTGAAGGAGAATAATTACTTATTTACTAAATTTACTAAACAGAAACTAAGAAAAATATTTTTTTTTCAACATTTTCAGGCTTTTTTTATTTGTTTAGCAAACAATAAAAAAACTCAGGGGTGATTAAGTACCGCAAAAAGAAAGTTCTGTCTGCCTCAAAAAAAATGATAAAAACTTAGTTTGGGTACAGCATTGCATGATCGCGCAATTGTCATTCAAAATGCAACAGCGCTGAAACCTAAAAATTTGCCTTGGCAGGAAGGTGTGAAAGTGGCCAGTATTGAAGTGGCAGCTGAGCTAGGCATAGCTCAGCTACTTATTTATGCATATGTCAGTCAAATTACAGTGCATATTTATAATATCAATAATGGACATCTACTGTAATAGCATGAAAAAATGCTTTTTGGGGACCTAAATTACTAAAAGATTAACTCTCCTCACTGAGTGATCAATGTACATTGCAAAGATTTTAATACTCTTTGTTGCAGAGCTCTAGTTGTTTCTGTTCTTAAAGCGGGGTTCCAACCACAATTAGCATTTTTTAAATGTATGTCCTTTCATCCTGCGTTTTTATAATATAAATCCGGTCACTTACTATTTTACAATCCGCCACCGCTCCGCATAGTTATTCAAAAAATATAGTTGATAAAACTACGTCCACACCGGCAAGTGATAATTGGGTAGCACACTGCATCCTGGGAAATGATGACACACATTTCCCAGAAGCATTAGAGGGAGATGATGTCAGAATCCTAGGTGATTCCAAAGGCAGATTTTGTGAGACCGCATAGCAACAGACATTTCCAGATGAGTAAAACATTTTTACAAAAATCCTATGCATGCTCGGAATCATTAAAATTTTTCTTAGCTCATCGTAGTATTGTATGCAACTGCGTTCTTGACATTCGGACTTTCCGACAACATTTGTGTGACCGTGTGTATGCAAGACAAGTTTGCGCTGTGATTGTAGACGGAAGAAAAAAAAATTGCAAAATTCCTGGCCTGTCTAACTCTCTTGGAATATAGGGCCAAATCCTCAAAAGAGATACGACGGAGTAACTGCTGTTACTCCGTCGTATCCCTGGTTCTAACTATAGAACTGATCCACAGAATCAGTTTCCCATAGTTAGGACGAAGATCCGACATGTGTAATTGAATTACACTGTCGGATCTTAGGATGCAGTACCGCATCCGCCTCGGGTATGCAAATTAGGACTTACGGAGATCCACAAAGCTTTTCAGCTTCGTTTTTTCTCCGTAAGTTTTATTTTGCAAACGCAAAATTAGGGCTGCTTTTACAAGGTGTAAACTGTTTACACCTTGTATAAACAGACCTTTCTTGCTAGCGACGCGATTTTTTTTTTTATTTTAATTTTTTTTTTTGGTGCTGTATCTTTTTTTTACCCGACGCAACTTTATTGTCCCGTCGCGATCCACAAAGCCCGACGTAACGTAATTTCGCGCTATGCACGTCGGGAAAATGACGTCACGAGCATGCGCAGTACGGCCGGCGCGGGAGCGCGCCTCATTTAAATGGGAATCGCCCCCTGGAGAAGAGGAACGCCTTGCGCCGGCCGGATTTAAGTTACACCGCTCAAAATTTCTAGGTAAGTGCTTTGTGGATCGGGCACTTAGGTATAAATTTTGCGGCGGTGTAACTTAAATAGGAAAAATTACGTTGCGCCGCTTCTTTGTGGATTACCCCCATAATGCCTTGCAGATACAGACTTGAGCTTGGCAATGACTGTGAAAGAAGGTTTATCTGGTGGGTTTTAAAATATTTAACAGTCATAAAAAAAGAAAAAAGAAAAAACATGGCTTACTGTACATGGTAGTTTGTAAATCAGGTGAATAATAACGTTTATTTTTCATTAGCTAATCTGTTTATTAACATACTATGTAATATTCATCACTTGTTCAATGTCTCCAGGTCATACCAGGTCAAGACATCATTCTTATCTTTGCTGTGGATCACTGAATGCCTTGATGATCTGTATTCAACTTTTTGGGCATTTCAGTTCTGCAGTCTTTTGGGATTACAGCTCTATAACTTAACATCAATAAGCAATTGGCATTTGAGAGTGAAAGAGGCAGTGGACAACATTGTTGAGAAACACATTTGTCTTTTCCAAGTAAGATAACTTTTATTGTATAACTGCTAAGAAAATGACATTGTTCTATATTCTGTCCTTTAATGTCTGTAACAGATCTGAGTATTTGTATCTATTGACAGCATCGCATAAAACTACTTTTAAATTTTTCTATTAAATAACTACTTTTTGTTTTAAGCACATTGTTACTCAGTTTTCAAATATTATTAGCTTAACTCTCCATAGCCTGTTCTTCCTTGAATAGGTGTAGCATTTTCAGTCATAATAAAAAAAATAATAGGCAAGTAAGGTAAGTTTTTTGGCCTTTCTGCATTACTTATACTTAGCACAGCCTTTAGGAATGATATCAGTAATAATAATACTGGTAGTGGGTTCCAGTTTCACAGGATTAGGTAATGAATACACTTTAACAATGGGAAACACATTAGCCTTTGCTCCAGTACCCAACTTGAATTTAATTACAATCTCAATAATAGTTACATCTGCTTACCAGAATCATTATGTTGCTGATACTGTGTATTATCTTGAACTTTTTTATAACACCAATAAACAGGATCTGTGTCCTTTGACTTTTCTTTAATGGTTTCCACTATAGTAGTTGTGCTTATTTAGCACATTGCAAAACCCTTTTTTCCCCCTCTATAACATGATATTCTGAAAGTTGCAATTGTTTCACTTGGTGTATTTACGCACATTTGAGCCCATCTTACTTTCTGAACACAGCTTCAAATTCCTTGCAGTGATAACTTTGCTGCAGCACTGGGGCATACATCCTATACATTTTGCTTTACTGTGCTATGCAATTCAATAGATATATACTACTCATATAGAAAAATGTCTGTGCCAGTGTCTGTATTGGCATTGCCAAAATTATTATAATCAAAACATACTGGCCCAGATTCAGGTAGGGGCGCGCACTGGTACGGCGGCGCAGCGTACCGTTTTTACGCCACGCACCCGTAAATTACTTGAGCTACGATTCATTCACGAAGCATTTGCTCCGTAATTTGCGGCGGCGTTTCGTAAAAGGGCCCGGCGTAAGCGTGCGTAATTTGATCCCGTAGGGGCCGTGGATCATTTAAATTAGGCGCGTTCCCGTGCCGAACGTACTGCGCATGCTCCATCGGGAAAATTTCCCGACGTGCATTGCGGTAAATGACGTCGCAAGGACGTCATTGGCTTTGACGTGAACGTAAATGGCGTCCAGCGCCATTCACGAACGAGTTACGCAAACGACGCAAATTTTGAAAATAAGACGCGGGAACGACGTCCATACTTACCATTGGCTGCGCCTCCTAATAGCAGGAGCAGCCTTACGGCGAAAACGACGTACGCAAACGACGTAAAAAATGAGCGCCGGCCGTGCGTACGTTTGTGAATCGGCGTTAGTATGCAATTTGCATACTCTACGCTGACAACTACGGGTGCGCCACCTAGCGGCCAGCGTCAGAATGCACCCTAAGATACGACGGCATAAGAGCCTTATGCCAGTGGTATCTTAGGCTACAGTCGGCGTATCAAGCTTTCTGAATACAGAAAGTTGATACGCCGGCGCTACTTAGCAATTACGCTGCGTATCTATGGATACGCAGGCGTAATTGCTTGCTGAATCTACCCCACTGTTTTTTTGTGGTACTAAAAGTGTTTTCTGAATGCTAGCCACAATTATATTGTGGTGGGTTCTTGGAGATTGCTATATTTTCAGAAAAATACAACTATAACCCTTTTTTACCTATGCTGGGCAGTTGAATGACTATTTTCTGTTCCTCTGTGTATTTACACATGCCAGTAGCAGTTTGATTTAGCTCTAGTTTTTGCTATAATCTCTTCAAGTTTCCACTAAGGATTTCAGAAAATACCAAGGATTTATGCCCTGTACACACGATCGGAGTTTCCGTCGGAAAAAACTCAGATTGGTTTTTCCGACATAATTCCGTTCAAGCTGTCTTGCATACACACTGTCACACCAAATTCGGACCGTCAAAAACGTGGTGACGTGAAGTTCAATGCTTCCGAGCATGCGTCGACTTGATTCTGAGCATGTGTGTTTTTTTATCCGTCAGAGTTCCATACAGACGAATGGAATTTCAGATAGAATGTTTTTCTGCTCTCTTTCTAACTCCGTCGGAATTTCCAATGGAAAAAGTCTGATGGGGCATACACACGTTTGGAATATCCGATGAAAAAATTCTGATCGTTTGTACGAGTCATAAGAGGTTTATGCCCTGTACAAACGGTTGGAATTTCTGATGGGATAAAATCCGATGGAATTTTCCATCGGAATTCCGTTCAAGCTGTCTTGCATACACACTGTCAGACCAAATTCCGACCATCCAAAACGCGGTGACGTAAAACACTATGACGAGCCGAGAAAAATTAAGTTCAATGCTTCCGAGCATGTGTCGACTTGATTCTGAGCATGCGTGTTTTTTTCTCCGTCGGAGTTCCCCACAGACGATCGGAATTTTATTCCATCGGAAAAAAATAAAACATGTTCTATTTCTAAACTCCGACGGAAAAAATTTCGATGGAGCCCACACACGGTCGGAATATCCAATGAAAAAATCCTGCTGACTTTTTTCATCGGGAATTGCGATTGTGTGTACAAGGCATAAGATTGTCCAGTATCATTAAAGAACTGCATGTTGTTTGTGTGAAAGGCATTTTAGTACACAGCATAGTCATCTCGAGTTATTCATGGGTCTCTTTCTTGTCCTTTCCATTCCAGATATAAGTCAATAAGATTACTCCAGATACCATATAGGGTCCTCAAGCTATCTTCACAGATCACATCGTGCAAAGGCAGTCACCATGTTATGTTCTGAGCCAAATATACTCTACTGCCAAGTAAGATGAGCTTGCTAAAATATCTGAAAATGTAGAGTCTGGTTACCGAGGACATATAAGAGACATTGGAATTGTTGTATGAAAATACTGTAACTCTAAACATGTCACATATGAGCAGAGATTAAGGCCTAGATTCACGTAGGGCGGCTTATCGTTGTGCGGGCGTAGCGTATCTTATTTACGCTACGTCGCCGCTACTTAGAGAGGCAAGTGCTGTATTCACAAAGCACTTGCGTCCTAAGTTACGGTGGCGTAGCGTAAATTGGCCGGCGTAAACACGCGTAATTCAAAGTAGGCAGGTCGTGGGCGTGTTATATTTAAATTAAGTGTGACCCCATGTGGATGCACGGCCAAACAAACGGCGCATGCTCAGTATCACGCCGTATTTACGCACAAATATACGCCGGCTCAATGCCTGTGACTGAAAGTAACCTACGCACAGCCCCATTCATGTACAACTTACGTAAATGACGTAAAAAGATACGCTTGTTCCGACGTCCATACCTTGCATGGGCTGCGCCACCTAGAGACCTGCTTTATCTTTATGCCGGCGTATGTCTAATGTAAACGGCGTACCTATTTGCGACGGCGTACGTACATTCGTGAATCAGCGTATCTTGCTCATTTACATATTCAAATCAACGGAAGCGCCACCTAGCGGCCAGCGTAAATATGCACCCCAAGATACGATGGCGTAGGAGTCTTACGCCGCTCGTATCTTGGACAAATCTATGCGTAACTGATTCTATGAATCAGGCGCATAGATACGATGGCAGCCATTCGGACTTACGACGTTGTATCTGGAGATACGCCGTCGTAAGTCTTTGAGAATCTGGGCCTAAGGCTATATTCATATCACTGCAATTCCCATGCAGTATGGATTCAGGTTGGTAGAGCTAGCAGTTTGTCACTAGGGATGAGCTCAATGTTTGGTTTAAACACAAGTTCAGACTGAGCTTTGGCTGTTTAGGCTATTTCTGAACATTGGACTTTTAGCCTGTTTGGCAGAATGTGAACATTATATATAGTAGCAGTATTTCTGCTACCTATCACAGCTTTCTATCTGTCAACAGTTGCTAAGGAAGGACTTTTTTTTAAATAAAAGACTTGTCAAAATGTGTTAGAGTTTTTATTTACTTTTTATTTTACTGTACTATATACCCCTTACTCATTCACATTGGGGGGGGGGGGGGGGTAGGGGGCTGGTGTTTGGTACCCCTTATTGATAATGGAAGTTAAATAACAAGGTAAACCCATCTTCAGACCTACACAACCACTGGGCCAGGGTTGTGAGAAAAAGTCCCTTATCCATATAAACATGGGGACATGGGGATAAGGTGCTTTGTGAGGAGGGGGGGTAACTTATGTGACCTGTTATGGTTAAAGAGAAGTGGGCATTAGCTCATACTTCTCCCCTTTTCCTCACCTGCCAGGCTGCATTCTCATGTACAAGCCTGGCATGGGTTTTCGGGGGCACCCCAATTTTTTTGCATGGGCCCCCCCCTTAAAATCTCTACCAGACCCAAATAGCCTGCTATCATGTTTGGTGGTCCAGCTTATTTTTTTTTTTGTTTTTTTTTGCAAGATGCTCTCCTTAACATCAATATCAGACTCTCATCAAGAACAACGGTCTGATAAGTATTTTGAAGTATGTGGGAACCTAGCCTAAAGTGGCCAAAGCTGTAATTTGCCGTCAATTTAAACAACAATTTTTCTTTGTAAATGTCAATTTTGTTGAAGTAGGTTGCATTCATTTTAAGATTTGCCACTTCAAAGGCATGTAAAGAGCATCCACCAGGCATGTCATTTAAAGGAATTTAACATTTTTAATGCTGACCACTAGTGTTGGGCGAACAGTTCAGCCCGAGCATGAGTTTGGGCTGAACATTGGCTGTTCACCCCTTTTCGGGGGAATGTCCAAATTTGCAGGGTGTTAACCCTGCTGAAAGCCCTGCAATGCACTACACAGTGCATTCTGCACCCTAATTGGGCAAAGCTTTGCTCAATCAGGGTGCAGTAAAAGCTGGTTGTTAAGGAGTGGGGCTGGGAAGCTGGCCACAGCGTCCTTAACAACTGATGAGTGATCAGCAGTCAATGGGCTTCCCTGCTGACAGCTTAATAAAATAACCCCCCCCCCAAATCCATTGCCTGACCATTATCCTAGTACTCAGTCTAGCAGGCCAAGAAAGGGGGTGGAGGAGGCCAGCAAGTGCTCCTGAACCATACCAGGTCACATGCCCCAACATGGGGGGGCTTTGGGGTGGGGGGGGTTCTGCCCCCTTACCCCAGAGCACCTTTTAACCATGTTGATGGGGACAAGGGTCTCTTCCCCTCAACCCTGGGCTCTGGTTGTGGGGGTTATCTTTTTTGTGTGCGGCTGATGGTGTGATAGATTATGGATTTACATGGAGGGACTGATTTTTTATTTATTTTTTAATTTTTCAATAAATGCACTGCCAAAAACAGTCTCTATGTCTTTATATACACTTTTTTGGTGAATGGGTATGGGGTACTGTGTACCCCATACTCATTCACCTGGGGGGTCGGGATCTGGGGGTCCCCTTGTTAAAGGGGGGTTCCAGATTCCAATAAGACCCCATCACAGCCCAGGGTTGTGGGGAAGAGCCCGTTG
Organism: Rana temporaria; assembly: GCF_905171775.1. Lineage (NCBI taxonomy): Eukaryota > Metazoa > Chordata > Amphibia > Anura > Ranidae > Rana > Rana temporaria. Next base: position 113,825,066 of record NC_053498.1, on the reverse strand, counting down.
TCCCTATCAACATGGGGACCAGGTGCTTTGGGTGGGAGGGCAGAGACCCCCCTGATCCAAAGCACCCCCCCATGCTGAGGGCATGTGGCCTTGTTTCAGGAAGGGGGCTCGCTTGTTCCCCTCCCTTTCCTGACCTGCCAGGCTCTGTGCTCAGATAAGGGTCTGGTATCAATTTTGGGGACCACACACTGTTTAAAAAAATTATGTGGGTTTCCCCTTAAAATCCATACCACACCATTCATTTCTTTGTTTTAGTAGCCTGGGTGTTGGCAATTGTAACCACAAGTCAATTTAAATGTGATTTTACTTTTTTTTTAAATTACATTTTTGTTGCAGCATGTTCTATATATGCTACATATGCGCCACTTTAGGCAGACTAAGGGGACCCCACAGGCACTCTATTTAAAATATTTTTTTATTTTCAATTGTTGCACTTTAAGCATCATTAAATCACTGGTTCTTTAAAAGTGATCATTTAACATTTATTTTTTCATTGATACCATACGTACCCGGACCCCATAACCCTTTTCTGGCCAATTACTTGCCAAAAAGCCTTCAAAATGGTTCCTGTTCATGTTCTAGCTGCAAAACCCAGTGACCATGTTAGCCATGTTGTCACCTTTTTTGTGCAATCTGGTTGGAACAGGTAGGGGCCATCCCCAAACTGTTTCCACAAAGCTGGGAGCATAAAATTGTCCAAAATATCTTGGTATGCTGAATCCTTAAGAGTTTCTTTCACTGGAACCAAGGGGCCAAACACAACCCTTGCCAAAAAAAAAATCTCCCCTCTACTAAATTATTTGGACCAGTGCACAAAGCAAGGTCAATAAAGGCATGAATGGCCGAATTTGGTGTGGACAAACTTTACTGGCCTTCACAGAAAAATTACCTCATCCCGATACACCTTTGGAATGAATTAGAGCGGAGACTGCGAGCCAGACCTTCTCATCCACATCTGTGCCTCACTTCACAAATGCGCTTCTGGAAGAATGGTCAAGCATTCCCATAGACACACTTCTAAACCTTGTTGACAGCCTTCCTAGAAGAGTTTAAACTGTTATCAAAATAACTTAATACATCACCATTATTGTCTAAACCACCGGAAACAAAAGTGATTACACCCCTAAGTGAAAATGTCCAAATTGGGCCCAATTAGCCTCGTTAGTGTTACAAGGTCTTAGGTGTGAATGGGGAGCAGGTATGTTAAATTTGGTTTTATCACTCTGACTCTCTCATACCCTCTCACTGGAAGTTCAACATAGCATCTCATGGCAAAGATTGAAAAAAAATTATTGTTGCTCTACATGAAAATTACCTAGGCTATAAGAAGATTGCCAAGACCCTGAAACTGAGCTGCAGCATGGTGGTCAAGACCATACAGTGGTTTAACAGGACAGGTTCCACTCAGAACAGGCCTCTCCATAGTCGACCAAAGAAGTTAAGTTGATATGCTCAGTATCAGCATCACTACTGGTAGCCAGAGGTGATACCTGGACCCTATAGAGGTTACACAGGCAGTCCAACTCCTCCAGGATGGCACATCAATACGTGTCATTGTCAGAAGGTTTGCTGTGTCTCCCAGCACAGTCTCAAGAGCATGGAGGAGATTCCAGGAGACAGGCAGTTAGTCTAGGAGAGCTGGACAGGGCTGTAGATCCATCAGCAGGTCCTTAATCCATCAGCAGGACCGATATCTGCTCCTTTGTGCAAGGAGCAACAGGTGAGCACTGTCAGAGCCCTACAAAATGACCTCCAGCAGGCCACTGGTGTAAATGTCTCTGAGCAAACAATCAGAAACAGACTTCACGAGGGTGGGTTAAAGGCCCAACTTCCTTTATTGGGCTTTGTGCTCACTGCCCAGCATTGTGGAGCTTGATTGGCTTTTTCCATTGAACACCAGAATTGGTAGGTCCACCACTGGTGCCCCATGCTTTTCACAGATGAGAGCAGGTTCACCCTAAGCACATGTGACAGACTTCAAAGGGTCTGGAGAAGCTGTGGAGAATGTTATGCTGCCTGTAACATCGTTTAGCATGACCGGTTTGGTGGTGGGTTTGTGATGGTCTGAAGAAGCATATCCGTGGAGGGACACACAGACCCGATCGGTGAGGAAATACCCCAGGACCTCATCTGTCGTCTTATCAGGAGCATACCCCGAAATTGTCAAGCATACAAACAAGCATGTGGGCGCCATACAAACTACTAAGTACCATTTTGATTAGCTGCAATGAAATGTCAGAAAAATGGACTAGCCTGCTGCATAATTTTTTCACTTTGATTTTTGAGGTATCTTTAAATTCTGCCCTCTGTAAGTTGATCATTTTAATTTCCATCAAACGATGCAGCATCCTTTCATTCCTAACACATTACACAGACCATATCAGTATATATATTCATCATGATATTTTTCCCCATTGAGATATTATGTATTTTCAAAGTGTTCCTTTCATTTTTTTGAGCAGTGTATATATAGGGCTAGATTCAGGTAGGGGGACGTAAGTTTGTGCGGGTGTTATTTACGCTACGCCACCACAATTTAGAGAGGCAAGTGCAATATTCACAAAGCACTTGCTCCGTAAGTTGTGGCGGCGTAGCGTAAATCTGCCAGCGTAAGCGCGCCAAATTCAAATTGTCAAGAGGTGGGTGTGTTTTATGCAAATAAAACATGACCCCACGTAAATGACGTTTCTCACGAACGGCGCATGCGCCGACCGTGAACATATCCCAGTGCGCATGCTCCTAATCACGTCGCAAATAGTCAATGCTTTTGACGTGAACGTAATTTACGCAAAGCCCTATTCGCAAACGACGTAAAATTTTCAAAATTCGACGCGGGAACGACGACCATACTTAACATTGGCTATGCCTCATATAGCAGGAATAACGTTACGCCGGAAAAAGCCTTACGCAAACGACGTAAAAAAATCCGCCGGGCGCACGTACGTTTCTGAATTGGCGTATCCAGCTCATTTGCATATTCTACGCTGAAATCAACAGAAGCGCCACCTATCGGCCAGCGTAAATATGCAACTAAGATACGACGGCGTAAGAGACTTACGCCAGTCAGATCTTAGCCTAATTTCAGCGTATCTTGCTTTCTGAATACAGAAAGAAGATACGCCGGCGCAGCTTTGAATTTACGCGGCGTATCAATAGATACGCCATCGTAAATTCTTGCTGAATCTAGCCCATAGTATATACTTATATTGTGTATATATACTGTATACATTGTTTTCACATTTTAAAGTGCATTTTCATGTAAAACACATGCATATACAGTACGTATGGGAAAAAAAAGGCTGTGGCAGTGAAAAGCTAGACACGTCATCAAAAAGACAGGTTACCGTCAGAAAACAAATCAAGGCACTTTAAAGTAAAAATATATCCCACCAGGAACAGATAATTTCCTCCAACCTAAGCTGTTGTCTGTGTTTTTCTAGCCTGACTCTACCATTGATTTGTCCTTGACATTCATAATATGCCAAACAGCCATACTCTGTGTGCAGATTATGGACCAAGGTTATGTTTTTTGGCCCTCTGGAGCTACAATGAACCCATTTCATTGTCTTAGATTTTCCTTGCAGCTGTTCACATCTGTTTGCTTAAACTGAGTAAACATTGATGGGTGTATAGATATGCTCATTTCTTCCATGTCTCTCACTCAGTAGGCTGATTCAGTATCATGCAAACAACCTGCAGACCAGATGATAGACAGATATTCCATTTCTCTGCAGAGGGCTGTTATTGTGATGTTATCCATTAGCATATTCATTATCGTGTGCTGTGACTGCTGAGTCTTGCTCATCGCAAACATTAAGGAACATTTTTCCAACATTGCTCACATTTTTGAGAATAATTAAAATAATGCACCATAATATAAGAAGTACAGTATAAGTCCTTTGCTATTTCAAAATGTTTTCATTTGTATGACATATTCATTATAACCAATGTTATATATATATATATATATATACACACATTTAGATAATTAACCACTTCCATACTGCGCCTATTTTGTCACTTCTCTCCTTCATGTACAAATCATCATTTTTCTGCTAGAAACTTAATCAGAATCCCCAAACATTATATATTTTTTTTTTAGCAGACACCCTAGGCAAAAAAATGGCGATCATTGCAACTTTTTATCTAGCAAACTATTTGCACAATAATTTTTCAAACGCCATTTTTTTGGGAAAAAAAAAACGATTTCATGAATTAAAAAATAACAAAACAGTAAAGTTAGCCCAATTTTTTTGTATAATGTAAAAGATGATGTTACGCCGAGTAAATAGATACCTAACTTGTCATGCTTTAAAATTGCACACACACTTTTTTTTTAGAGTTACAGAGGAGGTCTAGTGCTAGAATTATTGCTCTCACTCTAACGCACACGACAATACCTCACATGTGTGGTTTGAACGGCGTTTACGTATGTGGGTGGCACTTACGTGTGCGTTTGCTTCTGAGCGCGAGCTACTGGGGACAGGGGCGTTTTTAAAAAATGTTGTTTATATTTTATTTTTTATTTTACTTATTTTTTTTTATTTTTACACTTTTTTTTACATTTTTGTATCACTTTTATTCCTATTACACGGAATGTAAACATCCCTTGTAATAGGAATGTGTGACAGGTCCTCTATATGGAGAGATGCGGGGTCAATAAGAACTCACATCTCTCCTCCAGGCTGGAAAGCATGATATTGGTGAATTTTTTTTCACAATCTCATGCCTTACGGCTTTGTTTACTTCCGGGTTCCCCAGCATGACGTCATAACATCGCGCCCGGGCCTCCGCCGGTCATACCGGAAATCTCTATGCTTTTCATTTGGCGGTGGCCGATTCGTTCTCTGAGCCTCCGATGGCATGGGAGAGCCCAGAAAAGCACCGGATGGCGGTGGGAGGGGGGTTGTCCCCTCCCGCCGCCTGTAAGAATGATCAAGCGTCAGAACCGTCGCTATGATCATTCTTATGGTGCGCAGAATCGCCGCCTGAAAAAAGGATATCTGAGTGATGCCTGTAGCTGCAGGCATCATTCAGATATCCCCCACTGAAGTCCAGGACATCAAATGATGTCCTACGTTACGGAAGTGGTTAAATGTACTGTATGTGTTATAGACATGGAAGACACAATGGAGGCAGATCCCTCAACCCTTCATGTAATGCTTGAGTTGTGACAGAGGATAATATTCAAACATTTAAAGCGGAGTTCCGTCCATTTAAAAGTCAGCAGCTACAATCAGACTCTCACCTGTCCCACGTCATTAATGACGGGCGTACAAAGCCCCACCCCTCTCCCACTTCTCTCCACGGCGCCAGCATTCTAATTGTGGGGGCTCGGCTGTGGCTTCACGGCCGGGCATGCACTGTGCATGCGAGAGCCGCACTGTGAATATCCTCTGGGACCTGTGACGTGTAATCTTCCTCCCGGCTCCACTGAGCCAGGGGAGGAAGTGGGAGCTGTGTGCCTCTAAAAACAGGGTACCTGCTCCTCCCCCAAAAAATGACATGCCAGGGTGTCACCAACACTTAAAACGGAAGTTCCGTTTTTGGGTGGAACTCCGCTTTAAAGATGAAACAAAAGCACAGATACCTTAATTTACATATGTTACTCAAATGCCTTAAAGGATATAAAACCCCTTTGTAGGCACCACATGCCTTGAAGACCTGGATATTATCTTGTAAAAGAAGTGATGACATAATTAATCTGCTGCACATAGCCTGCACTGGAAATAGAGTTTTGGGTGGTCACAAGAAAATCCGCCCACTACAAACTGCCTGTAGAAAACAGGGTGTGGATACGAGACTAGTTACCCTGCACAAGGAGAGACAGTGATCTTTATTACAGAAAGTTCCTGCACTGAGGCAAAGTGCAGGAGTTATTTTGTGCTGGATTACTGCACAGATCTGGAAGAACTACACAAAGGGAAACAAGATTTAAGTAAAAATACACACAGCTCTTGTATTTGGGTAATATTAGTTTATTTCAGCCTTCAAAAATTCCATTCAAGTGTAGCACCCCCTTGTGAACATAGTGTAGGTAAATTTAGTTAGGCTCCAAAGTAGCCAGTGTAGCCTGGGTTAATTTGTTGTTAGTTAGGCTCTGAGGGCTGAGTCTCTGTTGCCTCCCCCTTGCTTCTGGAACATTCCTGAAGGTTCCACAACTTAGAGGGTGAAGGGACAGAGATCAAGGCCTGAATATTTATTTATACTAATTCCTTGTGTGAGGACAGCCCAGAAGATGGGGAGATGTCCCTTAAATAGTCGGGAGCCTGGCTATGTGGGAGAAAGTTCAGGATCCAGAGGCCTAGAGGAGACCCTTGTGCCGGGAGCTCTTCCTCCAGGCAGAGGATGCCAGTGTGCTAGGAGGGAGAAAAGAGAGGAAGCAGAGAGAGGAACCCTAACCCCCTTTAGTCTCAGCCAGGCTTGACTGAGACACCCTGGAAGCAAGTGGGACCTGTTCAGTAGGAAGCCTGTGCAGAGATTGCCACTCCAGCTAAAGGACTACAGAATGCCTGCTAAAAATGTTCGACAGAGGGGGACCCAAAATCCAGCAGCCCTCGAGTGAGTAGAGCAACATAAGCAATCAAAAACCATGCTGTCTAGCTTTATGGCCATTCTCTTCCTTCAAGTGAATATGTGCTCAGACTATGGACATTTAAACTGAGCTGCTAAGAGATTTGCTTTCACTTAGACTGATAAAACAAAATGGGTCCAATTGTATTATTAAAAATGAGTTCCATGATGTTAAAAAAATATACCTTTGCAGTGGGTTCCCTTGCTCGATCCCCGCTGAGCAGGCGGATGACAGGTCCATGTCCGCTCCACTGATGCAGAGCTGACACAGACACAGCACGCTGTCGGATAGAAACAGACCACCTTTTTGTTTCCATCTGACTGTCATCCGATTCACCAGACAGATGGAGATCCCCATTTGTCTGTTTTTAGCAGACAGGATCGGATCTCAGATCGGAAGTCGGCAGGTGTCAACAGACACACGACTGTTGACATCCATCACTCCATAAAGAGCAATGGATGGTCTGATGGGGTCCATCTGAAAAACTGACTGGCGGACCCAATTGGTCCGTCAGTGTGAAAGGGGCCTTTGAGATATGAAAAAAAGTAATACTCATCTTATTCCTGGCGCCACCTAGGTTGCATGCAAATGGTTTATATGTAATAATTTGGCTGGTGAGTGTATATATATATATATATATATATATATTTCCGCCAACAAAAGATTGAGAGCAGGTTCTCTATTTTTCTGACGAAAAAAGTTCCTATCGGAAAATCCGCTCGTCTTCATGCAATTTAGATGGGCAGAAAACCACTCATACTCAGAATCAAGCAGAAGAGCCGAACTGCCTATTGAACTTCATTGATCTCGGCTCGTCGTACGTGTTGTACGTCACTGCGTTCTTGACGGTTGGAATTTACGACAAGATTTGTGTGACCGTGTGTATGCAACACAAGTTTGAGCCAACATTCCCTCAGAAAAAAATCCATGGTTTTCTTGTTGGAATTTCCGATCGTGTGTACGCGGCATTACACTATTTTATCTCCCCTATGAAAGAAAAGATGCTTAGACTTACCTATTCTGAATCCTTTTCAGTCCGGTCACATGATCTCTCTAGAAGTGGCTTTAGTGAAGAGGAGAGCTCTCTGACAATGGCTGCAAAAGCCTGTGCAGTGACATCACCCATAGGCTTACTATGTGGCATCTGTTGTTGGCTGCCCCTCCTCTACATTATAGCCAGCACTGGGACTTGATCATGTGACTGGACCTGAGCAGCATCAACAGGTTTTTTTTTCAGTGGGGAAATGCTGTTTCGGCATCTCGAGCAATGAATGTATGTAATGGTGGGTGTGCCTGATATTCTATTGATGCTGGCTGCTGGGGAATCTATTGTCGCTGGAGGTGATATTTTTTGCGGGGGGGTCTTTTGTTGCTGGCAGAGGATTTATTGTTTTGCGGGGTGGGTCTTATGTTGCTGGGGAGTCCGACGTTGCTGGCAGGGATCTACTGTTGAGGTTTGGGTCTAATGTTCCTGTCTGCCGGGAGGTCTATTGATGCTGGCTGTTGGGAGTCTATTTCTGCTGAGGTGGATCTATTGTTGTTAGGGGGGTTCGTTGTTGCTAGCTACAGGGAATCTATTTGACTGATTTTCTGTCATTAACAAATTCCATACAAATTACTTACCACCACAAAAAGATACAGGCGGTCCCCTACTTACAAACATCCGACATACAAACGACTCCTACTTACAAACGGAGGGAGACAACAGGAAGTGAGAGGAAATCTATCCCTAGGAAGGGAAATTCTCTCCTGTAAGGGTTAATATGGGAAAAAGGTGTCTCAACTGAAGCTTTATCACCAGTCCTTGTTTCCCTGATAAACCAACATTTTCTAAATCCAATTGTCATTGGTACAGAAAGTGAGGTGAGATCTTCCAAAACAGGGGCACACACAGCAAAACAAACGTTACAGGGGTGATTCCCTATGTTATGCAAAAAGCTTAAAAATGTATTTTTTGGCTGGAGCTACACTTAACATTTTTTACCTGTTCCGTCTTACAAACAGATTCAACTTAATAACAAACCTACAGTCCCTATCTTGTTTGTAACCCGGGGACTGCATGTACTTGGTTCTGTATTCTCTAAAAGGGGCAATACTGGGAGGTGGGGAGGGAGTGGAACCATGGAATGGTGCTCGAAAGGTGGGTAAGGAGCAGAAACAAGGAGTGACTCGGAAAGGGGGCGTTCCTGCACCTATTCTTTGAGAACAAAAACCCCGGGCTTCAGAATAGGTAAGTATAGGCATTTTGTTCTTTCACAAGGTAGATATAGTCTTAGAATGGGGGTATGTGTAGGTTTAGCCTTATATTTTGACTGAACATCTACTTTAAGTGATTGACAAAGTAGTGCATTAATTAGAGGTCTGTCAAAATGCATTTTTCTGTTAGGTTAGAGGTACAGCTTCATATTAGTTATACCGTAGAATGCACCGCTGCTTTTGTGTTATGTTTTAGGCCAAACATTGCTCGGCCCTCTCTACTGTGGAACATTAATGCACTCTTAATTCAATAGATCATTATTTTAGACCTGCCTAATAAGTAGTGTTAGTAAGTAATTGGAAATAGTGTTTTTCTCTCGTAATTCCATTTTCCTTTCTTTATCTTCTCATTTGGTGTACTTATTTTCATGCTTTACTTCCCTTGCTCATTTAAACATGGTTAAGTAGTCGTCAAAATCTGAGCCGATAATATGTCATGAATATGGAAGATGTTCCATTGTGACAAAGCTCATTTTGTTTCATTACAGCTAGGCACAAACGACTTTAGTTCCCAAGGATCTTACAAATATAGCACAAGTCTCCAGATGATATTTATTTCCTGCATCACAAATGAACAGCTACCAAAATCAAACAGCAGTTAAGGATGAAGTCATGTCAAGCTTATGCTGTCAGCTGTTTGGTTGTAAATGGTGTTCAATATAATAGCAGACGTTCTAAGCAGGGCTGTTTCAAGCTGCAGGCATTTGGGCTGTAAGGCATTGGTGATTCATTGGGCAAATAATACTGCTTTATGTTTTATAGCCACTCATGCAAATTTTATGTGCATGAATTATACAGGCTGGTATGTAAACATATTGTTTGAGGCTGACTCCATTATGCCCCATCTCAACATTTTTGTAAGTGAGGTGCTGCAATTTTTCGTTCATCATTGGGAGCTGGTAGTTTTGAGGAGATTCATTGGGTTCGATTCACATGCGCATTCAGCAAACTCGTCCAATAATCTGTAAACTGCACATTGTAAAGCAAACCCCTATTAACCTCAATAGGAGGTGAATCTTGCAAGTTAATTTGAATTTGTTTAAGGCTAAAATGTAAGGAATTGTCAAACAGGGCACTGCCCTGGGGAACATGTACCAATGTAAAATTACCATTCAGTGGAAATCTGCTCTTTTAACCGCTTAAAGTGGTTGTAAACCCTTACATACCACTTTTACCTACAGGTAAGTCTATAATAAGGCTTACCTGTAGGTACAAGAAATATCTCCTAAACCTGCACGGTTTAGGAAATATCTACCATATATGCTTGCACCTACATCATCTGTGCATGCACACTAAAGAAAGGGCACACGTCACGTCATGTGACTCCGACCAGTCACTGACCCGGAGTCCACAGCCCCGGAAAGGAAGAGGGGTGAAGATGGACACGTCCATCAGCGGGGACATCGGTGCCATTGCAGGTTTCGTTTGCAGATAAGTGGTACATAATCGGCTAGTAAGCGATGCATATTAGTCCATTAAGCTTTAACTTTGCAGGAAATAAAAGAGGAAGTAAAACCCATCAGGGTTTACTTCCTCTTTAAGGACTGGAAGATTTCCCCCCCCCCTAATGACCAGGTCAAAAACAATATTTTTTACTTTTTGCTACAATAAATATCCCCCCAAAAAATGAAAAAAAAAATTCTTCATCAGTTTAGCCCAATATGTATTCTTCCACATATTGTTGATTTTTTTTTTTTACTTTAAAAATTGCAAAAAGCGTACATTGATTGGTTTGCGCAAAAGTTATAGCGTCTACAAAATAGAGGATAGATTTATGGCATTTTTATTATGATTTTTTTTTTTTTACTAATAATGGCGGTGATCAGATAAAGGGGCTCCCAGATATCCAGCCCTCCCCCTTACATGAATGAATAAGTACAAATAGTACACGTGGTTACTCATTAACAGCAAAATGTAAAAAAGTAAATAAACACACACATTAATAAAGTTCTTTATTCAAAAAAACTTCCACAAAAAAATCTGTCTAAATTCATTGTCATTCATGTCCTCTGTTGAAGCAGATCCATTGCCAGTCATGAAAATGTTGATCTCAACAACTCGCCAACAAAAAAGGATGGCGGTAGTAATCACCTGATGGACTTTCGTTGCAACTGACAGACCCCTGTCAAGCAGCTGAATGTAGACAAACAGATGGAGGTGCTGGCTGATAACTAGGATCATCAGCCTTTTGTTTAAATTCAGCTACTGGTCAGGAAATTCCCTGGCTGGCAGCTGAATACGGTCCAGGGAGTCATCGTTGGCTGCTAGGCTCCCTAGACTTGAGTGGTTGTCAAATTGTATGTGTGTGCATGTTTGTTTGTATAGGAAGAGGGCGTTGTGTTTACTATCTACAAGATATACTCTCTGGAAACCACCCTGCCCTTTACAAAGGCCTTGGAGTTTACAAATAATCAGCTTTAATGCATACAGGTATGTTATATCCTTAGTCAATAGCTCAAAAGAAGTAGAACCTTCTCTAAACTATAACCAAACTGATTCTGCTAATAAACATGAACTGCCAATGATCCCATAGGAAGACATGAAAATGTAGGCCCTCAGTCAACAGGGAAGGGAACAGAGTCAGTAAATGGTGAGCCAAAGGTGGGACATCAGGTGGGGTAGGATGTCTTAGGTGCATACAGTGAGGTAGTTAGAGACAGACTGACAGTCAAAGGAGGTCAAAGCATAGGTGGGATTGCTTGTCAATGTATTCACTGTTTTCAGTGGAATGACAATAGTATATGTTAAAGTAATCAGATCATTGAAATAATTATGTTGTTTGTTTACTGCAGGCTAGTATTGCCACCCACACTTTGCCTTTTGAAATAAGCTAGGTATTTATAGATATCAATGATGCTAGTTAAAATGCAATTATAAAATGTATGTCTACATGAATTCAAGTCGCTGCAATAAGGAAGGTAGTGTTGATGGTTTTGGTGGTGTATGTGTGTGTGTGTGTGTTTTGGAAGGGGGGGGGGGTAAAAAAAACACCTAATCTGAACAAATCTATAGTAACAAATCATCTTATTTTTTTTCTTAAAGGTTTACTGAGATGGAAGTTGTCATCTGGTTAGTTGCTTTGGGCTGTTGCACATCATTGCTATCTGCTTTACCAAATAGAACATTCTATGCATGATAAAATTCCAGCAAAACAAAATTACCAAGTAGGTGAGTAATGCAAGAGATGTAGTTTGCTGCAGCAATCTTTTTATAATTCATATTCCATTTATATGACTTTAGTAACCTGAAGTTCCAATCCAATTTTTTTAACTATTTGTACGTTTTTTGATCCTGGCCCCCTTGGCCAACAGCATAGTTAGTTCCTGACTCTCTGTAGTGACAGGACAGCGTGGGCCTAATACTCCCTCAGTCTGCTAAATGGACAGTGAAGGAGTAACAAACAGATAAGCCATCACTGTGTTCACCGTTCTTTACCTTTATCAGTAAGTTGCCTGTCAGCACATGTGCATTGCAGACAAGTCTGAGTAGCTCATTATGATGGCCTTCTTCTCTTTGGGCCAAATTCACAAAAGGGATACGACGGCGTATCTGCATATACGCCGTCGTATCTCTGTTTCTATCTATGCGACTGATTCATAGAATCAGTTACGCATAGATATCCCTAAGATCTGACAGGTGTAATAGTTTTACACTGTCGGATCTTAGGATGCAATACCGCGGCCGCCGCTGGGGGGATTTTGCGTCGTAAACCAGCGTCGGGTATGCAAATTAGCAGTTAGGGCGATCCACAATTTTTTTTCCCGTCGTTACGTCCCCGCAAGTGTTAGTTTGCCGTCGCAAAGATAGGGCACCTTTTACAAAGTGTAAACTTAGTACACCATGTAAAAGTATACCCGTCTTTCCCGCGTCGCTTTCGATTTTTTTTTAAATGTTTTCTTTTTCCAGGCGCAAGTCTTTTTTACCCATCGCGATTCACCAAACGTTGGCGCGTCGTAACTTTGCGCAAAGCACGTCGGGAAATTTGCGACGGGAGCATGCGCAGTACGTCCGGCGCGGGAGCGCGCCTAATTTAAATGGGACTCGCCCCATTCGATTGGGCCCGCCTTGCGCCGGACGGATTTAGGATACACCGCCGCAAATTTCCAGGTAAGTGCTTTGTGGATCGGGCACTTAGCCAGAAAATTTGCGGCAGTGTAACCTAAATCGGTTACGTTACGCTGCTCCGCCTGGCTGTGAATCTGGCCCTTTATGTCTAAGTTCAGTTTTGGAATAGAGGAGGCTAATATAAAGACAAATGCAAGTACTTCCATATACAATTAATATATTTATTATATAAATGCATTATTGTCATTACTATGATTATTATTGTTATTTTTACTATTATTATTATTTTGTATTTGCCTTAAATTCAACTTTGATTTAATGTTTACCCAGTAACTTAGAGTACAGATTTGGAGGAAATATTTTTTATTGTGTTTGGTTTTGTCCCGCTATCTTAGTTCGCTCCCTGCATTATTTTCAAGGAGCTGCTTGTCTGATCTTCAGTATTACTTCTAACTCTGCAGGAAACTTTGCTCCTGCTGAGCCTAAAGGTTTTGGATGCGTTTTCAAATATAATTTTTGTTTCTAAATTGCTGGAATAAAATACTTGAGGACTGAGAGAAGCACTATTTAATAAGTTCACTCTGGGAGAAGAGCTTTACGTTTTCATTTTTTTCAAGCAAATAAAAAATACTTTTGCCAAAGTCATCACTTCACTGCAAGACGGTCTGCAGTCTGTAGAACATGTGTTTGTGAATGCAGTCCAAGATATGTAACCTGCCAAGCTTTTAAATAAGATCTTGAGTATAGCTAAGATATTTTTACATGCCAGACAAAAAAAATCATCCTTGAACTCATTAATGTAATTTTGTTCTTGGTATGGGTGTCTGATTATTTATTTCATTTCCTTTTACAGGAGAACACAATAACCTTAGAGACTGCAATAATAAAGGAAAATTGGGTACTAAGCACACCATTCATTGTGCCAGCATACCTATTACTGCTCATTCCAATAAGCGACTGCAATGCTCATTGTCCCCAGTTGTTTTTTTTTCCAGATATACCAGTCTACCAGTTACAAATGAACACATAAATATGGTAAGATCTTCCAAAATGTCACCATAACCTTTTATCTCTTTTGTAAAATCAATTTTAGTAGTTTAAGTGGAACCCCAGATGAATCCTTTTTAGCATTGGGGGAAGGATTTAAACACCTATAGTGATACACCACACCAATTGCAATATTATTTTGTGAAAATAGTGCAGCGCTGTGTATCTATAAATCTTATATAAACAAATAATTATACATTCCATAAAACAATTTATGAAAAAAATAAATAAGAAAAAAATAAGAAAAAAAAAAAAAAAAAAGTTTATATGTAGATTTCCAAAGCTTTCACTGCTGTGAAAAATCCTATTTAAATGGATCCAATATTCAGTGCACACCAAAGCCTTCTAAAATTCCTGCTCACCTCAAGAATGAGTATAAAACTCATAGACAGATCACTCCTTGTGTCCACCACGATCAATCCACTTTACCAATGGTAGTAATTCCTACAGTCCCCAGACTGCACCTCTGTGGGGGCAATCAACATTTGAATTGCCTCCAAACACCACCTTCCTCCATTCGCTTTTTAATAATCAATCCCACTTATATTTCCAGGGGTTAAGGACATGAAACAAAAAACACAAGTACCATAGTGTTCTCTGCTTTTAAATTTATTAAAAAAAGCCCCCCTAAAAAGTTACACTTACAAGAAATAACAATAAAAACGGCATGTATCAAATCACCAGCTCATTCACCGCAGATCTAGACTCACAGTGCTTCACCTGACATCACAGATTTGACTCCTCCCCTCTAAACGCGTGTCTGATGAAGGCCAATGAGAGGCCAACACGTGTTTAGAGGGGAGGAGTCTAATCTGTGATGTCAGGCGAAGCACCGTGAGTCTAGATCTGCAGTGAATGAGCTGGTGATTTGATAAATGCCGTTTTTATTGTTATTTCTTGTAAGTGTAACTTTTTAAGGGGGGTTTTTAATAAATTTAAAAGCAGAGAACACTATGGTACTTGTGTTTTTTTTGTTTCATGTTCTTAACCCCTGGAAATATAAGTTGAATTTATTATAAAAAAGCGAATGGAGGAAGGTGGTGTTTGGAGACAATTCAAACGTTGATTACCCACACAGAGGTGCAGTCTGGGGACTGTAGGAATTACTACCATTGGTAAAGTGGATTGATCGTGGTGGACACAAGGAGTGATCTGTCTATGAGTTTTATACTCATCCTTGAGGTGAGCAGGCATTTTAGCAGGTGACTCACTCTATTTAAGTCATGTTCTGTTTTATTTTTACTGATGATCTGACCAGTAACACACCTCCTGTCTTATGCCGCATACACACGGTCGGAATTTCTGGCAGAAAAAGTCAGATGGGAGCTTTTCATCGTATATTCCATCCGTGTGTATGCCACATCTGACTTTTTCTGCTGGAATTTCCGACGCTGGCCCGACGTCCATACTTAACATTGGCTACGCCTCATATAGCAGGGTTAACTTTACGCCGGAAAAAGCCTTACGCAAACGGCGTATCTGTACTGCGACAGCCGGGCGTACATTCGTGAATAGGCGTATCTAGCTGATTTACATATTCTAGGCGTAAATCAGCGTACACGCCCCTAGCGGCCAGCGTTAATATGCAGTTAAGATACGGTGGCGTAGGAGACTTACGCCGGTCGTATCTTAGCAATATTTAAGCATATCTCAGCTTGAGAATACGCTTAAATATACGACGGCGGGGATTCGCACTTATGACTGCGTATCTACTGATACGCCCGTCGTAAGTCTACCTGAATCTGGCCCACAATCTTCAAATTAATAAATAAATAAATAAATTAATTAATTAATAAATAAAAGTAGATCTTTTCTTTTTTTTTTTCAAGCACATTTCCCCCACGTAGCTCAATAACAGAATTTGATAGTTTTTGCTTTATAAAATGTTGCCAACAGTGAAATCACTAATTTCAACTTAAAATCGATTTTTGTTGAAATCACTCCACTCATTCCTCATAGAGACACTATAAATGATTTAGATAAGTATCAACCTCACCACATCAGAGCTATATGCACATTCAGCTCTCCTACTACTTCATTTTGTGACATGAGGAATACTTATATGCCAATAGGTAAATCTTATTTTCAGCTGTGGCTAAAATCTAGATACAATTCTGAAATGGGCTTTGAAAAATATTAGCTCTCCTGCAGCTGATAATCATTTGAGTTTTAAAAATAAAAAAATGCTTTCTTGCACAGACATATCTCTCTGTTAATGTAAAAAAATTACCTTTTTTAATATAAATATCTCTGTTTAAAGTTTTACTAACTGATGCTTCATTTGAAAATATATTGTTGCAGGTTATTGAAATAACAGCTCTTCATAACTGGAAGCCATCCAGTGATATTGTGTGCTTAATGGAACCCCCTTCTCTTCTTTGATTTAGTATACCATATGTTCAAAGCCTGTATGTTCCAGGTGAACTCACTGATTTTAGAATATTTACAACCATACTATGACTTCATTGTTGAATCTGCATAGCATATTTTCTTTAAAAAAAATGCTCAGTGAGAATATAAAGGACTTTTTCTCTTGATTGCCAACATATGTGCAGTTAGGCCTCGTACACACGACCAAGAATCTCGTCAGGAAAAACCCGTCGTTTTCCCTGACGAGATTCTTGGCAAGAAATTCTTGCCGCCCGAGTGTACTGACTTTCATTTCAAAAGAACCACGGTTCTCTTGAAAGGAAAGAACGCGGTGACATCATCGCGTACGACAAGCATGCGCTCGTCACAATCGATGCCGTCGCCGCCATCTTGCTTTACCCTACCTATGCCGTGGAAGCTACCGTGCATGCGTCAAAGTCATTTCGAACAATGCGTGGGTTACCACGATGACAGGTAAGTATACACACTCTCGGGTTTCTCGTCTGGAAACAGGCAAACGAGAATCTCGACGAGAAAAAAGAGAGCAGGTTCTCTTTTATTCTCGTCAAGATTCTTTCCTGATTTCCAGACGAGAAACCTGAATGCCTCGTACACACGAACGGCTTTCTCAGCAAGAAGCCATTTTCTTGATGGTTTTTGCCGAGAAAAACGGTCGTGTGTACAAAGCCTAAGGCCTCGTACACACGATAGGATCGCCAGAGGAGAACGGTCTGAAGGACCGTTTTCATCAGTCCAAACCGATCGTGTGTGGGCCCCATAGGTTATTTAACCTTCGGTCAAAAAAATGAGAACTTGCTTTAAAATTGAACCGATGGACGCCTAACCGATAGGTCAAAACTGATCGTTAGTATGCAAAAGCATCGGTTAAAAACCTGCGCATGCTCAGAATCAAGTCGACGCATGCTTGGAAGCATTGAACTTCGTTTTTTTTTCAGCACATCGTTGTGTTTTACGTCACCGCGTTCTGACACGATCGTTTGTTTAACTGATGGTGTGTACACATGATGGACCATCAGTCAGCTTCATCGGTTAACCGATTACAACGGTCCTTCAGACCGTTCTCCTCTGGTGATCCTATCGTGTTTACGAGGCCTAAGAGAGGAAAAGCATCACAAACATAATAAAAGTTCAGTCCACCGCTGGTATATTATAGTTTCTTGAATCATTAACATCTCCCCTCATTTATTGTATGAGTGTCACCGAAGCAGAAAGTGTGAGAAAATTGGGGGTCAGGGGCAGGAATAAAAAGCCTGAAAAATGACCTATTATCCATCTTATCCTTATCCCCAAAAAAAAGGCTGGATACTAGAGGTACAGTAAGGGAGGACTATGAAAGAAAGGGGCAGTGGAGGACTGAGAACCTACAGCCTGGAGGACAAACACAGCCAGCTATCTCTTTCATGAGAGAAATTTACCCCCTTCCTGACCACGCCATTTTTTTGCGATACGCCACTGCGTCACTTTAACTGACAATTGCCTGGTCGTGCGACATTGTATCCAAACAAAATTTATGTTCTTTTTTTCCCCACAAGTAGAGCTTACTTTTGGTGGTATTTGATCACCTCTGCTGTTTTTATTTTTTGCGCTATAAAAAAAAGAATTGCAAAAAAAACCCAACCTTTTGCTATAATAGTCTTTCATAAGTTATATGCACCTTTTATCTTAATTTTATAGTCATTTTAGTGTGAACGCCCTTATATCAGTGTGTGAACACTTACTAGGTGGCTGCTACACATTTGTTTAGTTTTTTCCTGGACTTTCATGCACATTGCTGTGGATCACTTATAGAAACTTTCCAGCACAAGGAACTGCATCTGCACATGTTGCTGTTTTTTTGGATTTGCCTACTTTGCACATAATATTGTTGTTTGATGCACTTTATACTATATGTATACCACTGAGTACCGTATTTATCGGCGTATAACACGCTCAGGCGTATAACACGCAGCCTAACTTAAAGAGGAAAGTTTCAGAAAAAAACTTTCCACAGCCCCCTGCGTATAACACGCAGGCACAGTTTACCCTCTATTTTCAGGGTAAAAAGGTGAGTGTTATACGCCAATAAATACAGTATTTTTATATTCGTTTTTTTCAGTCTTATCTGTTTTTTCTCATTGGTTTACACAGATATTTTATACAGGATTCATTTTTTCACATTTGGATTGCTGCACTTAGTATTTATTTGTACTGTAGAGGAAGTCATTTTTGTTTATTTAATATTGAAGAACATATAAGATATTTTAATTTAATAGTAACCACTTCAATTCTGGGCATTTTCACCCCCTTCCTGCCCAGGCCAATTTTCAGCTTTCAGCACTGTAAACATTTTGAATGACAATTGCACGGTCATGCAACACTGTACCCAAATTAAATTTTTATCATTTTTTCCACCACAAATAGAGCTTTCTTTTGGTGGTATTTGATCACCTCTGCTTTTTTTTTTGCACTATAAACAAAAAAAGAGCGACGGGAGCTGCGGTGGCTCAATGTGATTGGCACTGTGCTGACAAGCCATTCACCTCTGCAGCTAGAGGTTCGGATCCCGGTCTCAGCTACATGTGAATTGAGTTTGCGAGGTAAGCTTGCGCTTAGTACGCCCACCCCCCTCCCACAAAAACCACCACTTACACGCACTCGAAATTGGGTTAACATGCACGCACTTTGACCACGCAGGGTTTCAAGTTTGGGCTTCAAAGCGGAGCAGTTAGGGCGGGCTGTGTGGGAGGACCCCCTCACACACCCACCATTGCCACCCGGGGCATGGAGAAAGGTGGCAGATTGCCTCTGGGGGAGGCCTGCCTACTCCCAACTCCTGCAGTCCGGCTCCTCTCGAGAGTACACACACAAAATACACTTAAAAAAAAAAAAGAAAAAAAAAAAAGAGCGACAAGTTTGAAAAAAACACAATACTTTTTACTTTTTGCTATAATAAATATCCCATTTATTTTCATTTTTTTTAAGTCTAGGCCGGTATGTATTCTTCTAAAAAGTTTTGGTAAAAAAAATCGCAATAAGCGTATATTGATTGGTTTGCGCAAAAGTTAAAGCGCCTACGAAATAGGGGATAGATTTATGCCATTTTTATTATTATTATTTTTTTACTAGTAATGACGGTGATCTGCGATCTTCATCATGACTGTGACATTGAGGCGGACATATCGGACACCTTTGACACTATTTTGGAACCTTTGACAACTATACAGCGATCAGTGCTATAAATATGCACAAATTACTGTATAAATGTCACTGGCAGGGAAGGAGTTAACACTATGGGGTGATCAAGGGATTAAATGTGTTACTTAGGGAGTGATTCTGACTGTGGGGAGGAGACCTATCGGTGTACCTATATACTAGGAACACACAATCTGTCTCCTCTCCCCTGACATGATATGGATCTGTGTGTTTACACACACAGATCCACGTTCCTTCTCTGTCACGAGCGAACACGAGTGCCTGTCGGACATCACAGCCTCCAGGCACGCACAGTGACTTGCTCGCTAGCACCCCCTTTACCGCCGGGAAGCCAAGGATCCACTATACAACCCAGGATGGGAGATCCCATCTGCAGACGTCATATGACAATGGGCGCTATTGAAGTGGTTGAGCCTTTTTTTGGTGGCTCTTGGTTTTAGTCATGCAGTATCCTAGAGCAGTGGTTCTCAACCCTGTCATCAAGTACCCCCAACAGGCCATGTTTTGGGAATTTCTCTTAGGCCTCGTACAGACGACCGGATCTATCTGCTGGGATTGATCTGCGGATCAGTTCCAGCAGATAGATCCGGTCGTGTGTACGTCCGAGCGGACATTTCCCGCCGGATAAAAATCCAGCCAACGGATTCCCAGCGGATACAAATTTCTTAGCATGCTAAGAAATCTATCCGCTGGAATCCAGTCCATCGGACTGATCCGGTCATCTGTACAGACTCACCGGATCAGTCCGTCCGCTCCCCTCCCTCGCATGCGTCGTAATGATTCGACGCATGCGTGGAAGTATTTACCTTCCAACGTCGCGCACGTCGCCGTGTCATCGTCGTGGCGATGGCGCGACACGTCACCGCGGATGTATTCCGCGCGGATTTCGATCTGATGGTGTGTACAGCCATCAGATCCATATCCGCCAGAGGATTTATCCACTGGAAACGGTCCGGCGGACCGTTTCCAGCGGATATCCTCTTGTGTGTACAGGGCCTTAGATAAAATAGCTGTCCAAAATACCAAGCCACTGACTCTGATTTAAAGCACCTGTGAAAGATAAAGAAAGACCTGCAAACATGGACTGTACTTGAGGACAGGCTTGAGAACCACTGTCCTAGAGGAAGTTAGAGCTGTAAAATATCTCTCTGCCACATTATATGACTACAGAATGCCCTGTATGTAGAATGCCCTGTATGTGTCACTGACTGCAGGTCCCATTCTGATTGATGTCTAATTTGTGAAGTATTTTACTAGCACTATCCTGGGATTGTGAATGTTACCCTGCCTATTTTCTGAACACCACAATTTTTCTTGCCCATTAGAACAAAGATTTGGTTCGGATCACAAAAATAATGTTTTAATACATTATATTTAGTTTTTCTTGGGTTCTTCATGACACACATTACAAATTTGACAAATTCGCTTATGCTGTCAAGGTACTTCTAAAGCTAAATTCCCAAAACTCAAAGAATGCAAAGTGTTCTTTTTTTTCTCAGCTTATCCATGCTTCATTTATATTGGTAGGTACTTTCCCAGGTTCTACATGCTCAATAACTTCCTCATGAATATTGAGTGTCTCTGCATTAAACCAGTGCTCCATGCTTACTGATATCAGTCATGTATGAGAAGGATTCAGGCTTTTTATGCTAGGCTTAACTAGAAGGTTTGTTGCCTTCTTTGTCTTTTCAATCCAGATTCTCTAGACTGTGATACTACATAACATGATTTAGCTTGTGCTCATGTAATGAAACAATGTCCTGCATTTTAACAACTCTTCAGACAGAAAACACCTAGTGACAAGGTTGAAATGTGATTCATATAATCATTTTACTATATATATATATATATATATATATATATATATATATATATATATATATATATATATATATATATATATATATAATATATACACACACATGTATACATACTGTATATACAGTATACGCTGATCAGCTATAATATTATGACTACAGGCACTGATAGGTAAAGTGAATAATGTTAATTATCTCATTACAATGGCACCTGGAAGTGGGTGGTATATTTTAAGCCACAAGTGAACATGTTGTCCCTTAAGTTGATGTGTTCAAAGCAGAAACAAATGTACAAGCTTGATTTGAGCAACTTGACAATGGCCAAATTGTAATGGCTATACAACTGAGTCAGAGCAAAACCAAAACTGCAACTCTTGTGGAATGTTCCCAGTCTACAGGGGTCAGCACCTATCAAAATTGGTCCAAAGAAGGAAAACTGGTGAAAACTACTAATGATAGGGTAATGGGAGACC
Source organism: Rana temporaria (assembly GCF_905171775.1). NCBI lineage: Eukaryota > Metazoa > Chordata > Amphibia > Anura > Ranidae > Rana > Rana temporaria. The sequence goes on along the minus strand of NC_053498.1, from coordinate 113,803,251 downwards.
AAGGCTCATTGATGCAATAGGATGATGTGATCATGTGGATGGCCAGGTGCGTGTGTGTGTTGCTTACCTGGTGAAGATATGGCACCAGGATGCACTCTGTGAAAAAGGCAAGCTGGTGAAGGTAGTGGTCTGCTACTGATGACTTGGTGCAAGACACCACAATATACCTTCAGAGGTCTGGTAGAGTCCACGGGTCATGGCTGTTTTGGCAGCAAAAGGGGACCTACTTAATATTAGGTGGTTGATCATCATGCATAAGGCCGCGTACACACGTCCGAGAATCTCATCAGGAAAAACCCATAGTTTTCCCTGACGAGATACTTGGCAAGAAACTCTTGCTGCCGGAGTGTACTGACTTTCATTTAAAAAAAAAACACGGTTCTCTTGAAAGGAAAAAAGTCGGTGACGTCATCGCGTATGAGCTCGTCACATTAGATGTGAAATACATTTTTAACCTATTCAGTAAGCTAGGTAATATTAAGCCATCTTGCTTCACGCTACCTATGCCGTGGAAGCTACTGTGCATGCGTCAAAGTCATTTCGAGCATGCGTGGGTTTCCACGGTAACAGGTAAGTATATACACTCTCGGGTTTCTCGTCGGGAAACAGGCCGACAAGAATCTCGACGAGAAAAAAGAGAGCAGGTTCTCTTTTTTTCTCGTCGAGATTCTGGACAGATTTCCAGGTGAGAAACCTGAATGCCTCGTACACACGAAAGGGAATCTCGGCAAGAAGCAGTTTTCTTGCTGGTTTTTGCAGAGAAACCCAGTCGTGTGTACAAGGCCTAACAGTAAACAATCCAACCCACAACAGATTTCAGGATAGGTGGCCATTGAATTACCCACTCTTTATTCTCTCAGGTCTGCTCACCTGCAACCATTATTATTACTTGAGCCCCTGTGCAGCTTGTTACAGTTTTTTCAATTTGAAGCAGCAGTGAGAGTGAAACTCATTCTCAATGCAGCAGAGTGGATGAGCCATGGAAGATTTAAAGTGAAAGTCTGATCTAAACCTAATATAATTTACTCTCACCCCCATTCTAAGTCCAATACTAATTACCCTGCAGAGGAAAGATGTTTATACTTACCTATTTCCTGGGCTCTCCAGTCCGGTCATGTTATTGACTCCCATCCCACAAAGGATGCACCAAAGTAGGGCATTGCCAGCAATCTCTTCTTGGGGTTACACAACTGGACCTGAGCACCCAGGGAAAGTATACACATATTTTCTCTATTAGTATAAAACTTACGATGACGGTGGGAGCAAGTTTAAGATTAGCTAAGTTTAGACCAGACTTCTATCTTAACCATTGGGGTACTCACAAGATAACATTTTTGTCCTTCTCTTACATGAGGCATTTTCATAGGGCAATCTTTTACGCAACATACTTTACCAGAACAGTCTACTTTACATGGGGGCGCACCCTATGACTCTAGTGGGGGCGCACCCTATGACTCTAGCCTCGTACACACGGGCCAGAATCTCGTCAGGAAAAAAACATTGTTTTTCCTGACGAGATTCTTGACAAGAATCTCTTTCCCCCGAGTGTACACACACTCCTTTCAAAAGAACCACGGTTCTTTTGAAAGGCAAGAACGCAGTGACGTCATCGTGTACGACGAGCATGCGCTCGTCACATTCGATGCCGTGGCCGCCATCTTGCTTCACCCTAGCTACCGCGCATGTGTCAAAGTCATTTTGAGCATGCACGGGTTTCCACGGCAACAGGTAAGTATACAGACGCTTGGGTTTCTCGTCGGGAAACAGGCCGACAAGGATCTCGACGAGAAAATAGAGAGCAGGATCTCTATTTTTCTCGTCGAGATTCTGGGTAGATTTCTAGATGAGAAACCTGAAAGCCTTGTACACACGCTCGGTTTACTCGACAAGAAAGCTCTGCCAGCACTTGCTGGTTCTTGCCAAGAAAACCGAGCGTGTGTACGATGCTTCTGTCTCTAGCACCTACAGGGCAGAGATGTGTAAGAGCTTGGAGTTGGGTCCAAAGTCATGGCGGGTTTACAGGATGTATTAGAAATCTGAGGCATAGAGAAAATTATTTACTGAAAAGTAATTGCAGGCTCTTTAAACAGTGAAAACGTTCTGCTCCTGTAGTAAATTAGAGCCATTGGGTCTAATTTGTAAAATGTTGTGAGAGAAGATCTGCTTGAATCTAATTGGCTGAGGAGCATAAAATTGTTCATCCCCCAGCCTCACAAATTAGGCCTATTTGGCAAGTAGAGCTCATTGGTATTGTGAAAGGCTGAATCATACAGGGAAAGCATTTAGCATGATTCCAGATAAATGTATCTGTAAAATTTAAAAAAAATGTTTAAGAAAATTACCGTTCTGTGGGTTCGTCAGTTCGTAACTGACTATATTAGGAGTAACACAGAATGATTTGTCAGATTTAAACATTTTCATCTTGTCATACTCACCTGAAAGAGCACATTTACTGCCTGGCACTTTATTGACATGTGTGGCATTTCTGAAAGGGCGCTTCCATGAGAAGGAATAAAAGTGTATCATCTGCTCTTTACATCTCATTAGCTCATTAAAATAATTGTCCTAATCTGATTGTTATCATGATTAATAGAGCAAGAGCTCAAGGAAATTAATGCTCAATGTGAGGCATAACTGAAAATGGCTTTGGCTTTTTGAAATGGAATAGGTGAGCCAGTATCTAATGAGGCTTAGGTAATTAAATGTAAAACCGCACAGGAGAAATTGAAATATGTGCCAAGGAACTGTGTGTCCACATTTTTCCCAGGAAGAAGTAACTCTGCTCTGTTTAGGTAAAAATGGTTAATAGTTCTGGTTTCAGTACATCTCTTAATATTATTTGTAAAACTGCTGATCTTGGGGATGTGTTTTTTAGAGGATTAATGTAACTGTGCATCTGCATATTATATTGTAAAATTAAGAACTATTGATTGAAGTTTGTATTGAATTGTAATAAAGATAATTGCTGTAAAAGTACTCATTGATTTTCCTTTCATGCACTATTTAAATAAAACTAAGTTGTTCATTCATTCATATTCTATTGAAAGGGTAACTGGTAACTGTCCTGTCAAAAAGACAATCTGGAGGTAACTTGGGGTGTGGATGACTGCGATACATGAAGGGGATTAAAATGGAACTAAAGTTTCTCCCTTTAAAAGGCTAACTACCCTACTCTATTTGCTAGGCTATTTGAAGACATGCAGACATGGTCAAATGTAAGTTTATCATGGATGGGTAGGATTGCCTCTATATTTTTTCTGTACTTTGCTGATCCAGGTCCCTGTTGATGACCCTCAATGGTTCCAATCCAAAATACCTCAATTTATATGGGGTACTAAAGGCCCCAGAATAGCAAGGGCCACGATGTATGCTCCTAAGGATATTGTCGGAGTTCCAGACTTGAAAATACCACGTGGCAGCACAGCTAGCTCAACTAGACCAACTCTATTACTGACCAGATTGGGTTTCCATAGGGGCCCAGGCAAGTTTCCCACTTGCAATGGATCTCGTCCTTGTGGCCCCCTCGAAACATCGAAGGGCTATACTGAGCCCAAAGCTCTCCCATTCACTTCAGGTATGGGACACAAGCTGCAGGAGGTGGCCTCTGCATTCAATGCATACCCCAGTAGCTCCTCTTTTTGGCAACCTCCTGTTTCCACCGGGTATGCAACCCAACAGATATGGTTGGTGGCTGAATAATGGAATGTACCGTATAGGTGAGTATTTTGATCAGAGGCATACATACCTCCTAATATTTAACGGGAAGTCTGGAGATGCCCCCACCCTGAGAGCTTCCACTGGCAACAAATTTATCACGTTCTCCAATCCCTACAAAAGGGCAGCTCTAACGTGGCAGTCTATACTTTGCTTGAAAACAAGTGCATGCAGGATTATTTGCAGGTCCCAGGAGTCTGAAGCCAATAATAACTGGAGGATCCCCAGATGGATTCACTTCTTATTTCCTCTTTGTCTCTTTATATTTCTATTGTTCCTCTGATTCCAACTGATCTAGGAATTATGTTCTAATTGCTCTTTTATTCCCCCCCTTTTTTATTTTTATTCCCTTTCTCTCTTCCTACTCAAATTATTTTTTTGTTATATTTGAGAGATTGTAACCCCCTACAGAGGAAAAACGATTCGAACAGAAAATGGAACTAAAGTAAAACAATATATATATTATGAAGTATGTTATATCTATTCTGCAAAAAAACTATTTCCCCTTTTCCCTAGCAATTTTCTTGGTATACACCTCCTGTTGCACATATGCATTCTAATGTACACTCTTGGCCCACCCATGGCATCTGGAAGATGATGTATGATGTGTGGATGACGTAACTTTGGCTTGCATATGAACAAAAATACAAAAAAGCATCAAAGGCAATGGTTAAAGCAAAACTAAGGTGGTTTTGAAGGGATTTAAAGGGTCAAATAGGCCTAAAACTGCTCCTGAGGGTTACGAAAGTTCAGTTCATCTATCCTGGACCTGTTGTTGTGCCAAAACATTTACATTATTTGGCTAATTAAAAATAAAAAATAAAATGCAAAGCCTGAAATTACACCACACAAACACAAGTAACACTTAAATACACCCAAAATGAGGAGAAAAACTCAAATGGAAGAACACTAAACTAAATAAATGCACTAAATTACCATAAATGCACTCCAAACAAACCACACTTTATACATAAGCAACTTAATGAGGTTAACTGAGTTAACTGAGTTTCCTCTTTTGTTCAATCTTGCTGAAATCATTCCATTCATACCCAGTCATGGACAATAGGTGAAACTGATTATATTATTTTAGAGGAAAACATCCCCACAGACTAACGAAAATAAATAATTGTCTCTGAAATTCTAAATTGTGTTTCTTGAGAAGAATCACATATACTGTGCATCTAGATTTTATCACTGGCGCAGAGCCTATTAAAAAATAGCCAAAAGTGTTTTGTTTAGTTTTTTAAAAAAAGTGGAGAGCTTTTCTCTTCTCTTTTAATATTTTTATTGAGTATTAAAAGTTAAACAATAATAACATACAATTTGCGGGCCAATCAGGTAGTCCAGATCATATAGTTAGAAATCCAGGGTAGAGAGAGACCTTCACAAAAAGTGCCCAGGGTTTCCAGATCATCTCAAACCTCTGAACCCTATCTTAAAGGGTAACAACAAGTTTTTTCTGTTTTACTTCTAAGAAAGACACCTTTGTTTTTGTTTTTTTCCAGGCCTTGGCGAGCATGATCTTAGCACCCAGGAGCATGTAAAAGATAAGAGCCTGTGTATGTTTAAGGATTTTATCGATTCTGCAGTTGAGAACAGGTGGAAGAATTTGTTCCAGTCCACCATGTATGTAACATGGAACCTAGTAGGTTCCACCCTCTGGAGCACATGGAGGTAGTATTTGGATAAACTGTGGCCAACCTAGTAGGAAAATTTGAACATTTGCTTCTATGAGAGAAATATTCATGATGGCCTTGTAAGAGTGTGTGAAGGCATGAAATGAAACCATTCCTCAGGATCCCATTGTACCTCCAAGTCTTGTTCTCAACTTCGGGCATAGAATGGTTTGTCTGGATTTCCATCTAGGGAGGAGTTTATGATGGAGATAGCTCCCCTCTGATCCATAATCGTTGAACTCCATTGCTCGTAGGTCGTGAGTTTGGGGGGGGGGCTGGTTTATTGGGTCAGATAGTGTGTAACTAGTGGGAGATTTAGGAGAATACACATTTTTCAGATGTGGAATGCATCGTAGGTAGGGCTTTTTGGCCACAATTCTTCCATGAAGGGGGTTTTTTGGTTTCTGCCAGTTCTGTGCTAATGACACTGATGTACTTCTCCTGATGTTGAACATGATAAGCATGATGAGCATGATGTGTTATTTGCCTGCTGCTTTAGGTTTCCCTGGCCGACCATTGCACCTACGATCATCAACGTTGCCGGTTTCTTTGTGCTACAAAGAATGCTTTGATCTGCTTTGAATTTTTTTTCCCTGGGAGAGACCTTGGTGATGCAGTATAACTACCTAGTGTCTTGTTGGTATGCTAAGTCTTGCTATGGTGTATATGACCTGTTTGTTATTTGAAAAAAAAAATTACAATCACTTTCCGCCTTAAAAATTATTTATTACTGTTGATCCAGCAGAAGATAATCAAAATGAAGCAGCTAACAATTAAACTTAAGAATAGGAGAGGAAAAAAAACTTTTAATTATCATTCCTGGATCAATCCTACAACATATTGTATTAAGAAATTTAAAGGCAAAAGAAAAAAGAAATGTGTTTTACATTTTATGCAAGGATTGGGTAGCCTACACATCAGCCTAGAGCTCCCAAATATCAAGGCATTTACCAGTTGAGGTGCTCTTTACTAAGCCTGCAGGTACATTTACAAGGTAATCAAAACCTGCTTCTCTGTAATAGAGCACTGTGAAATATGTCAGCAGTATATAAATCACACTAATCCTTTTGCAGCATGATACATTGCCATTACAAAGCACTGCAACTATGTTCATTTTATTCCCGTTCCTTGAAATGCAATGGGAAATAGAAATACATACGGTAAACACTAACCATGCAAATTGACTGCAATGTGCATATGTATGACATTTATTTAGTAGATAAATGGCAAAATGAATGAAAATGACAGTCTGTGCTATAGTATTTTAGTGCCTGGCGCTCACCTATCTGTACACACATATCACACTTTTAGAGGTGTCAAACAAGTAATGTTGCCTTAACTGCATCTTGCCAAGTGAGTTAAATAAAGAACATTCCTGTCCTTATAGCTGATAGTTATCTGTGATTATCGTCTTGTCAGCTTCAACCAAAGAACATTGACATTGATGGGTATTGGTTTATCATTACTAGGAAATTTTTGTAGGTGCATTATTTCTTCTGTGCTTCCAGTCTTACATTAAATGAGCAACTTGTACAGTTTTTAAGCAAACTAAAGGGAGTTTGGTTGAGTGCTGCCAGGCAGCTATTCATTACAGATATAATAGGAAAAGAAGCCTTGCTTTCTTCCGTCATGTCACATATCTGTATATTGCCATCATCGCTAGTTTTCTGATACCTGCTCACTTCTCAGACATGACAATCACTCACAACAAGGTTCATTATGCTGCATATTCATACTGAAATGGGCTGCTATTCACTTTGGTAAATTAAGGAAATCAGTCATCCATTGACACAGTAGTAGGCCCACACATACACATAAAACTAGTTTATTTCCAAAAGATAAATCTGAAAAAGCAACTTATGAGAACTGACATTTAGAGGTGTAGGTTATCCAGGCAGAGGATAGATAGATAGATAGATAGATAGATAGATAGATAGATAGATAGATAGATAGATAGATAGATAGATAGACAACAAGGGGGGGCATGTGTGAAACCGTATGAGAAAGATACAGTTGCTTAGAGCTCTGCACCTACCGGGACTAGACAGCCACACATCACCAAGTCTCGAGCCCTCACAACCACACCTGCTGATCCCGCTAACGGCCGTGATTCAAAAGAGCGGTCCATGATGATTTGACCCTCCAAACCCACCTTGAAGACTTTGAAAATAGGGACTGGAGATCAAAGCTTTGCATCCACAGGATTTCAGAGGCCATAATGGACCTCCAATCCACCATTACAGTGCTTTTTCGGGAACTAGCTTCATCGATTCCCATAGAGCAACTGGGGATGGACAGAACCACAGATCCATGGCTCCACATTCAGAGGATGGTCCCCCAAGGTAGCAAAACGTCATTTCTTTTGCAATAAAGAGCAGTTAATGGTGGAAGCTTGCAATAAGGAATCCCTAATTCAAGGACACTGCTGCCAGATGTTTCAGGATCTTTCTCAGATGACCTTTGACAAAAAAAAGCCATGAAACCCTATCTACTTGCTCTACAACATCACTGCATCACATACCACTGGAGCTTTCACTTTGATGTCTCCTTTTCCTACAAGGGTTCCTCCTATTTGTGCAAGGCAGCAGAAGACCTCCTGGCTACACTGCAAGATCTCCATCTCTCCCTGAAGCCACAGCAGAAGGATCCATATGCCGAGCGGCATCCAGCTCCCCCAAGAAGCTGCAAACATCACCGGATCAAGATTCCCGGTCCGGTGTTCACAAACGGGGTCACTTTTCTTCACCTGTTCCAGCCCCTAGCCCCCATTGATGGACTCTCTCCTGGGTGGCACCTGCCTGTCTTATTTGTTCCACTAGCCTAGCTCTCACAGCAAGCCTATGAGTGGCACCTCTGAAAATGTAACTATGCCCAGTTTGTTTAAAACTTCTTTGCCCTTTTTTTTCTCTCTCACACAGTCTTGCTTTAAGTCCATGCTTTGGGGGCTAGCCCCCCTTGCAGGATCCTCCCGGCAGGAGGACTTAGGCCCCCAGCCATGATAGTAAGTTCTATGTACTATACCTGATATCCTCTATGATATCCTCTATGTTTCTATGTACTATACCTGATATCCTCTGGGTTCATAGGTTACTGTTTGACAATACCACCTTAGACCTCCAGCAGTGGTCTTAGGCTCTATCCCCCTCCTTCCCTTAATAATTTCTTCCACCACTGGAATTCACTGCCTGTTCTCCTGCTTCAGCCTACATTCCACTTGCTGGACATTATATTAGTTCTACCTGACCAGGGTCACTTAATTTATATTTTACAGTGATACATTTACTGACTGTTTGTGACCCCTGCAATGTTTTTTACTGTTATTGTTATGCTCACCTTTTTGGCTCTCTTTTTGTCCGGGTATTCTTTGGACCATTCTGTGCTCTTTGGCAGGTAATAACCCTCCATCCATTGGCTGCTTTTTTCTCCCTTAAGCCTATTACTTCTCACAAGCTTATTACTCCATTTTCTTATTTACTCCATTTCTACTTTCTACTTAGCATCACCCTGTTCCCGATCTATTCCCCCCTCCCTAGTGAGATACCCTTAGCCTCTGTTAACCAGTCACAGTACCCTACAACCAGAACTCGACCTCTTATTGATGGAATCAGCAGAAAAGCTTCTTTGCAGGTCACAACACACCCTTTACATGAAATCAAACAATACAGACCCATTTCTAGCCTTAGTGCTCTGCAAAGCTGATTACACCCCTAAACCAGTACGACTAAAACTGTCCAAAGATTCCTACTCTAGCAACCCCCTTAAGATCCTGCAAGAATTCTGACTTTCAGATGTCTACAAGAACCCCAACATATTTGACCAATCCCGCATGGATGCTCTTCTCTCTAACGTTCACCTCCCTTCTCTTTCATCATCGCACCGAGAGACCCTGGACCGACCCATAACAGCTGATGAAATCCAATCCGCTATTAAATCCTTGAAACCACATGACAGTCTGGGTCCCGACAGCTTCTCTGCAACTTACTATAAATGCTTAGCAGCCCTAATGATCTCTTTTTTGGTTGAAGCTTTCAACTCTCTCCTAAAAGGCCATTCTTTTTGTAAAGAATCCCTCACAGCGGCTATATCCATGATTCCTAAACCAAATACAGATGACACCTTCTGGTCTAACTACAGGCCCATATCCATGCTTAACCTAGATATTACGTTATTAGCTAAGGTTCTCTCAGCCCGCCTCAACCCCATTGTTGGTATCTTAGTTCATAAAGACCATACTGGGTTTATTCTCTCCAGACAAGTGGGAGACAACATACGCTGAGCTGAGCTTTTAGCCCATGCAGGTCGAAAGACAGAAATTGCCGCTTTAGGCAGGTCTTGTTTGGTTATAATCTTCTTCTCAGGAACCAAGGGTGCCAGCAATGCACATGGCAATTAGGAACAAAAGATGATTAGGACAGCCGCACTTCAATCCAATGTAGCTTTATTGTAAAAAAAAAACTAGAAACAGGCACTGCAAATCAGAGCAATGGAACCTAGGACAGCTGACGCGTTTCACACTAGCTTTAGTGTTTACTCAGGGATATGAGTAAACACTAAAGCTAGTGTGAAACGCGTCAGCTGTCCTAGGTTCCGTTGCTGTGATTTGTAGTGCCTGTTTCTAGTTTTTTTTACAATAAAGCTACATTGGATTTGAGTGCGGCTGTCCTAATTATCTTTTGTTCTCATGCAGGCCAAACCCACTGCATCCCCTCATGTTTTTTCTCCTTTGACATATGCAAGGTGTTTGATACACTATCTTGGTCTTAACTAAAAAAATCGATCCTATATCAATGAGGGCTTGATGCTCACTTCCTACAATGGGTTTCTGCCCTATATCAAAGCCCTAAAGCGTATGTATATTACTCTGGATTCTGTTCAGACTCCTTCCCTATTGAATGAGGCACCAGATAAGGCTGTCCTCTCTCCCCTCTTTTCTTCACCCTGGCAGTAGAGCCCCTGGTCTTGTTGATCCATGACAAGCCAAACATCCAAGGTATATAATTAGGTGGCCACCAGCATAATCTCTGCTTTCTTCGTGGATGATGTTCTAGTATTCTTGACTTCACCCCTTATTTCCTCTCCCAACCTGGTCCTCCCTGACCTCTTTCTCTGCATGGTCAAATATGGGATTAACTCAGGTCCATCACTTTTTTACCTCCAGAACTTTTACTCTCTTTCCTACATTCCATGAATCACATGATCTTCCTGCTTCGGAACTCCTTAGATATCTACAAATCAAACATTTATTTGCCCAATACGCACCACCTGATTCTACAATCCAAGGCTTTTCTACCTTTAAACGTGCATGTAAATCTGATCCCCACAGACGAGGACTTATCTTAGACTTACACGCTCAACTTTTATCATACTCAGCATCTACCCCACCTACCTACACAAGTGGGAGAGGGATCACTTACACTTGATCCAGCTGACTGGATGCAGATCTGGCATCACCAAATATCATGTCCCTCAAAACCAATTATAAGGTACTCACCAGATGGTATCTGGTCCCTGCCAGGATCTCTAAATTTCTTCCCCAATACCACCACCTTGCTATCGAGGCTGTGACATACTATGAACGCAGGTTCATATTTGGTTGGAATGCCCACAGTCCATACTTTCTAGACTTATGTCTTAATCATTATATCAACTATTTTTGATACATCCTTGTTACTGGACCCATCAGTTGCGCTTCTGACTAACAAACCACTGGCTCTAACACATTGCCAGTTTGGACTGGCTAAGTACATATTCTATCAGTGAAGCATAGGGTCACTCAAGCAATAATTGATTCAGACATGTGTAATTATGAGCAATTTAGCCTCTGTTCCAACCATGGCTGTGCTGGGTGTAACCACCATTGTTTGCCTAGGGGTGTTATTGCCATCCCAGGCCAAGGGTGGCAGCAGCAGAGTCAGGGTGTATTGGGTGTCCCCCTTGGCAGATAATCGTTGGGAGTGATCGTCCCGCTGTGAATGCTGGGGAGGGGTTCTTAAGGGACAGACGCCATTGGGGCGAGGTCGTCATCCTCGGTCTGTTGTTCCACACACCTCGTGGCCTGCCTGGCCTGGGGTGCGTGTTCCTGAATCCTGGCTCCGGGACCACGTTGGTCCGGGACTGGGGCTTCGCTGGTGGGCCCAGTGGCCTGTGCTGTCTTTCCTGCGGGAGAAAGCCACTTGATGAAGGAAGCCAGGGGAGGACCTATCCTGGAGAGAACCATGCAAGAGGCTGGTATCTTGGGAGAAGGCCTGGAAACTTTATTGAAGGATGCACCATACACTGAGAGGCTTGATGGTGATTGCCTGTCATATCTAAGTTCTCCAAAAGTTAATCTGGAGAGATCCGGGTGCTGAATCACGTGGCAGAGGATTCTGGAACAAAAGTGTCTCCTCATAAAGAAAGGACCATGGCAGAGACTGTACTTTATTCTGTGTGCCATTCCGGCTGCTAGGCCAGTGAGAGGGACCTATCCAAGTGAGCAATACCCACTCTGGCTAGAGTGGCAACGAGAACTGTTTGCTGGAAGCAGGAGTGTTTCCTATTTGAGATTATACACCTGAACCTACTTATTCACCCTTCCACCCCACCAACTTCTTTTCTGCTATGTTCTGCAAATAAATCTTAGAAAAAGAAGTGTATCTTGTGGACACTGGAATTCTTCGGACTCTCTTCTATCACCCTGGACAGCGAGAAGATAGAGGTAACATGCCGCCTGAAATATTCAGCAGCTCCTTCGGGGGTTAGAATGAAAAGATAACCGCTCAGTAGTATTCAAAGAGCCTCCTCACTGGATCCAAACCATGGGTGTCGGCAATGCAATGACAATGCAAAAATATGAAGGGAACTTAGACAGCCGCACTCCAAAAACGTTCCTTTTACTAAAATAGATCACAAAATAAACATGCCACAGCAAAAATTGGAACAAAAGCTAACGCGTTTCACACTGTAGCTTCAGTGCTTGGTCATAGCTAGTACGTGGGTTAGTGTTACAATTACATATTTCAATAAAACTTTTAAAGAAAGATAGATAGGCAATAGAATGATTAAGGTAGCCTGGGTGCACTCTAATGATTCATCAACATACAATGTTAACCACTTCACCCCCGGACCATATTGCTGCCCAAAGACCAGAGTACTTTTTGCGATTCGGGACTGCGTCGCTTTAACAGACAATTGCGCGGTCGTGCGACGTGGCTCCCAAACAAAATTGGTGTCCTTTTTTTCCCACAAATAGAGCTTTATTTTGGTGGTATTTGATCACCTCTGCGTTTTTTTTTTTTTGCGCTATAAACAAAAATAGAGCAACAATTTTGAAAAAAATGAATATTTTTTACTTTTTGCCATAATAAATATCCTCCAAAAATATATAAAAAAACTTTTTTTTCCTCAGTTTAGGCCGATATGTATTCTTCTACCTATTTTTCGTAAAAAAAACAATCGCAATAAGCGTTTATGATTGGTTTGCGCAAAAGTTATAGCGTTTACAAAATAGGGGGTATTTTTATGTCATTTTTATTAATATTTTTTTTTTACTAGTAATGGCGGCGATCAGCGATTTTTTTTCGGTATTGCGACATTATGGCGGACACTTCGGACACTTTTGACACATTTTTGGGACCATTGGCATTTTTATAGCGATCAGTGCTATAAAAATGCATTGGATTACTATAAAAATGCCACTGGCAGTGAAGTGGTTAACACTAGGGGGCGGGGAAGGGGTTAAGTATGCCTGGGTGTGTTCTTACTGTGGGGGGGGTAGCCTCACTAGGGGAAACACTGATCCTCTGTTCATACATTGTATGAACAGAAAATCAGCGTTTCCCCCGCTGACAGGACCGGGAGCTGTGTGTTTGCACACACAGCTCCCGTACCCGCTCTGTAACGAGCGATCGCGTGTGCCCGGCGGCGATCGCGCCTGCCGGGCACACGCACGGGAGTCGGGGCGAGCAGGGGGCGCGCGCGCGCCCCTAGTGGCTGCTGAAAGAGCCGATGTAGAATGACGTGCTCTCGCCCAGGAGAGCCAGCTTGCCGACGTAGAACGGCGGTGCGCGGTCGGCAAGCAGTTAATAGCTGCACTCAGTTCTGGTCTTCAGAGCAGAAGAACAGGTCAGACACCATGGTAAAGTTAGAAAACCATACAGTTTCTTGCAGTTGAGGAAATATAAGGGCTAAACTCTGTGTTGAGGTATTAAAGAATTGTAACCATTATCAAACATGATAATGATCAACCTCATAGTGCTTTCATTACTAGATATGTACACACCTGAAGCAATAGACTGGTTCTACCAGATCACCTGGTTTATGTTATTTAAGCATTTATGAGTAATTTTTGACAGTTGCCCCATACACACGATCCAAACTCACATCGGAATTTCAAAGGAATTCCATCGGAGTAAAAGAGAACATGTTCTTTATCTAAACTCCAATGGAATTCCTTGGAAAAAAGTCCGATGGAGCATACACATGGTCAGAATTTCCGATGGAAAAAGTCTGTCTGACTTTTTCCATCGAAAATTTCGATAGTGTTTACGGGGCCCCCCATTGTTGTTAAGGATGCCAGCAGTAGCTTACCTTAAATATCTCATGGCGTGACTACTACTTATTTACTGCATACATTTTTTTTGGTGAATTGACTTTCATATAATAAATTTACATTTTCAGAATGGCGCCTATGTTATACACAGAAGTGACTATGTAGTGATCTAGCAATTCTAGTAGTCGGGCCTTGGCTGAGCTCCCAATGATGCCCCCACATTGACACTTATTTTTTGACAATGACCATTAAAATGGCTAAAGTTCCTTTGCAACTTTTAAAATGCTGAAAATCAATTGGTTACACTTACTGACTCTTTAAACAAAGCAAACATTCTTTTCCTTTGCACAGAAAAGTTAACTTATTCATACTGTTACTGATGCCTGGCAGCTGCTATAGGTATATCTGCTGAAAATCTAATGAGATCCATATGTTGTATCTTTATCACATTCACTTCCTTTTCCACTTACTTGTAGATTTTTATTTTTTTCCTCAGTGAGTTTGTTTTTACACTGTGTTTTATTGAAATCCATTTTTTACTTTTATGGCTTTTGAAAACGTCTGTGGTATTTGCTTTGGGAGTCTGTTGGAAACACGGCACTTATAAAGCACCTTTAAATTATCTGTGCCCTGGATAACAATGTGTTATCATTTTCATAAAAGTTTGTAGCTGTTGAATTTTATTTCTTACTTGTCTAATTTGTACCTACTACATAATAAATTACCCACAACAGGCATAGAAGTAAATCTTAGTCGTCTAAAATCTTTAAGTCTGTTTATTTCCTTATATTGACACTCAGTGCCTCATTTAATCAAGTGAAAATGGTTCAGGAGACTGCTGACCTGTAAAGGGCCATATACAGTGAAGTGCTAAGCCTGGCCCTTGTAATTACATAATTATGCTGAAGTGTGTGACTCTATCTATATTGTTTGGTGACATCTGGGCTAAATTACTTGAAATAATTGTAGCTCAATGTATTTTCAAGCTTTGGAGTTATCAAACGGAGGATGCAGCCTACATACAGTATTTACATGGGCTGCACGGTTATAAATAGTACTACACAAAAAAAAGAAAAACTTATATAAATTAAGACAAAGAAAAAAAAGGAAATCAGAAAGACATGAAATACTTGTTTTTTCTTTTCCCTGCCCACCATAACTTTATGTATTCAAAAAGGGAAATTTCACTGAAGTCTACTAAAAAGCTGAAACTTTGAGGAATGTCAATCTTCTGTCTCCCCTGCAACACTGAGTGGTTCTTCTCGCAAACATTCACGTCATTACAGGATAGAGTAGTGATGTGGAGGTCAGAGGGAGGAACCAATGAGCACTTTGGGCAGCAAGGAAATCAACACTCTTGGATGTGTTGATTTCCCAGTGGACATCAGCAGAGTATCTCTCTGTAAAGGAGTGCCATTCAGGCAGCACAGGCAGAGGATAAGGAAAGTATTTATTCTCTTATTTTGCAGATATAGCTGTTAACAATTTTGTCCAAATATATGACATCTTAAAGTAGGTGTTTGTAAAATAGAGCTGTACTAAGAAACCGTGGAGGCTGCCACTGCTTACCTATCTGTGAGAAAATGTGAGTTTCTTGGCAGCCGTAATAGTTTTTGGGCTTAAACACTTTCTAAATCACAGATTTGGATCAACAATTTACTCTAACTTATCTCATGCTTGTTCAAGGGTCATAGCTTCAAAAAAGTATTGGAGCCAGAGACAGTCTTTGGGGCAGGTTTAAGTGACAGGGTGGTCGTTAGGTCCTCTATGATCCCCTCCTCACTGGGCACCTAGCAAAAGTCACATGAGAGGCCTACCCCGAGGTGGGTTCTTCTGGACTATGCTAGGCACTCTGTACAGGCTCCCTGCCATACACATGGGGTACCTTTACTTGAGCCATACTTAGAACCCAGACAGATGACTAAACTCTCTTGATGTCATTTACACCAACATGGTTACTTGTGCATTTAGGAAGTACACACAGAGCATTTGTCCTCTCCACCTGTCCAGCGTATCACCGCTACCTCACTCCCAGTAACAATATGGGGTCCCACCGTGCACCTAGAGCAGACTACATGCGTGCACATAACGTTCTCTCTTCCATACCTGTGTACAGTGCGAGGGCCCCAGCGGTGCAGCTCTGCTCCCATTGCTATGGGAGAGGGATCACGGCTGAAGGAGTGCCTACGACATCTGCCTCTCTACAAGAGGCTATCTCACCTGTCACATGTACGTGCTTAACAACAGGCTGCTAGAGAAACCTTCATTACCCTTGATAACCACATGTATCCTCACACTGTATGAAGTCTTGTACTGTTGTCTTCAAATCCCATAGTACTTAGTGACCTGAGCTGTAGACCATGGGGTTGATTTACTAAAGGCAAATCCAGAACTTTCGGTTTCCCGGCGCCGCATGGATTAGCTGTCTCCCTCATCAGCTCCCATGGCACGACCCTCAAATTGGCATAGAAAACCTGCCCGACCCCCCACCGCTGCCCCCTCAGATGACCCCCCCCCCCCGCACACCCATGGACTGCTTTGTGGAAAAAAACAGCCTGCAAATGCAGATGGCCCAGATGGCCCAGTTGCAAATCAAGGCCCCGGTCTCGGCCTTGTCAGGTTGTACCGTGGACCCACCAGACATGGAAGTAAGTGGCTGCACAGCCTCACTCTCCTCACACAATGCCTCCCCACACCAAGAAGACAACAACACAGAGTGCATAGCTCAGGCAGTGGCAGCACTTTTGACCCCCATGATAGCTGCCTCAGTGGAGAAGGCAGTGAATGCAGGATTTAAACAGATTAAGAAACACCTGGGTGAACACGCAAATAGGCTAAACGAGGCAGAACACCCCCTCTCCAATGTTCAAGAAGAACTATACCAGGCACAAGCCATGGAGCAGGCACAGGACAAAACAAACCAATATGTACTTAAAAAACTGGATGATTTGGAAAATAGATCCAGAAGTAGCAATCTGCAGTTTGTGGGCATCTCAGAATCCCTACAAGCATCATTCCACACTGAATTCAGTGCCAAATGCATCCCAGAAGCTTTAGTCCTTCCAGGCCCCTGCACGGTTAAATGAACCCACAGCATGGGAGCTTTCACCACCGACCACAAGACTCCTCGCCCGATCAAACTACTCGGACAAAGCCACCATCCTGCAAAAATTCAGGCAATCTAGATCCCTTCAAATAAACGGAATCAATGTTCTGATTTTTGGGGATCAAAGTCTACCATAAAAGGAAAACTTTCCAATACATTTGCACAGAACTCCACCAGCGACAGGTGAAATTCACTTTAGCTTTCCCTGCAATTCTCCGCTTTAAGGCTCCCAATGGTTACCAGCTCTCCTTCCAGGATCTTTCTGAGAAGCAGATTCGCACTCCAACCCCTCACCCAGGGTTGCCCCGAATAACCGTCCTCTGGACTAAAGAAATCCACGAAAAGACTCTCCAAAGAATCTCAGATACTCTGGACCTGACCATCGATCTACACCTTGTTGAATCGGTATGCGCAAAAAAATCCGCACTGACCACTAACGGGCGCATGTAAGCGCCCTTATAGGTTATCCCAGGCTGGTTTCCACCTACATTAACATTATCCTCTGTTACAGCCCCCAACAAACTGGCAGGCCTTGTTATTATGTATTATTTGTTTTATCTTTAACCTTACTCTCATTTTCTTTTAAATACTCCCTATGGCATTACTGCATACAGCCATCTCCCTCCCTGATGCCGTGTACACACGATCATTTTTCGGCATGAAAAAAACAACGTTTTTCAGCATGTAGAAAAAATGTTGTTTTTCTAACGCCATCATTAAAACGACGTTGCCCACACACCATAGTTTTTAGAAAATGCTCTAGCAAAGCACGGTGACATACAACACGTACGACGGCACTATAAAGGGGAAGTTCCATTCGCCTTTGGGCTGCTTTAGCAGATTCCGTGTTAGTAAAAGACGATTTGCGATTTTCTGTCTGTTACAGCGTGATGAATGTGCTTACTCCATTATGAATGGTAGTTTTACCAAAACGAGCGCTCCCGTTTCATAACTTGCTTCTGAGCATGCACCGGTTTTTAATGTCATTTTAGCCCACACACAATCTTTTTTTACATCCTGAAAAACGACGTTGTTTAAAACGATGTTAAAAAATGCAGCATGTTCGGAATTTTTTTTTCGTTTTTCAGAATAACATTTTTTAAAAACTATGGGCCAGATCCACAAAAGAGATACGACGGAGTAACTGCTGTTACTCCATCGTATCCCTTGTCCTAACTTTGGAACTGATCCACAGAAGCAGTTTTCCAAAGTTAGGCAGAAGATCCGGCATGTGCAATTGAATTACACTGCCGAATCTTAGGATGCAGTACAGCATCCGCCGCTGGGGGCATTTCGAGTCTAAATGCCGCTTCTAGTATGCAAATTAGCACTTAAGGCGATCCACACAGCTTTCCAGCTTCGTTTTTTCACCGTAAGTTTTAGTTTGCAAGTGTAAAACTAGGGCTGGTGTTACAAAGTGTAAACTAGTAACACCATGTAAAAGTCCATTCCAGCGACGGCATTTGGTATGCATTCCCGAGGGAGAACTCCACGGCAATTTGTAAAAACAAAACCAGCATGGGTTCCCCCCCAGGAGCATACCAGGCCCTTAGGTCTGGTATGGGTTGTAAGGAGACCCCCCTACGCCAACAAATCGACGTAGGGGGTCCCCCTACAATCCATACCAGACCCGTATCCAAAGCACGCTACCCGGCCGGTCAGGAAAGGAGTGGGGACGAGCGAGCGCCCCCCCCTCCTGAGCCGTGCCAGGCCGCATGCCCTCAACATGGGGGGGTTGGGTGCTCTGGGGCAGGGGGGCGCACTGCGGGCCCCCCCACCCCAGAGCACCCTGTCCCCATGTTGATGAGGACAGGACCTCTTCCCGACAACCCTTGTCGTTGGTTGTCGGGGTCTGCGGGCGGGGGCTTATCGGAATCTGGGAGTCCCCTCAAATAAGGGGGCCCCCAGATACCGGCCCCCCACCCTAAGTGAATGGATATGGGGTACATCGTACCCCTACCCATTCACCTGGAGGCAAAAAGAAAAAGTTAGTAAACACACAACACAAGGCTTTTTAAAATAATTTATTATTCTGCTCCGGAGGCCCCCCCTGTCTTCTTTATTAGCTCTATTACCAGGGGGGGCTTCTTCTTCCACTCTCCGGGGGTCTTCTTCCACTCTCCGGGGGGGGTTTCTTCTTCCGCTCTCCGGGGGGGGCTTCTGTAATGATGGAAGCGCGCCTTGCATCCCATTTATATAGGCATCACCGTCCCATCATGCTCCGGTAGGTACCCACGTGGTGGGTGCACGTGGGTAGGCACCCACCACGTGGGTACCTGCCGGAGCATGATGGGACGGTGATGCCTATAAATGGGATGCAAGGCGCGCTTCCATCATTACAGCGACAAGAGGCGACGAGGCAACATCGGAAGAGGGGAGAAGAACAGAAGAGAAGAAGATGACGTCACAGAAGACCGCGCTGGCTGCCTGTTACTAATTGAGCTAACACACAAAGATAGCAGGCAGCCAGCGCTGAAGAAGAAGGCACCGGACATCTGCAGAAGAACCGGGGTTCGCCGAGTCAACAGCAGAGAGCGGCGAAGATAGAAGAAGACCCCCGGAGAGCGGAGAAGCCCCCCCCGGAGAGCGGAAGAAGAAACCCCCCCGGAGAGTGGAAGAAGACCCCCGGAGAGTGGAAGAAGAAGCCCCCCCTGGTAATAGAGCTAATAAAGAAGACAGGGGGGGCCTCCGGAGCAGAATAATAAATTATTTTAAAAAGCCTTGTGTTGTGTGTTTACTAACTTTTACTTTTTGCCTCCAGGTGAATGGGTAGGGGTACGATGTACCCCATATCCATTCACTTAGGGTGGGGGGCCGGTATCTGGGGGCCCCCTTATTTGAGGGGACTCCCAGATTCCGATAAGCCCCCGCCCGCAGACCCCGACAACCAACGGCAAGGGTTGTCGGGAAGAGGTCCTGTCCTCATCAACATGGGGACAGGGTGCTCTGGGGTGGGGGGGCCCGCAGTGCGCCCCCCTGCCCCAGAGCACCCAACCCCCCCATGTTGAGGGCATGCGGCCTGGCACGGCTCAGGAGGGGGGGGGCGCTCACTCGTCCCCACTCCTTTCCTGACCGGCCGGGTAGCGTGCTTTGGATACGGGTCTGGTATGGATTGTAGGGGGACCCCCTACGTTGATTTTTCGGCGTAGGGGGGTCTCCTTACAACCCATACCAGACCTAAGGGCCTGGTATGCTCCTGGGGGGTGAACCCATGCCGGTTTTTTCGTTGAAAATTGGCATGGAGTTCTCCCTCAGGAATGCATGCCGAGCGACGCTGTCATTTTTTTTTTTTTTCCCGACGCAACTTTTTTAAGCCGGCGCGATCCACAAAACTCGGCGTAACGTAACTTCATGCATGCGCAGTACGGCCGGCGCGGGAGCGCGCCTCATTTAAATGGGACTCGCCCCATTTGAATAGGAACACCTTGCGCCGGCGGAATTTTAGTTACACGGCCTGAAATTTCTAGATAAGTGCTTTGTGGATCGGGCACTTAGGTAGAAATTTTAAGGCAGTGTAACTTAAATGGGATTTTTTAAGTTACGCCAGGTTTTTGTGGATCTGGCCCTATGTTTTTTTCATGCTGAAAAATGATCGTGTGTACGTGGCATCATACATAACCAGAGCTTGCTGTGATTGATATCACAGAGTTTTGGGCAAGCCTCAACTACATCATTCGAGTCAGTACTGGGAGCTGGCCTATACAGTGAATCCATATGGAAAAAAGTGAAGTTTTTTCACAGTTATATCTTCCCAGATGCAAAGGGGGTATTAGTCTTCCTAATGTCAGAGCATACAACCTAGCATGTCTTCTAGGAATAGGCCTAGATTGGATATCACAATCCTCCTGCTGTTCAAACTACCCCATTGAATCACTAATGGCCCACTCTTACTCCTTGGTAGCCCTTCTTCACTGCAAGTGGAAATCTATTCCCTCAACCATACAACTTAGCCTCCTCTTACGGAACTGGAGAGAAGTAAGAAAAGTCTGAAGCTCTCCCCCTTCATGTCCAGGCACCTTCCAATCTAGGGCAACCTAAACTTCCCACCGGGGATGGAGCACAAACCTTATTATTTAATTGAGCTAGTAACATACTACTGGGCAAGCTTGCTGAAGGCTCGCAACATTTCTGCTTGTGGATACGGAATGTATCGGGCAAAGCAATCGGATTTCCACCTGCCTATCTTGATGGGCAGTACCCTGTGTTGTGATGCTGCTGACGCTGCTCCAATCCAGGAGTTTCCAGAATATCGGGATAAAGGCCTAAGTTAAGCAAGAGGATCCTAATGTGTTTAATGAACTGGCTACCACTCAGAGGGTTGGTAAGGAAAGGTAAAAATGGTCTAGACTCCGACAGGTTGGGCAGATGAGATAACAACCGGTCTAGAATGGCCACTGAGCACCAGGCGTTGTGAGTCTGGAATAGCTTGATATCTTCCCCGGGACTGGACTGTTGCGTTTTGGACACTACGAGGTGCAGGATGAAGTGGTTCTAATGATGTGTCCGATGGCATCTGCATAGTACCTGACAGCCGGGCCGGTGAACTCGCTGGGACGTAAGAACCCATTCAAGTCTGGGCAGTAACCCGAAGGGGGAACGTGACAGGATGGTAGACATGGCTCTGAAGATGACGCTAGTGACTGGTAGGTGCTTACTACTGGTTCAAGGTTTTTGACTGTGGATACCGCGTAGGATTGTCTTGACTGCATGGGCAGCAAACAAGGATGGCTTGGTAGGGTCCCATAAGGAAACAAAATGCTGTATGCGCCAAGTAAAGTCTGATGGTATTATGTAATAAAGCCAGCTGCCACACTGCCCCAGGGTTTGAGGCTAGAAAGTCGTAAGAATCCCAGGCAGTACAGTAGGCCTTCAGGGTGTTATGGAATAATGACTGATTTAGAAGGCAGGTCGCATTGTGTAGGTTTTTTTTTAATCCAGCGTCAGCTGTGGGATAAGACATGTGGTTGAGTTGGCTCCAGGTTCCTGCGAAAAGAATGACGCAAAGTTAAAGCGGGATAGTGCATCAACCGAGACATTGCACGCTACCCAGCCACCCAAAACACTTCCTCTACAACCATCCACTTACTTATCTTAGGTATGCCCCTTCTATTTGCATGCCGTCCAGTAGACCAGGGCACACTTCAGGTCTACTTTATATTGTTAGTCTTGTGGCGTGTTTATATGGTTCACATCTCTCCTGGTTATAGGGCTCCGACCATATATACTGTATATATATATATATATATATATATATATATATATATATATATATATATACAGGGCTCAGAATTTCAAGTCCTGAGCTACTAGCCAGGTCTCAAGGGTTACTCGCCACCAGTTTCTACACCCAACTCTTACCCAGCCTGACCAGTGCCCCTCAATGCAGGCTCACCTGTGCCCATCAATGCAGCGTGACCTGTGTCCATCATTGCAGCCTCAACATGCCCCACATTTCAGCCTCACATTGTAGCCTCACCATGCCCCCATTGTAGCCTCACCGTGCCCCACATTGCAGCCTCACTGTGCCCCCATTGCAGCCTTACATTGCCCCTATTGCAGCCTTACATTGCCCCCATTGCAACCTTACATTGGCCCCACTGCAGCCTTACATTGGCCCCATTGCAGCCTTATATTGCCCCCATTGCAGCCTTACATTGGCCCCATTGCAGCCTTACATTGGCTTCATTGCAGCCTTATATTGGCCCCATTGCAGCCTTGCCAGGGCGGAGGAAGTGAGAGGGGTGACCGAATCGTGACTGGAGTTAGAGGAGAGCCTGCGGGATTACCGAGCGGTACAACACACTGTAACATCATTACATTGAGACTGTCTCTGCTGTGCTCACTGATCTCACACAGCCCCACCTCCTCCTAACCCCGCATCTGTGATAGACAGATCACAGCCGTGGGGTTAGGAGGAGGCGGGCTGTGTAAGATCAGTGAGCCGAGCAGAGACAGCTTCAATGTAATGCTGTTACAACGTGTTACCGCTCGGTGATCACACGACTCTCCTCTAACTCCAGTCACTCTTCCACCGGGAGAACGGCTTCCCGATCAACCCCGCCCACCGGTGGTGCTTGACCCCCCACTCCCAGGCAGCCCAGCTTCTCGCCAGCCCTTATTTTCCACTCGCGAGTGGAAAATTTGAGGGCTGTATATATATATATATATACATATATATATACATATAAATGTTTGACCATTCTTCCAGAAGCGCATTTGTGAGGATAAACACTGATGTTGGATGACAAGGCCTGGCTCGCAGTCTCTGCTCGAATTCATCCTAAAGGTGTTCTGGGTTGAGGTCAGGACTGTCAAGTTCCTCCACCCCAAACTCGCTCATCCATGTCTTTATGGACCTTGCTTTGTGCACTGATACAAATCATTTGGGGGGATTATGGTGTGAGGTTGTTTTTTAGGGGTTGGGATTGGCCTCTTAGTTCCAGTGAAGGGAACTCTTAGGGTGTCAGCATACCAAGACATTATGGACAGTTACCTGCTCCCAACTTTGTGGGAACAGTTAGGGGATGGCCCCTTCTAGTTCCAACATAACTGCGCACCAGTGCACAAAGCAAGGTCCATAAAGACATGGATGACATGGATGGGCGAGTTGGGGCAGAGGAACTTGACTGGCCTGCACCTCAACCTGAACAGTTTTAAAGATGAATTTGACTAGAGACTGTGAGTCAGGCCTTCTTGTCCATCATCAGTGCCTGACCTCACAAATGCGCTTCTGGAAGAATGGTCAAACATTCCCATAAACACACTCCTAAACCATTGTTATAGCTGCAAAGGGTGGGCCAACTCAATATTGAACCCTACGGACTAAGACTGGGATGCCATTAAAGTTCATGTGCATGTAAAGGCAGGTGTCCCAATTATTTTGACAATATAGTGTATGTAGGGACTATTCTACACATTTCCACAACAACAATTTATTCAAGTAAGCTTGCATACAGGTGAAAGTCACATTAAAAAAATAACTAAGTTAAATACTTTGCACATCATAAAAAAAATAAGGGCTTGTGGAATATACACTATACTTTGAGTGGGTTAACTAGTTAATATATTAGCATTGCAAATGACTAGGTTGTAGCTTATAACTGAATTTGTTTTCTCATGTGGTATACTCAATTAATAAATGGCATAATTTGACAGCTAATTTGATCTATGAGCTGGTTCTTACTTGGTCTAACAAAAATCAGGAAGAAAAATCAAGAAAGCCAGAGAAGTGGATTAAAATACTGTGTACTTCTTGTTCATCCCCCAGGGGTGTATGTGTTTCTCAGTGCTGTCCTTTATTGAAGTGATTTTAATTCAAAAAGCAATACAATATCTGAAAATGAAAAAAATGACTAGCATTCCAAAATATACACTCTTCGCTCAAGAACTTGAGATGCAGAAACAGCAGGTAAAGCACACATAACATGTCCTAATAATTACAGAAAATACCATAGCTCTCTAAATATTAGGCCACTTTCCCTAGTTGCCATGTTCTGGTTATAGAACATATTTCTACTAAACATCTTGATGAAAATATTTAAACGATTAATATTCTGTCATCTCTTAATACAATTTGAAAAAAAGTAATGGCTTTATAAAAACACCACTCTAGCCTATTTAAAGTGTACTTTAAAGTTATTGTACACCCTGTACAACCACTTTTACCTACAGGTTAGGGATGAGCTTCGTATTCGAGTCGAACTCACGTTCGACTCGAACATCATATGTTCGATCGTTCGTCGAATTACGAACATTTTGGGACGTTCGCGACAAATTCGAGTGGCGATTCACGGCCCATAATTCACTGTGGCATCGCAGTGCATTGCTGTCTGATGATTGGCCAAGCATGCACTATTACCTGCATGCTTGGCCAATCACAGCTTGCAAAAAACGGAGAGCCATAATTGGCCAAAGCCAGGGTGGCTTTGGCCAATTATGGCTCAGGGGGTTTAGTACACGCCCCACACTATAAAAGGCTGCCTGTAGGTCGGCCTTGTGTAGTGTGTTGCGGTGGTTAAGAGAGAGAAGACAGAGAGAGAGGGAGAGTGTAATTTTTTGTAGGTAGATAGAGCAGGCAGGCAGGCAGGCTAGTCAGTTAAAGTTACAGTGTGTAGAGGATATATATGCATCCCAGGTGTTGTATATATATTTATACACTGTATAGTTTAGCTAGATCCCCTCTTTCTAATTTACTGGCAGGCAGGTGATTGTGCTAGCTGCAGTATTCTCACATGGTGTACTGCTTGTGTCCTCTGCAGTGTGCATCTAAAGATACGTGGTGTGTGTACTGTCCGTGTCCTCTGCAGTGTGCACCTAAAGCTACGTGGTGTGTGTACTGTCCATGTCCTCTGCACATTGTGCACCTAAAGTAAAGCTGGTGTTTCTCATATTTATTCCTAGAGTCAGGGATCTGCTCATATTAATACTACAGGCAGAGGATATTGCTGCAAGTACTTTCATGTGGTGTACTGTCTGTGTCCTCTGCAGTGTGCACCTAAAGCTACGTGGGGTGTGTACTGTCTGTGTCTGTGCTATTTTTCTCAATGATTTTCATCCATATTGCAGGGACCAGACATTACATTAAAGCCGCAAGCAGTTTTAAATTACTTTTTTCTTATAGTAATCTCATTTTGTGAAGGGACAGTTCTAAACATGTGCCACTTCACAGGCATACTATAGACATAGGATATTTAAAGGAATTTTTAAAAACATTTTTTCACTTTAAGCATCATTAAAATCACTGCTCCAGAAAAAACAACCGTTTTTAAAACTTTTTTTCCATTGATACATGTTCCCTGGGGCAAGACACGGGTTCTCAAAGACGTTTTACGACAATAACTTGCATATTGCATACTTGCCTTTAAAATTAGCACTTTTGAATTTGAACGTTCGAGTCCCATAGACGTCAATGGGGTTCTAAATGTTCACGCAAACACTCGGTCCGTTCAAAGGTTCTGGTGCGAACCGAACGAGGGGGGCTCACCCCTACTACAGTTAAGCCTAGATATTTACATTGGAGACAAGTGATTATGTCTTCGGTGCATGCCGCGTAGACAACAGCGCAGGCGCACTTTAGAAACAGCGATCGTTTCTAAAAGAAGGTAATGCCGTGAGTGGCCATCATGCGACTCCGGCCAGTCACAGAGCCGGAGTTTGCAGCCCCGTAAGGAAGAGGGGTGAAGAAGGGACGCTTCCTGAAACAGGGGACAGCGGTGACATCGCAGGCTTCAATTTCAGGTAAGTGAAACATAATGGGCTACTATGTTGTAGATTGTGAAATGCGTTCAGGAATGAGATGTGCCTTCGTATATACTGGAATTGTATCCATCAAGACCAATACACTGTAAATGATATGTGATGCTCCAAATGTCTCAGATAGTCAATATGTAAAACACAAATGGTATCAAATCAGCCATTTTTATATATTTTTTTTCCATGATGTATCTTTATAATATATATTTTTGTACTAATAAAATATGAATGGATTTAAAAGATATGTGGTATTGAATAAATAGGCATGTCCTTTTTAATGTCCAATGGGAAGTGTTTCTTTGATGTGTAGTCTAACAGTAGGGATGTCTGTACATCAACTTGTGTGATAGGTTCAGAGGCAGACCATCCATAAGGGGCGCAGCTCCCCCCCCCTAATCTCTATGCATCTGGACTCTAATCTCCATGCAGGACGTCGGACAAATTAAGTTCTTCAAGGTTTTTTTTTTTGTGAAGCACGTGATTACAGCCAAAGGCTCTAATTGGCTTCAAAAAGGGTGGGCTTTGGGCGAAGAGTTTGTTTCCCGCCCCCCAAAAAATGAAGCACCAGCCTCCACTGGTCAGGCTACTATGATAATTATATTATAGTTTGGAATATCCAGTGACCCTAAATTCTTCTCCTGTTCAAGTTCTTCAGCAATAGATTCTAAAAAAAAAACATCCCCTTATACCGAGCCTGTATTGTTGGTGTGCATGGAGAGCTGGGTATATTCTCAGTGGTCCCTCCAGTATTAAACACTACATAATGATGATCAAATCTGTGAAATACGACTTAGGCCGCGTACTCACGAGCAAACATGTACGGTGAAACCGGTCCGCCGGACCGTTTTCACCGTACATGCCTGCCAGAGGGCTTCTGTACGATGGTTGTACTAACCATCGTACAGAAGTCCGCGCGTAAACATTACGCGGGGCGTGTCCGCGTCGTCGCCGCGATGATGACGCGGCGATGACGCGGTGACGTGGGCGGGCCTGCCATTTAAAGGCTTCCACGCATGCGTTGAAGTCATTCGACGCATGCGAGGGACGGCGGGCGCTCGGACATGTACGGTAGGTCTGTACTGACGACCGTACATGTCCGAGCGGGCAGGATTCCAGCGGACGGTTTTAAAACACGTCCAGGAATATTTGTCTGCTGGGAAAAGGCCCGGCGGGCAAATGTTTGCTGGAATTCGGCCCGCTCGCGCCTACATACGACCGAACATGTATGCTGAAACTGGCCCGCGGACCAGTTTCAGCATACATGTTTGGTCGTGTGTACGGGGCCTTATGGAAATCAAGGAGAATTACTTTTTCTCTACATTTTATATTTGGATGTCTGTACAATGGACTGCAATCTTACCGCCCGATATAAGTGCGTTTTAGTTTTTTCCTCGCCTTTCTTTTTGTTGTCTGTGTGATCAGTTGACTGGTCACTGGAGACACATTACTGTAGTGACTTGTGATACATTTTGATGTAGCTGTGATTTTATTGGCTAGTTTCTGCCTTTAGTATGAGTAATTGGTTTGTTTTCAAGTAATGCACACCTAGCAGATAACATCACATTTATGCTGATTGAATACACATTCATGTGCGTTCTTTTCTTCCCTAATTGCATAATATTGATTAATGTATTTTATTCACTAGTTAAAGTTAAGGTAGACTTTCAACTAAATTAGGCCCATGGAGAAAACACATTGAAGATCTGATGCTATGTTTAAAGGGCTAAAGGTCCAGCTCTAGATAGGTCATTGAAAATGTTTAAAATATTGAACTATATAATCAGGCCAAATTGCATTCCATTGTCCCAGTGAACAAGTTTCACTCAGAACACTCAGTTATAGGTATACTGTTAAGCTTGCGGTGAGATGAGAAGTAACTATATGTTCTACAGAAGGAGAAATGTACATGTCGTTAAATACCTTTTTAACATACTATAGCTCTGTAATTATTTAAATAGAAAGTGGACCTTTCAGAAACTTTACAAGTCTGCAGAAATAAATTCCTAACTTGTCAAAAAATACAGAAACTGCAGAAAAACTATACCTTCATTAATAAAAATCCATCCTTAACTACTTCACCCCCTTAATGACTAGAGCATTTTTTGCGATACGGCACTACATCGCTTTAACTGACAATTGCGCGGTCATGCGACGTGGCACCCAAACAAAATGGATCTTCTTTTTACCCACAAGTAGAGCTTTCATTTGGTGGTATTTGATCACCTCTGCAGTTTTTATTGTTTGCGCTATAAACAAACACAAAATAATAATATTTTTTTTACTTTTTGCTTTAATAAATACCTCCGAAAAATATATAAAAAAAAAGAATTTCTTCCTCAGTTTATGCCAATATTTTTGGTAAATAAACGTATATTGATTGGCACAAAAGTTATAGCATCTACAAAATAGGGGATAGATTTATTGCATTTTTATTATTGAATTTTTTTTAAGGTACTAATGGCAGTGATCTGCGATTTTTATCATGACTGCGACATTGCGGCAGACAGATCGGACACTTTTGATACTATTTTGGGACCATTGACATTTATACAGTGATCAGAGTTAAAAATAGCCACTGATTATTGTAAAAATGTCACTGGCAGGGAAGGGGTTAGGTGTGTTCCCTCAGTGTGTTCTAACTGCAGGGGGATGGGCTCACTAGAACATGACAGAGATCACTGTTTCTGATCATTGCAAGCAGTAGATCCCTGAAATGTCACTAGGCAGAACATTGAAATGCCTTGTTTGCATAGCCAGTTCCCCGTCCTGCCCCTCCGTGTAACGATCATGGGCCACCAGCAGACATTGAGTCTGTGGGACACGCGGACAGGCTCCCATGGCCCGCGGCAGGTGGGCATGCACCGGCGTCATGTGCGTGCCCACTAGCCTGCGATGTCAGAGGGACATACGGGTACGCCCATTTACGCAGCCGTGCCATTCTACCGACATACATCGTCGTGCATCAGTTAGCAAGCGGTTAAAGTATAACCAAAGGCAAAACTTTTGTTGAGTGGAGGGGGATTAGAACATTTGTCAGATTTGTTTGCTGTGCTTTCTCTTGTAAGGGAGATCCCCCTCTGTATTTGTCCGATTTACCATTATCATTGAAAGTGAAAGTAAAAGAAAAATCATAAATTGGGTTGTTCCCAGAAAAGTAATAGAAGGGAAATGTCCCAATGGGGACACTAGTTCTGGTGACCTGGAGGACCCCAATGAATTCCCTTAATTTGCAGACATGTCCTCTCACTTCCTGTTTAGCTATGGGACAGGAAGTGAAAGGAAATCTCCAAAATGTTTTGCCTATAGGTCCACTTTACAGCGGTATTAAACCCAAAACAAAAAGTATATATATATATATATATATATATATATATATATAATAGTGTAGCTTACCAATCATTAGATTTGTTGACTGCATTAGTTAAATTTTTTAGGATATTTCCCCTCTGTTTTTACCCAGTGATCTGGCCAATGACGCAGCTCCTGAATTAGAGTCCCCCTACTCTGGATGAAGGAGAACAGGGTACCTTTGGACAGCAGCATGGTCAGTCTGGGAGGAGGGGAGTGTTAAGTGTAGTAGCTCACACTGTATAAGCATTTTTTTTTTGGGGGGAGATAAAGGTTTTACATAAATAAATAAAAACGTATAATTGTAAGCACCCCTATGACCGGTAAATGGTTTGCCTCATCTCTAATAACGCTTTTTTTTTTTTTTAAACAGAAGACTTATTGCCCATGTCACCAGGTAAAAAGAAGTAAAAAGAAAACATAAGAAAGAAAACAAATCTAGCCATCACATCTAAGAATTGGTAAGCTGCAATAAATGTTTGCTTTTGGGTTTAATGACACTTCAAGCTCCAGTGACTTTGCTTAGGCGGAGATGATTTCATTAGTCTGCACGCTTGTGCGTTTGGCGTTAATGCATTCTGTTGGCCAGAATATAAATATATTCTGGCTATTAGAAGGCATTAACACATAAACGCATGAATGTGCCTAAATGCGCAAGCGTTTATGTACGATTGGTATTTTTATTGCCCAAACACTCCTCCCTTTTCTTTTTCTGCCTCTAAAGGCCTGTAAATGGGTACAAATATGTTCATGGACACATTGGCTAATATAGAGGGGAATTTATTTAAAGACGGGGAAAAAAAACATCTGTAAAAGTGGCATTTTTGACATCCTGTTTGCATGAAGCCTAAAAATCAACAGCCCACACAGAACTTCAGATCTCCATTTCTGCTACGCTTGTGAATGTATGGTTCACATATTACTCACCATACTTCTGGTCACCCTTAGCAGCGACCCTCCATTAGCTGGGGCCTAATGTCTTCTAGGGGTTTACAGGATAGTGCTCAGACGTTCTAACAAATAATTGAGGCCCATGCGACATCAGGGCCCAGGTAACTTGCTGCATGCTGTATAGAGAGGGTCAGCTCCTTACGGTAAGAGGGAGACCTCTTCCCCTGTCTGCCAGCTGCCCCAACTCAACCAGGTTTGCTCTAGAGTTTTTTCTTCAGGATAATATATATGCCACTTTGTGTTTCTTAATGAGATGCACCAGTCTAATAGTTAGCTCAACTTTGCTATCCTAACTTCAACATCGGTAAAAGGAATCCACATTGATCACTTCAAATCAGCCACAGGCTTGGTACATTTCCATTTTATTAACTGTGAGGTAGTCTATATCAACAGGTCGAAAAAGTGCATCAAAGCATAACAAGTCCTCTTGTGTGGCAGTGTACCACTCAGATCCCAGAATAAGGGACGTCTATCCTAGGGTTAGCAGAAAAGATATAAGGCCTTAAAGCGGAGGTCCACACAAAAAGGGAACCCCCGCTTTTTGGAATCCCCCCCTCCGGTGTCACATTTGGCACCTTTCAGGGGGGAGGAGGGTGCAGATACCTGTATAATACAGGTATTTGCACCCACTTCTGGGAATAGACTTCCGCGGGAGTCATGACTCCCCCCCCCCGATGTCTTCTGAAAATCACACTGGTCCCAGGAGACAGCGGGGACCAGTGAGGACGGGCCACGGTGCTCATGCATGCGCAGTAGGGAACCAGGCAGTGAAGCTGCAATGCTTCGCTTCCTGATTCCCTCACCCATCAGCCAAACGACCCCTTGCTTCCAGAAAGGATGTTAACTTACTTCCTGGAAGGATTGAAAGCAGAAACTTATTTAAAGGGGCATTAAGTTCTTCCCCACCTATATGTAGCTTGCCAATCAGTACTTGGTCACACCTAATCTGGACAACTGCTTTCTGAATTGACATCACTGCCTCTGTAAATAAAGCCATGTCTATGTGTGCTACAGTGTCTGGGTGGGTGAGTATGTGAGAAACAATAGTGGATTAGGCTATGTCAAGAAAGGCAGCGGAAGTGATTTTTTAACAGTACGGTATATGAGGCTTGTTCAGTACAAAGCGAAAAATGGTGTATAATATTGCGCACCCTGTAATGTATCTATACTTAGGCTGCCAACATAACAAAGTGAACTCTTCGTGAACAAATAGAAATAAAAATGTAGCGCCAAAAATGAGTGACCAAGATCCTGAAGTAAAAAGGTAAGTATAACTCACCCTATCTTTCCAGGTGGTCAACAAATGAAATAACAACCTAGTAAGGTATTATTATAAGTGATAAGGACTCTATCTAGAATACACAGAACAACAAACACACAGGAGGTATAAACCAACCTGTCTGTTGTGTCTATAATCTATAGAGTGTCCCTAATGAGATAGCACCCCAAAATCCAGTGAAAGGGTAGTGATCAGATGTGATTAAAATCACAACCAAAAAAAATATGTATAAATGTGACATATTGACGTGAATCACATATACAAACATAAATGAATGAAATAACAACACCATGTAGTATCACACTGTTGTGAGCAAAAATGCAAACAAAAAATATCAATTATGCGTGATGCATGGATATTCAAATCCAGTGTCCCGTGAATAAAACGTAATGTTTATAATACTTGGGTGTAGCCACAATACTCAGTGATTAGAGCAACAGTGCCACCTGTTGGATGGTCAGTAGACTAGTTGTAAAATAGTCCTGTATAGTGTACAGTGAAGACAATCTGCAAAATCTTCAACTGTATAGGGTGGAGCTTCAAATCTTCAAACAGTAGACATGGGAACAATGGTAATGAATGGATACTCTTACCGGAACTGGTGGACCCCCTAACACACCATACGGTGGGAGGGTCGTCAGAGCTTGGTTAGACCGTCTGTCTCCCTGATCCAGATATCCACAGAACGACAGTCCTGGAGCGTGGTAATCCAAACTTTTGTTCCGTTGTCTTCAGGAGAAGCACTGAATAAAACTCCAGTTGTTGGAAATAGCTCAAACACCCCCAAGTATAAGGAGAAAAAAGAAAAGAGGAGAGGTGCTCCACATAGTGTAAAAAACGATTTATTTGGTAAAGCAAAAAACTTTCCAAATTTCACAAAAATGACAAGGTTCAATAAAAATCAGTAAAAAAGTCATGAAAACCAAGTAGAAAAATTCATATTCAAAGTCACACATATATGGAAACAGCAACTGAACAAGTTGTAAACAGTAGCGACTCCCACCCAGGGATGGGTGTGTAGGAGTATATCCAAAAAATGCAGTGGAGATGCAAGGATCAATCACCTTACCGGTTTCATCTGACAAAGACTTCAACTGGGGTATTTGATTGTCCCCCGCATCTCACCTGCATTAAATACCTTTTTGGTCCGGTTCCGTGGTTACCCCCGCTCCTTCCGACACGCTTAATCGGCGTGCGCTCCAATGAACATATCCTTACCTCCTATGCGTTCCATAGAACGGATATCAGAGAGGCGGGACATCCGGTTAGCGCATTCTCCTATCAAGAGGGAGGATCGTTGGCTGTCCTCGTATGCGCTCCAAAGACCGGATATAGGAAGGCGGGACTTCCGGTTAGTGAGCTCATCTGTCGAAACAGTGTCACTACCCCATGTCACACCGTGTGGAAGGGAGGAGACAACAAGCTGCATCAACCAATGGGCGTCATCTGTCACCATGAACACCGCCCACACGAGCGGAACCTATCATGGTGCGTTCCATCACAGCGTACTCTGCGTTTCACTTGTACAAGGAGGAACGAATAACACGATAGCAAAATTAAGCGCATCATTTGACCCCAGAGGTATAGTGCGCTCATTTGGGGTTATAAGATCATCCCAGAGCATCTCTTCCCGGAAGATAAAATATTGGATAAAAAGGAACGTGCATATTTGGTCCCTAGAGTCCCTCGTATCCCAACAATGTACTACCTTCCCAAAGTACATAAGGATATTGTACATCCCCCCGGACGGCCCATTGTAAGTGGGATTAATTCTATTACCTCTCGAATAGGGAGATATATAGATTTCCACTTGCAACCTATGGTCAAGGCTATCTCCTCTTATTTAAAGGATACAAGGCATGTCATTGCAAAACTTGATGAAATAGAGTACAGCAGTGACGTCATGCTGGTAACAGCGGACGTATCCTCGCTGTACACGAGTATTGCTCATCACCTTGGATTCCAGGCAGTCGAATGTTTTTTACATCGTAATGAAAGGATCCCGGCTGTGCAGAAATGCTTTGTCATGGATCTTCTCAAATTTGCCACCAGCAATAATTATTTCTGGTATAATGGGGAATACTACCTACAACAGAAGGGAGTGGCAATGGGGGCTAAGTTTGCCCCCAGTCTTGCCAATATTTTCATGGCCAAATGGGAGGAGGATGTCGTCTATGCCTTAAACCGGCCAGAGATTATCCTCTGGGCCAGGTATATAGACGACATCCTCCTCCTATGGAGGGGTGACCAGATGTCTTTGGACCTCTTCATGGCTACTCTCAATAGGAATGAGGTGGGTATCATTTTGACATATGAGGCAAGCTTTTCTGCCATTCATTTCCTTGATCTTGAAATCCAAGCCCAAAATGAACAATTGGTGACCAAAACATATTTTAAGAATACTGACCGTAATGGTTATATACCATCGGATAGTTGTCACCACCCTGCATGGTTAAAATCTATACCAAAAAGCCAATTGTTGCGCATTAGGCGCAATTGTTCTAACATCCAGGATTTTTACATTCAGGCGCAGGTCTTGAAGCAGAGGTTCCTTGACAAGGGCTATCCAGGTAGGGGAATAGACGAGGAAATAGAACGCATTGGAAATGTGGATCGTACCACATTGACAATAGAAAAAGAAAAGGGAGTTCAGGATTCTAAATTCAAATGTTCATTTTTTACTACTTTCTCTGGACAGTATAAACAAATTAAAAACATCGTCCAGAAACACTGGGGAATCTTGAAAAAAGATCAAGTGCTTGGACCAACTTTGCCTGATCGTGCGATGGTTATTTACAGAGGTGCTTCCTCTTTGAAGAACAAAATCGCTCCAAATATCATCGATCCACCTATTAAGCCTTCCTTTTTCCCCCTGTCCAAAGGGTTTCATCCGTGCAGAAAATGTAAAGTTTGTCTGAATAATATTCATGGGAAGAGAAAGACTATTTGTTTTTCATCTACCCAGACTAGGATTGAATACCCCATGAAACAATTGTTCACGTGTGCATCTACACACATTGTTTACGTGATCACCTGCCCTTGTGGAAAACAGTACGTGGGTCGCACCATACGGACCTTTTCCACAAGGGTAGGTGAACATGTCGCTAAGATCAAGGCTGGTAGTACCAAGCACACCGTGCCTAGACATTACTTACAGGAACATAACAAGAAGTTGGAGGGGACGTCTTTTTTAATCATAGATAAGTTTGTCCCACATTGGAGGGGTGAACCCAGCACCCGAGGGGTTTCTAAATTAGAGGTTTATTGGATTTATTTACTTAGAAGTTATGCGCCATTTGGTCTCAACGTGGAATGGGACGTTAATGCGTTCATTAACCAGTCCTAAATTCCATACGGTGTATGGCCATTTTAGGGTTAATCATTTCCCTGGATGTGTACATTGGTTAGTCCTGTTACATATGGCTGACTTATTGATATTCTAGGGTAGTGTTTACCTGTTATTATAGTTCTTTTGTATATTATTGCCTTTCTACATTTCAATATTTTTGGTCTTTTCTACCAGGATTGACCCGGTTCCGTGAGAGCCCATTATACCTTCTAGATACATTGCATTGATACTATCACTGAGCAATGATGAACTAGAAATATTTATGTGTTGGGTTTTTATTTTTTATTTTATTTTTAATATATATATATTTTTTATCTTCCGGGAAGAGATGCTCTGGGATGATCTTATAACCCCAAATGAGCGCACTATACCTCTGGGGTCAAATGATGCGCTTAATTTTGCTATCATGTTATTCGTTCCTCCTTGTACAAGTGAAACGCAGAGTACGCTGTGATGGAACGCACCATGATAGGTTCCGCTCGTGTGGGCGGTGTTCATGGTGACAGATGACGCCCATTGGTTGATGCAGCTTGTTGTCTCCTCCCTTCCACACGGAGTGACATGGGGTAGTGACACTGTTTCGACAGATGAGCTCACTAACCGGAAGTCCCGCCTTCCTATATCCGGTCTTTGGAGCGCATACGAGGACAGCCAACGATCCTCCCTCTTGATAGGAGAATGCGCTAACCGGATGTCCCGCCTCTCTGATATCCGTTCTATGGAACGCATAGGAGGATAGGATATGTTCATTGGAGCGCACGCCGATTAAGCGTTTTGGAAGGAGCGGGGGTAACCACGGAACCGGACCAAAAAGGTATTTAATGCAGGTGAGATGCGGGGGACAACCAAATACCCCAGTTGAAGTCTTTGTCAGACGAAACTGGTAGGGTGATTGATCCTTGCATCTCCACTGCATTTTTTTGGATATACTCCTACACACCCATCCCTGGGTGGGAGTCGCTACTGTTTACAACTTGTTCAGTTGCTGTTTCCATATATGTGTGACTTTGAATTTGAATTTTTCTACTTGGTTTTCATGACTTTTTTACTGATTTTTATTGAACTTTGTCATTTTTGTGAAATTTGGAAAGTTTTTTGCTTTACCAAATAAATCGTTTTTTTACACTATGTGGAGCACCTCTCCTCTTTTCTTTTTTCTCCTTATACTTGGGGGTGTTTGAGCTATTTCCAACAACTGGAGTTTTATTCAGTGCTTCTCCTGAAGACAACGGAACAAAAGTTTGGATTACCACGGTCCAGGACTGTCGTTCTGTGGATATCTGGATCAGGGAGACAGACGGTCTAACCAAGCTCTGACGACCCTCCCACCGTATGGTGTGTTAGGGGGTCCACCAGTTCCGGTAAGAGTATCTATTCATTACCATTGTTCCCATGTCTACTGTTTGAAGATTTAAAGCTCCACCCTATACAGTTGAAGATTTTGCAGATTGTCTTCACTGTACACTATACAGGACTATTTTACAACTAGTCTACTGACCATCCAACAGGTGGCACTGTTGCTGTGGCACTGTTGCTCTAATCACTGAGTATTGTGGCTACACCCAAGTATTATAAACATTACGTTTTATTCACGGGACACTGGATTTGAATATCCATGCATCACGCATAATTGATATTTTTTGTTTGCATTTTTGCTCACAACAGTGTGATACTACATGGTGTTGTTATTTCATTCATTTATGTTTGTATATGTGATTCACGTCAATACGTCACATTTATACATATTTTTTTTGGTTGTGATTTTGATCACATCTGATCACTACCTTTTCACTGGATTTTGGGGTGCTATCTCATTAGGGACACTCTATAGATTCTAGACACAACAGACAGGTTGGTTTATACCTCCTGTGTGTTTGTTGTTCTGTGTATTCTAGATAGTTTTCCTTCACTGAATAGCATGGTGCAAAACGACCATATGATGCAGTTGCCGTGCAGCTCCAAAAAAGGTGCCTGCAGTTTTTTGGTGCAATGCATTGCAATTTGAGCCCATTCAACATGAATGGGCTCAAATTGCACCGCGTTGAATCTCATGTGAATTGAACAGGAATGCAAGGTGGTTTCTGTGAGATTGACATGCAAATTATAGTGTGAACTGGGGCTCAGTCTTGTAATTTATGCCTTTTTTTTTTTTTTTTACCTACGAAAATTTTGCAGTTGTGACAGATGTAAAGTCCTCAGAGATGCATCGGTTTGTTTCCTGCATCTATCTCCTTAGTAAAACCTGCCAACTAATCAGATGCAAGTACTTGGCCTCAGCTCTGCAGGGAGCAATGTGTCCAGCAACTACTGCCAGAATGCACACAATAAGATGTAGCTGGCACATTGCAGATAGACAAAAATAGAAATAAACAATTCAATTTACGTTGTGCTCCGCAGTCCAAGCATCATGAATAATGTATATACCGTACTGCGTGTACTTGTGTAACCTTTGCTTTTCATACTTGAAGGATAAAATGTTTTTAGATGATCATATTACTTGTTCTTTAACATTCAAAATGCTGAAGTGACCCTGAAGAGACGGCCAAAGGAGACATAACCCTAAAATCCATTTAAGTGAATTTGGACTGGAAGTTCATGGCATCCGGAAAATTTAATATAGATAACAACATTCATGAAAACGAATCAAAAAACAAACTATCTATTCATACAGTATACACATGATTTACTCTACTGTTATATACCACATAATCATGTAAGTAACAGTTATTGCTTCTGCATATAGTATTGAGCCTGACACACCCATGATGCTTATCATAACACCATAGTGATTAGATTAGGATAACTAAATTGTGGGGGCATGGCCTTCACCTTTTCAGAATGCACTATACAGTAGTCTAACTCCTACACACAGCAGCTTTCTAGAACTCTCAATGGGGGTGGATACCACAACAGCACAGCAATGTCACCTCAAATTTACTTTAGCACACCAGGAGCATGTCCAAGCGGCAAAAGGAGCAAGAGAAGCCATGGAAGATGATGAAATTCGTCCCCCCCAGGGCTCAGACCATTCAGCCAAGATAGCGCTGACTGCCCAGCCGAGCAGCTGCAGGGTGAGATGAGTCTGCCCACAGCAGGACTGGGACCAGTGTCTTCAGTGGCATGGGTACAGAGTGCTCTCAGACTTCATCTACCTTCATTAGTTCTGACAAAACAAGACCTAGACTGGCTTCTGAGGAGCGCACACAAGCAGAGGTGAGCCTTTCACGGTTAGCCCTTAATGGAGGCAGCAGTGTTCACAAATCTATTGCAACTTTCCCCACATCAAATCAGCCTATGATGGACACTACATTAAAATATATGCTACTATGCCTTCAAAGCTTCATTCACTCTGACATTCTGTCT
Organism: Rana temporaria; assembly: GCF_905171775.1. Classification (NCBI taxonomy): domain Eukaryota; kingdom Metazoa; phylum Chordata; class Amphibia; order Anura; family Ranidae; genus Rana; species Rana temporaria. The sequence goes on along the minus strand of NC_053498.1, from coordinate 113,764,683 downwards.
ATGATTCACTAATTTAAAGCAGAAGTTCATTAACTGGGTAACAAAGGTAATCATCTGGAGTCCAAAATGGACGAATATGCTAACACTTTTAGCGAGTTGGGAATGAGTCTGCCGCAGATCTCCATCACACTGCGTCAACCGATGAAAACGGTCCGTCGGACCATTCTCATCGGTTTTGTCCGACCGTGTGTACAAGGCCTAAGGGTCTTGAGGAGGACCAGAGGAAGGTGAGGGCCACATGAAATGGCCTGGAGGGCCGGATTTGGCCTGCGGGCCTTGTGTTTGACAGCTGTGCAGTACACAGTGCAATAGGCACATATCAGAAATTTGAAATGTTGGGATAACATATACTTTAATTAAAGCATAACATCAGCAAACAAATGTAGGATAAAATTAGAGGATATTTTAAGATAAAATAACAAAAGCTTTTGGTGCAATATTCTCAGTCCAGAGGTTCTGCCCCTAGTAAAAGTCCCTATATACCAGTAAGATTTTCAACATCATTTAACCCAATTTCTTTGTTGGCCTGGACCTGCCCATCCTGTTACTGGACAGTAAAAAGGGATGAGCTCATGCTTCTGGCCAGGGCCATATTAACCACTTAAGACCCGGACCTATAGGCAGCTAAAGGACCCGGCCAGGTTTTGCGATTCGGCACTGCGTCGCTTTAACTGACAATTGCGCGGTCATAAGTTGTGGCTAACAAAACAAAATTTGCATCCTTTTTTTCCCACAAAATAGAGCTTTCTTTTGGTGGTATTTGATCACCTCTGTGGTTTTTTTTTTTTTGCGCTATAAACAAAAATAGAGCGACAATTTTGAAAAAAATTCAATATTTTTTACTTTTTGCTATAATTAATATCCCCCAAAAATCTATATAAAAAAATGTTTTCCTCAGTTTAGGCCGATACGTATTCTTCTACCTAAAAAAATCGCAATAAGCGTTTATCGGTTGGTTTGCTCAAAATTTATAGCGTTTACAAAATAGGGGATAGTTTTATTAATTTTATTAATTATTATTTTTTTACTACTAATGGCGGCGATTAACGATTGTTTTCGTGACTGCGACATTATGGCAGACACTTCGGACAATTTTGACACATTTTTGGGACCATTGTCATTTTCACAGCAAAAAATGCTTTTAAAATGCATTGTTTAATGTGAAAATGACAATTGCAGTTTGGGAGTTAACCACAAGGGGGCGCTGAAGGGGTTATGTATGACCTAATATGTGTTTCTAACTGTAGGGGGTGTGGCTGTAGGTGTGACGTCATCGATTGTGTATCCCTATAAAAGGGATCACACGATCAATGACGCCGCCACAGTGAAGAACGGGGAAGCTGTGTTTACACACAGCTCTCCCCGTTCTTCAGCTACAGGGACCGATCGCCGCACTCCAGCCCTTGACTCCATTCTGCCAACGTAAATGTGCAGGAGGCGAGCCTTAAGCGGTTAATAGCATTATGGGCCCCTGGGCAAAGTAATGCACTGGGGCCCCACCGGTTTTCCCCCATTTACACACCTACTTTCAAGAAATAAAGTATAAATAGTTGATAGAATTAAACACATTGATTTTACAAAATTAAAAACATTCCATAAATCAAAGACTAGTCAACACAAAGGGCACACTACAGGGGGGAATACAGGAGGGCACGGTACAGGGGGGGTCAGGAGGGCACAATATAGGTTCTGGGACACTTTGCGCGACATGACCATATCAGGACCGTTTAATAAAAAGCCTGGCTGTGCCAGAAAACCTGGGACAGTTGGCAATTATGATGTAATGCAAGATTATTGTGCCCCCCCCCATGTACCTGAGGCCCCTGGGTAGTGCCCAGGAGTGCCCTTGCATTAAGATGGCCCTGCTTCTGGCACTCTGCCTTTTTTTCTTATCAGCATGCTCCTTATCATTACATGAACTGATTGGCTCCTTGTACTGCTTCTTCCTCTCACACTTTAGCCCCATGATATTCAATGACATTCAGATACTTACAATGCTTGCATTACAATAAAAAAAAAAAAAAAAACACTCAAGAACTGTTTTTCTTTTTTTTATTAACATAAAAGAAAAAACTAAAAGAAAAGGAACAAAGTTAAATCACACAGGCAATCCAGGTCATTATTACATTATTTGACAAACTGTACATGGCTAACTAGAAATATCTTGCAAAGTTCATGTGTTCTAAAAGCTTGAAAAATATGTCTTCCGGAGCAGATAGGAAAGTCTGGAGTCCACATACTATGTTTAGAATCTGAAGAGAAAAACCACAAGATGAAATGTAAGTAAGGGGGGGGGGGGGGGGTTAAGAAAGATGATTAAGGGGGGGGGAGCATAGAGCTTTAGGGAAGAATCAGCCACTATTCCAAACAGCTGGTGATGCTGAAGGTCACAACCTCATCTTGTAGTCACTTTTCTTAATGCAATTTGTGGGTTCTAAATGTTTTTTTTTTTTCATGCTGACATTCACAAATCAATAAATAAATAAAATAAGGATCCCATATCATATTATATTGATATTATATTGATCTTGTGTCTCATGAAGATAAGCAGTTAGATTCCATGTTCTCATATGGTAGCTAAGCTCCCAAATCCAGTGGGGACTTACACTAAACTCTTTTTTTTTTTACAACAATCATTATAAAATATTAAGTATACCATGGTCCTTTTTTTTTTTAGGTTTTTTTTGCTGTTTAAAAAGTTTCTCGCCATCATTCTCAGGCTTCTTTTTTGTCCTATGTACACTCCCTATCCTCCACTGATACACCTCACCTCTACTGGTGTAGAGCAAGCAATATCCTTAATTCTTGTCACATGCTCCACTCTCAACTATGCATTCTACAATGCCCATGGAACCAAATGTGTCTGCACAAAGATGTGTAGTCCACCTTAAAGGGATTGTAAAGGTAAATTTTTATTTTTTCCCTAAATAGCTTCATTTACCTTAGTGCAGTCCTTCTTCACTTACTTCATCCTTCGATTTTGGTTTTAAAGGGCCTTATTTCTTCGGAGAAATGCTCACTTCCTGTTCCTCTGTCTGTAACTCCACACAGTAATGCAAGGCTTTCTCCCTGGTGTGGAGTGTCGTGCTCGCCCCCTCCCTTGGACTACAGGAGAGTCAGGATGCTCTCTATGTTGCAGATAGAGAAAGGAGCTGTGTGTTAGTGGGCGTCCAGACTCTCCTGTAGTCCAAGGGAGGGGGCGAGCAAGACACTCCACACCAGGGAGAAAGCCTTGCGTTACTGTGTGGAGTTACAGACAGAAGAACAGGAAGTGAGGATTTCTCAGAAGAAATAAGGACATTTAAAAGCAAAATCGATGGATGAGGTAAGTGAAGGAGGACTGCACTAAGGTAAAGGAAGCTATTTAGGGAAAAAATAAATTGTACCTTTACAACCCCGTTAATTATCATCACATGCTCCACTCTATGCATTCTACAATGCTGATGGAACCAAATGTATATGCACAAAGATGTGTAGTCCACCTTAAGGCTGTGCAGAAAAGGGTGGCTACATTCACATATACAAGGAAGGCATGGAGAATGAACATAGCCACCTTAAAACAGGAAGTATGGGAATACAAAGCTTGCATTTGAGAGATGAAACAAAGGTAGAGAGAGATAGGAGGTACTTTCTACTTACAATATATCTATTGCAGAGCATCAGGGCATTTATAGTCCTGAATTTGTAGTACTTAAGGAACACAGAAATCAAAAACTCCTGCGCATGAGTGGATTGTTCAACAGTCAGTGTTCCATAGGAAAAGTGCCAGAACCGGTAACAGTGGCCTTGCTGCCCTTCATGGATGGGGAATATCCTGGTAGCAAAAAAGAAAAGAAAGGATGTAGTAGATACCCCTCGAACCACACTCCAAATGGGGAGGATAAAGATGTGTCACTTTCGACTGACGCGTTTCAAGGTTACACAGACCTCTTCATCAGAGCCCAGCAGTCGGCTCTGATGAAGAGGTCTGTGTAACCTTGAAACGCGTCAGCCGGCAGTGACACACCTTTATCCTCCCCATTTGGAGTGTGGTTCGAGGGGTATCTACTACTGCGTTGTCGATAAGCCTGTTATGTTGCTTTCCTTGTGAGTAGTTTTCTATTACATTTTTATTCTATTAAATTGTCAACAGTAAAACACTAGGCTGGTGCGCCTTTTTCTTTCTTTTCTTTCCTGAATGTGTATGTTTAGCCTCTCTTTTTATCTTTTTATGTACTAGTGTATATAATACATTTATGAAATGCAGATAATATATTTTATAGAAATGCAACTTAGTTTGTCACAGTTTTCTCTTTTCTGGTTTTCCCATGTGATCTAACAAACCCACACAGTTTTGCTTGTATACTTTATTCTGCATCTGCAACTCCCACTTTAAATAGCAGTGGCTATTTATTGTGAAAATATGATCATCCAGGCTTTGTCTGCATGATTATCTGCTGGGATTCTGTACGCTTTGTTGTATAATGAGGCTATGACTACTGCAGCTTCAATAACTATAAAATCAAATATGAACGCATAACTATACCCAAATGTTACATTTAAATGATGATATCTGCTGCTTATAAACTGGTTATATGTTCCAGTTAAATAGTGTTTTATAGAGAGATTTGATGCCAATCTGGAAATGTACTCATCCTTGTGCTAAATAATTGTAGCGTATAGATCTTTTCCTTGTTGCCAGAACTGTTTTGCAGCCCGATGCTGGGGTTGTTCTGATTCAAGGGAAACCTATAATGGATCAATTTATTCTTTTAGTTTTTTTATCATTTTTTTTTCCATTTTTGTTTAGGTTATATGATTTTTATTTTTTTTAGATGTAAATATTTTTTTTACAAACAAATATATTTTAAAGATTGTGACGAGTCCCTTGCTTGCTCGGTTCTGCTCTCCCGACACTCCTCTGCTTCTATTGAATCAGCTTCCATTCGCAACGTCTGATGGTTCGGTCATCCAAGGCTCCGGGATCCGAACTACAGCTATGTGCCATTTGGGATCCATAAGAACAAAACACCAGGCAGGCTGTATGTAAGTTCAAACAGGACTCTCTTTAATGGCAGCATTCTGCTGGTTATATACAGTTTACAAGCTTATCACCAATCAAAGAACAATGAAATCTCCACCCCCTTTTCACACACTGGGGCTTCCATACAGATTTCAGGTAGACACTCTGGTGCCGACCCTGACAAGACACATTTCTTTAGATAATGACATCAGTGAAGTTAATTACTAATTGTAACAGAATACGTTATCTAGACAGCTTGGCTCCGCATATAGAAGAGGTAATTACTACCGCGTTATATAAGGTACAACGAAGCAATCAGAATAATTAACATGAGACAATTATCTATTCATTTAGCCTGACAAGGTGACTAGGCGTCTCGTCTGCAATTCCCCACTATACAATACACATACAATGAACTTCAATCACATTCTAAAAGACATTTAGTTGAGGTAATTATCTCCCAGAGACGTCCCGTATCTGACAACAGCTATTCACCTGCAGAACATAATAAAAGGTATTTCACAAGATGGCTCCACTTAGCATTTCAATACCCTGAGCTAAGCATTGAAGGGTCATTGTCCTATTGACCTAGTCAGGACAAAATAAACCACTTGTAATATGTCCCATCTCATGTAATACATGAATTATGATTTATCAGCCACCCTCTCCTGTGTAACAGATGTCAAGTAGAAACACTTTAGCATCCCAAGATCCATGACAAAGATGTTCACCCATAGCACCATAAAATTAGTTTCACAGAGCATTATTGATATTCAAAATAGAGATCTGAGCAAAATAATGTATCTTTTCTTTTAAGCTCTCTATTTTAAACTACAAATGTACACCTCCGAACTGGAAGGCTGGGAAGGACAATTAGGGGAAAAAGTCACCCCTTTCATCGTTCAATTGTTTGTGTAAATGTGAGCTTGATCTATTGAACCTTTTTTTCTGGATTTGGGGACCCGGTACTGTTGTCCGGGGGACCTACGACTGGGTAGCACCGATTTTTCAAATCCGGGCACCCCTTCCATAGACTCCCATGTGCTGGGCCTTGTAGTCCACCAATGCCTCCTATAGTAAAATGCTGGGCCTTGTATTCCACCAATGCCTCTATAGTAAAATGCACCAATGCTGTAGTGTCAGTGTGTATTATATAGTGGTCTGTGGGTTGTGTATTGTGTAGCGGTCAGTCTGTGTATTGTGTAACGGTCAATGGGTAGTTTGTGTAGCGGTCAGTGTGTGTGTATTGTGTAGCGGTCACTGTGTGTATTGTGTAGCGGTCACTGGGTAGTGTATTGTGTAGCAGTCACTGTGTGTATTGTTTAGCAGTCTGTGGGTAGTGTATTGTTTGTGTAGTGGTTAGCAAAGGAATAAGGTAGGTTAATGGGTAGTGTAGTAGTCAGTGTGTAGTGGTCAGTATAGGAATCGGATAGATCAGTGTGTAGTTTAGTGGTTGATCAGGTGGGTTAGTGTAAGGGTCAGTATAGGAATAAGATAGGTCAGTGTATAGTGTAGTGGTCAGTCTAGAGGTTAGTATAGTGGTCAGTATAGGAATCAGGCTGGTCAGTACTATTGTAGGAAGGGAATGGACTCGTGGCGTGCGAAAAGTCAGCGGATTAGCGGGGCGCAAATTACTTACCTTGCCCCGAGCGCTGACAACCCACGCTACGCCACTGCCCAAACTATATATTTTTTATTCTTAAAATTCTTATTGCTGTGCAGAATGGTGGTGCTATTTGTGCTGATGGGTAACCGCATAGTTAGGTCTGACTGTGAGTGGGAGGAAATCACTGCGTGAGGAACATATTTGCAAAAACATATTTTTTTTGCATATGACAATAAGTGATGAGACTAACATACTTGAGTTTTGTTTAGTAGTTGTTCAGCAAACTTTACCTATGCTCTTTTTTTTTGTTATTTCTTCATCAAAATATATATAAAAAAATTTTCAGTGCAATCACATTTTACATTTATTTCAACCCCCGGTCCCTCACCCCACCCCTACCACCCACCCTTCCCTGTCCTCTCTCATCCTACCTATTATTACTTCTCATCTTCTGTTTCTCTCTGCCTCTCCTCTTCCTCTGCTCCCATCACTTCTACATATCTCTTTGTCTGCTTGAATTCTGTCCAAACTTTCCACTTATTTTCAAATCCTTCTATTTCCTGTAGCGCCCCCTTTACTTTCAGAAAGGGCACTACGCTAAAGTTGGTGGGAGAATGAGAGAGATAAGTTGCTCTCATTCTTAATTTTGTTAAATGTGTCTGTCGCCAAATCCTGAATTGTCCTGTGGGTCAGTCTGTGCGTCCAGAGATACGGTCTCATCTCTGGATGGCAGATGGCGCCAGAGGGATCCATGCGGAGCCGCTTCTTCCCAGCAGCCAATGAGAGGAGTTGGGCCTCGCTGTGCATGCTAGGAGGGGGTATTTCTGTGGCGGAGGCCGTTGTTCTGGGTTCTTCGTGGGTTCCTGGTTCCAGGTGCAGCACCCACCTTTAGGGTGTGCGCACAATCGCGGGCCCCACCACTATGGCCTACCTGGCCTGGGGTCGCGCGCTATGCGGAGTTCCAGACTCTGGGCCCTCCTGACCTGGAGCAACTGATGCCACAAAGGGGCCCCAGTGACTTACTGGGTCCCCACTTCTACTGAGGAGATCCCAGGCTGTATGCCGTTTAGTAGGGAATCGGCTTAAGGAAAACCCGGAGGCAGGTTATCCAAAAGGGCTTGAACGAACCATCGGGGATCTGGTGACTGGACATTGACAGGTACACTTGCACTGTCACCCGGTGACCCTGACGTGATCTATTGGGAGGATTCGCTCTGCTGTTCACATTGTCAGCATTGGGCATGTGGCAGAGGTTTCATCTGGCATCCTAATTTAATCAGAGCCAAGTCGGTGGCAGAGACTTGTTCCACCCAGCAACCTAAAGTGACACCCTGGCTGCCAGGCCTGTGGCAGAGGCCTGTCCGGGGGCACTTCACCCACTCTGGCTAGAGTGGCGACGTATCGTTACAGTTGTAGAAAAGCAGGACTGCGTTTCCTTATCCAATGCCTGATACTGCAAAGTTACTTTATTTCATCAACCTTTCCTGTCTACCTCAAGTTGATGTTGGTCATGTTGGACCAAGAAATAAAGCATTCATAAAACTTTATCTACCGACTGGACATTCAATTATTGCTCTACTCACTACTTTCACCCCTAGACATCACATAGGGGTAACTTAATACGCCGATCCCAAAACAATCAGCGGCTCCTGAGGGGGTAGCGCCACATTCCTTTTCTCTGCTTCATATTAAATATTCCATGTTATATATGTCTTTTATTTTTTTACACCAACTCCCCATTGTGGGGCTTTCCAACTCTTGCCACTGTCGAAGTATTAAACTTTTGGCTGCATTCATCAGGGGTACCAATGTTCTTGTATCATGTCCGACACCGTGAGTTTTGATGTCAGCCATTTTGGTGTGTGTCTGCATGGATTTTGTGTGTACATCAATTTAATCATTGGACAAGTGTTTGTGGTCATGTGACCATGCTCACTTCCTTATATTGCTGTTTTTTATCAGTCATCTGGTAAGTGCATCCCCTGAATGGGTTTCCTATCCCCCACGTGGTGAACAACAACTGGTGATTGGAGCACATTTTTTCTACCTCTACACTGCATAGGATCACAACAAACGTAGAGTTTGCAGCGCTGCTGCAGGACTGTATTAGACTCATTGGGAGTCATTTTCATTTCTGCCTTATTTTCATTTGGACTATTGTTTTTAGCAGCAGCTTTTATCTATTTATTTATAGTAATGGGTCATTGATGTTGGACAATTTGAGTGTGTTTATCCTAAAGCGCAGAGCTGTACACAGATAAGCTGCGCCTGTTATTTTTGTACAACATCCCTATGCTCACTTCCTGTTGATATTCGCTGAACCATTTCAGAAATGCTCTGTTTGGCCACATGACCATATTCACATGACTATGATCACATGGTTAATGTTATACCTCATGTGATCAGATATCTCTCTGTCTGTCCACCAAATTGGGGGCGGAGTTTTGGAGTTGGGTGTATTGGCGTGGATGGATGTCATTATACCTTTCTATGCACCTCTCTACCTTCCTGTTCCTCTACCTAATCAGTTGAGAAGTGTTTGCGGTCACATGGCCATGCTCACTTCCTGTTCATATCTGTTCAATTACTTGAGAAGTGGTTTTGTGGTCACATGACTATACCCACATGACTACGATCACATGGCAATGTTATAAGCCATTTGACCGAATAGCTTTCCTTATGTCCTATCACAGATGGGGATGCAGGTGATCACATGACTGAGCATGTGACCCATGATCATGTGGAGTTGTTTTTCGTCACATGACTCGGCTCTTTTGGCGCAATTTTCAGGCTGCTACACCCCCTACTTCCTCTCTCTCTATATAAGATGATATGCACATGGGTTTGGGCCACACACAGCAAGGAAAGCCATACACAGGGGTGTAGCACTAAAGGGTAAGTCGTATTTTTGTTCAACCATTTTAGAAACCACTATGCGACTTTATGTTCTAAAGTGGATATTTAATTGCTTCTGTTACAGGGGCACATATTTTCCCTACCTATGCGTCAATACCAACTTAAGCCCCAAAAAAGGTCTCCCCCTATGTGATAAGCGCAGTATTTACATATGCAGGTGGGTCCTTGCGTTTCTTTTTTTTTTATGTGCTAAGTACCTAATAGGTTGCTATGCCCCCTCTTTTAGATATTCCATTTGCCTCTATACTTAAGGGGACTGTATACTTATCCATTTAACAACTTGGTCCGGTATCCATGGGCCATTTTCTGGTACTATTAGTAAGTACCATTGATATATACTATATACTCCTTGGATATTTTCTTTTGCATTTTTTCTCTATTATATATGTACCCTACTCAAAGGGTTATTATCTGACTATCGACTTTATTTTTTAGATACTGTATAGTGGGAATCTGTGACCACCGCTGTGTGTGATTTATACTCTTATACCTATACATGACCACTATATACCAGGCAAGAGCTAAGTCTAAAACAAATCGGTTTTTGAATTGGGAGACCCTTATAGTAGCACCCTAGTCCATATCGCATATGCCTGTTGATTTGTGTTTTATTTTGTGGAATCTACTATATACCACATGATATACAGTATGTGTATCCTACTACCATAGACACACATATGCAATTTAGTTTTTTTGCTCGTCTGTCAGTCTGGTCAAGTTCTCCCACACCCTGAGCCACAAGGCAAGCATACATGCTGTTATGTCTATATATAATTTGTCTTTGTGTATTAGTACTTCTTCTGGACACATTTTTGGGACCATTGGCATTTATTCAGTGATCAGTGCTATAAAAATGCACTGATTACTGTAAAAATGTCACTGGCAGGAGAGGGGTTAATACTAGGGGGCGATCAAGGGGTTACAGTAACTGTGTTGCCTATTTGTGTGTTCTAACTGTGGTGGATGGGAGTAACGATAGGAGATGAGAGATCGTGATTCCCAGCTCATAGGAACTCACAATCTCTCTTTCCTCTCCTCACAGAACTAGGATGCGTGTGTTTACACACACGCATCCCTGTTCTGCCTCACGTGCACGCGATTGCTCATGGCCAGCTGTCATCGCAACCACCAGTCACAAGCATCAGCGCCCCCACTGTGTGCGTGCCTGCTATCCCGCTTAAAGGGACTGACATACAGCTATGATGGTTCGCTGGGATCATGCTGACCTGCCGCAGTATAATGACGGTGGCTGGTCGGCAAGAGGTTAATGCTGTCTGTGTCCTCACTGGGGAAATTCACTTGCTTTATGTGTCCTAGTGACCACTGGCAATGGTACTAAAAGGGATGATATAAAACCTTACAGTTGTTATTGGGAAAAGATTAGAGAGACTTGTTTTAATTACATCTGTTTCCATTACTTTGGAGAGATTTCCTTTAACTTCCTGTTGTGTCTTATTGGACACAGATAGTCCAAAAAACTGTCAGGAGCTTTAACCACTGCAGACTCTATTCAAAAGTAAAATAACATGTTTATGCTTTAACCTTTTCGTGGCCGTGCTATAGACAAAGGATGTCTACAGCGCGGCGCTCATTTGCTGGGTGGACGTCCATGGACGTCTTCTTGTTTACTTCCGCAGTGCGCTCCGCCTCGGGCGTGCATCGTGGAAGAGCTGTGCCCACCATGTCACGCTGGTGCCGTTGCGCATCTCTGGTGGCCGCGATGTCCGCCAGGTACCCGCGATCGGCAGTCACAGAGCCAAGGACATACATCTCTGTGTGTAAACACAGAGATCCACATCCTGTCAGGAAGAGGAGACTGATGGTGTGTCCCTTGTACATAGGGACACACCATCAGTCACCTCCCCCAGTCAGTCCCCTCCCCCCACAGTAAGAATCACTCCCAGGGAACACATTAACCCCTTGATCACCCCCTACAGGTTAAACCCTTCCCTGCCAGTCACATTTATACAGTAATCAGTGCATATTTATAGCACTGTTTGCTGTATAAATGTGAATGGTCCCAAAATAGTGTCAAACGTGTCCTTTGTGTCTGCCGCAATATCGCAGTCCTGATGAAAATCGTAGATCGACGCCATTACTAGTAAAAAAAAAAAAATGCCCTAAATCTATCCCCCATTTTGTAGATGCTATAACTTTGGCGCAAACCAATCACCATACGCTTATTGCGATTTTTTACCAAAAATATGTAGAAGAATATGTATCAGCCTAAACTGAGAAAAAAAATATATATTTTTTTTAAATTGGGATATTTATTATAGCAAAAGTAAAAAATATTGGGCTAGATTCAGCAAGCATTTACGGCGGCGTATCTCCAGATACACCGCCGTAATTTCAAATCTGCGTCGGCATAAAACACGTCCCCTTCCACATTTGAATTACGCGGGCTTATGCCGGCCCCATTTACGCTACGCCACCGTAAGTTAGGAGGCAAGTGCTTTGTGAATACAGCACTTGCCTCTTAAACTTACGGCGGCGCAGCGTAAATACGATACGCTGCGCCGTTGTACGAATGGGCGCAGCTACGTGAATCTAACCCAGTGTGTTTTTTTCAAAATTGTCAGTCTTTTTTTGTTTATAGATCAAAAAATAAAAACTGCAGAGATGTTCAAATACCACCAAAAGAAAGCTCTGTTTGTGGGAAAAAAAAGGACGTCAATTTTGTTTGGGAGCCACGTTGCACGTTCGCGCAATTGTCATTCAAAGCATGACAGTGCTGAAAGCTGAAAATTGGCCTGGGCAAGAAGGGGTTTAAGTGCCCAGTAAGCAAGTGGTTAAATACACTACAGTAATACATTACAATATGTAATCACTGAATTTGACAATCATTACTTTTGTTCAAGCCTATTGGTTGAAAATGTATAAGTGGTCCATCCATTGGCTGTGCACAGTACTGCATCTTTAAGACATAAAGAAGACATTACAGCAAATTCTGTTTTCTGCTTTTTATATGCCATTAAGTTTCCATTACACGGCTAAATGAATTATACACAAAATTTCCTAGCTTCAGTAGGAAAACAGTAGATGGGATTTGACTTCTCATTAATTTGGTGTCAGCAGACAAAAGGATTTTTAATGCTAGTGTTGGCAGATTAACAAATTGCCACACTAATATCCCACCATTGTTTGATACACCTGCTAAGAGGCTGCAGAGAAGAAAGTTTAATGGAGCTTGTAAGTTAAACACTTTTGGACAATCAAGTCAGGGAATATTACAAAATCCATTAGCTGCTTAGGTAAACCTTTCAAAATTTGTTTGAAATAGATCGATGCCATGTAAAAGGGTTAATTTTTTTTCTTTAACTTACATTATCTAAAAGCCTTTCTATAGACTAAACAAGAGTTGCATAGACATCATTTTATGACTGATGAATGAAGGATTATCATTGTTAATGAGTAGAATGAAATGCCTACTGAGATAAAAGAAACCTCACAAACCATATTAGTTATGCCTTATATCTGACAAATAACTTACATCCCATTTGAATATGGCCATGAGTCAGTTCTAACTGACAAGCTAACTATACCTACAGGCAACGCTGTATCCTGGCCTAGGCCAACAAGGCCCGGGCCTAGGGCAGCACTTTGCAGGGGGGCAGCATGAAAAGAGTTGCCACTGGCATGCACTACACTGTTAGGAAAATTAGTCTAGCGCCCCCATAAAGCGACCGCAATGCTTCCAGTATGCGGGCGGGCGGCATTCCGCAGCTGTGGGTGCGCTTCTAATTTTGACTGTCCTATCATCCTGGACCACAAGCCTTCCTCACTCTGCTATATGTTTTCTGCTGCACCAACTACTTAAAATATAACTATAGGCAACACTTTTTTTTTTCATTTTGGATAGAGTAAGGGAGGGTTATAGCCCATGTTAGTTTTTTTTTACCATCCCTGTCCCATTGCCTAGATTTATCTTCACTTCCTGCCCCATAACTAGGGATGAGCTTCGTATTCGAGTCGAACTCATGTTCGACTCGAACATTGTATGTTTGATTGTTCGTCGAATTACAAACGTTTTGGGCCGTTCGCGCCAAATTCGAGTTGCATTTCACGGCCCATAATTCACTGCGGCATCGCAGTGCATTGCTGGCTGATGATTGGCCAAGCATGCACTATGACCCGCATGCTTGGCCAATCACAGCTTGCAATAAACGGAGAGCCAGGGTGGCTTTGGCCAATTATGGCTCAGGAGGTTTAGTACACGCCCCACACTATAAAAGGCCGCCTGCAGGTCGGCCTTGTGTAGTGTGTTGCGGTGGTTAAAAGAGAGAAGACAGAGAGATAGAGAGAGAAAGAGTGTCATTTTTAGTATGTAGATAGAGCAGGCAGGCAGGCAGGATAGTTAGTTAAAGTTACAGTGTGTAGAGGATATATATGCATCCCAGGTGTTGTATATATATTTATACACTGTATAGTTTAGCTATATCTGCATTTCCTAATTTACTGGCAGGCAGGTGATTGTGCTAGCTGCAGTATTCTCATGTGGTGTACTGCCTGTGTCCTCTGCAGTGTGCATCTAAAGCTACGTGGTGTGTACTGCCTGTGTCCTCTGCAGTGTGCACCTAAAGCTACGTGGTGTGTACTGCCCGTGTCCTCTGCAGTGTGTACCTAAAGCTATGTGGTGTGTACGGCCCGTGTCCTCTGCAGTGTGCACCTAAGGGTATGTGGTGTGTGTACTGTCTGTGTCTGTGATATTTTTCTCAATGATTTTCATCCACATTGCAGGGACCATACATTACATTAAAGCCGCAAGCAGTTTTAAATTACTTTTTTCTTATAGTAATCTCATTTTGTGCAGGGACAGTTCTAAACACATGCCACTTCACAGGCATACTATAGACACCCAGCAAGTACGATATTTAAAGAAATTTTTCATTTTTTTTTCACTTTAAGCATCATTAAAATCACTGCTCCAGAAAAAACGACAGTTTTTAAAACTTTTTTTCCATTGATACACGTTCCATGGGGCAAGACCCAGGTTCTCAAAGACGTTTTACGACAATAAATTGCATATTAGGCTTTAAAATTAGCACTTTTGAATTCGAACGTTCGAGTCCCATAGACGTCAATGGGGTTCTAAATGTTCGCGCTGACGGTCGGTCTGTTCAAAGGTTCTGGTGCGAACCGAATGGGGGGGTGTTCGGCTCATCCCTACCCATAACCAAATAGGAAGTGAGAGGAAATCTATGCAAATTAATAGAATCCATCGCCCCCCCCCCAAGGCCCTCGGAACTAGTGTCCCCACTCTAAAACTTCAGGGCGGGTCTTAAACAACAAGGGGTGTGGCCTTGACAGGAAGAGGTGGGTCATATTTAAGTTAGGGGGTGCACAAGTTTAGTCAGGCCTAGGGCAGCACAAGTCCTAAATACACTACTGCCTACAGGGGTCTCCAAAGCACTATTTTTACAATTTAACTGAATCTCTAGCTGTTATGAAAAACAAGACCTGTGCTTCCTGATTGTGCCAAAGACTGCTTGCCTACCTATACACCCTTTCTTGTCTATAGTTAGGGAGGAGTTGATAGGACCAAGCATTGGCTATTTATGTGTTCAGACAGGCACCAAAACTTTTGCTTGTTCAGCCTTCTGTTTGCCAGGAGCTGGACATCACATATAGAAGTGATATTTCTACAACTTATACATATGGCAGCCTTCTGTTGACACTAGTTCCCAGCAAAGCCACAAGGGCACCTGCAACAGCCATAGAAACCTCTGACATAAGGGCACTTTGCTATACTTGGCTATTATTCTAGGACACTTAAGCAAAGGGGTGGAGATAGCGTGCAAGGACACTGATGTTCTCACTATATGAGTAGAGTTGGAATTGGTCATGTGCACTGGGTCAACTATTTTTTTTCTGGGCAAATTCAAGTATTTAGAATACAAACAAATACAATATGCAATTAGCAATATGATTTAGGGTAATTTATAAGGCAAAAAACATAGGGGGTAATCCACAAAAGGGATACGCTGGCGTATCAACTGATACGCCGTCGTATCCCTGTTTCTATCTATGGATAACTGGCTGCAGATCGCACAGGAATGCTGTGGGTCCCCATTCTCTGGATCACGAATCGGGGCTGAAACTTTGTCTGAATTCGGTCCCGAAACTGAGCTAAAGCGTTTCTGTGCAGTGTGCTCTGCAGCCTCCCCACGGAGATATGTGAACCGGCTCCATAGAGAGCCGGTCACATTCTCCTGCTATGAGAATTGGATGTGGAGAAACCCACATCAAATTCACATAGGTGTGAACCCAGCCTCACAGTGACACTGACAGCAGAGTGCAGCAGCACAGATGATGATACAACTTTCTGAGTCACAGTGACAGTCTCACTCCAAGCCAAGTGGTCCCTCCAGTTCACTCCAGTCTAAACAGCACTGACGATCCTGGTCCCAGCCTGCCTTGCTCCCATACCGCAGACCCGCACACAAGGCTCTGGCCACTCTGCTAGGCTCCATTGCACCATGAGATCACACGACACGCTCAGACGCTACCTCCGTCAGAGCCGCCTGATCACACTGTAGCAGGCACTTAGATGGTCTCAGCCGGCTCCGGATCAAGCCGATCGTCACAGCCATATTTTTTACTGCCAACCTTTTACTTTTACTGGCATTTACTGGCAGGAGAAAATTGCCTGTTTTTTACTGGTTGTCAGTAAATATACTGACAGTTGGAAACACTGCCTTGTACCCATCATGGGAACAAAGGGCCAGATTCACAAAGGAGATACGACAGAGTATCTCAGATACTCCGTCGTATCTCTCAGAGTATCTATGCGACTGATTCATAGAATCAGTTACGCATAGATAGCCCTAAGATCCGACAGGTGTAATTGTTTTACACTGTCTGATCTTAGGATGCAGTACCGCGGCCGCCGCTGGGGGGAGTTTGCGTCGTAAACCAGCGTCGGGTATGCAAATTAGGAGTTACGGCGATCCACGACGGTTTTTCGCTACGTCGCTGCTAGTCTAGTTTCCCGTCGCAAAGTTAGTCATCGTTTTTGGTGCCCTAACTTTACACAGCACATGTATGTGCTGTATAAAGTATGGCCGTCGTTCCCGCGTCGAAATTTGAAAATTTTTGCTTCTTGCGTAAGACGTCCGGGAATACAGAAGTACGCTACACACGTCACCGTTCGAAAAAATGACGTCACTTCGCGCAAAGTACGGCGCGAATTTTGAAACGGAGCATGCGCAGTAGGTCCGGCGCGGGAGCGCGCCTAATTTAAATGGCACACGCCCATTTAAATTATGCGGGCTTACGCCGGAGGCCGCCAGCGTAGGTTTTCATTGCAAGTGCTTTGTGAATCAGGCACTTGCGATGAAAACTTGCGGCGGTGTAACGTATCTACGATATGTTACGCCGCCACACTTCTACGTGAATCTGGCCCAAAGTGCTTTACCACATCTAGCTGCCTGCACTTTATTCCCATACATCCCAACTTTCTGTGATGGAAAAGAGGGATACCTTTTATCAAAAAGTATATAGACAAAGGATACATCCTTGCCTTAACTCAAGTTATGCTGACCATAACAAATGTAGAAAAAAAGACTGGTTAAACTCAAAAGTGTTTTTAAAATAGGGGTCTACACATTAGATCAAAAAGAGGGACAATTGAGGATGAACGAGGCACAGAGGGATTTGTTTCCAAAACAGGGTTAGTCTCTCAGTCCCTCTAAATTAGGGATAGCCGGGAGCAATGGCAATATTTTTAAAGAAGCAAGATATTAGAAAAATAGGGATGGTGGGCACAAGTTCATTTTACGTTCACATATTCAAGGTTCGTACTTCTCTGTAAACTACCGTAAATTGACATAGTATAAGTCAGAGCCAGTAATAACTTAGCATTAAAAAAAAAAAAGTATATCATAAAAGAACACTTTTTCTGCAGTGAAGCTATTGCCAATCAATTTCAGCCAGGAGACATCTCTTCATAAAAGTACACAGTCTACCACAGAGTATTATTAAAGAAAGGTTGCTTCTTTATAATTCTGTCAGACAGCTCTGAGGTCAAACCAGAGCCACCTGCTAAAAGCATACCTCCAAATTATGGTCAAACACACTTCTGTATCATGGTTTCCAAAATTGAATTGCAAACCAGTGGAGCAGGTGGTTTAAAACCTCACATTGATGACCGGGGCACACATTATTCTGAGGAAATGGACTGAGGTCATAGCCTAATTGAATCACTCAACAATATAGTCTGTATCACCAGTCATTAGATGAAATATAAAGTCCTAATCAAATTCCATATAAAAGCTACATGATGTAATTACTAATGTAACAATATTGGTACATTTAAAATAGGTGCTTTCTCTTTTCTCTTAGCATTTAAAGAGGAATATTATTCTTTAATGGGACTTTTTAATCGTAAACCGACTGCTAACAGGAAATGAAAGCACACCACAGTAAGGATGATATAATGCAATTTCCCAGGTAAGATTGACGCATGATTAAATCACTGCTAATGGATGTCAGAATAGGACAGGATCCAGGGTCCTTAAATCTCATACATCAATTATCCATATACTTAAGCTATCACCTAAAGATCTATTATGGAGCCCAATTGAGAATTTCCAATAAATAGGGATAATCACAACATTTAACAAAAAAAGCCCTAGCCATATTATAAACACTCTTCAAAAACAGATATTTTACATACCTATCAGCATGGAGATAGAACAATCTAAAATACATAAGAAGAATATATACAGTAACTGTTTGCAGAATGCATTTACATAAGAAAGAAAATGTATTGTGCTTTGTTATTAGTTGCTTAAAATTAGATGAGTAAAGTAGAGCTCCAGCTGAAATTCAGGTGAAAGGTGATAAACCTTATCTTTCACAGCATCTGTGTCCAGCCGCCTACCTAGGTCATTTGGCAACCGGGGAGGATCCTATATCTGGCACCCCCTCCCCTGATAAAATTGCAGCATGTGAAACTTGTTGCTCAAAACGTAGCAGGAGCTCCTTTTGAGCAATAGTGTCATTGGGGTGCCATTAAGAAGGTTAGGGTATTATAGTGGCCGGGTGGGGCTGTATAGGGTATTATAGTGGCAGGTTAGGGCTGTATACAGTGACAATGTGCTCATCCAATTAAAGCATGCCTGGAGATGAAGACACTTGCAGTTCTTGTGTGCTCTCCTCTTACTCCTACTTCAGCTGCATGATTAGTCAGTGAATGAGTCTTTGGGAGGAGTGGAGGAGGCAGCCAAATCCCTGGCTCCGCCCACCAATTCCGGTTGCCTTAAAGTGGAGGTTCACCTGAAAAGTTAATTTTTAACATTAGATTGATGCTCATTTTGTCAAGGGGAATCGGGTAGTTTTTTTAAAATTAAAGCAGTACTTACCGTTTTAGAGAGCGGTCTTCTCCGCCGCTTCCGGGTATGGGCTGCGGGACTGGGCGTTCCTATTTGATTGACAGGCTTCTGACAGGCTTCCGATGGTCGCATACATCGCTTCACGATTTTCCGTAAGTAGCCGAACGTCGGTGCGCAGGCACCGTATAGAGCCGCACCGACGTTCGGCTTCTTTCGGCTACTCGTGATGCGATGTATGTGACCGTCGGAAGCCTGTCGGAAGCCTGTCAATCAAATAGGAACGCCCAGGCCCAAAGACCATACCCGGAAGCGGCGGAGAAGATCGCTCTCTAAAACGGTAAGTACTGCTTCGATTTTAAAAAAACTACCCAATTCCCCGTGACAAAATGAGCATCAATCTAATGTTAAAAAAACATTTTCGGGTGAACTCCCGCTTTAAGCCTCTAAAGATATTGAAGATCCCAAAGGGACAGCCTGCCTCATTGGATGACTGGAGAGACAGGCAGGCAGCCACCCTCCCCAACACCCCTGGGCCCCCTGCCGACCCGATGGACTTCTGATGTTTACAAAGCTGGGAAAGTGCAGGGGTGCCCGCTCATTAAGACTGCCCTGCTGAAATCTCCTCTTTGGTTCATCCCACACTGCACACCCCTGGGCTGACACCCCTCCACCCCTCCTTGGTACACCACTGTCTGTGCCCCCATTGGTAATATCTCCCATTAAATCCTTTGTGGTCCCCAGAACAAGAAGTTAGTAGAGTCCTCCCAAGGGAGACACAGGTAGCAATAACAAGCTGGAAAAGATGACAGCTTTTTACTGCCATCTGTGTCCCCATTTCATTAGTTGCTGTTACTTTTCATGCCAGTATGTAGAGAAGAAGTGAGGAAATCCATAGTAATAGGAGGAAATACTGCAATAAAAATCTATCTTACCCTGCTGGAAGCTAAAGACAATGTTTTGGCTGGAGCACCACTTCAAGATACTGGGCTCCATTCCCTAAAGCAAATCGCATGTGGTAAACTTAAGTGTCTGGACAAATTTTCCCTAAATATCAAATGCGATCCTGAAATTCAATTTCCGATGTTGTTTTACAGTATTTACTGCAAAATGCTTGGTAATGGTCCAGGTATGCAGTATTTATGGAACATAAAAATGTAGTAGCCAATTGTGAGTAGTCTCTGTTTTTTGGATTAGTTCTCTCAATAGTATTCATAGAAGCCTATATATGGAAATCATTGGGGTTGATTTGGGGTGTAACTAAAGGAAATTTTTATTTTTTTTCGTTTTGGATAGAGTGGAGGTGGATTAAAACATCTGTCATTTTTGTTGACTATTAGCCGAATTCACGTAGATCGGCGCATCTTTGTGCCGACGTAACTCTGAGAGGCAAGAGCAGTATTCACAAAGCACTCGCTCCCTATGTTACGCCAGCGTAACGTAAATTGGCCGGCGTAAGCCCGCCTAATTCAAAGTAGGAAGGTAGTGGGCGTGATACATTTAAAGATAACCGTGACCCCATGTAAATGAAGGGCCGAACAAACAGCGCATGCGTGTGCATGCTCAGAATCACATTGCATATACTCCCTAAGATACGACGGCTCAATGCCTATGACGTGAACGTAACCTACGCCCAGCCCCATTCACGTACGACTTACGTAAACGACGTAAAATACGACGGCTGTTCTGACGTCCATACCTTTGCATGGGATGCGCCTCATATATGGTGGACTAACTTTACGCCGGATGTACGCCTTACGTAAACGGTGTAGATTACTGCGACGGGCGCAAGTACATTCGTGAATCGGCGTATCTTGCTCATTTACATATTCGATGCGTAAATCAATGAAAACGCCCCTTGCGGCCAGCGTAAATATGCGCCCAAGATACGACGGCGTAGGAGACTTACGTCGGTCGGATGAGGCCAAAATTCAGGCGTATCTTCTATTAAGAATTAGGCGCAGAGATACGACGGCGCATCAGTGCACTTACGCGGCGTATCAGAAGATACGCCGGCGTAAGTGCTTTCTGAATCCGGCTATATGCCTCCAGTAGGGAGATTTGCCCTCTCTATTTGTCCTGTTTACCCTTATCATTGAAAGTGAAATTAAATGAAAATTACAAACATTGGTTTGTCACCACAAAACAGGGTTGCCAACCTCAGCATTTTTTACTGACAAAACATGGAAAATGTACTGGTGGAGCACATTTTTTACTGTCAACCTGAGAAATTACAGAACTCCTATTGAAAACGAACACAGTGAATATTTGAACAGTATAAACATGATATGGAAACACTGACAATAATTTTAACAAAGTAATTTGCTTGATTTACACTTGCGAATCGCGTTCGTCTGTATGCAATTATGACAAGCAAAAAAACCTGCATGCTCAGAATCAAGTAGAAGAGCCGAACTGTCTATTGAACTTCATTGATCTCAGCTCATCATACGTGTTGTACGTCACTGTGTTCTTGACGTTCGGAATTTCAGACAAGATTAGTGTGACCGTGTGTACGCAAGACAAATTTCAGCCGTTTTCCTGCTGAAAAATGTCTGATCATGTCGGAAATCGCGATCGTGTGTATGAGGCATAAGAGTTCTGTGAATTTTGGGTGAAAATGTTGGTAAATTGACCCTATGGTGACACATATACATCTCTTTGCTTGTTCAACAACTTTGGGTATGGGACAATATAAAATCATGTCTTTAATATTTAACACAGAAGATACTTGGGCGCTCATCTCATGGGAGCTTGATGGACTATACTGTGATTAAAATGAAAAAAGATGGAGCGCTAGAAACGCAGCTAGTGAGATATGGAAATAGTTCCAAGGTCCAGGTGTGCCAGTAGGCAAAGTTCATTTACTACTGAGACCAGAACAGGGTTTAGAGGTTCTGGTCTGTATCAGTGTGGACAGCCAGCTGTAGAGTGCAGAAACAATTCTGTGGATATGTGTGAGAGAGAGAGAGAGAGAGAGAAAGAGAGAGAGAGAGGAGCGGTGCTACTGAGTGCAGTATGTCAGTTGAAATTCAATGTTTAATAAAAGCAAGATCAACTCACATTTTGGTGAGATATATTTATATATAATTATTGTAATTATGTAGCAGTTGGTTGCTATGAGTTACAACGTCCACACATTTCACCCTGCTGCCAGACATCCATTAGACACACTCCTTTAGTCAATGGACAGTCTCTTGCTTGTTTTTGCTATTTTATTAGGGGATTGAACTTGGTTGGGGAAGGGGACATGGGATGCCCATAGAATAAATTGTTACTTTTGAAGAATATAGTAACTGCTTCACACTTCTCAAAAAGGACAAGATGGCTGACCCTAAACTTGACAGACTTTTACCTCAGAACACTTCTTCCTCCAACACACTGCATGACCGACTTTTACCTCAGAACACTTCTCCCTCCAGCACACTACTTCCTGTCACAGTCTTAGAAGTCCTGTCACGCCATCAGAACATGACTAGGCCTCACTCTGAATAAGTCCCAGTTAATTTACTTGATGATCCTTTGTAGGCCAGGGCCTGCAGTACCCCTTTATGGCAGCAATCGTTTACTTGAGAAGATTAAATGGTGATGGATTTCTGATCCCAGCAAGTCGGACTTGAAAATCCTGCCTGCCCTCATGGCTGCATTGATTTGACACAAACTCCACAGTCTCTCCCTCTGGCTCTACATCCAGCTCCCCTGGCATGCCTCTTCCAGATCTCTCCACTGTGCTTGCACTCACCAACTCCTGGCTTGGATCCTTCCTGAAGGACTTACTCCAGAAGTGCTGACCAACTGTCTCTTCTAACTCCTGTTACAGGACACCACTCCATGACTGTATAAGGAGAGGCTCCCTCCCAGCTCCCAAGCTCCTCCACCTGAGGTACACCCCCCCCCCAGATGGAGGTTCCCTCAGGCACAACAGTCTAACACTCCATCCTTCAGTTCACCCAGCCAACAACTCCTGCCCCAGCAGGCTTACCATGTGTATATATAGGAGGCCTGCCCCCTGCCAATCCTAATTGGTGACTGGTCATAGCTCCTCACGTGTACCCCATGTCACTCCAGCTCTCTGCCCTGCCCCATTTCCAAAACATTCTCCCTGGCGCCCAAGAGCTAAAGTACATGTCAGTCACCTACTGCTATACTAAACCACTCCCCTGCCCCCAGATCAAAACGAACAGGCTTAGCATAGGCCTGCCTAAATTTACCTTCACTGGCAGCTTACACAAAAACCCTTACATTTAGCACCTACCTAAGGTAGAGGGTGCTACACTTATATATATAATTATATCTCACCAAAATGTGAGTTGATCTTACTTTTATTAAACATTGCATTTTAACTGACATACTGCACTCAGAGTGGCGCCGCTTCTCTCTATCATGGACTATACTGTGCAGGTACAGCCAGTGCAGATGACTATACAACCCCAAGGGATGTAAACACTGCAGTAGGTCATGGGATAATGGTCAGTATAAAGCTGGGTGGTGGAGTAATTTTGCCTATAAGTGCACATTAATGTTACCACAGGTAAATGAGGGAAATTGTTTCTATGGTTGGGCACACCAGCTATATGGTGTCAAGAACAGCTGCACCCTTTACTACCCTATAGGTAAACCATAGTTTAAAGAAAGGTAAATAAAACATTTTTTTTTTATCAGGACAAAATATCTTCTAGCAGTATTTTGCATTAAATAGCAAAGTATCTGCATCTGCCTGAAACATGTAAATGTGGCAACTTACACTTAGATAGCCTTTTGTATTTATGAACCGCATTAAAAAATATTATGAAGTCATATTTTGTTCTCTTCGTCTCTTAGTAGTGGCTGCGGTGCTTACCGCAGAGTCCTCAAATCATTCCCTTGCAGCCACAACTATGTGAGCCCGTTGCCACCTGATCTCTCCCAGATAAAGCATTATATTTTTCACCATGAAATAATTATGACATTTAAACTCCTGGGGCTTTCAATAGATATGTTAGGCACATTATGAAATCAAACTCGCATGCACAATGTGGGAATCCTGTCTTTAACAGCTCTGAGTGTGAATGTGTGAGTGATGATGGAATACATTTACAGAAGCTTCAATTTTAAATTATCTAAATTACATCGAGACATATCTTGAAATAGTTCCTAGTGATGGATCAGGGAGGATCAGGTGCTACTATATAGTTTTCGTACATAGGTACTAAACTGCTCAGCCCTCAACAAACGCTAATGTCACAAGAGGTAAAATTGTTTCAACATGTAAACTGCTGTTGCATACTTTCCAACTTCTTGGGGTGGGAATAAGGGACACCTATAAGCAAATGTATCTAGGCATAAGACACACCCCCTGCCACATTAAAGGAGAATTATAGAAAAAAAGATTAGGTAAACCCACAAGTGCTTTTTTATACCACTACTATTCCTTTATACTGGCTTGTAAAATTTACAAATGCAGTAATTTAGAAATTGGATAAAAGCTTTAGCACTGGGGAACACTTTTTGAAAGAAAAAAGTGCATTTTATACAGTACCTCACAAAAGTGAGTACACTCCTCCCATTTTTGTAAATATATTTTATTATAACTTTTCATGTGACAACACTGAAGAAATTACACTTTGCTACAATGTAAAGTATTGAGTGTACAGCTTGTATAAGAGTGTACATTTCCTGTCTCCTCAAAATTACCCAACACACAGCCATTAATGTCTAAACTGCTGGCAACCAAAGTGAGTACACCCCTAAGTGAAAATGTCCAAATTGTGCCCAACTAACCATTTTCCCTCCCCGGTGTCATGCGTGGTCCCAAGGTCACAGGTGTGAATGGGGATCAGGTGTGTTAAATTATGTTATCGCTCTCACTCTTTCATACTGGTCATTGGAAGTTCAACATGCCACCTCATGACAAAGAACTCTCTGAGGATCTGAAAAAAAGAATTGTTGCTCTACATAAAGATGACCTAGGCTATAATAAGATTGCCAAGGCCCTGAAACTGAGCTGCAGCACGGCGGCCAAGACCATACAGTGGTTTAACAGGACAGGTTACACTCAGAATAGGCCTCGACATGGTTGACCAAAGAACTTTAGTGCACGTGCTCAGCGTCATATCCAGAGGTTGTCTTTGGGAAATAGCATTGCATCAAATTGGTCTGCATGGCTGTCATCCCAGAAGGAAGCCTTTTCTAAGGATGATGCACAAGAAAGCCCACAAAACAGTTTTCTGAAGACAAGCAGACTAAGGACATGGATTACTAGAACCATGTCCTGTGGTCTGACGAGACCAAGATAAATGTATTTGGTTCAGATGGTGTCAAGTGTGTGTGGCAGCAACCAGGTGAGGAGTACAAAGACAAGTGTGTCTTGCCTACAATCAATCATGGTGGTGGGAGTGTCATGGTCTGGGGCTGCATGAGTGCTGCCGGCACTGGGAGCTAAAGTTCATTGAGGGAACTATGAATGCCAACATGTACTGTGACATACTGAAGCAGAGCACGATCCCCTTCCTTCAGAGACTGGACCGCACGGCAGTATTCCAACATGATAATGACCCCAAATACACCCCCAAGACACCCACTGCCTTGCTAAAGAAGCTGAGGGTGAAGGTGATGGACTGGCCAAGCATGTCTCTAGACCTAAACCCTATTGAGCATTGTAGGGCATCCTCAAACGGAAGGCTGAGGAGCGCAACATCTCTAACATCCATCAACTCTGTGATGTCGTCATGGAGGAGTTGAACTACAGTGGCAACTTGTGAAGCTCTGGTGAACTCCACGTCCAAGAGGGTTAAAGAGGAAGTAAAGCCTTTTTTTTTCCAAAAAAAAAACCTGCAAGAGAAAGGCATAATAAGCTAGTATGCATAGCATAATTTAGGCTTACCTGTAGGCGCAAGTTGTGTGGTTGGGTTTACAACCGCTTTAAGGCAGGGCTGGAAAATATTGGTGGCCACACAAAATATTGACAATTTGGACATTTTCACTTAGGGGTGTACTCACTTTTGTTGCCAGAGGTTTAGACATTAATGGCTGAGGTGTTGAGTTATTTTGAGGGGACAGTAAATTTATACTGTTATACAAGCTGTACACTCACTACTTTACATTGTAGCAAAGTGTAATTTCTTCAGTGTTGTCACATGAAAAGGATATAATAAAATATTTACAAAAATTTGAGGGATGTAATCACTTTTGTGAAATACTGTATACAACTATATAGATCAGACCAAAATGAGGGACAAATGAGGAGGAAAGAAGGACAGAGGGAATTTGTTCCAAATTAGGGACAGTTGGGAGCTATGCTGTTGTGGGCATCTGATCTCACATAATAGCGGTTGTATATTTACCTTTCTAGCTTTCCTGGCTTTGGACTGGTGGCTGCCTTTTATGTTAATATGGTTTATTTCTAACAAAAAATGGTTGTAGTACCAAATGTAAAGTTGTCATCTCAATTTTTTTAACTGTGTGGTGTGTGTGTGTGTGGGGGGGGGAGGTATTGGGGGGCACCACAAGAAAAGCAGTGATGTAGCATGTGTAGTGAGTGCCCCAAGGTAAATGATGGATGTGGTCTAAATACACTGAAAGTGGGAGGGGCTTAAAGGGGTATGGTTAAATTAGACCTGAGCCGACTCACTATTTACATGATAAACATATATCACAGCCCTTCATATACCCACAAAATATGCTTTAATTACAATGTCACAAACAGGAGACTTGCAGACATAAGCATAACCTCAGCACCTGGAAGCTTAAAAGGAAACAAACTTGTTGAGCGCAGTGGGTTTGGTTAAATTGCACTGGATTCTAGGTGTGCCCTAAAGAAATATATAGCTAAATATAGTCTAAACCTACCTATAGTACACACTGCACACATATGCCACATTCCTTGTACTCACAAAATAATCCTTAACTGCTGACCCACAAGTGAAAGCTTAACAGACACATAAACCTAAAGGATTAAAAAAATAAAACATAATATGGACAAAGAGCTAACACTTAGTTTGAGCCAATATTAAAAAAAAATACTTGAAATAAAATAGTTAAAAACCACTTAGCAACCACCATCTGTTTAGAGAATAAACATAGTACACAGGGGTAACGTGAATCTCTTTCAGCCGTGCATGGAGACGCAGGTGATTGCCAGTCTAGGCCGTTCCGGTGGCATCTGAGGCTGGAGAGGTCTTCAGAGACACAGTTGCGATATCCAGGTTGAAGTGATACTATTGGCAAACAACTAGGGTGGCACTTCCTTTCTCCCATACAGCCTCCAACCTGGATATCGCCACTGTGTCTCTGAGGACCCCTATGGTCTTATGAGATTTTCATATCTAGGAATCATCTGTTTGTAAGTATACCCAGCTGGAAATTACTATAATTTTGCCTGTTTTAGAGTGCATATTATGTACATATAGTTGTTTTCTTGTAAATTTTTGTTGTGGGCCAGAAATTATGCTTTTCTTGCGGGATTTTTAGGCTTGGGACCGCTGAGCATTGTTGTTCTGCAGACCGCCCTCTCCCCCACTTATATAAACCTCACCAAAAATGGCCGCCCCCATGCCTGATGAAGAAAAACGCATGCTCCGAACATGAGCTCAGCCACGCCCACTGCCCATTACAGCTGTTGCATGGATGATGCTTTAACCACCCGCCCAGCTGATCCTCTCCAGCCTCAGAGCCTCAGATGCCACCAGAGCAGCCGGAACTGGCAATCACTTGTGCTTGCCTGCACAGATGGAAGAGATTTATGTGGACCCTGTGTTTTATATGCCTATACAACCTGAACCCCATGTGAATTGATTACCACATATTAAAGCAGAGATCCATCCTATTTTACAACTTGTTCTTAAAGGAATGACCACCCCTCCACCACTTGTTTTTGAAAAAAATATATATTTATTTTTCTTTTTACTTATCTTATGTGAAGTACTGAGTGTACTTCCTTGCAACCTTGGCCACTTCACCCCATTACCTTATGGGACCTGTGTGTGTCCCAGAAGGGATGGAGCCATTCAGAAAGCTATGCGCGACTTGCCCAGTAGGAAACGGGCGGTGAAGCCTGCAGGCTCCACTGCCGGTTTACCTTAGTTATAATAGCGGCGCCTGCACCCGAGCCGATGGATGGCTTGGCCTTGGGTGGGGGGGGGCGACAGGTAAGTGTCCGTGTTAAAAGTCAGCAGCTACAGTGTTTGTAGCTGCTGACTAAAAAAAAAAAAATTGGTGGCTGAAACACCTCGTCAAACTTGTTTTTAACGCTATGCTGTGCTTATATCAGTGCTGCTCTCTCCTTTCTTCTCTCAAGGTACATTGGTAAGCACTTTTTATGTACAAAACAATATATAGAGTGCAGTGGACAGCAATATATGTCATAATGACACTTATATTGCTGTTCAGAAGGAGGAAAAGATGACCAGCACCTGTGGTTATTAGGAGAATAAAAAGGGCTGTCAATGAGGAAAAAATTATCCAGCTTTGATGGTTAAGAAGAGTACAATTATCAGTTGTAAGCAGGAAAAGGATAGGCCAGCTTTACTTTAAAGCAGGATTAAAGTTTTACTATACCCAGGACCCTGCATTCTCAATATCTGGTCTCCCACATGACACAGAACATGGAAATGTAATTATTTTAGTGAATATAATTTGCTAAATACCTTTTCTTATCATCAGTATATAGCAGTCTTGTGACTTCTATCAGTGTCTGGCCAAGCACTGGTTAAAGCTTGTAGGAGTTTTCATTTTCCTCTGGCTGTTCTATGAGGCTGCATGACCCCTGACTTTCTGCCTGGAGAGTGTTAATTGGCCCTGTGCTGATCACCTGTACCCTCCTGAAAAACAAAAATCTCTGGCAATCCACACCTAGCTGAGCTTGTGCCTCCTTCCAGTGTAAAGTGTTTTGTTAGGTTTGTAAACTGATACATTCTGCTGGAAAGCATGAAAACAAACATGCTGGTTGGATCACCCGATGAAAGAAAGCCTAAAAAAGAAACAAATACAGTCATTACATCTAAGAATTGGTAAGCTCCAATAAAACAAATGTTTGTTTTTGGGTTTAATACTGCTTTGATTATCCATTCATGTGAAAAGCAAATGTCTGTTTACTTTGAACACCAAATCATATGCACATATCTTTCACATGATTTGAACATTGGAGTGAATATTCACACAACTTTTGAATTAAAATGTTCACTTCCTTTTGTAAATTAGCCCACATGTGTTATCCTAAAACACATGCATTTATGCTGTATTGTGTTAAGACGCACTGCTGTAGTGTGGCTGGCGGCACACCTTAGCATGCTGAAAAAACATACTGCACCTGAACCTTTTTTATGCAGAACACTACACACCACACTTTATTTAAATATTTATATTTTGGATGCTTTGCACATTTTTAATTGGCTATTTATTAAAGCCTTACTTTATTTCACACTTTTGGGTGATATTTGAATACGCGGAGCAAAGGATAATTCTTGTTTATACTCCCCAACACATACCAAGTGCGGTGCAGTACAGCTCAGTTGTATTGCCTGCGGATTTAATTGTAAGTGCATTTGGGTGACTGATAAATCTTAGCAATTCTTCGTTTTAAGAGATGCCATAAATGCAATTTAGTTATTTTTTAATTATTGCTGTATGATAAATCAAAAACATACAAATGTGTTTTATATAGATTTTTTTCATAATGTAATAACAGAGATATTGAAATTGATGTTGATATACTGTATATAAAAAAGTGATATTGCATTGCTAATCCATGTTAGGATAGTTTAATATTTCTCATATATTTTAATTTTACTTCAATATACAGTTAGTTAGTAAAAGGCTTTGGGAGTTTGTTCCTTGCATATTTATCTTGGTCAATACTTGAAACTATACTCTTAAAGATACTAAAAACAGAATAAGGAGAATTAATAATTTACATTTCTTTACCCCTTGAATTTTTTTCACTGCCTCCCATATCCTCACTAGGATTTTTTCAGAGGGAACACATTTTTTGTTGGTTATTACTCATAACTTTAAGAATTTATAAGGTGACTTGTAGGCCTTTATTGTTTCTGTAGCACACAACGATTAGCAGAGTGCTTTTGATGAAGTTATCTCTTTTCTGTTACATCTATGAACTGTATAGACACTATCAATAAAAGAGTTCAAGAAATCTAGCCTTTCATTTTGATATATTTTTGTCAGTTATTTGCCTGGTTTGCTTCTGTAAAAGTCTACAATCTATTAAAGTGTAAAATGGCAAGCAGAAAAATAAAATACATTAAAAAAGGAGGAAGGATGAAAGCAATGGGAAAAAACAGGGAAGAACTAACAGATATTTATGATTTCTCAAGGAAGCTCTTTCTACAGCTACCCTTCTGCCAAAAATATTGGATGGCAAGGAAAACTATATTTTTTTTGTTTGCTGTGAAATTTCTAAATTGATGCCTTTATACAATGTTTACTATTTATATTGATTTACTAGAGAAGTAGTCCATGTTCACTAAGCTTAGTTAATAGGGTAAAGCTGTTTTTTTTAAATATATATTGGAGTTTAATTCCACTTTATCTTCTTCCCTAAACTAAAAATATATTTTGAAAAGAGAACATGCTTTAATTCTTGATTAAATGTATTCCAAAATATTTGTTTCACAAAAAAAAATGTGATACAGGGTGGCACAGAATTCACAAAGCATTATGATTTTTCTAAAGTGACATCTCTATTGTTATAAATACATTTTGAATTATTATGCTTCTGTAATAATAACAGCAACAAAAAGTATTTATCCTGCTAAAAATGTAAAATAAATCCTAGACAAGTTAAAGTTATAGATAAAAAAAATATATTTAAAGCCTATGTTTACTTAAAGGGGTTGTAAAGGTTCGTCTTTTATTTTCTAAATTGGTTCCTTTAAGTGCATTGTTGGTTCACTTACCTTTTCGTTTGATTTTCCTTCTAAATGTTTTTTTTCTTTTTTTGAATTTCTCACTTCCTGTTTCTCCTCAGTAAGCTTTCCACCATCATCCGAGCGGTGGAAAGTCATTTAGAACAGCTTACTGAACACCTTACTGAGGAGGAACAGGAAGTGAGAAATTCAGACAAAGGAAACAAAGAAAAAAACATTTAGAAGGAAAATTTAAGAAAAAGGTAGATGAGCCACCAATGCACAAGCTTAAAGGAACCTATTTAGAAAATAAAAAACAAACCTTTACAACCCCTTTAAAGGCTAAGTTCACCTTTTTTTTCTAAATCCCAGCTCCCCTATGTACCAATATAGAATTTATGTACTTCATTTGCAAAAAATCAAACAGCTTTCCATTTATTCTACACACGTTTGCCTCACTGGCTTCAGCATTTTAAAAACCCTGCTCTATTACTTCTGCCTTACTTCCTGGATGGACTTTAGGTCATGACACAGGAAGGAGTTGACCAGCTGATCTCATTAGCACACACCCTGCACCATCTACCTTCAGCTGGTCCACTCCTTCCTGTGTCATGACCTAAAATCTGTCCAGGAAGTAAGGCAGAAGTAATTGAGTAGTGTGTTTAAAAAAAAAAAAATTTCCAACCATGAG
The DNA here is from genome assembly GCF_905171775.1 of Rana temporaria. NCBI lineage: Eukaryota > Metazoa > Chordata > Amphibia > Anura > Ranidae > Rana > Rana temporaria. Next base: position 113,733,299 of record NC_053498.1, on the reverse strand, counting down.
ACTGCGAATGAACGCAAATTGATCAAGTCTCCTGATAGTTCTCTGAGGCGGAACAGAACAGAAAAAAAAAAAAAAGCTATGAAGTCAATGAGGAAAGTGTGTGTAGAAAAAATGGAAACCTGTTTTATTTTTTTCAAAAGAAGTCCATTAATTCTATATTGGTGCATAGGGGAGCTTTAGAAAAAAAGTGTTTTTAAAAATTTGAAAACCAGCACAAGTGATGTTACAATTGTACTTTACTTCAATGTAAGGTATCTCTTGTGCTAACGTGTCCTAGTTTATCAGAAATCTTCATTTATTAACCCTCCCACGCCCACCCCACTGGCATAATATTCCTTTCTCCCCAGCTCCGCTATTCATAGAAGCCAGGACTAGAGCTTCTATGAATGAAATATGATATTTTAATGGAGGACAGGGGGATAACAGAAATGTCTGTACCCTCCATTCATAGGTTGTAAGGCGCAGGCATAGTCGGGCACTGTTAATGAGTGTATTTCATGGGTCCCTCAGTTTTATTAATCTGATTGGTCAGATTGGCAGCGCTTACCAATCCCAATCCACCAGAGATCAGAAGATAGCTGGTGCCAGGCAGTTCTCCTTAAGATCTGTCAGAATATCAGTGTTCTGTACATCCCGTACATGCAGGCAGATACACTGACAGAAAGAAACAAACAAACTACCACGGCGCTCCACAGCACCATGATAGTTTGTTGAGAACTACAAGCCAACAGCTGCAAAGTAACTGTGGAGCTGTGTGAATGAATGATACAGCCATGTGAATGGAGCAGTGCACAGCCACGCTGATTTCAAAAAGTGACATCTAGTACAGGAAACTTCTTACTATACTGCTACCACAAGGAGGGGGTAGTGGGCAGATGCTACAACATTGGGAATATGTTACATGTTCTGCCCAAAAAATGGGTGGAGCATGTAACATGTTCCCAAAGGTAAACTTATCCTTTAAAGATGCATTCTACTACAAGAAAGACCTCAAATATGTCAGGCTGCTCATGACCACCTTTATATATTTAGATTTCTAAGTTAGTCTAGGAATGTCTTGGAATCCTTCAGAAAGGCTTTAAATATTCAGACATGCAAAAGGCCCTCTTGGATTGCCCCTTGTAAGGATAATCCAGAACAAAAGAAAAGCTAAATTGAAGGCATAACTGTTTATCTTCACACTTGGACAGTAATAATAACAGAAACACAGGAAAAGATCTTCTAACTTTCGTGTAAAGTAAAACAATTTGTAAAGGAATGGTTTTCAGTTCTGTCATATACCTTCCCAAAGGGATGAAGTAATATACCAAAATGAAAACAGTGTCGTTACTATAAAGACTTGAAGAGCTCCAGTATGGCTTATAAAATGAAACATAAATTTAGTCATTTGAAGCAGAAACACAAATGAGCACCAGGAGAATAAGTTGTACGGTTTGCTCTTAATATGTCACCATGCAGCATATCATTATGAGAATTATGCATCAAAAAACAAGTGTAGCATTAAATGAATCCAGAAACATGGAAACATATAGAAAATTGAGCCATATTTTAATAATATTCTTTCAAAACATTACTAAACTTTGACCAATCATTTCTTTTACAAATCCACATAACAACACCCAGCAGCACAGGGCTGACGGAACTAATGACGAGTTACAATTCTGTGCATACCATGAAAATGCTTAATATAAATGTAGCACCCTCTACCTCAGGTAGGATGTGCTAGAGATAGTTGTTTTGTTTTTACAACCAGTGCTGGTAAATTTAAAAAGGCCTAGCAGTGAGCTAGGCCTGTTTGTTTTTTATCTGGGGGCTGGGAGTGGTTTTGAGAGTAGCAACAGGTGACTGACATGCACTTTATCTCTCTGGTGCCTCCTTTGTTTCTGGAAGGTTCTGGAAAAGGGGCAGGGCAGAGGGTTGGAGTGGCATGGAGTGTATCTGGGAGCCCTGGCCAATCTCCATTTAGGATTGGCAAGGGGCAGGCCTCCTATATATACTCATGGTCAGATTGCTGTTGGAGGAGTTGTCGCATGGAAGAACTAGTGATGGAGTGTTAGGCTGTCGTGGCCCTGTGGGGGCGGTGACTCTGGGTCTGGAGCTCGGGTGCTGGAAAGGAACTCCTTCATACAAAAGCTATCTTGGGGTGTCCTGAACAGGAGCAGTAAGAGGCTAGCAAGGAGCATTGCTGGGCAAGTCACTAGGAGGGATCCATTTCGGGGTCGGTAAATGACAGGCACAGTGTGGAGATCTGGGAGAGACATGCCAGGTTTGGATGTGAAGCCAGAGGGAGAGACTGTGATGTCGCTGGGTTTCGATTCAAGTTGCTGCGGCCAGGAGGGTTGGCAGGACTTGCACAGTACTTACTGGGACCAGTAGTCCACCAAGATTCAGTTAGCACAAAAGTACCTATTTTCATCGCTATTTGTTGCTACACCAAAGGGGCCTGCAGACCCCTGCCAGAAAATGGCGGCTATTGAACAGTTGGGACTTATTCAGAGTGAGTTCTAACCATGTTCTAACTGTGACAGGAAGCTAGGATTGCGCACTAATGGAAGTGGAATTAACTCATGTGATGTGCTGGGGGAGTATGGAGCTTTAGACACTGCCATTATATAGATTCAAAATCATTTGTTCAAGTCAAGACCAATTATCTGGGCATTCCATGTCCCTTTTTCTCATCCAAGTTAAATCCGCTAATAAAAACAACAAAAACAAGCTGAAGGACGGTTCATTTGTCTGGCAACGTGTGACTGGAAGTGAATGCCTGGCTAAGTAGGGTGAAAGGTGGAACTATTACACTCAGCGACCCCATGGGGGCACCGCGACATAAAAGTACAGTATGTGGAAATGATACTCCATAAGAGACTCAAAGTAAATATTTTAAATTAACTATCACTTTTTACAGAGGTTTAAAAAAAACAAATCTATGCTTTTGCAATTACAAGCAAAATTATCTGGTATGTCAGTAAAAGTAAACAAAATTAAAAGTACAAACAAATTAGTTATTTTAAGTGAACCTGCAAGGCTAGGAATATAGGAGCAGCCATTACGCAAGTTTTTGTGCCTGCTCTATTGCTTATACAGTATATCCAGTTTGTTTTCATGTATTTGACTTTACTACCTAGTGAATCACTAACTTGAAACATTTAAGAAATGCCTGCATGTTTGTTCCTGGTCAGTGACTTGCTAAATTGTGACGCAAGGATCAGGGAAACACCCACATGTTTAGTGTTTACTTATTTAAATATAATGTTCATTTTATTCAATTTTTTTAGCACTCATAAATTATTATTTTTGCACTGTTAGATTAGTGGTCCAAGAAAAGAAAGTCACCAGAAGTCCCCATACCTACCTAGGTACGGGGACCTCTGGTGACATAATTTCATGGATTTTGGAACGCAAACCGCGGATTGCACAGAATTTTTTATGCTTATCTTGACAGACTAACCTGAGTGGATATTACTTTATAATAAAGCCTTTTTAAAGGATATCATGCCATGTATGCTCTGTTTCTTATCCTATGAGTACGTCCGACTACTGGAGCCCAGTGGAAGAGGAAAAGACACATCTATAAAATATATATTTCACCAGTACAGGAAATCTTTACATGGATAGCTGGTGAGTGAGGGCACAAGAGGAAGGGGAGTACAGCACTTCCATCACTTTTGTCATATATTATTGCACGGATTGCACCTTATAAGGAACTTTTTCTGCACTGATGGAACTTTAAAGGAATCATTGCGATATTGAAGAATCACGGCATCTTATTAACGTTTATTGCAATGTTTTGTCATTTGTTATAACAGATGTTGTTGATTATATGGTAGATATTGTAGATCATTTTTTATGATTCCATATACTTGACTGGGCACAGACAGCGCAGGAACTTCTCACACTTCTCACACTTGTGACTTTTTGCCAAAAGATTTTTGTATAGAAGTGATACAGTATTTCAGTGTTGGAAGAAGAACAATACAGTAAACAAACTAAAAGTGAGGAACAAAATATCATCCATATTTGCACCACAATTAGAAAGCCTTTTTGAACAGGCAACAATTTTGGAAAGATTGAGCAGACATTTAGCATTCATCAAAAATAAATATTAATGTATTTTTTTACACAGAGGATGGAAATACCATATAGGTTTGTATCACAGCTAAAAGGTCTGCTTGGACTTTGGCATTAGCCTTCTGGAAAAAAAGAAGATATGCATGATACGTTTTGCTCACATGCTTCACCTTCCAGCTCTATACAAGAAATAAGCTTCACAATATTGACTCGTTGGTATAGAGTCCCTACGATCTTACACAAAATATTTTCAAACACACCCTTACTATGTTCTGGAGTTGTCTGATCCTGAAACCCTTCTGGGTTAGGGTTTGTGACCTCATATTCAAACTCACTGATGTTAATTTGGGAGACAAACTGGCAGCCTGTCTGCTTCATTTAACTCCTATGTCATCTAAATGTTATAAAGGTCACTTACAATTCAGTTACTTACTGCTGCCAAGGCCAGCATCTCGCTTTTCTGGAACAACCTATTGCTCCCCCCGTTAATTGTTTGGTTACACAAAACTGAGTAGACTTACAGAATAGAATATATCCTTGCCTCTGCAAATCAGAGAGGAAAAGTTTTTAAAAACATGGTTCTACTGGACCGACTATACCTTTCCATCCAGTTATATCGCAGACCTCGCTACCTGAATCTGGCCGATTTGAAGCCTCAGCTCTTGGAGCTTTGACATGTCCTTTGGGAGCTTTAGCCCCTGAGGGCCACTGTATGATGCCGCTGGGGTTGGGCCTCTGATTGCACACCTCTCACCCCCCCCCTTTTTTTTTCTATTTTTCCAAAACCATACTCCGGAGTTCCAGAGTTAATGTATAATTATGTATATAAGTGGAAGGCAAATCCTGATGTTAGATGAAGGGACGCTGCCATTTCTGTGGTAGGGAACCATAGTGCGGTAAGTTGATCTATTCTGGTCCATTTCATGTTCCGGTGTACCCCGGTTTTTGTTTTACTTTTTATTTCAATACCATTTGGACAGGGGGTTTCCCCTGCAGGCAGGCTGATATGCCCAGTTGTATTCCTATACTACATTTTGTCAAAAATGTTAGCAGGCCACAATTTCTAAGACCTTAAGTAAGCATGTAGCATCTAGAAGAAAATGTATTTGAGTATTTGTTTTTGGACACAGAAGATAGAAATAGCATACAGGTTTACACCACAGCTAAAAAGCCAGTTTGGACAGTTCACAATTTCTGAGAGCTTCAGCGGGCATTTACCATCTGCAAAAAATAGATGATAGAAATAGCATACATATTTTCACCACAACTAGATAGCCTGTTTAAACAGGATGCAATTTCTAAGGCCTCGTACACACGACCGCGGACCATTTTCATCGGACATGTTCGGCCGTGTGTACAAGGCCTGAAAGATTGAACAGGCATTTAGCATCAGGAAATAAATAATTAAACTTGGGATAGAAAAGGCATACAGCTTACAACACAACTAACAAAGGGGCTCCTTTTTCATAGAATAAGGATTTTACAGATTTTATGTTCACCTTTTTAAACCTTTTTAGAATGTCTACTCAATTAATCTTTTTTTCACACAACAGGTAGAACAAATTAAAGTACTTGGCAGCACAGCTTTTATACTTTTTTTTTACTATCTCTGAGGAACAGAGCATGTCAATTTAACTTCAAATAATTAAATTAGACTGTATTTTTTTGAAGATATATGAAATTATTATTGTATTTCAGACAGAAAATCTCATACTAATTAAAGGGGGGCAGACTCTTATTTTTCTGACACATAATACAGAAATCACACCGATTTTCTGCACAGAATATAAATGGTGCTCATTGAAGACACTCAATGAAAGCAGGCAGCCTCCATCTGTAAATCCGAACATTTTATTCTCACTAGGAAAAATACTTTTAGGAATTATCTGTGTGACAGACCCAACCCGGGACAAGAGCTTTTGGAGGGTACTGCAGGCTAGTCTCTTGCCTACTGACTATGGGCCCTGGCATTTGAGGGAGATTTATTCTCTGGGAGGTGTGTGTCTGGGGGACCTTTGGAGTAATTTTACTTCATATTTAAGCCCATGTCTCCCCAAAACACACAGGGGCAGATTCATATAGATCTGCGGATCTTTAGATCTGCTAGATCTACCTGGTTTACGATCCGCCGGTGCAATTTAGCGAGGCAAGTGCATGATTCATAAAGCACTTACCTCGCAAACTGCACCGTCGGATCCTAACTCCCCCCGGCGGAATGCAAATTCCGCGGCTAGGGGGAGTGTACAATTTAAATCAGGCGCGTTCCCGCGCCGATTTAACTGCGCATGCGCCGGGGCGAAAAAGCCCAGTGCGCATGCTCCAAATGACGTCGCTACGACGTCATTGTTTGCGGCGGGTATGTCGTTTGCGGCCATCGGTATTCCCGATCGCGGTACGCAAACGACGTAGAAAATTTAAAAATCGGCGCGGGAACGTCGGCCATACTTAACATTAGCTACCCCTCATAGAAGCAGGGGTAGCTATCCGCCGGAAAAACCTGAACGCAAACGACGTAGAAAACGAGCGACGGGCGGGCGTACGGACGTGAATCGGCGGTTTTCCTCATTTGCATATGCGACGGGTAAAAAATTGCGACGACACCTAGCGGCCGGCGGGAGATTACAGCCTAAGATTCGACTGGTGTAAGTCACTTACACCAGTCGGATCCAAGGGAGATCTATGCGGAACTGATTCTTATGAATCAGTCGCATAGCTCCGACGGTGGGATCTCACAGATCCGACCGTCGGGTCTCACAGATACGATGGCGTATCAGGAGATCCGCCGGCGTATCTCTATCTGAATCTGCCCCACTGACTCTAGGAACTGGAGAACCCCGATACATATTATCAAACCAGCATTGACTGCCTCAGCCCCCCTCCTGGACTCAGAGCAGATGTTAATATAATCATTTTAAAGCAACCTGATGCTGGGATCTCCTGCTATAATCTGTTTATGAAGGTGTTATGAGTTTATTGTTAAAGTGGAGCTCCACACAAAAGGGAAGATCTGCTTATTTGCCCCCTTCCCTGATTTTGACAGGTACCCAATCCCACTTCTGGTTGACTTTGCCATGGCAAACTCATTTGAATGTTCAGCCCCACTCCTCCTTCCCTCGATGCTGGGCAATTCACAAAGCATATCGGGTTTTCGCACATGCGCAGTAGGGAACCGGCTGTGAAGCCACAAGGCTCCACTGCTGGTTTCCCTGACCTGAGCTAGTGGTGGCAGCACCCAAGGGCCGATTAAAAAATTGGCTTGGGTGAAGACACCGCTGAATTTGTGGACTGGTAAGTGTCCTAATATTAAAAGTCAGCAGCTACAGTACTTTTTTTTAAGGAACCTTTGTGCGCCTCCTAGGTGTGCATTCCCATTATTAATTGAGTCACCTATTGTTTCTGTCTGTTGGTTATTCGTCTTGCAGGTCCGTACATGATGGGATTAGCCTTGTGTCAACTTTACCTTGTTATCTAACCATTGTGTGATGTTTGGGGTAACATTTGGTTTTATTATTCATGAGATGACTTCCTTATTTTTGAAGTGTATAAAAACCAGCATTTTTGTATAATAAACAATAATTCCTTTGGATGTACCTCAACATCTTGTCTGTGCATGGTGCTTAGGGTAAAAGGGCTGGTATTAGTTGTCGGTCTTCTGGAAGGGTTTGGAGAGCAGGAGGCACTGTTTACAGAAGTGGTTCAGTCACATTTGATGGCAGCGGTGGGATGCTTCTGCAGTCTGGGACATCCAAACCACCACCAGGATCTGAGGTTCAGTTACCATAAGAGGAGAGGTACAGATCTCAGCCGCCATGAAAGAAAATCCTAAGGAGGCTGCGAGAGATGCGTGTGCAGCACAGAGGACCAGTGCCAAAGGTCCTGCTGAGATGGTATGACTCTGTCCGCCAACAACTCTGGACTGATAGCAGCACCACCAGGTAAAATGTCTCTCCTCCATCAAGAAAAGGTACTGGTTGCAGAACAAAGTGTGAGAACTGTTATTGGGGGAACAACCGCACAAGGAGTGGACAGCTGAGTTAAGCAGGCTGGTCCAGGCAGAGATTGTTTTGCACAGGGAATCCCTGATCCTACTCTTCTGGGGTCCCCTGCTTGCACTCCTGGCTTCTCCTGCTCTTGAGTATCCCCCCAGCAAAGGATTGCTGGGGGGTTAGTTCTTGTTCAGGCTCACTCCTGAGCCTCACTGCCTCATCACTGAATTTGAGCCAATCACTCCTGTTGCTCTCACTCCAGTGAGGAGGGAGAGAGAGCAACGTGGCTGATCTCGGGCAGAGTGCTGGACTGAGATTAGGCACAGGTAACTATTTAGGAGGGGGAGCTGCACCTAAAAGGTTTTTACCTAATACAGAGAATTCATTAAGGTAAAATAACATTTAGCCTTTACAACTACTTTAACCACTTCCTTACTGGGCACATATACCCCTTCCTGACCAGGTGAAATTTCAGCTTGTGGCACTGCGTCACTTTAACTGACAATTGCGCGGTCGTGCAACATGGCTCCCAAACAAAATTGACATCTTTTTTACCCACAAATAGAGCTTTCTTTTGGTGGTATTTGATCGCCTCTGCGGTTTTTATTTTTGCGCTATAAACAAAAATAGTGCGACAATTTTGAAAAAAAAAAATATTTTTTACTTGTTGCTATAATAAATAGCCCATTTTTTAAAAAAAAACTTTTTTTTCTCAGTCTAGGCGATACGTATTCTTCTACATATTTTTTGAAAAAAAAAAATCGCAAGAAGCGTCTGGTTTGCGCAAAAGTTATTGCGCTTACAAAATAGGGGACAGAATTATTATTATTTTTTATTATTTTTTTTACTACTAATGGTGGCGATCAGCATTTTTTTTGTGACTGCAACATTATGGCGGACACATCGGACACTTTTGACACATTTTTGGTGCCATTCACATTTATACAGCGATCAGTGCTATAAATATGCACTAATTACTGTATAAATGTGACTGGCATTGAAGGGGTTAACACTAGGGGGTGAGGAAGGGGTTAAATGTGTACCCTAAATTGTGTTCTAACTGTAGGTGGAGGGGGGGTGACTGGGGGAGGTGACCGATCTATGTCCCTATGTACAAGGGACACAGATCGGTCTCCTCTCTCCCCTGACAGGACATGGATATCTGTGTTTACACACAGAGCTCCGCGTCTTGTCCCTGTAGCCGCCGATCCCGAGTCCCTGGCGGACATCACGGCCGCCAGGCACTCGCATCGGCATCTCAGCGATGCGGCGAGCAATGGTATCAATTTCTTCATCATCCAGGAACTGGCTGCATGCTCTCGCCACATGAGGCCAGGCATTGTCGTGCACCAGGATGAACCCAGGACCCACTGCACCAGTGTAGGATCTGACAATGGGTCCAAGGATTTCATACCTAATGGCCATCAGGTTGCCATTGTGTAGCCTGTAGAGGTCTGTGCATCCCTCCATGGATATGCCTCCCCAGACCATCACTGACCCACCACCAAACCGGTCATGCTGTTGAAGGCAGCATAAAGTTCTCTGCGGCTTCTCCAGACCCTTTCATGTCTGTCACATATGCTCAGGGTGAACCTGCTCTCATCCGTGAAAAGCATGGGGCACCAGTGGTAGACCTGCCAATTCTGGTGTTCAATAGAAAATTCCAATCGAGCTCCACAGTGTCCGGCAGTGAGCACAGAGCACACTAGAGGATGGCGGGCCCTCATGCCACCCCCAAGAAGTTTATTTCTGATTATTTGATCAGAGACATTCACACCAGTGGCCTGCCGGAGGTAATTTGTAGAGCTCTGGCAGTGCTCATTCTGTTCTTCCTTGCACAAAGTAGCAGATACCGGTCCTGCTGATGGGTTAAGGACCTTCTACGGCTCTGTCCAGCTCTCCTAGAGTAACTGCCTGTCTCCTCCATGGTCTTGAGACTGTGCTGGGAGACACGGCAAACCTTCTGGCAATGACACGTATTGATGTGCCATCCTGGAGGAGTTGGACTGACTGTGAAACCTTTATAGGGTCCAGGTATCGCCTTGTGCTACCAGTAGTGACACTGACCCTAGCCAAAAACTAGTGAAAACAGTCAGAAAAGATGAGTAGGGAAAGAAAATGTCAGACACATCTACCTGAAAAACCATTCCTGTTTTGGAGGGCATCTCATTGTTGCCCATCTTGTGCACCTGTTGTTAATTTCAATTAACAGCAAAGCAGCTGAAACTGATTAACAATCCCCTCTGTATACACCCCTCCCCCTCTGCTACTTAACTGATCAGATCAATATCCCAGGAGTTCTGATTCAAAAGTGTTCCTTTAATTTTTTGGAGCAGTGTATATATATATAAATGTGTGTGTGTATATTGTAAGATTGGGGTGATCAGACTCCAGCGGTAGGTGCGTTTTCCAGTGAGTACGCCAGTCCAGAACTGAGTTTTTAAGGGCCTGGTAGCCCACTTTTATTTAAAAGCACAAAAGTTCACAAATACAACAGTATTTCTGCATCTTGCATAACCAACAGTTCAGCCTCCTGGCTTTCATACTTGCCATCCGGCTGTTTCAGGCCTTTAGCCTAGGCCTAAGTTCTGTTCCTCAGAACAAACAGTTTCCTAGGGATAAGCTCAAACCTAGCTTTCTCCTGATAAGCATCTTGCTGCTCAATCATCAAACGACATCTGCCTCCTGCAGACATGCATGCTCTAGCTGCACCCATGCAACGTCTCTGACTCCTCTCAGAGGGATTGGGAATCCACCTGATTCCCAGGAACAGACTTCCTGTCTGTTGGGTGGGGCTCTGAGCCATATCAGGTCAGAACTGTGTCTTTCTCTCCAAAATCTGGCGTGAACCAGCAATCTTTCACATAGCACAGAGTCCCACCATCACAATATATATATATATATATATATATATATATATTATGCATTCATTCCTTAACCACTTAAGGACCCCCTACCGGCGATATACGTCGGCAGAATGGCACAGCTGGGCACAATCACGTACCTGTACATGTCTCTTTAAGGCCCAGCCGCGGGGTGGCGAGCGCGGCGCCGACATTGCTCGCGACCCAGGCCAAAGCTCTGTGACCGTGCCCGAGGGACCCGCGGACCCGATCTCCGCCAGTGTCCCGTGATCGGTCACCGGAGCTGAAGAACGGGGAGAGGTGTGTGTAAACACACCTTCCCCGTTCTTCATTGTAGCAGTGTCAGTGATCATCTTTTCCCTGATATAGAGAAAGACGATCACTGAAGTCACACGTCCAGCCCCGCCACCTACAGTTAGAAACACATATGAGGTCACACTTAACCTCTACAGTGCCCCCTAGTGGTTAACTCCTAAACTGCAATTGTCATTTTCACAGTAATCAGTGCATTTTTATAGCACTTTTTGCTGTGAAAATGACAATGGTCCCAAAAATGTGTCAAAATTGTCCAATGTTTCCGCCATAATGTCGCAGTCATGAAAAAAAATTGCTGATCGCCGCCATTAGTACAGCAGTAAAAAAAATATTATTAATAAAAATGCAGTAAAACTATACCCTATTTTGTAAACGCTATCAATTTTGCACAAACCAATCGATAAACGCTTATTGTGATTTGTTTTTTACCAAAAATAGGTAGAAGAATACGTATCGGCCTAACATGAGGAAAAAAAATGTTTTTTATATATATATATATATATATATATATATATATATATATTTTTTTTTTTTTTTGGGGGATATTTATTATAGCAAAAAGTAAAAAATGTTGTTGTTTTTTTCAAAATTGTTGCTCTATTTTTGTTTATAGCGCAAAAAATAAAAACCGCAGAGGTGATCAAATACCACCAAAAGAAAGCTCTATTTGTGGGAAAAAAAGGACAGCAATTGTGTTTGGGAGCCACGTCGCACGACTGCACAATTTTCAGTTAAAGCGACGCAGTGCCGAATCGCAAAAAGGGGCAAGGTCCTTAACCTGCATAATGGTCCGGGTCTTAAGTGGTTAAAAAAATGTTTAATTAGAGTTTACATATTTCTCCCCTCACTCCTGTCTTTGAGTTGCAAGACAGACAGGTATAATAAGCATGTTGCAAAATGATCTCAGAAACAGGCAATGTTTCTCTGAATTCATGCATGCCTTCTTGTGACTGGCTGCATTTGACATGCTTACACCTGAACCTCATGCATACAAGCCTAAGCTACAAGCTGGACATACATATCAAAGATTGTTGTGTGACATACAGTGCCTTTAAAAAGTATTAATACCCCTAGACATTTTCCACATGTTGTCATGTTACAATCAAAAATGTAAATGTATTTTATTGGGATTTTATGTAATAGACCAACACAAAGTGACACATAATTGTGAAGTGGAAGTAGAATTATAAATGTTTTTCATTTTTTTTTACAAAAAAATATGTGAAAAGTGTGGGGTGCATTTGTATTCAGCCCCCCTGAGTTAATACTTTGTAAAACCACCTTTCACTGACTGCAATTAAAGCTGCAAGTCTTTTTGGGGATGTCTCCACCAGTTTTACACATCTAGAGAGTGACATTTTTGCCCATTCCTCTTTGCAAAATAGCTCAAACTCTGTCAGATTGGATGGAGAGCATCTCTGAACAGCAATTTTTAAGTCTTGCCACAGATTTTCAATTGGATTTAGGTTTGGATTTTAGTCTGGACTTTGACTGGGCCATTCTAACATATGATTATGCTTTTATCTAAACCATTCTGTTAGCTATGGCTGTGAGTTTAGGGTCATCGTCCTGCTGGAACCTGCTGGTGTACCTCCATCCTAGTTTTAAGTCTTAAAGTGGAGTTCCACCCATTTTTTTATGTTTGTCTGTGCTGCATGCTCTAATCTCATAGTGTTCAGAATGGACAATTTTTATTTAATTTGTTGCTTGTAAATTACTTTATTTTGTAGTCCTTCATTACTTCCTCCTCCTTATTTGCCTAGGCTATTTGCAAGGGTTTCTGGGATAGGCATCATGTTACCCAGTAGTCCTTGCAAACCTGACTGAAACCTATTACATTGCTTGTGCACTGAGCATGTGCAAAGCTGAAATCCAGGAAGTCATACAGTCTGGCTTCATGATGCCCACACTTAAGATGGCCACGGTCTATTTCTAGATGATAAACTATCTAAATGCTGTAACAACCTAACAAAACGGACCTTAGTTTACAGACTAACTTTACTAGAATACATTAAGCTTGTGTATTACAGGGGTATTTATATTTAAAAAGTGAAATTGTGGGTGGAACTCCCCTTTAAGTCTGCAGATTAACATGTTTTCTTATATTTGGCTCTATCCTTATTCCCATCAACTCTGATCAGCTTCCCTGTCCTTGCTGAAGAAAAGCTTCCCCACAACATGATGCTGCCACCACCATGTTTCACAGTGGGGAAGATGTGTTCAGGGTGATGTGCAGTGTTAGTTTTCCACCACACATAGCATTTTGCTTTTAGGTCAAAAAGTAAAAGTTTGGTCTCATTTGACCAAAGCACCTTCTTCCACATGTTTGCTGTGTCCCCCACATGGCTTCTCGCAAACTGAAAACGGGACTTCTTATGGCTTTCGTTCAACGATGGCTTTCTTATTGCCACTCTTCCATAAAGGCCAGATTTGTGGAGTGCACGACTAATAGTTTGTCCTGTGGACAGATTCTCCTACCTGAGCTGTGGATCTCTGCAGCTCCTCCAGAGTTACCATGGGCCTCTTGGCTGATTCTCTGATTAATGCTCTCCTTGCCCAGTCTGTCAGTTTAGTTGGACGGCCATGTATTGGTAGGTTTGCAGTTGTGCCATAGTCTTTCCACTTTTGGATGATGGATTGAACAGAGCTCCTTGAGATGTTTAAAGCTTGGGATATTTTATAACCTAACCCTGCTTTAAACTTTTCCACAACTTTATTTGTGACCCTTGGCCTTCATGATGCTGTTTGTTCACTAAGGTTATCTTACAAACCTCTGAGGGCTTCACAGAACAGCTGTATTTATACTGAGATTAAATTACACACAGGTGGACATTATTTACTATTTAGCTGACTTCTGAAGGCAATTGTTTCCACTAGATTTTAGTTAGGGGTATCAGAGTAAAGGGGCTGAATACAAATGCATGCTAAACTTTTCAGATATTTATTTGTAAAAAAAAAAAATGAAAACCATTTATAATTTTCCTTCCATTTTACAATTATGTGCCACTTTGAGTTGGTTCATCACATAAAATCCCAATAAAATACATTTACATTGTTGGTTGCAACATTACAAAATATGGAAAATTTCAAGGGTTGTGAATACTTTTTCAAGGCACTGTAAACTATTTCAGCACCACTGTAAAACAAACTAATCATTTATGTACCACAAATAATCTCAGCATGGCACCTTGAGAAGCAAATGTAAGAGATCCATCAAAAACAAAGACTGATTTGATTTGACTGTGCTGTCATTCATAGATAAGCTGGCATCACATTGCTCTGCCCCACAGACATTAATGAGGAGCATGTGTGACATGCATTAAATAATAGATGTGCATGTTGTATAAAATAGGAATGAACTGAAGGTTTGATCTTTTTTTCCAAATGATCAACTTCCCCTGAAAGTGGCCAGTTCATAGATCCTCTGTGGGAGACCCAGCAGTGCAAACACTGATTGTAATCACTCCAATTAGTTTTCAGGACAAGATGAAGTGTTCCCCTGCAGGCAAATTACAGGAAAAAAGGGTGTTGAGCTTGTTTGAAAATTGGATAAAATTGCATCACCACTGCCAGTGCCAAGTTTATAAAAAAATAAAAAAATAAATTGTTTCTAATATTTAGGTTAATAAAGATATGCCAATGAACAGTATGTGAAGCCACACTACTACACCAATGCATTTCTGAAAATTGTAATTCCTGTGTTATGTTAACCACTTCCTTACTGGGCACATATACCCCTTCCTGACCAGGTGAAATTTCAGCTTCCGGCACTGCGTCGCTTTAACTGACAATTGCGCGGTCATGCGACGTGGCTCCCAAACAAAATTGACGTCCATTTTTCCCCACAAATAGAGCTTTCTTTTGGTGGTATTTGATCACCTCTGCGGTTTTTATTTTTTGCGCTATAAACAAAAATAGAGCGACAATTTTGAAAAAAAAACAATATTTTTTACTTGTTACTATAATAAATTGCCCAATTTTTAAAAAAAAACATTTTTTTTCTCAGTCTAGGCGATACGTATTATTCTACATATTTTTGTTAAAAAAAAAAAAAAATCGCAAAAAGTGTCTGGTTTGCGCAAAAGTTATTGCGCTTACAACATAGGGGACAGAATTATTATTTTTTATTATTTTTTTTTACTACTAATGGCGGCGATCAGCATTTTTTTTCGTGATTGCGACATTATGGCGGAGACATCGGACACTTTTGACACATTTTTGGCGCCATTCACATTTATACAGCGATCAGTGCAATAAATATGCACTAATTACTGTATAAATGTGACTGGCATTGAAGGGGTTAACACTAGGGGGTGAGGAAGGGGTTAATGTGTACCCTGAATTGTGTTACTAACTGTGGGGGAAGGGGGGTGACTGGGGGAGGTGACCGATGCTGTGTCCCTATGTACAAGGGACACAGATCGGTCTCCTCTCTCCCTGACAGGACGTGGAGCTCTGTGTTTACACACAGAGCTCCACGTCTTGTCCCTGTAGCGGCTACACGGCCAGTCAGAGATGTAGAGCCACCCTGCGGCCGTACAAAGTCGTACGGCCGTCGGGAAGTGGTTAAGTGTGTTTTGTTACACCCTATTAAAAACAAAAAAACTGCAAGACAAAGCTCATTATGAATTACTTACCTCACATTGAAGCCTCCACAGCAGTCCTTGTACCCCCCTCCGGCCGGCGACATCTCGCCCGGGGGTTATTTCCGGGTATCGCGGCTCCAGCGCTGTGATTGGCTGGAGCCGCGTTGACATCACTCCTGTGCATACTTGGGGGAGCCCCGCCGGTAACTGCAGACTGACTGAAGCAACAGCACATACGTGCCATTGCTTCAGTTTACTCTAGTGCGCATGTGTCGAAGACATTGGCACATGCAGGGGACAGGGGATATCTCCTAATTCCTAAACCGTGAATGTTTAGGAGATATCCTAGGTAGCTACAGGTAAGCCTTATTATAGGCTTACCTGTAGCATAAAGTGGTTGTAAACAGTTTACAATCACTTTAAACTTCTAATGCAATAAAATTCCTAAGCGCTGATCATATATCTGTCTATATATCCTAACTATTTACAATAACCATTATTACTGAAGTACTGTGTTGTAAGAAAAAAATGAGTTTCAAGTGGGAAAAGTCCTGAAATGGTTTGTTGATTGTGAGTTTTTTTAAAGGTAAAGTCTATGGGCCAGATTCACGTAGAATCACGGCGGCGTAACGTATCGTAGATACGTTACACCGCCGCAAGTTTTCATCGCAAGTGCCTGATTCACAAAGCACTTACGAGAAAACTTCCGCCGGCGGCCTCCGGCGTAAGGCCGCGTAATTCAAAGGGGCGTGTGCCATTTAAATTGGGCTCGCTCCCGCGCCGGACCTACTGCGCATGCTCCCTTTTGAATTTCCCGCCGTGCTTTGCGTGAAGTGACGTCATTTTTTCGAACGGCGACGTGTGTATCGTACTTCCGTATTCCTGGACATCTTAGAAGGAAACATTTTTAAATTTTGACGCGGGAACGACGGCCATACTTTATACAGCACATACGTGTGCTGTGTAAAGTTAGGGCACCTAAAACGACGACTAACTTTGCGATGGGAAACTAGACTAGCAGCGACGTAGCGAACGTGAAAAACCGCCGTGGATCGCCGTAACTACTAATTTGCATACCCGACGCTGGTTTACGACGCAAACTCCCCCCAGCAGCGGCCGCGGTATTGCATCCTAAGATCCGACAGTGTAAAACAATTACACCTTTTGGATCTAAGGGCTATCTATGCGTAACTGATTCTATGAATCAGTCGCATAGATACTCTGAGAGATACGACGGAGTATCTGAGATACTCTGTGGTATCTCGGCTGTGAATCTCGCCCTTAGTGCCAGCTTTTTCATGCCCTTTAAGAGTTTTATGGCACCAGGGGACAGTGCTTAAGATCATGCGCCGTGGATCTCTGCAGCTCCTCCCAAGTTACCATGGGCCTCTCGGCTGCTTCTCTGATTAATGCTCTCCTTGCACAGCCTGTCAGTTTAGGTGGATGGCAGTGTCTTGGTAGGTTTGCAGTTGTGCAATAGTCTTTCAATTTTTCGGATAAGGGATTGAACAGTGCTCTGTGAGATGTCCAAATCGTGGAATTTTTTTTATAACCTAACCCTGCTTTAAACTTCTCCACAAATGTATCCCTGACCTGTCTGGTATATTCCTTGGAATTCATGATGCTGTTTGTTACCTAAGGTTCTCTAACAAACCTTTGTAGGCTTCAAAATACAGCTGTATTTATACTGATATTAAATTACACACAGGTGGACTCTATTTACTAATTAGGCAATTGGTTAAACTAGATTTTAGTTGGGGGTATCAGAGTAAAGGGGACTGAATACAAATATCCCGCACACTTTTCACATATTTATTTGTAAAAAAATGAAAAAAACTTTTATCATTTTCCTTCCACTTCACAATTTTGTGCTACTTGGTGTTGGCTCAATCCAATAAAATACATTACATTTTTGGTTGTAACATGACAAAATGTGAGAAATTTCAAGGGTATGAAAACCTTTTCAAGGCACTGTATATATATATATATATATATATATATATATATATATATATATATATATATATATATATATATATATATATATATATATTTATTTAATGTACAATAAAAAATTATAATATTGACCACAATTCATACCATACAGTTTACATAAGTTTTAATATGAAATTAGAATCACTCCCCATTAGCAATAATAGTGAATATGTGTCGAACAATGATGTCACGTACACGCGGCTGTTTTTCATGATGAGAAAAATGCAATTTTTTAAATTGGTAATTAAAAACGACCATGTGTAAAAAACGGTTGTGTGTAGGCTTTAACGACGGGGAAAAAACATGCATGCTCAGAAGCAGGTTATGAGAAGGGAAATTTGCATAATCAGCCCAAAGGGTGTCGCCAATTGAATGGAACTTCCACTTTATAGTGCCGTCGTATGTGTTGTACGTCACCGCGCTTTGCTCAAGCATTTTTTTTCACGATCATGTGTATGCAAGGCAGGCTTGACAAGAATCACGTCGAGAAAAACTTTGTTTTTTCATGACATGAAAAATGGTCGTGTGTACGCGGCTTGAGGGTTGGGTCCCATTGTTTAGATACACAAGCCTAAAGCTAACTGAACTATATTCATAATTACAATATTTTACAGCTATTAATGGAGATTTCACATAAACTCATAATGCAATAGTACTAGACAGGGGGTTTCCACTATCCTTTTTATTGTTTGCTCTTGCCATGGAACCACTGGTGGTGGCTATTCTCCAACATGGACATTTACAGTTAATCCAAAGCAGGCTCACAATATAAACTCAGCATGTATGCAGATGCCATGCTTTTAATCATCACTAACCCTATCATCCTCCTACCTAATCTGTTACAGATGGAAATTCTCAGTCCTATCAGGTCTCACAAAATCAATCGGGATGCCCATTAACATACCAGAGGCTCAATTTCATTTTCAATGGTCTCAAACCTCCCTATCATACCTTGGGATTCACCTCACACCCAACCTACACACGTTATTTCTCAAAAACTATCCCCTTATGATCACCAAACTCAGGCAAACACTTAAAATATGGAAATCCTACCATATTTTATTTCTAAGCAGAGTGACTGCAGCACAGATGACAATATTAGAGTCTTGTATAATATTAGTGGGCAATCTTATATTGTCTATAATTTAGCGGTCTGGGATAAAGTCATTGTTTAGAACTAAGATAGGGTGAAAATTAGAGGGTTAAAGTTGAATAAAGAGGTCAATTTAGGGGTCAATTGGTCAATACATTGTTTATAATAAATTGAGGAATAACCGTCCGGGCCAGGGGCTGATCCTGTTTTAAGGGATTTAATAATTATCCTGACTTCTTCTTCTGAGCAAGGTGAATTTAGAGATTCTCATTGGTATAGAGATAATGTGGGAGTGGAATGCCCGCCATTCAAAAAAAGGATGTAGGTGGTATGAAGGAGGTTGGCGTAGAGAGTAAGTCTGCATGCATTTTTTCACTAAAACCTTAGTGAACAGACAGCATCATGAAGGCCAAGAAACACACCAGACAGGTCATGAATAAAGTTGTGGCGAAGTTTAAAGCAGGGTTAGGTTCTAAAAAAATATATCAAGCTTTGAGCATTTCACAGAGCACTGTTCAATCCATCATCCGAAAATGGAAAGAATATGGCACAACTGCAAACCTACCAAGAAATGGCCGTCCACCTAAACTGGCAGGCCGGGCAAGGAGAGCATTAATCAGAAAAGCAGCCAAGAGGCCCATGGTAACTCTGGGGGAGCTGCAGAGATCCACAGCTCAGGTGGGAGAATCTGTCCACAGGACAAACTATTAGTCGTGCAATCCACAAACCTGGCCTTTATGGAAGAGTGGCAAGAAGAAAGCCATTGTTGAAAAAAAGCCATAAGAAGTCCTGTTTTCAGTTTGCGAGAAGCCATATAGGGGACACTGCAAACATGTGGAAATAGGTGCTCTAAACAGATG
Source organism: Rana temporaria (assembly GCF_905171775.1). Taxonomy (NCBI): domain Eukaryota; kingdom Metazoa; phylum Chordata; class Amphibia; order Anura; family Ranidae; genus Rana; species Rana temporaria. The sequence goes on along the minus strand of NC_053498.1, from coordinate 113,713,532 downwards.
AGACCAAAATTTGACTTTTTGGCCTGAAAGCAAAATGCTATATGCGGCAGAAAACTAAGACTGCATATCACCCTGAATGCACCATCCCCAACGTTAAACATGGTTGTGGCAGCATCATGTTGTGGGGATGCATTTCTTCAGCAGGGACAGGGAAGCTGATCAGAGTTGAAGGGAAGATAGATGGAGCCATATACAGGGTAATCTTAGAATAAAACCTGTCAGAGACTGCAAAAGACTTGAGACTGGGGCGGAGATTCACCTTCCAGCAGGACAATGACCCTAAGCATACAGCCAGAGCTACATGAAATGGTTAAGATCAAAGCATTGTTATGTGTTAGAATGGCCCGGTCAAAGTCTAGACCTAAATCCAATTGAGAATCTGTGGCAAGACTTAAAAATAGCTGTTCACAGATGGTCTCCATTCAATCTGACAGAGCTTGAGCTATTTTGCAAAGAAGAATGGGCAAAAATGCAAAAATCTCTAGATGTGCAAAGCTGGTAGAGACATCCCCAAAAAGATCTTCAGCTGTAATTGCAGCAAAAGTTGGTTCTACAAATTATTGACTTAGGGGGGCTGAATACAAATGCATGCCACACTTTTCAGTTGTTTATTTGTAAAAAAATAAATAAATTGAAACACACTGATCCCTGGGGATATGTCAAGGGATTTGAATACTTTTTCAAGGCACAGTAATTTAATGAAAATCAGTACGGTATCTCTTAGTTACGGCAAAATTACTAATAATCCAGCAGTGACCATCATAAGTGTATAATGCAAAGCAGATGCTTCAGATGGGATATCAAAAACACATTTTCCCCTAGTAATTCTCATCCCTCTCAGATAAAAGAGCATACCATACTCTCAACTTGTGGAGCTGCTTTTATGAAAATTAACACGTTTTCTTAGAGGAGGTGATTTTACTACAGCCATAGGAGAAAAATGCATTTTGTACAAAACTTCAGCTTTTTTTTATGGTAACATATTACAGGTAACAAGTTTTCTTTAAGAAGATATCAGGGGTATATCAGACCCCTAATGTCACCTCTATCACAGTGACCAGAGAATGAGAGCACTGAAACTTGAAGTGATAAGAAACCTGTCTCTTCTGGCTTTATTACACTGAGGAAAAATTACTGTATGTTTAATGATCTTTGTGTACTATATCCCCTGACACCCACCATGGCCATCCCAGGCACCCAGGGCTCTGTGTACCCGGAGACAGCAGAGGGGAGCCAGTGAGGGGGGGGGAGCAGGGCCGTCTTTACCATAGGACAAACAGGGGCAGCTGCCCAGGGCCCTGTCACTGTTGGGGGCCCAAAGCAACCCCCTTTGAAAAAAAAAAAAACTTTTTTTTATTTATTTTTAAATAAAAAAATATATATTTTTTTTATATATTTTTATTTTTTATTAAAGGGCCAATTTTTTTTAGGGGTCCCCAGGGGCCCGGAGGCCCCCAGGGCCCCAGATGGCAACCCCCCTTTTTTATTTATGTTTTATTTATGTTTTAATAAAAAAATATATATATTTTATATATTTTTATTTTATTTTTATTAAAGGGCCAATTTTTTTTTTTAGAGGTCTGAAGGTCCCCAGGGGCCCGTAGTTCCCCAGGGCCCCGGATGACAACCCCCCTTTTTTTATAAAAAAAATACTTTTTTATATATACGAAGGCATGGCAGCCCATTCAAATCAATGGGCTGCTGTGCCTGCACAAATGAGGGCCGCCAAAACACATACATGTGAACCAGCCCAGGGCCCAAACCATATTAAAGACGGCCCTGGGGGAGAGGATAGTCCTCCTTCTGTGTCACCTGGATCACTGCTGGGGAGGTCTGTATAAGCCGTGGAGGACCGCGCTGCAGCTCCGGCTGCGCCATCTTGTGTGTCTCCCCGCTGTGCAGGCTGGAACGATAGTGCTGTCAGCTTCTGGAGGTACCTTTCCTCCTTCCGTTTGCGGGACATTGTGCCGGCAAGGCCCGCTGTTCCTCCGGTGTCTGTTTGGATGCTTGATGCCACAGGGAACCTGCCCGTTGGTTGCTGTTGTCCATCCGGCTAGGGAGAGCTTAGGATTTAAGCTGCCATTCCTCTCGTGCGCAAGCCACACCCCCCGTCCTTTCTGTTTTTGATACCTTTTATGTCTGCACATCAAGTCAAAGAACTCCATGTTGCCTGCAGCAACAGCATAAGCAGCATATATTTAGGTTCACTTAAAAAACTGAGCTGCTATTACTTTTCTATAGATGGAACAGCATTTTGCTCAGGTTTATTACTTCTAAAGGCCACGTTGTGTAACTCTATTTACAATATACTGCATCCTATCCCAAATAGCTTTGTTATGCACCCTCCATATATCCTTACCAAATATGAGAAGACATTATCATTCACAAATTTATCACACTCCATCCAATCTCTGATGTCCCTTGGTACCCATCACACACATGGGCTAGTTTTTCTTGTACTGTATGCTATTGAGGAAAGCTGATTACTCTCAGAAAATGTCTGCATATTTTATTCAAAGGGTAACTCCACTTTCCTGAAGAAGAAAAAAAAGAAATAAAGAAGTCTGCCTAAGATACGAGTCAGATTTCAGGAATCCCCTGTAACAAAAATTTCATTTTTAGAGCAATACTTTCAATAGGAACATGTCTAAAGGGATGAAGGCCCAGCAGATTTCCTCATTAGTGCTCCGTAGCTGCACACCTGACAGTTAATTATGAAACCACTCCCATTAGACACACTCAGAACAGAGGCACAGAGAAACACAAAGGGATTTCTAAAGTTAGGAATCTGCAACAAAGTTTTGTTATAGTCCTTGCAATGTACATAGATCACCCAGAGGGGGATTTTTTTTTCTACAAAAGTGGAGTTGCGCTTTAACTGTTATTCACTTTTTGTTTCATTTCATTTCATGCAACCTTTGAGGCTGTTGTTGACCCCCTGGTGCAGCCTTGCTGTACACAATATGCTCAGGTTAAGTATTAACCTCCCTGTCCCCACCTTATTGGGATGATGTAAGTACCAATCCAAATTTTTCTATACTCAGAAGAAACAGGAAATTTGATGGGAACAATATATTTTTGAATTATACTTACTTAGTTTAACAGAGAGTTATAGCAAGCTAGGAACAGAGAACTGAATTATCTCTTTAAAGTACAAAACATAGATTGAAAACTCATGTAGATTATGATGGTTAATTTTCTATACTTGACCTCACTGAAGGATACCTTGATATTCTCATAAACACATTACAATGATTAGCATAGCTTTGTCTAAAGATAATTCAATCTCTAGTTCTCTGTCCATCTGCACAAGGTAACATGCATATCTTTGTTTTCACATCTTTTCAATTCAATTACTATGTTCCCTTAATTAACAGAACCCATTTGGCTAATTAAACTCTTATGTTGTGCTTTCATGTCTGAATATTGATTAACCAACAGATTATTAAGACTTACAAAAAAACATCTATGCTTACAAGCTAGAAATGTCATAGAGGAGTGGAAGAACACATCTAAAACCATTACTTTCTCTACAGCAGTATTTGCCGGTTCTATTGACAGCCTCCATCTGAAAATAGAGTGTTTGCCTATTTCTGCTGCATTCCTGATTCAGGCATTTCTAGGTCACATCCCAGAATGTAATAATGTAATTTTGAGCTGTAATCTTGATGAAACCCTTAGTTGATTTTCACTTTATGTTCATATACATTGAGGGCCAGATTCACAAAGGAGATACGACGGAGTATCTCAGATACTCCGTCGTATCTCTCAGAGTATCTATGCGACTGATTCATAGAATCAGTTACGCATAGATAGCCCTAAGATCCGACAGGTGTAATTGTTTTACACTGTCGGATCTTAGGATGCAGTACCGCGGCCGCCGCTGGGGGGAGTTTGCATCATAAACCATTATCGGGTATGCAAATTAGGAGTTACGGCGATCCACAACGGTTTTTCGCGTTCCCTACGTCGCTGCTAGTCTAGCTTCCCGTCGCAAATTTAGTCGTCGTTTTGGGTGCCCTAACTTTACACAGCACACGTATGTTCTGTATAAAGTATGGCCGTCGTTCCCGCGTCATAATTTTAAAATTCACGTCGTTTGCGTAAGACGTCCGGGAATACGGAAGTACGCTACGCACGTCGCCGTTCGAAAAAATTACATCACTTCGCGCAAAGCACGGTGGGAATTTCGAAACGGAGCATGCACAGTAGGTCCGGAGCGGGAGCGCGCCTAATTTAAATGGCACAAGCCCATTTAAATTACGCGGGCTTACGCCGGATGCCGCCAGCGTAGGTTTTCATTGCAAGTGCTTTGTGAATCAGGCACTTGCGATGAAAACTTGCGGTGGTGTAACGTATCTACGATATGTTACGCCGCCGCTAGTCTATGTGAATCTGGCCCTAAGTATTTATTCAGCTGTCAGTGTGGGCATGGCCTCCAGAAATACACTTCTGTGAACCCCCTGCTCTTCTTCATTACTGCCCATATTATGGGTGCAGCATTAGCCCCCCCTGTCAATCAAAGCTCCCTCCTTCACAGCAGTGCAGCCTTCTAGCTACTCATTTAAACAAACAAGTTCCTTCACCTCCCCTGACTGAGTCAAATCCTCTATTTGTGCTTCACATATATTACACTGCAGTTCACAGCTGGAGTATTCCAGAAACAAAAGCAATGCTGTCATTCGAAAAAGCAGTGGGTAGAGATAGATGTCATCAGGTGCTGTATCAGCAGTGATAATTCTAATAACGACACCCCTGCTAAAATTTTCTCATTCCACTGTAAAACAAGCAAGCACAGTTTATATGATGGTGCTCTACTCTGAAAGCAGTGTAGCATCATTGCCACTTTCTCACAGGAAGCTGTATTAGGTGAACCTTACTGGCAGGATCAATAAGCATTTGTGGGAGGATGTACTTATTATTAAGGGCTGCAGACCATATATAGGGGTATGCCTATACATCAAAAATAATGTATAAGTGAATGTGAGAGATAACATCACTAAGGGAGCTAGGTTGGAGGTGGAATCTGTAGAGCTCCAAAAGGATGGAGCTAAGGAGAAAATAATACTGGGGGTATGCTATAGGCCCCCTAACCTGAGGGAGGAGGGGGAGACAGATCTCCGATCACGATTTGGATTAGCTGCAAGGATATGAAGTGTTATCATAATGGGGGATTTTAATTATCCAGACATAGACTGGGCAGAGGGAACCACACATTCATCTAAGTTTTACTAGTTCCTAAATGTCTTGCAAGGCAATTTCATGGTTCAGGTGGTAGATGCACAAACTAGAAATAAAGCGTTACTTAATCTACTGATTACCAACAATACAGACTTGATCACAGATGTGGAAATATGGGGGAAATTTAGGAAACAGCGATCACAGGTCAATTGGCTTCAGAATAAATCACAGAATTAGGAAACATACAAAGACACTGAATTTCAAAAGAGCCAACTTCCCTAAACTACGAACCTTGCTAGAAGGCATGAATTAGGATAAAATCTTAGGAACAAAGAACATGGAGGAGAGATGGGTTTGCTTTGGGAGCATATTAAATAAGGGCATTAGCCAATGCATCCCATTGGGTAATACATTTAAAAGAGCAAACAAAAGTCCTGGGTGGCGTAACTTCAATGTAAAAATGCATATAAAAGCAAAGGAGAAGGCCTTTAAAAAAATACAAGATTGAGGGATCAGCATTCTGACTTTATAAAGAATTCAACAAGAAATGTAAGGGTGCAATTAGGGTGGCCAATATAGAACATATAGCGGAAGAGAGCAAAAAAAATCTCAATACATTTTTTAAGTATGTAGGCAGTAAAAAATGGAGGACAGACCATATTGGCCCCATAAAGAATGAGGAACGACATCTGGTTACAAAGGATGCGAAGATGGCGAAGGTATTGAATTTATTCTTTTCCTTAGTCTTCACAAGGGAATCGGGGGGCTTCAGTAACCAAAACTTGAGTGTTTATCCTCATGACATATCACAGGAAACACCTCCATGGTTAACAGAGGACAGAATTCAAATTAGACTTGAGAAACTTAACATTAATAAATCACCGGGACTAGATGGCTTGCATCCGAGGGTACTTAAAGAACTCAGTCAAATAATTGCCAGACCATTGTTCCTAATTTTTACTGACAGTCTACAGACTGAAATGGTACCAGCTGATTGGAGAAAAGCCAATGTAGCACCAATATTTAAAAAGGGCCCAAAATACATCCCAGGGAATTACAGACCAGTTAGCCTAACATCTATAGTATGCAAACTCTTAGAGGGGATGATGAGGAACTATATACAAGATTTTAGTAATGATAACAGTATCATTAGCAGTAATTAGCATTGATTCATGAAGAATTGTTCTTGCCAAACCAATCTATTAACCTTCTATGAGGAGGTGAGTTGCCATATAGATAAAGGAAGGCCCATAGACGTGGCGTATCTGGATTTTGCAAAAGCATTTGACACAGTTCACCATAAATGTTTACTGTACAAAATATGGTCCGTTGGCATGGACCATAGGATGAGTACATGGATTGAAAACTGGCTACAAGGCGAGTTCAGAGGGTGGTGATAAATGGGGAGTAATCGGAATGGTCAGGGGAGGGTAGTGGGGTCCCCCAGGGTTCTGGGCTGGGACCAATCCTATTTCATGTGTTAATAAATGACCTGGAAGATGTGGTAAACAGTTCAATCTCTGTATTTGCAGATGATACTAAGCTAAGGAGGGCAATAACTTCTCTGCAGGAGACCTGGCAAAAAGATCTGAACAAATGGGGTGGGCAACTACATGGCAAATTAGGTTTTATGTAGAAAAATGGAAAATAATGCATTTGGGTAGCATATTAATGCAATCTATACACTGGGTGGAGAAACTCTGGGGGAATCTAGGATGGAAAATGACCTTGGGGTCCTAGTAGATCATGGGTGCTCAACCTGTGTCCCTCCAGCTGTTGCAGAACTGCAAGTCCCATCATACATCTGCCTTTGAAAGCCATGCTTGTAACTGTCGGCCTTGCAATGCCTCATGGGACTTGTAGTTTCGCAACAGCTGGAGGGCCACAGGTTGAGCACCCTTGTAGTAGATGATAGGCTTAGCAATGGCATGCAATGCCAAGCTGCTGCTAACAAAGCAAACAGAATATTGGCATGCATTAAAAAGGGGATCAACTCCAGAGATAAAACGATAATTCTCCCGCTTTACAAGACTCTGGTCCGGCCACACCTAGAGTATGCACAGGCAGTGTTCTCAGCAGGGAGTATTGATAGTTTCAAAAAACTATTAGATAAGCACCTGAATGATCACAACATACAGGGATACAATGTTATACTGACATATAATCACATACATAGATTACCTCTTATTTTTAGACATGTTGTATAACCTTTAATCTTAAGGACACTCTTTATAAAAAGACACTCTGAACTTGGCAGCCTTTAACTGAAATTTGGTTAATTTCATTAAGCTATACCTATTTTTAATTGCAATAACAACCATTACTTTTATTTTACCATAAATGTTTTCTTTAAAAAAATATATAAAAGAGTAAAAGAAATAAAGCTCACGAATCACAGCTTCCAACACTGCATCAATAACAATAAGAACAGCATAGTAATCCAGCCATGCTGTGGGTGGGCAACTTTTCAAGAATGGCCAGAGCTTCTAGGCAAAAGCAGTAGTGCAAAATAGCAAACAATGGGGTAGATTCAGTAAGCAATTGCGTCTGCGTAACCATAGTTACGCAGCACAATTGCTTAGTTGCGCCGGCGTAACGACTTTTCTGTATTCAGAAAGCTTGTTACGCCGACTGCAGCCTAAGATATGACTGGCATAAGGCTCTTATGCCGTCGTATCATAGGCTGCATTCTTACGATGGCCGCTAGGTGGCGTTCCCGTAGTAGTCAGAGTAGAGTATGCAAATTGCATACTCACGCCGATTCACAACCCTATGCGCGCCCTGCGTACGCATTTTACGTCGTTTGCGTTCGTCGGGTACCGGGTAAGGCTGCTCTTGCTATTAGCAGGGGCAGCCAATGCTAAGTATTCCCGTCGTTCCCGCGTTGCGATGTTTGAAAATGACGTCGTTTGCGTAAGTGAATCGTGAATGGCGCTGGACGCCATTTACGTTCACGTTGAAGCAAATGACGTCCTTGCGACGTCATTTGCCGCAATGCACGTCGGGAAAGTTTCCCGACGGAGCATGCGCACTACGTTCGGCGCGGGAACGCGCCTAATTTAAATGATCCGCGCCCCCTACGGGATCATTTAAATTACACGCCCTTACGCCGGGCAGTTTTAGGGAGCGCACACGCAAATTACGGAGCTACTGCTTCGTGAATGAAGCGTAGCGCACGTAATTTACGGAGGCGCAGCGTAAAAACGGTACGCTGTGCCTCCGTAAGAGGGCGCAAGTCGTACCTGAATCCAGCCCAGAATATACAGGGCAGTGAGTTATAATGGCATAAGACATCATAGAATGGATATAGAGTAGTAAACAACAAAGGTCAGGATCCTCAGGAGACCCAGATGGTTACCCTGGCTGTGGGCCTCAAGACCTCCCAACTGGTGGTGATATTGTTTTTAATTATAAAGCTCCTAAAGAACCGCGTTTATTGCAAAACAGGTTGAGCAGGACAACATGTTGAAGCTGAACCTTATCATCACTGAAAGTGATAAGGGCATTCTTCCTTTCCACTATCCAATACTCGCGTTGAGGGGCCTATCTTCTACCAGGGCTGATATTTGTACAAACAATGTTTTTTTTGTTTTTTTTTATGTGATGTAAACTGAATAGGATTGTTAATCTCTTTTGGTATGGATAATAAAATATTGCAATTTTAACAGATTTTGTGGTGCCATTAAAGTCCATTCTCTCTTTGCCAACAAATTTAAGATGTTGTAGAGAGTTCCTGGGTGATCACCGTTGCACCAACATTTCACCAAAGGATATGGAGATAAGGTTGGAGGAGTAGACAATAGATGACAGTAGATCAAGTAGAGCAAGTCCCAACAAAAGAGAGCCAGTGAATTTTGGAAAGGATAGTCCTTAAGTTAGATCTAGGGAGACTGTAGTTATTACAGAGTTAAAAAAAAATGATGAATGTGTCCCCATAAAGAGATCTCCAACATGTTGGATACCTGCCGTGACCCAATTTTTTTGTGTCAGTGGTGATGAATTTCATTGAAGCAAGTAAAAGCATTTGAAGATGGGGATGCTTTTGGAGATTTGTAGGATGGCACCACCACTACTTTTATTAACAACATACAATAAGAGCTGAAATATAAAGCTACATGGCTTAAAATAACAATCTCTATAGCAAATAATTATTATTATTTAAGCTACTAGTTTCTGAAAGGTAGTAAAAAAATATATAACTCATAATTCCTCATTTAGAATAAAAGAAAGACTGCATGGGTTAATATAGCTTTTGGAAGTATTATATCTTGAGCCTTTTTTATAGAATATTATACCTCCTATTAAGAAGCGCAAATACATTATGTATATATTGGAAAATAAGCTGCAATATGTAATCAGTTTGATTCCCGCTAGCCCTAATACAAAAGAGCTTATTTCTACTTACATAGATTATACTACCTGGCTTTTGAGAATGTCATATTGCTTACCTGCTTGCCTAGTTCCTTATAAATGGCTTCCCACACATTTCATGTGGACCCTGTAATCTAAAATGCTTATCTGAAAGATAACATTTTATCCATCTGGTAATTTGAGGGCTTTTAGAAACTAACGTTTTGTGAACCTTAAAAGCCCCTAAAGTATTATTGTGGCTTACTGCTAATGTGGAAAATTGTTCCCACCTACAGAAAAGTTACAGACAGATTCCAGTATTTGTTCATTTGTTATGCAGATGTGGATTAAGAGTCTAAAAATAAAAGAACATGTTAGGAGTACAGTATTGTTATAGTTCTTCTTAGGAATGTGTCATATATATAGTTACCTTTTAAAATAAATATTATGATCAATATACTATACACTATAAATAGTCCTGAAGAAGTCACGAGAGGTAACGAATACGCGTACGAGTGTAACCAAGAGTCCACCAAGAGGTACCGGAGGTGACGTCGGCCAACGCACTCTTTATTTTACATGCCTGATTTTATCACAGCTATGTGAGTACCCCAGTGTATTATTTTGTTAATAAACCTTTTTAAAACAATACTGCACTATTGGCACTTTATCTCCCTGGGTGCGAGTCACTGTCATTTCTCGGACGTGGCTACCGAGAGGGATCTATCTCTTCAATTACAGTCCATCCGGATAACACCCTATGCGGATACGACCAGAAAGTGAATTTGGGCTTATATGCTGTTACCTTACAGCAGTAAGTTAAGGGGACATCCTCACTTATTGTGAAGTGAACACTGGAAACCTACCTTTTCTTCACGTTATTTTGGCATCTACACCTGCACATTTATTTTTGGATTTTTCCTTCGTTGTGCTTATAGGCTTTTTGTTGTATGGACATTTAACTTAGCCTATTTCAGTCACTGTTGTGTGTTGTGTTATGCACGCTGTACACCCCATTGGTTAACAGTACACCAATTATTATTGTATTACACTGTGTGATACTAGCACTGTCACGTTTTATTACTCTACTTTTGCCAGCTCGATTAGCTGCACTGTAGCATGTTAATTTTGATGTCAATATTTTTTCACATTGTCATTTTGATCATTAGTCAGACTGTATCTTTTTACATATAAGGATTTGCTACACTTCCTCTACACTTGTACTCCATTCCCTATTTACAGTGCAGCACTACCCTTTTCTTTATACACTATAAATAATTATCAGTCCAACATTTATATAATGTTTGTTTATAACTCTACATATTAACCACTTCAATACCGTGGCATTTTCACCCCTTTCCTGCCCAGGCCAATTTTCAGCTTTCAGCACTGTCAGGCTTTGAATGACAATTGCGCGGTCGTGCGACGTGGCTCCCAAACAAAATTGACATCCTTTTTTTCCTACAAATAGAGCTTTCTTTTGGTGGTATTTGATCATCTCTGCTGTTTTTTTTGTTGCGCTATAAACAAAAAAAGACTGACAATGAAAAAAAACAATATTTTTTACTTTTTGCTAAAATCAATATCCCATTTTTTTTAAAACACATTTTTTTCCGCTACCGACAACTCTAATAAGTGACGGAGACCACCAGGGAGTGGCGGGAAGGAGTCACCTCTCCCGCCGCTGATTAAAGTGATCTTGCAGCGAATCTACTTTTATCTGAAAGCAGACCGCCCGATGTTTAAAATTATACCAGGGTTTTGGCAGCTATCTGCTGCCATAACAGCGGTATTCAACATCAAACAGCCAACGTACAATGACGGTGGGTGGTCCGTAAGTAGTTAAAATATATATATTCTTTAAAAACAGCGATTTGCATGCAAATATGTGGGTAATGGAAGTCTGCAGTCACTGAGCTCTCCACATATTATTTATGCCTCATTCATTTGGGAATACTTAAGCGTACATCTAAAGGCGTACACATGATCAGATATTCCGACAACAATTGTGTGATGGATGTGTTTTGTCGAATAACCTGACCATCTGTATGCTCCATTGAACAATTGTTGTCGGAAATTTCCGACAATAACTGTTGGATAGCCATGCTCTCAAATTGTCACAATAAATGTGTTCCGTCAGATTATTCAATCGTGTCTACACAAGTCTGTACGACTAAAATTCGAAGTACAAACACGAAAGCCCTGAAAACCAATGCTAACCATAAGACAACATTAGAAAGAGGTAGCCCAAAGGGTGGCGCTAAAGAGCAGAAAAACCATGTAATTATGTGAACGTTGGCTGAAAAAGTTCTGGCGTCTGTATGCAGAACAAGTTCACGGCCAACGCCCTTCGCACAATATTCCACGGATTTGTCTGATGGAAGTTCGATCGTGTGTGATGAGGCTTTAGTGAAAGACCATATCCACGTAGGATGCAAAGGTGTTCCATGCTTCCACGTGCAGGAAAACACGCTTCAACGGCCCAACGCTACAATTTAGGGAGTCAGTTAGGGTGTCATGTATCTTTTAAAATAACTGCAGCTGTTGAGTTTAGTTGTAGATTCTGATGTGGAATCTTACATTTTAATTCATGACAGAATTTAGAAACCAACGTTCTCATTTACTAGTAATTTAACATAAAAGAAATACAATTTTAGTTGGAGTTGGCCTATAATGTTTTTTTTTTTTTTTTCATCTCATCTATCTTCTTAAAAGAGAGCATGAATCTCCTGCGGTGAGCTTTTTCCAACATCAGCACATAAAACCCTCAATCTGCCTTATAAAATGGACATCTATAATAATCACAGCGCTGAGCGGAGTAACAAATGTTCTAGGTTATTACAGCAATTCCCAGACATGTATAGTTATAAAGGAACTTCCTTCAAATGTTTCAGCACTAGCACCCACAAACATTCCAACATAAATAAGAGAAATGCAACAGAGCCGCAGCTATAAATTGGTAAAAGGTAAACAGGATATAATAGATGGAGCCCATCGTACACAGATGATCATAAGTCATTGTGAGAGTGTTGCTGACACACTATAAAACATTGCCGTGCAGCTCAAACACTTTATGAACAGAGACGGTATGAATTGTAGAAAAAGTCTTGGATATTTAATCACACAAGAGCATATCCCCTGGAGGCTGTTTAACCAGGAAACATGTAGGTTGGTGAAAAACCAAATAACCTTACACAGCCCATGACAGTTTTCTGATAATAAATACATGGATATAATTAAAAAAGGCAAAAGTACAAACATAGGGAAGGGAGATTACATAAAATATATTCTCTTCTAGAATATAATGACTTAAACAAAACATTAAAGTGTATGTAAAGCAAAAAAAAAATGTTGGTTGGATAGAATAAAAAAAAGGGTTAAAGCCATGGGGTCCAATTTGGGACCCAGTTTGTCCTGGTGAGATTTTCTCTAGTCCAGTAAATAATGGGAAATCCTAATAATTAAGCTGTGTACACACGACCATTTTTCATGTCATGGAAAAAAATTAAGTTTTTCTCAACGTGATTCTTGTCAAGCCTGCCTTGCATACTTACAAAGCGCGGTGATGTACAACACGTACGACTATAAAGGGGAAATTCCATTCGAATAGCGCCACCCTTTGGGCTGATTATGCAAATTTTCCTTCTCGTAACTTGCCTCTGACCATGCACGTTTTTTTCCCCGTCGTTAAAGCATACACACGACCAACGAGAAAAGCGACGACGTGAAAAACGTCAAGAAAAAAATAGAGCATGTTCTAAATTTGTAATGGCCCTTTTTCTCGTCGCGAAAAATGCTCTGGAGCCTACACACAACTGTTTTTAATGACCAATTTAAAAAATTGCATTTTTCCTCGTCATGAAAAACGGTCGTGTGTACGTGGCATCACAGTTGTCACAGGAACAGGATGAACAATCTTGTAATGGGGAAATCTGTTCTGGTGACCTCTCTGGTGATTCTTGATGGAATAAAGATAGTAAAAAAAAAATGCAAAAAATATTTTCTACTCTAGCAAAGTCAAACCCCAGCCAAAACTTTCAAGCAGACAATAATTTTGACAGCCAAATAAGGAGCGAAGACTTAGGACTTGAGCGTTGTGTGGCTACAGCTTAAAGGGCTACTAAAGGTTCCTTTTTAAATAACAAACATGTTATACTTACCTCCACTGTGTAGCTCATTTTGCACAGACCCTCTTCTGGGGTCCCTCTGCTCTCACTGCTCCTCTAAGCATTAGATAACCCCCTTGTAGAAGAGCTCTCCTGAGGGGGTTTCCTTGCGGGCGCACTCCCGTGTCATACACTCTGCGTCTATAGACGCCGAGTGTATGAATCGGCCCCGCCCCCCAGCACCCGTGTCATTGGATTTAATTGACAGCAGCGGCAATAGCTGCTACCAATCTATCCAATCAATGCTAGCACTCTGTGGAGAAGAGGATGCTGGGGATGCACTGGCTCAGGTGAGTAAAACGGCTGGGGGGCCAGTGATTGCCAGGTGTGTTTTCACCTTAATGCATAGGATGCATTAAGGTGAAAAATCATGAACCTTTACAACAAAAAGTCTTTTAATTTATTTGTTTTTGTAATGCCAGCGAACGGTCAGAAAAGGGTGGGAAACCTGGAGATCATGCTTACAAATAACTGTCATTAATGCATTATGCCTACTTTTTGTCAAAGTCATAGGCCCAGATTCTCGTAGATTGGCGTAAAACTCGGCGGGCGTAACGTATCTGATTTACGTTACGCCGCCGCAAGTTTTACAGGCAAGTGCTTTATTCACAAAGAACTTGCCTGTAAAGTTGCGGCGGCGTAGCGTAAATCACCCAGCGCAAGCCCGCCTAATTCAAATTAGCCGGGTAGGGGGCGTGGAGCATTTAAATTAAGCATGTTCCCAGCGCCGAACGTACTGCACATGTGCCATCCGGAAAATATCCCAGGGTGCATTGCTCCAAATGACGTCGCAAGGACGTCATTGGTTTCGACGTGAACGTAAATGGCGTCCAGCCCCATTCACGGATGACTTACGCAAACAACGTAAATTTTTAAATTTCGATGCGGGAACGACGGCCATACTTAACATTGGTTGCCCCTCATATAGCAGGGGCAACTTTATGCCGCGCAAACCTAACGTAAACGTCGTAAAATTCACTGAGTCGACCGCGCGTACGTTTGGGAATTCGCGCATCTAGCTAATTAGCATACTCAACGGGGAAAATTACGGAGGCGACACCTAGCGGCAAAAAAAAAAAATGCATTTAAGATCCGACAGCGTAAGAGCCTTACGCCTGTCGGATCTAATGTATATCTATGCGTAACTGATTCTAAGAATCAGTCGCATAGATACGACGGCCCAGATTAGGACTTACGATGGCGTACATGGCGTTGCGCCGTCATAAGCCCTTTGAGAATCTGGGCCATAGTTTTAAACAGGAACACACAGTTTTTGATTTACACAGGTTCTGGGGCTAGCTGATATTGACCAAGTGAATTGATTAGCTGAAGTTGCACCTCACCATCACTTCTGAACCAATCCTTTTTGGAATAGTCTGGTCCTCATTATTGTTAGATAAAGACTTTACTATTTATTGAGATTAGGCTGCCTGAACTGTATACAGAAATCACTAAGACAACTCAGACATCACAGATCCAATTATTCAGACGAAGGCAATGCATTTAAAGAGTCTCATTCAGAATTGTTATATTTAAATAGTAAATGAGATTCAAAGTCACCAGATGTGGAAGTAATATAGTATAGCAATCAGATGGGAAGGCATTAAACAATGTTTCAGATCATTTGAAGAAACTTGCTGTCATTGTCTCTGTTCTTTTCAAATAGATTTCAAAGTCTGTGACAGACTGTGGTACACTAAATGTCAGAACAAACTAATAATAGATAAAATAATAAGCAGATGTGATTTTTCATGCTACCTAATACTTTTTTGCAGATAACCTAGCATGCAATGATGGCCTGGATTCACAAAGCACTTACGCCGACGTATCTCGAGATACGCCGCGTAAGTGTAAATATGCGCCGTCGTATCTATGCGCCGTGCCCACAAAACTAGATACGTCTGAAAATAGGCTTCATCCGACCGACGTAACTTGTCTACGCCGTTGTATCGTGGGCGCATATTTACACTGGGCGCATTTTCCGCTCCCATCGATTTTCTATGCACATATTCAAATGAGGGAGATACGCTGATTCACGGACATAGTTGCACCCGGCGCATAATATACACGGTTTGCGTAAGTCGTACGTCCGGTAAAGTTATTCCCCATATAGGAGGCGCAACTCATGCAACCAGGGAACACAAGCCATCGTATCTTTTGTTGTTTACATTGCACGTGAATATGACTAGGCATAGGTTACGTTCACGTCGTAGGCAGTGATCTGGCGTATCTTAGGGAGTAGTTCCGACATGATTCTGCGCATGAGCACTGGGATGCGACCACGGGACTGCGCATGCGCCGTTCATTTTAGGTACTTCTATGGCGCTTGGCCCATCATTTGCATGGGGTCACGCCTCATTAGCATGGCTCACGTCCACTTCCACCTACGCTGGTTTACGCCGAGGAAACCCAGCGCATCTTTAAGAGCGAGTGCTTTGTGAATCCAGTGCTTGCCTCTGTGCGCTGCGTTGGCGTAGCGTACATTAGATATGCTACGCAGGCATAAATATGCACCAATGTATGTGAATCCGGGCCGATATGTCCAAATTATGTACAGAAGTATGATGGAGCAAGAATTCTGAAATTTTTGTTCCAAATTTTTGTTCCATCTAATTACAACATAAAGTTTGCCCTTTGTCTAAAGCCCTGTACACACGATCGGTTTGTCTGATGAAAATGGATCGAAGGACCGTTTTCATTTGACAAACCGATCGTGTGTGGGCCCCATCGGTTTGTTTTCCATCGGTGAAAAAAAAATAGAACATGTTTTAAAATTCTCATATAGATAAAAACCTGATAGAAAAAATCCATGCATGCTCAGAATCAAGTCGACGCATGCTCGGACGCATTGAACTTAATTTTTCTCAGCACGTCGTGGTGTTTTACGTAACCGCGTTAGACACGGTCAGATTTTTGACCAGGCAAGACTGATGAAAGTCAGCTTCATCGGATATCCGACGAAAAAATCCATCAGATTAGATTCCATCAGCTATCCGATTGTGTGTACAGGGCTTTAGGCCTCAGTGAACATTAATATGCTTAGGCCAATTTTATTTACATTTTTATGTAGGTTTGTGTTTTTAAATTGATTTATTTTACAATTCATGAAAAAAGTTTGATTTTCATAGCCCCATCCACTAATTGCCTGAAAATGTAAAAAGCTACATTAAAATACCCACAGTTACACTAAATACCAGGTTGAATTATTTTTTGGGTGCTCATGTTGCTGCCCAGTAATGTTGACACTTTATGTGGGTTGCCCATTGATGGGAAGATGTAACGAACAGGGACACCAAAAAGACCAGTTGGTGACACTGATATACTGCTGTGGTGGATCCCATGTGGAGGCAGCGCTGGTGGGAATGATTTAGCTGAACAAAGCTGTCAGGATGCAGATCTGAACCTGGGGCCTCTCTGATATCTGGCTGTGGCTTATCTCACTGTGCCATCTGAGATGCTGGACAGCTTCTGCATGATCCTTTAGACAACATTACTTTGTATGCTTTTTTTGTTTGTGAATCTTGAACTCTTTGCTCCTCCCATGAACATCCTATTTAACCACTTGGAGACCAGCTGACATAGTTATACTGCAGCAAGTTCACTCCCCTGGGAGAGCCGTCTTAGCTGTATGTCGGCAGCTTTAACGGCACCGGGGGGCACGTGCGATGAGAGAGCCGATGCACGCCGGCGGTTGGGATGTCTGCCGAATACCCACGATTGCTCCTAAGAGAGACAGAACGTAGGTCTGTCAATGTATACAGACAGATCTCTATTCCAGTGTTTCTCAACTCCAGTCCTCAAGGCGCCCAAACAGGTCATATTTTCAGGTTTTCCATTATTTTGCACATGTGATTTATTCAGTTTCACTGCCTTGGTAATTATCACAGCTGTTTCATCTGAGGGAAATCCTGAAAACATGACCTGTTGGTGTGCCTTGAGGACTGGAGTTAAGAAACACTGCTCTATTCCATCAGGGGTAAGGAGACTTATCTGCTGTTCCTACTGCTTAGGAATAGCAATCGGTCTCCTCCCCCAGGAAGTCCCATCCCCCCACAGTTATAAACACTCCCTAGGACAAACCTTTAATCCCTTGATCGCTCCCTAGTGCTAACCTCTTTCCTGCCAGTGACATTTATACAGTAATCAGTAATCAAAATTATTCGAGACTAATGCCACGTACGCGACCGTTTTTCATGGCAAGAAAAATGCCATTTTTTAATTGGTCATTAAAAGCGATCGTGTGTAGGCTCCAGAACTTTTTTCTCAACGTGAAAAATGGGCATTAAAAATTTACAACGTGCTCTGATTTTTCTCGTTGTTTTTCACGTCGTTGTTTTTCACGTCGTGAAAAATGGTCGTGTGTAGGCTTTAACGACTGGAAAAAAATGTGCATGCTCAGAAGCAAGTTGTGAGACGGGAGCACTCTTTCTGGTAAAACTAGCGTTTGTAATGCAGATAGCACATTCGTCACGCTGTAACAGACTGAAAAGCACGAAGACTGAAAAGCACGAATCGTCTCTCACCAAACTTTTACTAACACAAAATCAGCAAAAGCAGCCCAAAGGTTGGCGCCATCCGAATGGAACTTCCCCTTTATAGTGTAGTCGTACGTGTTGTACGTCACCGCGCTTTGCTCGAGCATTTTCCTTTTTCATGATCGTGTGTATGCAAGGCAGGCTTGACAAGAATCACGTCGAGAAAAACGTTGTTTTTTCCATGACATGAAAAATGGTTGTGTGTACGCGGCATAGGGAAGAGAAAGGTCACACTGGGAAGAAAATCCACATGAAAGTAGCAATAATATACATATATATGAATGCAAGCTTTCTGGGATTTTCTTTGTCTGTGAGTAGGGTTGAGCCGAACACCCCCCCCCCACCCCCGTGTTCAAACATGCAAACACTGTTAAAGGCTATGGGACATGAACATGAAAAAGTGCTAATTTTAAAGGCTAATATGCAAGTTATTGTCATAAAAAGTATTTGGGGACCCGGGTCCTGCCACACGGGACATGTTTCAATGCAAAAAAAATATTTTTTTAAAACTGCAGTTTTTTCGGGAGAAGTGATTTTAATAATGCTTAAGGTAAAACAATAAAAGTGAAATATCCCTTTAAATTTCGTACCTGGGGTGTCTATAGTATGCCTGTAAAGTAGCTCATGTTTCCCGTGCTTAGAAAAGTCCCTGCATAAAATGACATTTCTAAAGGAAAAAAAAGGAATTTAAAACTGATTGCGGCTATAATGAATTGCTGGGTCCCGGCAATACAGATAAAAGTAATTGAAAAAAAAAACAGCATGGGTTCCCCCTTAGTCTATTACAAGGCCCTTTGGGTCTGGTATGAATATTAAGGGAAAGCCTGAACCAAAATAAAAAAAAGCGTGAGGTTCCCTCCAATTTTTATATCAGGCCCTTCAGGTCTGGTATGAATATTAAGGGGAACCCTGCGCCAATTTTAAAAGAATTGTGTGGGGTTCCCCCCAAAAATTCATACCAGACCCTTATCCGAGCACGCAACCTGGCATGCCGCAGGAAAAGAGGGGGGGCGAGAGTGTGCCCCCCTCCTGAACCATACCAGGCACATGCCCTCAACATAGGGAGGATGTCCCCATGTTGATGGGGACAAGAGTGTCATCCCCCACAACCCTTGCCCGGTGGTTGTGGGGGTCTGCGGGCAGGGTGCTTATCGGAATCTGGAAGCCCCCTTTAACAAAGGAGACCCCAGATCCTGCCCCTCATGTGAATTGGTAACGGGGTACATACCCCTACCATTTCATAAAAAAAGTGTCAAAATGTTAAAAATGTCAGGAGACAGTTTGGGACAAGTCCTTTATTAAAAAGAAAAAAAGAGAAAAGAAGGTTCCAACGATGTAATCCACTCTTGAGCGATACAGAAGAAAAATAAAAAACCCGCCATTAGAACAATACTGCCTCTGCCGGGTTGACAGCACTTTTATAGATGAAGGCGGGGCCACACAGCACGTGCACAGGTGACCCCGCCCCCTCTCTGATGCAAGGAGAAAGCCTGGGGTTACTCAATGATGTGAACAGGTGACCCCACCCCCTCTGAAGCGTCACGGGAAACCCACTTTGCGCAAGAGGGGGCGGGGTCACCGGTACACGTCATCGGGTAACCCCGGGCTTTCTCCTTGCATCAGAGAAAGGGTGGGGTCGCCCACGCATGTGATGTGTGGCCCCGCCCTCATCTATAAAAGAGCTGTCAACCCGGCAGAGCGCCATGCGCCCGGGCGCCTCCTATGAGGCGGTATCGTTCTAGCGACCTTTTTTTTCTTCTTCCGTATCGCACAAGTGTGGATTACATCGTTGGAACCTTTTTTCATTTTTAATAAAGGACTTTCTTGAAGCCATTGGAATAAATTAACTCTCAAGTGCAAAATATTCTTAGCGTTACCATTTTCCAAAATGCCTCTATTACTGGACATTCCAGCTGTGGAGTTTTTTCTGCCTCTAAATGCTCGACATCTAAACACCTATGTGTGCATGGACACATGGCTTAGAGGCAGAAAAAAAATGCAGAAGGCCTTAAAGTTATTTTTAATATAAAGTTTTTAGGACTGCCTGAAGTAAGCCTTTAGGCCACATGCACAATCACAATGTATTCTCTATGACTCCTTTTCTCCTACAGGACTTTAACAGCAGAAAAAAAAAGTAGTAAAAAGCTCTGGTTTGCATGTGTGCTTATGCCTGTTAAGGCATGTTCACATGTCTGACGTTCATGCATTCTAGAAAGTATTAACGAGTAAACATGCATAAACAAGGCTAGCGTTAATGCCTCTATAGCCTTGTTTAGATGCTTTTGAATCTTTTTATGCTCCTCTCCGGAATGCGACTTTGGTGGGGGGTTTTTCTGTCTCTAAACGCCCCTGCGGCATAGAATTTTTTTTTTAAATGCCTGTCACAGACACCTTCTCATCCTCTCGTCTATCACACGTCCGTGATAGGTGAAACACAGTGTCTGCTGGGAAACTGAGTGTTCTGCCTATCATGGAACAAGACATGGAGGAGCACAACTTTTTAACACTGCCCGACCGCCGTCTGCATGTCACGGTACACTGACTCGAGTATAAGCCGAGTGGGTCACTTCCAGGCCAAAAAAAAAGGTCTGAAAAACTTGGCTTATACTCGAGTATATACAGTAAGTTTCTAACATCAAGCCGGATGGGGATTTTTTCCATACCTTTTAATCTCTGTGCTTTCTATCTTCAGATATCGATGTGTGCTTCTCCTGAGCAAGCAAGTTTTTAACTTGTGAAATGTGTAGAGAACTTAGGCACAGACCATCTTAATTGATGGACAGCATCAGCTCAGTTGTCATATGTTGATGTCAGATCTTTTTAAACTTGAAGGTTTTTGAATGCCATTTGATGATGTTTTTACTGTTGGTTTACATATATAATGATACTGTATGTGTTTTATAATATATGTATTTTTTCATGTAATACATTTTCTTAAATTTTACCTTGGTGCTGTGACTCGATAAAAGTCCCATGGGCAATAGATAGTTGTAGTGTATGTTCTAATCGGGACTGAGACACAACCGGTACCCTTTTCATACCAGCGTCTTTTGTATAATATTATTAAATTAACCGAACCTTGGACATTTTGCATTGCTTTATTATTATTATTATTATTATTATTATTATTAAACACGATTTATGTAACACCGACAATTTGCGCAGCACTTTACAATTAAATGGTGACAGTTCAGTTACAATACAGAAAATGTAAGAGAGTTGGGAAGTCCCAACCCATAAGGGTTTATAATCTAATGGGGGGGAGGGCAAGTGGTACAAAAGGTAATAACTATGGGGGAAGGAGTTGATGGCAGAATTAAAAGTTCAGTTGCTAGTTGAAGGCGGGATAGAATTCCATGAAGAGATTACTTTTTTAGGGATTTCTTAAAGGTGGTCAGAGTAGGAGATAGCTGAACAGACTGAGGTAGAGAGTTCCACAGGATGGGACATGCTCTGGAGAATTTCTGGAGATGAGCAGGAGGAGGAGGAGGAGGAGGAGACAAGAGAGCTAGAGAGCAGGAGGTCTTGGGGAGAGCAAAGAGGATGTTCTAGGTGAAATTTGGAGGCAAGTTTGGTGATGTAACTCAGGACAGATTTGTGAATGGCTTTGTGTGTTGTTAGCATTTTTTATGTAATTTGCTGGGCATTCAGAAGCCAGTGGAGGGATTGGCAGAGAGGGGTGGCAGACACTGAATAGTTGGTAAGGTAGAGGAGTCTGGCGGCAGCATTCATGAAAGACTGAAGAGGGGATAGCCTATGTAGAAGCCTACATGCTTTTGTATTTGGGGCCAAAAGGACAGGTCAGAGTCTAGGATTACACCTAGTACCCTGGCACAAAGGGAGGGACTGAAGGTGGTATTATTGATTTTAATGGAAAAGTCAGAGAGGAAGGCAGCACAAGTGTGGTGAGGGCATACGTGTTACAGGCTTGGTTTTAAAGAGATTTAGTCTGATGAAGGTGTGTGACATCCATGTTGATATGTCAGTTAGTAAGCTAATAATACGAAGGGAGACAGAAAATGTGAAGTAATGAGTGGAGCGATAGATTTGGATGTCATCAGTGTAGAGATGATATTGGAAGCTGTGGGAAGTTATCAAGTGACCAAGAAAGGAGGTGTAGCTAGAGAAGAGAGGTGTCCAAAACAGAGCCTTGGGAAAACCCCACAGAAAGAGGGAGTGGAGAGGAGGAGACAGAGTTGGAAAAAACACAGATGGAACGCTGTGATGGATAGGAAAGATAGGAAAGAGCAGTATCTTTGAGACAAAGGGAGTCAAGGCCACAAAAAAGGTCTCATAGTAAGAGTGTGGAGTAATGGCCATTGGTTTAAGCAGTTAGTAAATCATTAGTGAGTTTTAGTAGGACAGTTTCTGTGGAGTGCTGCAAAAGAAAGCCAGACTGTAAGGGATCTAGAAGGTTGTTTTCAATGAGGTATGAGTTAAGACAGTTGTAGACTGAGGGGTTGGTTTACTAAAATTGGGCAGTGCAAAATCTGGTGCAGTTATGCATAAAAACCAACCAGCTTCCAGTTTTTCTTTTTGTGTCAAAGCTTTATTGAACAAACTGGAGTTAGAAGCTGATTGGCTACCATGCAAAGCTTTTGCATTTTTAATAACTCAACCCCAGTGCATTCTAAATATTTAGAGGGGAATGACAGCAAGGATGTAGGTCTTCAGTTGTTTAGGTTGGTGAGATCCAATCAGGTATTTTTACCTGATTGGATCTCACCATGTGCATGCTTTAGAGGGGAGAGGAAGGTGCCGGTATAGAGGGAAAAATTGATTTTGTGAATGAGAGAGCATAGGATAGAATAAAAGGGTGGCCATAGTAGTTGTGAGGGAACAGGACTGAACAACAAATTTGACACTCAAAAGTCCCCTGTATTTTCTCTTTTTACTATAGATGTTTAATTTAAATGTATTTGTTAAAATTTCCTCCTTAGACTCCTTGCAAATTTATCCTTGCATATCCAGTATCTGTAACTGTCTGTTTGTACGTTGTTTATTGTGTATTTAAAATGATTCATTAGAGAATGTATAAAAGATCCTGCAAAACAAGCAGCAGGCAAACAATTGCACGTGAATGCAGTAAAACTTTAAAGACGAGCAACGGCAAAAGCAGTAAAGTTATAATTATATTTTTTATGCACAATTAAGTTAAGAAATGTATTCGTTACCTGTGAATTCAAATATTTTGCAAAAAAACACACGCAGGAGGGAACAAACACCTAGTGCATTACTATAGACCTTTTGTGTCCATAAATTGCACAAAAAACATATTCCAAATTCTGCTGCGATAACAAGCATTATATCAAATAGTACTCCAGCATCACACAGCCTGATTGATCACTCAGTTTAAAGGCTTACGCATTTCAGGAGATGCACCCTATTCCTCTGAGGAAAGTGGCATGTCCCCCAAAATGCATAAGCCTTTATATTGTGGGATTGGTTGGGCTGTGCGATGCCATCCCAGTGCTTGTTCTTTCAGCACACTTGTGAGCATGTTTTTTTGTGCAATTTATGTGCAATAAATTCTTCAGGCAATACTCAAGGTTTTTGCACTCTGCTGTGTGTGTTATTCACAGTCATCTCTCAAGATTCTCCTGTCTGAGAAGGGCAGCCCCAGTGGCACATTCCCATTCTTGTATTGTGATATCATCTAGATGTCTAGAACTCGTTTAGTTAGTTTAGGAGTGACACATTTGCATATCTAAATAATTTTTATATTTATTACTAATTATTACAGATATTTATGTAGTACTTTACATGTATGCAGTATGCAGTATATCACTATCTCATCAGTACCTGCCCTCAAGAAGCTTGTAATCCCTTTGTATTATTAGCTTACTAACTGACATATCAACATGGATGTCACACACCTTCATCCGACTAAATCTCTTTAAAACCAAGCCTGTAACATGTATGCCCTCACCACACCTGTGCTGCCTTCCTCTCTGACTTTTCCATTAAAATCAATAATACAACCTTCAGTCCCTCCCTTTGTGCCAGGGTACTAGGTGTAATCCTAGACTCTGACCTGTCCTTTTGGCCCCAAATACAAAAGCATGTAGGCTTCTACATAGGCTATCCCCTCTTCAGTCTATTATGAATGCTGCCGCCAGACTCCTCTACCAAGTAAGTAGAGGAGGGGAAGGTAAAACAAAAAGGAGAAACAAACCCATGGAGGGGAAGAGAAAATAATCAGTAGAATGGGGGAGAGGAGGGGGGGGGGAGAGGGTTGAGGCTCCATGCCTCTTAAAGCAGTCTACGAGACCCCAACTAAGTTGCGATCATCCTGGGATCATTGGTCAGGTAACTGATCCATGGGTCCCAGACTTTGTGGAACAACTTCATCTTGTCCTGTGCAATTGCTGTTAACCGTTCGTTCAACATAAGCCAAGACAGTTTATTTTGTTGATCGAATGGTAAGACTTCCAGTTTCTAGCTATAATTATTTTTGCTGAGATAAAAATAAATGTAATGAGCCGTCTTTGGGATCCGGATGCTTCAGGTACCCTGCCCCCCCAGGAGCGCATGTTTTGCAGATTTAACCAAATTGATCTGGGTAAGGATGTAGATGAAATTATACACCCTGATCCAGAATCCCCTGACATTGGGGCATGTCCACCACACATGGTAGGTGGATCTCATCTGGCCACATCCCCTAAAGTACTCTGGAGTGGCACCAGGCACAAAGGTGGCCAGTCTGGCCGGAACCATATACCATCTCAGTAACACCTTGTAGTTGGCCTCTATAATGAAGGTGTTAATGAGCGATTGAGATGCTGATTCCGACAGCCTATGCCACTCATCGATTTCAAGAGTTTACTGAAGATCCTGCTCCCATTGAAGCATATAGCTTAGTTTTGTCGATGCATGTGTCAGGATAGTGTATATAGTGGTAAATGTGACCTCTGACTTTATCATATTGCCTGCACAAATGACATATTTTTTTAAGAATCTCCACCAATGCTCTCCTTTGGATCCGGTTGACAAGTCTTCCCTTTCCTTTCTGTGCGTTTAGTTTTTCTTCTGTTTTCAAGGTGCTTCTTGAATAAAAAGCAACAATTAGTTGTAAGAAAATACAATATAGACATATAGTACTGACACAATGTTGCATGACACAATGCTACTGCTATGCCTTCCACCTCAGACCATGGTAGAGGTTTCCTCACTTAGAGCAGACAGAGAAATAGGAGCTGATGTCTCTTTGTTTATTAGCAGTTACAAAATACAGTACCATTTTCTGGTTGTATTATATTTTTTGTTAGAGAGCAGTGTACTTAATATCATAAGGATTTGCATAGCTTGGAATATATAATGAACAGTAGATGTTTTTCATTTTAGCTTACCAATTCAAATTCATATATTGAGACCGTACTTATTGAGCATATGAAGCAGTAAGCATTCAATGAAACAGAAATGCAGAGTTTTCATCTATGTTAAAAGAAAACATTATACAGCTTTTCATAAGCCCCTGTGACCCATACAGAACATTACAGTCAATGTAAGTCATGCAGAACCCCATACTATATTGTGTGTTGGCTCATTCAGCACTAAGCTCATTCAGCACACATTAAGAAACCATGAATTCCACGAGTTACTGGTTGTATGGAAGGCTCCCGCTATGATCAGCTTTAGATGTGGCTCATACATCAGCATAAGCAGGATCCATTTTTCGACTCAAGATGTTCAGTGTTACAGAAGCCCTAGAAATTATGCAGTAAAACACATTTTATGCAATATATTATACATTTGCATGAGGCCTAAGGGGGATTTATCGAGAAAGCTTCATTGAAACGGTAGATGATGTGTATATTGAGGCTGATTGTGTGAATATTCACTTCAACTATCCAATCATTAATAGAAAAGCATCTGCACATGATTGGGTATTCTGCGTGCAGAACGTTTTTTTTTTTTACCATATCATTTAGTTACATAGTAGATGAGGCTGAAAAAAGACACAAGTCCATCAAGACCAACCTAGGTGTGTGATTATATGTCAGTATTACATTGTATATCCCTGTATGTTGTGGTTGTACAGGTGCTTATCTAATAGTTTTTTTTAAACTATCGATGCTCCCTGCTGAGACCACCGCCTGTGGAAAGTAATTCCAAATCCTTGTCACTCTTACAGTAAAGAACCCAGTCTCAGGCCTCGTATACGCGACCGTTTTCCTCGACAGAATCCATCAAGAAACTTGGTGGCAGAGCTTTTTTGCCGAGGAAAACGGTTGTGTGTATGGCCTTGTACACACAACCGAGGAACTCGTTGTAAATGAAACATCGTTTTCCTCGACGAGTTCCTTGTTAGGCTTGTCGAGAAACTTGACAAGCTTTCTTTGCGTACACACTGTCAAAACCAAATCTCGTTGTTCTCAAACGCGGTGACGTACAACACATATGACGGCAGGGGAAGTTCGATTCCACTGGCACAACCCTTGGGGCTGCTTTTGCTAATCTCATGTTACTGCGTGTTAAGTAAAAGTTTGGTAGGAGACGCTTTGCACTTTTCAGTCTGTTACAGCGTGACAAATGTTCTATCGCCATTACAGACGCTACTTTTACCGAAGGTGCGCTCCTGTCTCATACTTTATTCTGAGCATGCGTGGGTTTCTAAGCATACACACAAAAGTGTTTCTCATCGAAAACCAGCCCGACGAGGAACACGACAAGGAAATTGAGACTCCCGGCGAGGAAAAAGAAAACTTGTTCTCTTTTTTTCTCATCGAGTTCCTCGACAGTTTTCTCGATGAAAAACATACACACGACCGTTTTCCTCGGCAAAAAATCTCTTGATGGATTCTGTTGAGGAAAACGGTTGTGTGTACGAGGCCTATGTTTTTCATTGAGAAAAATGTCGAGGAACTCGACGAGAAAAAAAAAAAAAACAAGTTCTCTTTTTCCTCGCGGGGAGTCTCAATTTCTCATCGGGCTGGATTTCGACAAGAAACACGTTCGTGTGTATGCTTAGAAACCCGTACATGCTCAGAATAAAGTATGAGACGGGAGCGCACCTTTGGTAAAAGTAGCGTTTGTAATGGAGATAGCACATTTGTCACGCTGTAACAGACTGAAAAGTGCAAATCTTCTCCTACCAAACTCTTACTTAACACGCAGTAACATGAGATTAGCAAAAGCAGCCCCAAGGGTTGTGCCAGTGGAATCAAACTTCCCCTGCCGTTGTATGTGTTGTACGTCACCGCGTTTGAGAACAACGAGATTTGGTCTTGACAGTGTGTACGCAAAGAAAGCTTGTCAAGTTTCTCAACAAGCCTAACAAGGAACTCGTCAAGGAAAACGATGTTTCATTTACGACGAGTTCCTCGGTCGTGTGTACGAGGCCTAAGGCTAAACCTCTTTTCTTCTAATATTAATGAGTGGCCACGTGTTATGTTAAACTCCCTTCCACTGAAAACTTGTATCCCTATTGTAGGGTCACCAGTATGGTATTTGTAAATTGAAATCATATATCCTATCAAGTGTCTCTTCTCCAGAGAGAATAAGTTCAGTGCTCGTAACCTTTCCTCTTAACTAATATCCTCCAGACCGTTTATTAGCTTTTTTGCCCTTCTCTGTACTTGCTCCATTTCCAGTACATCCTTCCTGAGGACTGGTGCCCAGAACTGGACAACATACTCTAGGTGCGTCCAGACCAGAGTCTTGTAGAGCTGGAGAATTATTGTTTTATCTCTGGAGTTGATCCCCCTTTTTAATGCATGCCAATACAGCTTGACATTGCAGGCCATTGCTGAGCCTATCATCTACTAGGACCCCCAGATCCTTTTCCGTCCTTAATTCTCTCATAGGTTCACCCCCTAGTGAGTAGATTGCATTCATATTTTTGCCACCCAAATGCATTATTTGAAATATTTCCACATTAAACCTCATTTGTCATGTAGTTGCCCACCCCATTCATTTGTTCAGATCTACTTACAAGGTTTCTACATCTTGCAGAGAAGTTATTGCCCTGCTTAGCTTTGTATCATCCACAAATACAAAAAACAAAATTGTACCTTTGGAACCAGCCTATATGTTTAATAAATAAGAAGTGCATACTAAATGCTTGTAACTTTGTAAAATCAGTTGGAAAATGCACTTGTATCATTATAAATGTAGTGCACATATAAGCAGAAATGCTGTGGACTTTTGCTTTTCCAATCACATGCAAGGGTTACAGATTAAAGAAAAAGTTGCAAATCCACTGATCAGTAAGTAAGCCACACTTTGCTTTGTGCCTTAGTATATTCCCTCTGTAACTTTCTTCTGTCTAGGTATACTTTCCATTTCTTTTAGGTGAGTTTTGGCTTCGAATATCAGAAAAAAAATTGTACATCCATCAGGTCTTCACAGCACACTACCTGTGGCGATCTATCCATTTCAGGCTGTGCAGAGAATGCAAATCACCATGCAAAGATAAGAGATAACTTTCCTAATGCTTATCCGCTAATCAAGCTGTGGAAGCATACCGCTGCTATTAGCATTTTCTCTTTGCCCTCTACTTTCCCCAAGGACTGTGTTTCACTGTATATTAAGAATGGCTGATGAGATATGATATGTTTCAATAAAACTAACACCAGAAACAGATCAAATTTATTTTCTGCTCAACAAAATAGCCTACAATACCAAGGTGAGGATGAGTCAATGCATACATTTTCAGCTCAACATCATTCTTTGGGAAAATTTATTAGGGATGTCACCAGATTATAAAAGTATATTTTACACAAAAAAGATTGAAACTAATTAAAATCAAGCAGTCATAATTTAAGATAGTTAGCATTAATTTTTTTTTACTTTTCGGGCAGAAGAGACATCGTATTACAGGTTAAAATAATGGTGCTATCCTTTGAAAAATTTTATTTAAAAGGAACAAACATTAAAGTGTAAGTTCACCATTACAGAAAATCTGTAATGTGAACTTACACTGGACTCTCTCCCGATCCTCTCCAGTCCCACTGATGTTGAGTCGTGATCTCCCACTGTGACACATCGTATAGCCAATTTATTGAAATCCAGCGTCTTTCTCTCCTCTTCTACCCTGCTGACAGGACGGACTACGCAGGTTCTTGGTCGGCGCCGTCCATGTGAGGGCACCCACCAATTAGAATGCCTCCTTTCTGTAATATGAGGTACATTTAAGGGGATTAAATTGCGAGGATGTCATATCCCCGGACAGGTAAAGTGGCTATACGATGTGTCACAGCGGGAGATCGTGGCACTCAAGATCAGTGGGACCGTGGGGGTGGGGGGAAAGGGTCCAGTGTAAGTTCACCTCACAGATTATCTGTAAAAGTGAACGTACCCTTTAAGGCGGCAGGTAAAGAGAAACACTGGATGGTGAATAAGCCAGTGCTTTAAAAAGATACAGTAATGCTGAAAGCATATACAGGTTTTCTAGGGAATTCTGAACACTGGATTTTTGCCAGACAGTAGTGTTAAGCTGACCATAGATGGATCAAAATTCAGCAAGTTAATCAAGGACTGGCTGAATTTTGATGTGGTGGTCCTGCTTGACAGACTATGAGATCAACATCTGTTGAATGGGAATGTATGAACAAGTTAATTCAATCAGCAGCTGCAGCCAACTGACTGCAGTGCTGGTCAGTGTATTCTGACAGCGGAGTAGTCCCAGCTGTCAGAATACAATGCATGGATGGAGCAAACCTCTCTGCTGTGCTAAGATAATCGATTCATTTTTTTTTTTTCAATAAGTCTTCTGGATGATAAAAAAAAGGACTCTGTAGTCAGCTTTAATGTGTTTGATAAAATTTCATACAGGAGGGTAATGAAACATCTCATGTTGTGATCTATGATTTGTACGATGATGTATTATTAAAGCGAAGGTCCACACAAAAAGTGAACCTCCACTTTTCGGAACCCTCCCCCCCTCCGGTTTTACATTTGGCACCTTTCAGTGGGGGAGGGGGTTGAAGATATCTGTATAATACAGCTATTTGCACCCACTTCCAGGAATAGACTCCGGCGGGAGTCACGCCCCTTCGCGTCCCTCCCCCCGCTGTCTCCTGGGAAACACACTGGTCCCAGGAGACAGCAGGGACCAGGCCCTTACATGCGCAGTAGGGAACCAGGCAGTGAAGCCGCAACGCTTCACTTCCTGATTCCCTCACCGAGGATGATGGCGGGGGCAGCCGAGAGATGAGCGATTGCTCAACCTCGGCTGCCGACATCGTGGGCACGTGTCCATTTTTTTTAAAGTCAGCAGCTGCAGTATTTGTAGCAGCTGGCTTTTAAGAAAAAAAATTGAGTGGACCTCCGCTTTAATATTATTTTACCACATGTCAACTGCTCCATACCGATTTACGTTGGCAGAATGGCACGGGCAGGCAAAAGGCCGTACCCGTACGTGAAATTCCCGCTTAGCGGGCGTGCATGCAAGCCAATCAATATACGCTTATTGCGTTGTTTTTTTACCAAAAATATGTAGAAGAATACACATTGGCCTAAACTGTGGAAGAAATTCGTTTTTTTTATATATTTTTTGGGCATATTTATTATAGCAAAAAGTAAAAAATATTAGGTGGCACTGATTTGCGGCACTGATATGTGGCAATGATAGGTGGCACTGATGGGCACTGATAGATGGCACTGGATAGGCAGCACTGATGTGGAGCTACTGACAGGCCTTTGAAGGGCACTGACAGGCATTACTGATGGGGCACTGATTGGCACTTTTATGGGCACAGATTGACACATTTAAAGGGGTTATAAACCCTCCTATTTTTTCCACCTTGATGCATCCTATGCATTAAGGTGAACAAACTTGTGGCAGTCACCGGCCCCCCAGCCCCCCATTTTACTTGAAAAAGAAAGAAAGGGCACACCAGCCTAGTGCATTATCCTGTGGGTAGATTTTATTAAGAACAGATACAATTAAAACTACTCACAAGCGTAGGTGAAAGGCTCACAATTTCCACAGGGAGCAGCAATGAGTCAGACCCAAAGACTCTCCAAATGGTCACAGAGGGTATGATGAGAACCACTGCCCTAGATGGATGCAGCCAATCACTTGGTTCTTAAAGCTCCCAGAGCAGAGACTATCAGTCACCAGCTGTGGAGGAGACAGGAGTGGCCAACTCAGTTCCCTGGGAGAGAGCGACAGTGGAGATGCGCTCACGGAAATTCGGGGGTCAGGTAAGTAAAACAGGAGGGGGGCAGGGTGACCACATTTCCAAACTACCATTCAGGGACACCTCCCCTTCCCAAAAATCAGCTTGTGCTGTAACGAATCACAGCACAGTGATTGGACACAAGAGGCGGGATTTTTTATTTCTCCAATCACAAGCAGGGGGTGGGGATTGTGCTCCTCCAGGCATTCCCAACCAGGACAAGTACTGTCAGTGAGTAAGAGGTGATGTGGCAGCCTTTTTTGGGGGCATCAGATTTGTCCCGGGGGTGGCTGTGTCAGGTTCATTCTGGGACACTGTATTATCCTGGAATGAAGGTGCCCGGGACAGACCTGCAAAATGCGGGACTGTCCCGGGCAATCCGGGACACGTGGTCACCCTAGAGGGGGGCTGGGGGGCCGGACACTGCAAGGTGTTCTTTCACCTTAATTGCATTTACATAATGATTTACATAATGGTTTACAACCCCTTTTAGTACACAATGGGGTTTATTTACTATCGCTGGAGAGTGCAAAATCAGGCTGTATTAATTAATTTTATTTAGTGTCTATTTATGATGATTTTAGTTATTTGTGTATTTATTTTACATTTATTTATCCATATATTTGCACACATATGAATGAATGAATGAATGAATGAATGAATGAATGAAAAACTTATAAAGCGCGGCGCATGCGAACTGAATCGCTTCTGGATATGCACAAGTGGCGCATTTCCTTTAATTTCTGTGGGAATAAAAACATGGCAAAAACTTGAAAATCTTCCCAATTTGAGCTACATAAAAAGCTCTAGAACTTTTTTGGAGCTCGAGGCGTTTGGCTTCAGACGACTTGGAGTTTAGATGTGAACCAACACCATAGAGAATAATTAATTTTTTCTCCTCCAGCATTTTGCAGCTTTGAGCTTCAAGCTGCAAAGTGCTGAGGTGTGAATGGGGCCTCAGTGATTTGTGATTTCGTTTTCAAACCAATCTGGCTAATTGTCTATAAATGTCTATAATGTCCTGTACAAGTCTGATTGGTAGTTTTAGGATTCTGCAAATTACACCATGGGGTTTATTTACTAAAATTGCAAAGTGCAAAGTTCTGGTGCAGCTCTGTGTAGAAATCAATCAGCTTCCATTTTTTTTTTTTTTTTGTCAAAGCTCAATTGAACAAACTGAAGTTAGAAGCTGATTGGCTACCATGCAGAGCTGCACCATATTTTTCACTCTACAGTTTTAGTAAATCAACCCTTTATGTCCTATTAAATACAATTCAAACTGAATATTTCTTTGTTTTTCAGCCTTGATGTTAAACTGTTCAGATGGGAATTGATTCATAGAGCATGGAATGCAAACTTTATATTAAATCTTCTTCTGTCTAATAACTGATTTGTACTTTGAGGCATGGCAAGATTTAATTTTCTATTTTCGAATGGTAAACGGGAATCGCTTATTGATGAAAAAAAGATTTTAAAAAAATACTGTTTTAAACAAAACAAAAAAATAACATAAACAGCTAAAACAAATACAATATATTCTCTGTGATGCAAGTTGATAAAATATATTTTGATTTTTTCTTTTTTTTTTTGTCATACTGTAAGGTCTCAAAAGACTGCTAAGATGCAATAAAAACAAACACAGTTGTATTAAAAAAAAAAAAAAAGAACAAAACTCAGCTCTTCTATTCCTTTGCATTATTCTGTTTATTGTCAAAGAACGCTTAACACAAAACCCTCCCTTAGGTTTCCAGAAAATACTTCCAGCAGAATATTGCTAGATCTTTAGTGCCAACATGATTTTCTAGGGATTTTCTAAAGAATTAAAACAAAGGAAAAGCCACTTTCTGTAAGCTTTTGAAAAAAATAATAATAATAACAATAATAATAATCATATATCATTTTCAGCATCTTCAAGGAAATATATTCTATATAAATGTGATTTGCAAATTGTAAATTATACTTGCGGTATTTTTAATGTATGATAAACATGTTTCTGTTACATATTTAAAATATATATTACTTACCTTTGTGAAATAAAATATATCTTATTTGTATACAATACTTTCTGTAAATGAACTCTCCAGTAGTATAGTGTCTGACTGATTCTGTTAGAATTCAGTGAAACTATTGACTAAATAAGTAGAAAATATTTACTTAGCTTAGTGAATGGAGGGACATTGTGCTGAAGTTGTGTTCATTTTAGGCATCCAATCATGCAAAATCATGTTTATTTAAATTCCCCTTCACACGATTAGCTATTCAAAGTTGACCTAACTTTATTTACTTCTCTGAGTAAACATTTTCTACAACTTTAGCAAATCAACATTAATATGTGCTGAATGCTTTGCATGTAAAGGGAGAGAATTGGATATTTTCACTTAACCTAACATATGGCGATGTTACTACAATATTTCCTTAACCACTTAAGCCCCGGACCAATATGCTGCTAAATGCCCAAAGGCGTTTTTACAATTCGGCACTGCGTCGCTTTAACAGACAATTGCGCGCTCGTGCGACGTGGCTCCCAAACAAAATTGGCGTCCTTTTTTCCCCACAAATAGATCTTTCTTTTGGTGGTATTTGATCACCTCTGTGTTTTTTATTTTTTGCGCTATAAACAAAAATAGAGCGACAATTTTGAAAAAAATGCAATATTTTTTACTTTTTGCTGTAATAAATATTCCCCAAAAACATATATAAAAAAAGTTTTTCCCTCAGTTTAGGCCGATACATATTCTTCTACCTATTTTTGGTAAAAAAAATCTCAATAAGCGTTTATCGATTGGTTTGTGCAAAATGTATAGTGTTTACAAAATAGGGGATATTTTTATTGCATTTTCATTAATTATTTTTTTTTTACTACTAATGACGGCGATCAGCGATTTTTTTCGTGACTGCGACATTATGGCTGACACTTCGGGCAATTTTGACACATTTTTGGGACCATTGTCATTTTCACAGCAAAAAATGCATTTAAATTGCATTCTTTATTGTGAAAATGACAGTTGCAGTTTGGGAGTTAACCACAGGGGGCGCTGAACGTGTTAGGCTTCACCTAGTGTGTGTTTACAACAGTAGGGGGGTGTGGCTGTAGGTCTGATGTCATCGATTGTGTCTCCCCTATAAAGGGGATGACACGATCTATGTGCCGCCACAGTGAAGCACGGGAAAGCCGTGTTTACATACGGCTCTCCCCGTTCTTCAGCTCCGGGGAGCGATCGCGATCGGACCCCCCACCCGCTAGAAGGCAATAAACGTATATATACGCCCTTCCGCCTGTCCGTGCCATTTTGCGGACGTAAATAGTCGTGCGGCGGGCGTTAAGTGGTTAAAGCAAGAATCCAAGCAGATAAAAATACACAGATTGTGCAGCTCATGAACACATCATTTAACCACTTCATCCCTGCAAGGTTTTACCCCCCTCATTACCAGGCTTTTTTTTGCGATACAGCACTGCTTTACTTTAACTGACAATTGCATGATTGTGCAACGCTGTACCCAAATAAAATGCCCTTTTTTCCCTAAAAATAGAGCTTTCTTTTGGTGGTATTTTACCACCTCTGCAGTTTTTTATTGTTTGCGTTATAGACAAAAAAGACAGTTTTGAAAATAAAATATATATTTTTTTACTTTCTGCTATAAAACATACCTAATAATAAAATATAAAAATCAAATTTCTTAATCAATTTAGGCCAATATATATTCTGCTACTTTTTTTTGGTAAAAAAAAAAATCACAATAAGCGTATATTGGTTTGCATCTACAAACTATGTTTTTTTTTTATGGATTTTTTTTTATTAGTAATAGCGGTGATCAGCGACTTCTAGTGGGAGTTTAACATTGTGGGAGACAGATCAGACACTAAATTACACTTTTGATGCTTTTTTGGGGACCAGTGACACTAATACAAATATTGTATTAATGACACTGGCAGGGAAGGGGTTAACATCAGGGGCAATCAAATGGTTATATGTGTCAATAGGGTGTGCTTTCTAACTGTGGGGTGGTGCTTTAACTGTAAGAAGACAGAGATCTGTGTTCTTGATTAGCAGAAACACAAGATCTCTGTCTTCTCCTGTCACAGAAAAGCAATCTGCCTTGTTTACATAGGAAGACCACCATTCTGTCTGCCTGAAGAACGATCGGCGAGTCCGGCAGAACCACTGATTGGCTCCAGCCATGTCAATGGGACACAGCTGGTAACCGATCAGAGTACTAGCTCGTTGCCGGTACCATGTGACCCCCGTGACGAATCACAGCAGGTCACATGACAGTTGTACACAATAGATGGCTCCCTTTCAAGCCATCCAGTGTGTACAAATGTGTTGCTAGCAGACAGGGCCAATCACAGTCCATCTGTACCATGTGATTAGCTTTCACCAATCACAGCTAATCACAACAAAACAGACTGAATGATTCAGTTTCATTCAGTAAAATGCTTGCTTTTAGAAATGTAATACACTGCTATAAGAAAACACAATGTGTCAAAACACAGTGCGTAAAAAAAAAAAAAATTGTAAAACAAAGGAAAAAGATGTAATAAAAAATACAAAATTAAAAATAAATACATAAAAATAAATAAAACTTTTAATACAGTCACCAGTCAGTATCCCTGACCACCTCCACACATCAATTTTATGATGATTCTGTACTTCAGTGGTGACAGTATATAAAAAAAAAACATTGTAAAGATTTTTTTCCCCAAACATCATAACAAAAAAAATAAAAATTTCAAAAAAACACCATGCATCTTACTAAAATTGGACTATCTACTTTCAGAAAAAGAGGTAATTTGGGGGGCATTTCTACTGCCCTGGCATTTTAGCGCCTCAAGAAATGAGTCAAGATTGATCCATTTTCAGAGATATACCATCGTTTCTGGACTCTATAACTTTCGCACAGACTAAATAATAAACACGTATTGGGGTTATTTCCATCAAAGAAATGTATCAGAATACATTTTGGGCTAAATTTATGAAGAACAAATATTTATTTGCAAAATTGTACAACTGAAACTTTAAATCGTGTTTATTTTCCAAATTGTGCTTTTTTTTTTTTTGTTTATTTAGCAAAAACTTTTAAACCCAGTGGTGATTAAATAACACCAAAATAAAGCTCTATTTGTGTGGAAAAAATGGTAAACATTTAATTTGGGTACAGTGTTGCATGACCGTGCAATTGTTATTCAAATTGCAAAAGCAGTGAAAGCTAAAAATTTGCCTGGGCAGATGGGGGATAAAAGTGCTCAGTATTGAAGTAAAAAATTGTCTTGTATGCTCGCAAAAGTGCATAGTGCATTTTATATATATACTGAATATACAGTGAGTATACAGTATATATGTATATATAAATAAATTACAGATTTTTACTTGTAAACAAAGACTGTCAGTTGATGTATATCATGTTAAAGTGGTTCTAAAGGCTTTTTTTTTTCTAGGCTTTTTTTCCTAAATTAACAAACATCTGGTGTGTTCCTTGGCTTTCATGATGCTGTTTGTTCAATAAGGTTTTCTAACAAACCCATGAGGGCTTCACAGAACAACAGTATTTATATTGAGATTAAATTACACACAGGTGGACTCTATTTACTAATTAGGAGACTTTTGTAGGCAATTGGTTCCACTAGATTTTAGTTAGGGGTATCAGAGTAAAGGGAGTTAAATATAAATGCACACCACATTTTTCACATATTTATTTGTAAAAAATGTAATTGAAAACCATTTATCATTTTCCTTCCTCTTCACAATTATGTGCCACTTTTTGTTCGTCTATCACATAAAATCCCAATAAAATACATTTAAATTTTTGGTTGTAACATGACAAAATGTGGAAAATGTGAATACTTTTTCAAGGCACTGTACTTCCTTTAGCATTGATATCCAATTGAAGGTTCCTTTTAGGAAATAATATGGAATTTGTTTGATCTCTGGCCTATCTGTTTTAGATCAATTTGTGATCCGATGATATATGACAATGGATTATGTATTGCTTCCACAACCATTTATTCATAAGTCCTTCAGTTTATAGTCCATATAAAAGATTATAGCAATACGATTGTGTAACCGTAACATGTCCATCCACAAATTAGAAGCAACATCCAGCAGGAGCTACAGAGTATAAAAAAGAAGAGAGGCGCCTCTAAGTGTAGCAATATGTTGCCAAATGTTGTACCTTCATTAAATGTAATCATATTGCTACACTGATGCCCTGTACACAGGATCGGTTCGTCTGATGAAAACGAACCAATGGATTTTTTCATTAGATATCCGATGAAGCTGACTTTCATCAGTCTTGCCTACACACCATCGGTTAAAAATCTGATCGTGTCCAACGCGGTGACGTAAAACACAACGACGTGCTGAGAAAAATTAAGTTCTATGATTCTGAGCATGCGTGGATTTTTGACTGATAGATTTCCCCACAGACGATTGTTTTTTTCTATAGTTTTTTTAACCATAAGAAAAATTAAAAACAGGTTCTATTTTTTTTACCGATGGGAAAAAAGCTGATGGGGCCCACACACGATCAGTTCGTCCGATAAAAACGGTCCATCCGTCCGTTTTCATCAGACGAACCGATCGTGTGTACAGGGCATTAGAGGTGCCTCTCTTCTCTTTTATACTCAGTTGTGACATGATGCTACTTGTATATCAAGACATTGCTTGTATATCAAGTCAAAATATATAACAAAATGTTGCTTGTCTTGCAAAACGCTCTCAAACCAAGTTACTCTAAAACTCATTTTGATGATAAACTGGGCCCTTGGACTTATCATAAAAACCCTTTTCTCTAAACCATTGTCCCTCTCTCTTAATTCTATTCTACACGATCAGATTTTTAACCGATGGTGTGTAGGCAAGACTGATGAAAGTCAGCTTCATCGGATATCTAATGAAAAAATCCATTGGTTCGTTTTCATCAGACGAACCGATCCTGTGTACAGGGCATCAGTGTAGCAATATGATTACATTTAATGAAGGTACAACATTTGGCAACATATTGCTACACTTAGAGGCGCCTCTCTTCTTTTTTATACTCTGTAGCTCCTGCTGGATGTTGCTTCTAATTTGTGGATGGACATGTTACGGTTACACAATCGTATTGCTATAATCTTTTATATGGACTATAAACTGAAGGACTTATGAATAAATGGTTGTGGAAGCAATACATAATCCATTGTCATATATCATCGGATCACAAATTGATCTAAAACAGATAGGCCAGAGATCAAACAAATCTATTTCCTTAAGCCAGCATTTGCCTTGACCTACGGTTATCTCAGTCTTGCATGACCTTCTGGTTCCTAGATGCCTTTGTGATTTATATTTATAGCTATACTGACATCTCATCATTTGTATTGTATTACTGTATCACACATACAATGTATTATATTTTGGTGTGTTTGCGCTTGTTGCACGCTTCATCTTGACTCACATTTTTAGACTTGTCCCCTTTTGCAGTTTTATTGGTTATTATCTTTATTAAAAAAAAAAAAAAATGACATGCCAAATGTGGCAGGGGAGAAGGGGAGGAGGACTTAAAGTGGAACTTCCCTTTTTACAGGTTTAATGATGTTTAACAATAATTAAGTTAAATCTATATAAAGGTGAAGTCAAGTAGCTCTGAAAAAGAGGTTACCCTCAAAACATACCAGAACTGTGTAGTAGTAAGTGAATAAAGTTGGACCACGGGTTTCTGGCATCGTGATTTTTTTTTTTCATTTGGATGGGTGTGCTGTTTTTCAAGCACCTTCTGTGAATATATAAATAACATGTAATATCATTTTAATAACAACATTTTGGTTGGTCAGTGCATTTTTGTTTTGTGGACTGGTTTAAAGATGCCCCAGTAAGGAAAGCTGAAAGGCTGTTGATATCTCTTTACAAATCTAAGATCTGAATAAACAAACAACAAGTTGAGTAATTGAAATGTAAGGTTATAAGAGATTATTTGTTTATTTAAATTTGTAATAAATGCTATAGGGTTTAATGACCTTGCTTTTTATATATTTTTAGTAGTTATATGTGTACATATGGCAGAAATATTTTCTCATTACACACACAGACTCTACTTCCTGTGCAGTGTTATACAGGTTGTGCTTTACTGCCGCTTCTCACTATGCCATTTTCTGGCATTTTCATGTTTATAGACATGTGCAGACTGGAATATTTCGTTTCGTTTTTTCGTTTTCGTTTGGAAAATAAATTTATTTAGTTACTCCCGAAAATCGTTTTGATTTATTTCGTTTTTCGTTGGGGAATAGCTTTCATCCGAAAATCCAATAATACTTGGTTACTGTCGAATGGTCAAAAGAATATTCGCCGGATAGTCAAATCTTTTTGGTTTCTGTCGAATGGTCAAAAGAATATTCGACGGAACGTCAAATCTTTACGTCGAATCGTACATTTCCGTTCGAATATTCCGCCTACAAGAATTCTAATGTTGTATGACTAGTAATAATGTCGAATCTATTCTCTATAATGTCGAATCTATTTTCTCATAAATCGAAATCTATTCTCTGTAATGTCGAATCTATTATTTCTATAGTGTCGAATCTTTTCCCTATAATGTCGAATCTCTCTATATCGAATTTTTACCGCAACGAAAGCGAAAATAAAGCATTTTTTATGTTGGATCTTTCGGTTTTCGTTTCTTGCACTTTCGTTATCGTTTGTTAAAACGATAACGAAAAAACCCAATTTTCGGACGAAAATGCATTCTAACGAAAACGAATGCACATGTCTAATGATTTACCAATTGAGTTGTTATTGGAAAATAGACTCCAGAAAAAGTCCTTTGGTGATGAAATGCGTAGGCCAGAGGGGCTTGTCTACATCATTGCATTACACGGAAATGATGGCAGATGCCATTTTTACCTGCCAGATGTTTGTGGAGAGATTTGCATGTACGTTTTATCTATGTGAGTGACACTCTATTTAATAAATCAATGTTTTTAAGGTTTTACACTATCTAGTGTTTTTTCATTTATATGCATTACATGGCTGCGAGTTCTGTATTTCCACTGTGGAGTACATCCTGGGACAGTAAATATATATAAAAAGTACTACAGCGCTAATATGATCAAATAAGGAAAAAAAACAACAACAAAAATAACCAAATGATAAAGCTTCACACATAAAAAAAGGTGCTAAACCAGTGAATTTTTTTTTATAAAATAGGATGAATGCGCTGAATCAACCCTTGCTATTGTACAGTACACATCAAGTGTATATATATGTTTAAACACTCAGATGTTCAAATGAAACAAAATACAAAAACAAAAAAGTCCACAAACATGTATAAAGTGCATTTGTGCATCAGTGCAAACACTATGAAGTGAAAAACACCAAGTAAAAGCAGCAAGAAACAAACCATTCACAGTTCCAGTATGTAGACTGACTCAATGATAGGGAGCACCTGCGATATGCTCAGCACTTCACCATACCTCCCATCCACAGTCCAATACTGCCACTTGCTGATTCAGAAAGCCAGCTCATAGAGAGGGGAGAGAAGAAAAAACAAAGGGGAATGCTCATAGTGTAGTATGGCCCGAGAAAAAACAGAGATTGTGGACTGATTAGAGAAACCACACTCACGAATCCTCTGCACATAGACAGCCTGTAGATACAGCTCAGTGCGGAGATCTCCTCATGCGGATGTAGTTCCGATGATCGCATCACTTAGGCTTCTCCCCCACTAGTATTGTCACTTGTCACGTGACTTAGTCATGTGATTTTTAAAGGGAAATTCCCTAAAGCTTGCCAGACCTGCCTGTCACCAGGGTATCCTGGCATTTTTCTAAGAGTACATCTTGTTCATGTGTTGGTGGTCGAGCTCTGTGGTGAAGGGTGTGATGGGTCTCACCTTTGATTTCTATCTGCAAGATCTCCCCACCATCATCTCTTTAAGACTGTTACTTATTTAAACACATAGGACCGGATTCAGATACGAATTACGACAGCGTATCTCCGGATACGCCGTCGTAACTCTGAGTGTGCAGGGTCGTATCTATGCGCCTGATTCTTAGAATTAGTTACGCATAGATTTCCCTAAGATCCGACCGGCGTAAGTCTCTTACACCGTCGTATCTTAGGCTGCATATTTACGCTGGCTGCTAGGTGACGCTTCCGTAGATTTACTCAAGGAATATGCAAATTAGGTAGATACGCCGATTCAGAAACGTACGTCCGCCCGGCGCATTTTTTACGTCGTTTACATTAGGCTTTTTCCGGCGTAAAGTTACCCCTGCTATATGAGGCGTATCCTATGTTAAGTATGGACATTGAGCCAGCGTCAAATTTTCCGTCGATTATGTTGTTTGCGTAAGTCGTTTGCGAATAGGGCTGTACGTAAGTTCCGTTCACGTTGAAAGCATTGCCTATTTGCAGCGTAATTTGGAGCATGCGCACTGGGATACGTTCACAGACGGCGCATGTGCCGTTAGTCAAAAATGTAATTTACGTGGGGTCAGTCTTCATTACCATACAACACGCTCACTGCATGGAGAATTTGAATTCCTCGGGCTTACGCCGGACCACATACGCTACGCCGCCTTAACTTAGGGCGCAAGTTCTTTCTGAATACGGAACTTGCGCCCTAAGTTACAGCGGCGTAATGTATCTGAGATACGTTACGCCCGCCGATAGATACGAAAATGTATCTGAATCCGGGCCTCAATCACGTTTGAGCACTTTTATTTGTATCTGTATTTGAATAAATTTTTACTTGAAATCTCATGTTAGCACAACACTTTGTATACCAATCCTTATTGTGAAAAAAACATCATTGATGTGTTTGTAGCTCATACACTTTATTAGAGTTGGCACAAGCACAGTATTTTTTTAGTTTATATTTAATGGAGAAATAGAGATATTGAAATTAACTCATAGCTTCCTCTATTGACTAAATTTAAAAATCAGCTTGCAAAAATATGAAAGACAATTAGAAAATTTGTTAAAAGGCTCCATATCTGTGTCCACTATTTTATGTCCATGCACATTTTTGCAAGTACTGAAGTATAAGGGCTCTGAATCTGTGCCCAGGGTTTACAGCCGCATACTGTAATTGCCTTTTATGAGCAATGGTAGCTTCTGGGAAAGATTTATGCAGGTGTTGTGTGCTCTTGCACTCTCTTGCTCCCCTTGACCCCAAGATAATAATTCAAAATATGCACTTACTTAAAACTTACTGGTTTTTTTTTCTCTTTAGTGAAACCTAAAAAGCGTAAAAAAACGAAATAAAAAAGAAACAGAGTTTAATGGTAAAACTTGTATGCAAACACATGGAAGATATTTGTAGAAGAGGTCAAAGCCTTTGCAAAGCCTGGAATACCATAGGGCTGTCTCTAATGTGACAAGCATTAGCAAACAATACTGATGGCATAGCTGAAATGTTATAAAACTCATTAGGGGCATTAGTGGCATGACCTTCACTGTAGTACAGGATTACACTGATTCTCAATATAACTCATCTGGAGTTACAAAGGCGACAGACTTTCAGAAATTATCCATGGCTTTTTTAGAACACAATTTATATTTTATTGTTTATGCATCACTGCTTTTTCCAAAAAGATTTCAATTAGTATAGCCTTTCTCCAAGGCCCTCTAGAAATCTGCATTATTATGTGGAGAGGATTAATAACACGTTTAGATATTTTTTTTTCTCTCTAAGGTGCATTTCAAAAAATGTAATTATCAATTTACTACACATATTTGTTTGAAGTTATCTTAAATAGACAAACACGTCTAAATGTTTTTATTCATAGACTTAGGGATACATTAGCCTTTGGTTTCAGAAGCCTGGCACAGCAGTTTTTTCTTAGCTAGAACCAAAAACAAGTTAAGTTAATGTTCCTCTACATGCTGTTAAAACACAACTCCAGACAATAATAACAAAATTAAAAACCTTTTAAAAGAAAACAAAAAACAAAACCACTTTTTACTGCAATATTTAGCATCAATTCAATTCTTTGCTTGCAGTACTACTACTAGTCTGATGGTCTGCCACTAGTCTGATGGTCAGTGTCAAAATGCCAATTCAGTTCAACTGAACCCTCCCCAGCTTGTGACTGGACAGTGAAGGAGAAGCAGTACAAGGATGAGCTAATCTCTCTGTCATTCTGCTTTTTATTCCTACCAACATGCTATTAGCCAACCTCTGGACAGCCTGCCATGGAGCTTCACTGTGAAGATGTACTGCTCCTTCTCTGCCTCTTGCTGACACGCCCTTCCTGAAGTCTCCATCTGATGGAGATCGTTTGTCTGTTACAGCGTGATGAATGTGCTTACTCCATTATGAATGGTAGTTTTACCAGAACGAGCGCTCCCATTTTTTTAATGCCGAAAAACGACCCTGTGTAGGCGGCATAATGCTCCACAAGAGTGCGAAGAGCAGACGAACGTGTGCAAGACAGGTAAATATAAATCCACTTTATTTGTAAATGTTGCTCTTTAACATTTGAACTTGGGGACAGAGTTGCTTTAAACAGCTGTCCATAAATCTCCACTCTTCATAACTACTAGAGTTTATCTCATTTATGTGCCAAATTTCTGGTTTAAAATGCCTGTTCTTGAAGAATATAATGTAGAACCAAAGAAAGTAGTCAATAGTATCAAGGTAAAAGTTCACTTTAAAATGGAACTAAACTGTATCTGAGCACCACCACAAACCAAAATATTTTTTAACATTCAAAGAAAACTTACACATCCATGTCTCCATGCTTTATTTTGTTGAGAAATTACTTTTAAAAACACTCCCTAGCATATCGAGCTGAGGTCATCTTGAGTAAGGGCAGATGATGTATTCGTTTTTACTTTGTGGAACCCATCTGCTCATAACCGGCATGCAGATAGGAGAATGTGCTTAGCTGAGAAAGCCCCTCCTGCCCTCCTCTAGATGATTTTTTTTTTTTAAATGCCCATGGAGACTCCTGGGATGTATGACACCAATTTAGCCTAGGTCTGAAAACAGGAAGTAACTACAGAAATTGGAAAGTTTAAAACATGTGAAATATGCCTTTCTAACAATTTACTAATGCTAGAAACATAAGGAATAAAACTTGTTAATATGGATTAAGAGCGTTTAGTTTCACTTTAAGATTTGTACTGATAATTCCCAAAGAGGCAATGAGCAGGACTTTGGTATAGAACTATACAAAATCTAGGTCAATTGCACATAAATTAAAGATAGTTATTTCTATTTGACTTCCTTATCTTTGGGATATAACAAGATCACTTGGATAGTTAATATCCACATTACTATTGGTATTATTATTATATTAGCATTTTAACCACCTCAATACCGCATGCCGTCATATGATGTCCTGGTATTGAGGTTGGGATATCTGAATGATGCCTTCAGCTACAGGAATCATTCAGATATCCTTCTTTTCAGCCACGATTCCACGCACCATAAGGCCCCGTACACACGGTCGGTCTGGTCCGATGAGAATGAACCGAAGTTCATTTTCATCAGACCAAACCGACCGTGTGTATAGGCTATCGGTCTGGTTTCCTTTGGTCCAAAATT
Organism: Rana temporaria; assembly: GCF_905171775.1. Taxonomy (NCBI): domain Eukaryota; kingdom Metazoa; phylum Chordata; class Amphibia; order Anura; family Ranidae; genus Rana; species Rana temporaria. The sequence continues at coordinate 113,668,649 of NC_053498.1, read as the reverse complement.
TCTAAACATGCTTCAAAACCGAACCGGTGGACCGCTGCCCCATCGGACCAAACCGATGGTTAGTACAAAAAAGCATCGGTTCAAAACCCACGCATGCTCAGAATCAAGTCGACGCATGCTTGGAAGCATTGAACTTCGTTTTATTCAGCACGTTGTGTGTTTGACGTCACCGCGTTCTGACCCGATCGGATTTTGGACTGATGGTGTGTACACATATCAGGCCGTACGGCCACTTCAGAGGTGAACCGATGAAAACGGTCCGATGGGCCAGTCTCAACGGTTTGGTCCGACCGTGTGTACGGGGCCTTAGAATGATCATAGCGGCAGTTCCACCGCTTGATTGTTCTTATAGGCAACGGGAGGGGACGTCAGCTCACGACCATAGAGATTTCCGGTTAACAGATGGTCACCGGTCATCTCTATGACCGTCGGAAGCCCGGGCATGACATCATAACGCGGAAGTAAACAAAGCCGCAGTTGCGGCTGTCGGCATGAGATCAGTGATTTTTTTTTCACAATTCCATGCCTTCAAGCCTGGAGGAGAGATGTGGGGTCTTATTGACCTGTCACAGTGATTCCGATTACAAGGGATGTTTACATTCCTTGTAATAGGAAAACAAGTGATAAATAAAAATGTAAAAATTAAAAAAATTAGGCCAAATAATAAAAAAAAATATTAAAACGTCCCGGTCCCCGGTAGCTCGCGCTCAGAAGCTCACATATGTAAACGCTGTTCAAACCACACATGTGAGGTATCGCCACGTGCGTTAGAGTGTGTGCAACAATTTTAACACTAGACCTCCTCTGTAACTCTAACCTGGTAACCTGTTTAAAGCGTTGTCTATGGAGATTATTAAGTACCGAAATTTTGAGCCATTCCATGAGTGTGCGCAATTTTAAAGCGTGACAATTTAGGTATCTATTTACTCGGCATAACATTATCTTTCACATTACGCAAAAAAATTGGGTTAACTTTACTGTTTTGTTATTTTTTAATTCATGAAACCGTTTTTTTCCAAAAAAAGGCGTTTGAAAAATTATTGCGCAAATACCGTGCAAGATAAAAAGTTGCAATGACAGACACTTTATTCCATGGGGTATCTGCTAATAAAAATATATAATGTTTGGGGGTTCTGAGTAATTGTCTAGCAACAAAATGATGATTTTTATATGAAGGAGAGAAGTGCCAGAATAGGCCCGGTATTGAGGTGGTTAAGAGTTAAAAAATATATTTTGGTAAAACAATTGACTTGTATGCACACATTTTAGAGCTAGGTTATGTGTGTAGCTTAACCACTTAAGGACCGCCTCCTGCACATATACGTCGGCAGAATGGTACGGCTGGGCACATGCACGTACAGGTACATGCTGTGCTATTGTCCAGCCGTGGGTCGCGGGCACGCGCCGTGGGTGCGCGCCCGCGACCCAGTCCGAAGATCCAGGACCACGTGAACAGCGCACCCGATCGCCGCTGAAGTCCTGCGATCGGTCCCCGGAGCTGAATAATGGGGTGAGCCGTGTGTAAACACGGCTTCCCCGTTCTTCACTGTGGCGGCGTCATTGATCGTGTGATCCCTTTTATAGGGATACATAATCGATGATGTCACACCTACAGCCACACTCCCCTACAGTTGTAAACACACATGAGGTCACACATAACCCCATCAGTGCCCCCTGTGGTTAACTCCCAAACTGCAACTGTCATTTTCACAATAAACAATGCATTTTAAATGCATTTTTTGCTGTGAAAATGACAATGGTCCCAAAAATGTGTCAAAATTGTCTGAAATGTCTGCCATAATGTCGCAGTCATGAAAAAATCGCTGATCACCGCCATAAGTAGTAAAAAATAAATAATTAATAAAAATGCAATAAAACTATCCCCTATTTTGTAAACGCTATAAATTTTGCGCAAACCAACCGATAAACGCTTATTGCGATTTTTTTTACCAAAAATAGGTAGAAGAATACGTATCATCCTAAAATGAGGAAATTTTTTTTTTTATATATATTTTTGGGGGATATTTATTATAGCAAAAAGTACAAAATATTGATTTTTTTTTCAAAATTGTCGCTCTTTTTGTTTATAGCGCAAAAAATAAAAACCGCAGAGGTGATCAAATACCACCAAAAGAAAGCTCTATTTGTGGGGAAAAAATTTTGTTTGGTGAGCAACGTTGCACGACCGCGCAATTGTCTGTTAAATCGACGCAGTGCCGAATCGCAAAACCTGGCCGGGTCCTTTAGCAGCATTTTGGTCCGGGGCTTAAGTGGTTAATGAACCAGACAAACCAATATATTTTACTGTATAACTTATTATTAGACTTTACACTCATTTTAGGTTTGAAATACAATATAGGATCAGGTTATAGTGCACAAACGAGGCAGCCTCTACAAAGGTAAATGTCTGTGCTCTCATCTAACTCCTGGAGTAAGGTCAAATACTACAGTTTCTTTTCACTTCAAGCACTGGTATCTAACATATGAAAGATGTGATCCCATGGAACTTGTATGCAGTTCAAAAGTCACGCTACTCCTGGAACTTGTATTAAGTTTTATCAAAGAGTCATTTTACTAGTAAAAAAGAAAAATAACTGGAAAAAAATATCAGTATAAGCATTTAAGAATTTATATTAGCAATTGTAGAAAGTTATCAGGGCTGTAAATGTCTAGGTGTGTGGTATTTCTGTGGGCAAAGACTATATTGGAAGGAGATGATAATAGGATAGGGACTATGGCATGAATTTAAAAAATAATTAATAAATAAACACCGGTGGTATGGGCTTTTAATAAAATGGCTTGCACAAATTACAAAAGTCCTTGCTGCTCGTTTTGGTGGTTTTACAGACATGCAGCGGATTCAGGCAGTTCTTTTTGGTGCTGTTGGTTTGTAAATAATGAAACTGGAGGTAAATAATACCAGTATCTATTTACTCGGTGTAACATCATCTTTCACATTATACAAAAAATTTGAGTAAATATATATATATTTTTGATTCATAAAAGTGTTTTTTTCCCCAAAAATTGCTGAAAATACCATATGACGTAAAAAATGGCAACATCCGCCATTTTATTCCCTAGGGTCTTTTCAATATATATATATGTAATATTTATGGGTTCTGGGGATTTTCTAGCAAAAAAATATATTTTTTTTCATGTAGGAGAGGAATGCCAGAATAGTCTTGGACTGGAAATGGTTAAAGAGAAGTATGGCCAAAGCTTTTTTGGCTATATTTCTCCTGTGGGTCACAGAAGTGCTCTCATGTCACCCAGAATCAGCTGATAGTGGGCTTTTTCCTTTTATCAATTGACATGGCAAAGCCGCTCCAGGCTCTGGAAGGATTCCAACCATATTGTCAGGATCCACCCAGCTACCTGATTGACAGGTGGCTCTGCCTCCCAGCTGTGCTGCTGTGAGAACTGGAGTGACAGAGTAGAGAGCAGGGACTGACAGTCACCGCTCACTGCTCCTAGCAGACCAAGAACTGAGTCATATGATCGCTCAGTCCCTGGGCTAGAGCTGATGTGGGACCGATGCTGCAGCATAGAGGTGAGATTTGGGTTGATTTACTATAAGCAAATAAACTGTGCATATTAGAAAAGTCCAGTTGCTCCAGAGCTTAGTAAATGAGAAGCTCTGCTGATTTCCATCATCCAATCATGTGCAGGCAAAAAATGCTGTTTTTTTTACCCCTTGGGTATTCTTTGCAAATTAAATCTTTACGCCATTTACTAAGGCCTGGACCTCTTGCAATTTGCAAAGTACATAGCCTATTTTCCATTAGTAAATCAACCACATGTGACTTTGTTTTTTTAACCACAAATGTCTCCTTTAAGGACACTGTTGTCTTCACAGCAGACAGAATCCTAGAAACCAGTGATGCTCACAGTAGGTGAAGTCTGGTGAGGAAACTGAGACATTAGTTCTGCACCAACAGTAGCTAAATGGTAAATTAACAAAAAAGTTCTCTGCTTCTTTTCAGGTGGGTGCAATACAAAGCACACTTTTAATGTGGAGATCTGCTCTAATGCCCCGTACACACGATCGGAAATTCCGACAACAAGTCCGATGTGAGCTTTTGAATGGAAATTCCCACCGTGTGTATGCTCCATAAAACTTTTGCTGACGGAATTTCAGCCAACAAAAGATTGAGAGCTGGTTCTCAGATTTTCCGACGGAAAGAATTCCTATATCAGAAAATCCGATCGTCTGTAGCAATTCCGACGCGCAAAATTCTGACGCATGCTCGGAAACAATTCAACACCTGCTTGGAAGCATTGAACTTCATTTTCTCAGCTCGTCGTAGTGTTGTATGTCACCATGTTCTTGATGGACAAAAGTTCAGAGATCTTTTGTGTGTATGCAAGCCAAGCTTGATTGGAATTCCATCGTAAAAAACATCCAAGGTTTTTCCAACGGAAAATCCGATCGTGTGTATGCGGTATAAGAGAATGCTATCCTAGGTGCTGGCCAACAAGTGCTGCTCAGCATACGGCCTTGCAAGTTAAAAATTCTACAGTGTTATACATTGTTAGTGTATTTTAGTAAATTGGGTATAATTTCTTATCCTTGAACAAAACCCTTAGGCCCCTTTCACACTGGGGCGGGGGCGGCGGTAAAGCACCGCAAATTTTATCAGGACTTTAACACCAATTTTGCGGCGCTAATCGCCTGCTAGCGCCCTAGAAAGGGTTAAAAAACACTGCATAGCGCCTCTATAGAGGCGCATTGCTGGTGGTATAGCCTTGGTGTCCCATTGATTTCAATGGGCAGGAGCGGTGGAGGAGCAATATACACATCGCTCCTTCACCGCTCCAAAGTTGTGGCTAGCAGGACTTTTTTTACTGTTCTGCCAGAGCACCACTCCAGTGTGAAAGCCCTCGGGGCTTTCACACTGGAGACACAGCAGCGACTGTTTCAGGTCGGTTTGCAGGTGCTATTTTTAGCGTTATACCGCCTAGAAAACGACCTAGTATGAAAGGGGTCTTATTGTAGTTATGGGAACACAATTAACCACTTAAGGACCGTCTTCTGCACATATACGGCAAAATGGCACGGCTGGGCACAAGCACGTACAGGTACGTCCTCTTTAAGTGCCCAGCCGTGGGTCATGACCCGGTCCGAAGCTCCGTGACCGCGGGACCAGCGGACACGATCGCCGCTGTAGTCCCGTGATCTGTCCCCGGAGCTGAAGAACGGGGAGAGCTGTGTGTAAACACAGCTTCCCCGTTCTTCACTGTGATGCCGTCATTGATCGTGTGTTCCCTTTTATAGGGAAACACAATCAATGATGTCACACCTACAGCCACACCCCCCTACAGTTAGAAACACAAATGAGGTCACACTTAACCCCTTCAGCGCCCCCTTGTGGTTAACTCTCAAACTGCAATTGTCATTTTTACAGTAAACAATGCATTTTTAATGAATTTTTTGCTGTGAAAATATCAATGGTCCCAAAAATGTGTAAAAATTGTCCGAAGTGTCCGCCATAATGTCGCAGTCATGAAAAAAATCACTGATCGCCCGCCATTAGTAGTAAAATTTTTTTTTTATAAAAATGCAATAAAACTATCCCCTATTTTGTAAACGCTATGAATTTTGCGCAAACCAATCAATAAACGCTTATTGCGATTTTTTTTACCAAAAATAGGTAGAAGAATATGTATCGGCCTAAACTGAGGAAAAAAACATTTGTTTTATATATTTTGGGGGATATTTATTATAGCAAAAAGCCAAAAATATAGAATTTTTTTCAAAATTGTCGCTCTATTTTTGTTTATAGAGCAAAAAATAAAAACCGCAGAGGTGATCAAATACCACCAAAAGAAAGCTCTGGGAAAAAAAGGACGCCAATTTTGTTTGGGAGCCACATCGCACGACCGCACAATTGTCAGTTAAATCGACGCAGTGCCGAATCGCAAAAACTTTCCAGGTCCTTTAGCTGCCTAAAGGTCCGGGTCTTAAGTGGTTAAATAAATGTATGTACAGTATTTATATACCATTATATTCAATATTTTTAAAATGTGGAGTTTAGCATAGACTAGGCCAGATTCACAAAAGGGATACGATGGTGTTTCTCCTGATACGCCATCGTATCCCTGTTTCTATCTATGCGACTGATTCATAGAATCAGTTACGCATAGATATCCCTAAGATCCGACAGGTGTAATAGTTTTACACTGTCGGATCTTAGGATGCAGTACCGCGGCCGCCGCTGGGGGGAGTTTGCGTCGTAAACCAGCGTCGGGTATGCAAATTAGGAGTTACGGCAATCCACAAAGCTTTTTCCCGTCGTTACGTCGCTGCGAGTGTTAGTTTTCCGTCGCAAAGATAGGGCACCTTTTACAAAGTGGAAAATTACTCCACCATGTAAAAGTATACCCGTCTTTCACGTGTCGCTTTTGAATTTTTTTTTTATTTTTTATTTTTCCCGGCGCAAGTCTTTTTTTCACGTCGCGATTCACAAAACGTTGGCGCGTCGTAATTTCGCGCAAAGCACGTCGGGAAATTTGCTTCGGGAGCATGCGCAGTACGTCCGGCGCGGGAGCGCGCCTAATTTAAATGGTACCCGCCCCATTTGAATTGGCCCGCCTTGCGCCGGACGGATTTACGATACACTGCCGCAAATTTACAGGTAAGTGCTTTGTGGATCGGGCACTTAGACAGAAAATTTGCGGCGGTGTAACGTATATCGGTTACGTTACGCTGCGCCCGGGCTACGTGAATCTGGCCCATTGTTATGCATACATTCACAACAAATTTAAAAGTACAATTTACAGATTTGTTTAAATGTATTGCTAATGACAACAAAGATGGACATTTTCTATAACATATACTTACAATGACATTCTACCTAATCACGTTCAGCAGATGTACACTGTCAGCTGCTTCCTTGTGGATTCTTAGTTGCTGCCCTGAACAAATTACTTAATAAATCAAGGAGCATGTAATTTAATTAACCTGAGTCTATTTTCTTGATGTTCCCTAAATGCTATGCCCAAAGAATGATCCTTTTTCAATGTATTTGAAAGTGAACAAGACTGGTTATCTTTTCCATTTACTAAAGGGCACTGCAGTGGCTACAAGGCTTAAATACTAGTCTCTGGAATTGATATAACTGCCGAAAATTGGTTGCAGAGTAATATATTCTAAGAGACACATAAGAACCTGATAAGCAAAGACTGAACCGTAGCTTGGTTACAGCAAAGAATATCTATATCCGCCTGGGAATAAGCAAACTTTAAGGTTAATCATAAGAAATTTTAAGGGCTGCTCTAATCTTCCCTTTAAAAACTATTAGCCAAAATTGTTGTAAATGTATTTTCTACTTACTGAATGAAGTGGGTTTAGAGACTGAGCATATGTTTTCAAAATGCACTCTCTAATAAGATAAATAATAGCACAAGACCATGTAATGAGAAACATAGAATTAATGGATATGTTCACAATTTAAAAAAAATAAATAAATGCACATGTTTTTTTTAAGGTAATAAATGTGCACTTGTTTTGTTTTGTAACTGAAGCCTGCGGTTCATTTCAGCCATGATCAGCACCTACACAATCATCCTCTAGCTGTGTGCCCGAATCCCCATAAGCGCTTTCAGTTACAAATTCAGAGGAAGAATGAGTGAACAATAAGGCCCCGTACACATGACCGAGTTTCTCGGCAGAATTCAGCCAGAAACTCGATCGGAGCTGAATTCTGCCGAGAAACCCGGCCGTGTGTACACTTTCGGCCGAGGAAGCCGACGAGTTCCTTGTCGAGCCAAATAGAGAACATGTTCTCTATTTCCTCGTTGTTCAATGAGGAAAGTTGGCTCGCCGAGATCCTCGGCGGCTTCACAAGGAACTCGACGAGCAAAACGATGAGTTTTGCCCGTCGAGTTCCTTGGACGTGTGTACGGGGCCTGAGATTGTTGTGAAGTGTGCTCACAGCCTTATTTAGCCTACAAGTATGTATTGTAGTACTCTGTAATTGACTGATGTGGATGTGCACAGAGCCCCACACAGCCGCACTGGTTTCAAAAATGGCAGTGGATGCAGGGAGAAGAGTGGGGAGTGCTGGTTTTGGGAGGCGGGTGCAAAATAGCATGTTATACCCTAAATTTGAATGTAACATGTAACATGCTCTTAAAGGTGAACTTACTCTTTAACCACTTGCTGCCCGCCCACCGCCAAATGACAGCTGAGAGGTGCAGCTCTCGTTCTGGGTGGACGTTATATGATGGCTGCCTTTAAGGACCGCTCTTGCGGGCCCCGGGGGCGTACAGCGCGACGGTCACGGGCTGTGCTGTGTTTCTAGGACACGGCGCGACCCCGATCTGGCTAAAGAGCCGCGGCCGCGGCTCTTTAACCATGTGTTCGGCTGTGCCCAATCACAGATGGTCACATGTAAACATGGAGATGCCGGTAATCGGCTCTCCTCGCCTCACACTGACAGAGTGTGAGGAGAGGAGAGCCAATCAGTGGAATCTCCTCACAGGGCACAGCTAGGTATGTAATCAGGGCTGACCCCCACTGTCAGTGCCAACGAGTGCCCACAATTGCCACCAATCTGTGCCCAAAAGTGCCAGCAACCAGTGCCCGAAAAGTGCCAGAAATCAGTGCATACAAGTGATGCCAGTCAGTGCTGGCTATTAGTGCTGCCCATCAAAGCCCATCACTGCTACCCATCAATGCTCATCACTGCTGCCCATCAATGCCACCCATCTATGCCCATCAGTGCCGCACATCACTGACACCTATCCATGCTGCCTATCTGTGCCCACCAGTGCTGCCTATCTGTGCCCAGTGCCCACCAGTGCCACCCATCAGTGCCACCTATCAGTGCTAATCAGTGTCACATATCAGTGCCACCTATCAGTGCCCGTAAGTGCGACATATTCGTGCCTCTTCATCAGTGCCACCTAATGAGTGTCCATAAGTGCTGCCTCATTAGTGCCCATAAGTGCCACCTCATCAGTGCTGATCCCCCACTCTGTAGTAACCCCCAGATTTGCTGATTCTCTGGTTTGCTGATCCTCCTCTTTCTCTCCAGTCCCTGCTCACCTCCCGCTATATTACTCCGATGCTGCTTACCACATTTGACATTTGCTAGATTCTCTTGCTCCAGTTTAAAGCTCTGCTTCTTCTCTGCCACTCAGTCCTCTCTCTCTCTCTCTCTCTCTTTGGTCCCTACTCACCTTCTACTATAGAATTCCCATGTTTCACACCATCTTCTAGTTGTTCCGCTCCAGTCTGGACCCTGCTCACCTTCTTGCTGCTCCACCCTGCACACCAGACGTGACGTCTGCATTAGACACTTCCAGAATATACATGAACCGGAAGGATGTTTTTCAAGTTTGCTTGTTGGTTTCCCAGTGCATCCTGGGATATCTCATACCAGAAATACCTCCAAAGACAAAGTGAAGCTAGCGCTGAGTAAAAGCCCCTCAAAATTTTCAGCCGCTGTAAGCGAGTGTTGTAATAGACTTCTATGGAGGCTTTGGAGGTGGTTTGAAGCACCAAGAAAGCAACATAGGATAACAATTTTGAAGCAAAGCAAACACAACAGTGTAAACAGGACTGAAAGGTAACCATTTTATTTAGTGAGAGGTGCTTTGACTGGCTTCAGAGTGCTTTAAAAAAGTGTGTCCAATGCCACATTTTGAAGCAAGTGTAAACGAGACCTCGTAAATATTGGGGTTGTGGTTGTCACTTGGACAAAAACGCATAGAATGAAAAAAAAAATTATCATGGAAAATTGTCAGACAATTAAGAATATGTAGAACATGTCCATGGCAGTATAAGGGTTAAAGTCCATTTAACATTGCCATACAGCTATGCAGTCAGATAGCCATTGTAGTAACAACTTCCATACTCATGGTCCTACTCTATTTAATGCAGCAGCTGTGAAAGGTTTGTAAACATGATGCTGCAGTTCATTTTTATTTTTGTTTATATTTTTTTATTTTTTATTAAAAGGCCCAGAGGTCCCCAGGGCCCCGGATGGCAACCTCCATTTTTTAATGTATTTTTTATAAATGTTCTTTTTTTTTTATATTTTTTTTTATTAAAGGGCCCAGAGGTTTCTTTTTTCTTTGTACTAAAGGGCCCAGAGGTCCCCAGGGCCCCGAATGGCAAACCCCCTTTTTATATATATATATATATCTTTATTTCTTCTTTTTTTTGTAAAGGCCCCCCCGCTCCTCAATTTGCGGCAGCCCCCCCCGCTTCTCAATTTCAGGCGGCAGCACCCCCCCTCCCTGGTTCTCTGCTCCAGGGGGGCCCCAAAATTCATGATGGCGGCCCTGCGCATACCTCCCAACATGCACGGATTCTGCTGGACTTTCCTGCACAGGCAGCTTCTTCCCGCAGTCCCGCGAAAGGGTTAATTTTCCCGCACTGCAAGAGGAGGCAGCACGGAAGCAGGAGGAACCGGAGCGGTGTGTGGAGGACTGTGGCACCCCCCCCCCCCCCCGCTCAACAACTGCAAAACCGGAGTGGTGTGTGGACGTCTGCTGAAGGGAAGAGAGCCAACACATTCCGTGCACAGGTGAGAGGCCCCCCCCCCGCTCAACAACTTTAATTTCCCCCCCTCCCGCTCACCAACTTTAATGCGCACCCCCCCGCTCAACAACTTTAATGCACCCCCCCGCTCAACAACAACTTCAATTCCCCCCCCCTGCTCAATAACTTTAATGCGCACCCCCCGCTCAACAACTTATTCGCCCCCAATTCTCGGCTCCAGGGGGCCCCTTCAACACTCAAGCCCAGGGGCCCCCACCACCCTAAGTCCTGCCCTGCCTAAGGGTATTAGGTACACACCACATTACAGCATTACACAATTACATTTGTAAGCTATGTTGTTAACTGTGTACTATTAGCCTTTAATTTTCATACATCACATAATTGCAAATGTTGACTATGCCACAATAGGTCTGCATTTGTTAGTATCAAGTTATTGCTGTTTTTCTTCACTGCGGAACTACATTAAATAAGGACAAAAGCTTTCAACTCATAATAAGAATTGTATTTCTGAAAATGCAAGGTGACATACTTTGCTTTGCATAGTGTCTGTGATATTCTAAGGTCATTATGGGATGACATATCAAACAGATTTCTGTTGTCTTAGATGAGCAGCTGGATATATCTAGGCTCTAAGGTTCAGAAATACAAATCTAATGTAATAATGTAAAACTAGTAAAGTCTAGTGTGTGCCTATAATGATGATATTCTTTTACAGATTTGGTTTTCTGGTAGGATTATCTTACATGTTGAAACACTTCGGGGTTGATTTAATAAAATGAGTGTGCAAAATCTGGTGCAGCTCTGGTGCATAGAAACCAATCAGTTTCCAGGCTTAATTAAACAAGCTGAGGTTAAATGGGACTGAAGTGGCTATCATGCAAAGCTGCACCTGATTTTGCACTTTCCAGTTTTAGACCCCTTTCACACTGAGGCAGTTTTCAGGCATTTTAGCGCTAGAAATAGTCTCAGGCCTCGTACACACGACCGAGTTTCTCGGCAAAAACCAGCAAGAAACTTGCTGTTTTTTTGCAGAGGAAAACGGTCGTGTGTACATTTTTCAGCGAGGAACTCGTCGAGCCAAAAAGAGAGCATGTTCTCTTTTTCCTCGACGGGAATGGAGAAAATATGCATGTCAAGTTCCTCGACAGCCTAACAAGGAACTCGACGAGCAAAATGATGTGTTTCGCCCGTCGAGTTCCTTGGTCGTGTGTACGAGGCCTCTGAAAAGCACCTGAAAACTGTTTCCCATTCACTTGCATGAGTGCTTTCACACTTGGGTGGTGCGCTTGCGGGACATTAGAAAAAGTCCTGCAAATAGCATCTTTGGGGCGGGTTTGGAGCACTGTAAAAAGCGCTCCAAAAACGTCCCCGCTAAACGCTTCTGAAGTGCCTTAAAAATGCTTCCGAAGTGCCTTAAAAGCACTTCGAAAGCGCCGCAAAATGGGTATTTTTTGGATTTTTTTTAAGGTCACGTTGGCCTGAAAACCGCTACAAAAGCACAGCCAAAATGCTGCTGAAGTACCACAAAAAAAGACAGACACTTTTGCACTGTTTTAGCGGTGCTTCAGTGTGAAAGGGGTCTTAGTAAATCAATTCCTAAGCCTAGGTTTACATTGCTGCGGGTTAGAAATTGTGCGAGTTCAGCTGAACTTGCATGATTTCAAACCGGTAATGCAGTCCGACTTTAGGGGCAATTTGCCAACCATCTGTCCGGTTCATGCACAGATGTCTATACAAACCGCCCCCCCCCCCCCAAAGACACCAAATATAGTAGAGGAACTTCTTTACTTTTGTGGTTCGACGTGTCAAATTGCATTGCCAATTCGGACCAATGTGAACGTGGGCTTAGTGTATGGATATTTGGGCTGATCCCACGCCCTTTTTTTTTATTTTGGCGCGGAGTTCCCCTTAAAATCCATACCAGACCTGAATGGGGAACCCCACTTCATTCTTTTTTTTTTAAATTACGCGGGGTTCCCCTTAATATCCATAACAGACCTGAAGGACTTGATATGGAATTTGGGGGGACCCCCACACATTTATTTTTTTTCATTTTGGTTCCCTGCACAAAATGTAATTTTTGAAGGAAAAAAAAGTCATTTAAAACTACTATTTTAATAATGCTTAAAGTGAAACAATAAAAGTGAAATATTCCTTTAAATTTCGTACCTGATGGTTGTCTAAAGTATGCCTGTAAAGTAGCGCATGTTTCTCATGCTTAGAATTGACCCTGCACAAAGTGTCATTTCTGAAGGAAAAAATGTCATTTAAAACTAGCGGCTATTAATGAATTGTTGGGTCCCGGCTATACAGATAAAAGTCATTAAAAAAAATGGCAGGGGTTCCCCTTAATATTCATAACAGACCCAAAGGGCCTGGTAATGGGCTGGGGGGGACCCTTGTCATTTTTTTCAATGACTTTTCTCTGTATTCCCGGGATCGACAATTCATGAATAGCCGCTAGTTTTAAATTAATTTTTTCCTTCAGAAATTACACTTTGTGCAGGGTCAATTCTAAGCACGAGAAACATGCGCTACTTTACAGGCATAGTTTAGAGACCCATCAGGTACGAAATTTAAAGGAATATTTCACTTTTATTGTTTCACTTTAAGCATTATTAAAATCACTGCTCCCGAAAAAAACTTCAGTTTTTAATACTTTTTTTTGCATTGATACATGTCCCCTGGGGCAAGACCCAGGTCCCCAAACACTTTTTAGGACAATAACTTGAAAAGTAACCTTTAAAATTAGCACTTTAGAATTCTCCCATAGACTTTTACAGGGTGTTCCGCGGCTTTTCGAATTTGCCGCGAATACCTCAAATTGTTTGCTGTTCGCCGAACTGGCAAACAGCCACTGTTCGAGTTGAACTCATGAAGCTCATCCCTAACTATAAGATTTACTGTATGTTTAGCGCTGCACTGTTTATACCTATTTATTTTGCACACGCTTTGTATATGTTTTAATTTATTTTTTACTATTTGAACACCAAGTGCGGTTTAATATTACACTACTTATCTGTGTTTAAATAGTCAATAAATTTTTTAGATCTCACATGGATGCACTAAGCAGGCTAGAAACTGAGCCAAAAAGAAGGTAGAAAAGAACAGTCAAAAGACATGCGTAACAAGGTAATGAAACTTTACAAAGATGGAAAAGGATATAAAAAGATATCCAAAGCCTTGAATATGCCAGTCAGTACTGTTTAATCAATTATTAAAAAGTGGGAAATTAGGGGCTCTTTTGATAAGTGCAGCCTTATCAGAGTCCATCAGTGCAGCCTTATCAGTGCCCATCAGTGCAGCCTATCAGAGTCCATCAGTGTAGTCTCATCAGTGCCCATCAATGCAGCCTATCATTGTCCGAGTGGACAGCATATCATTGCCCATCAGTGCAGCATATGATTGCCCATCAGTGCTGCCTACCAGTGCCCATAAGTGCAGCAGGAAGGAATTGAGAGGATCTGGTGGCTGGAACACACAGAGCGGGGATCTCCTGCTGAGACACAGCTTGCATATGAATAGCTGGCCACTGTCAAACAAAGTCCCGCCTCCAGGAGGCAGGACTTTGTTTGACAGCAGCCAGCTATTCATGTACAAGCTGTGTCACAGCGGGAGATCCCCACTCTATGTGATCCACCTGCCAGATCCTCCTGACAGTTTTCGGGCTGTTCACTTCTGGCATAAGCGGTGCAGCCTTTTTTTACAGGAAGGGAGCCCCCCTCTGGGCCACTCTACTAGCCACACCACTTCTGCCAGAAGAGATCAGCCAGGAAACTGTCAACCCAGTTTGCCCCTGGAAATTTTGAGGGCTGCTTATATACTGTATATATACTTTAATTTACCCATGACATTTATTGATATGTCATTGCAATGTTTATTTTATTCTTTTTATGTTCATTAATGTACATTCTAAATTTCTAGCTTTTGCTTTCCAGTTTTTGCATCTTACTATAATTCCTTTAATCAGCTGCATAAATATGCACAATATCAAATAATTACAGCTTTATTAAACCTTTAGCAGCGCGCATTATATAAATTAATTAGTACCATGCATCTTTTATGTTAGATCTTCTTCTTTGTTTTTTTCCAGCACACATTTGAACAATTTGTTTTTATGTTCCTCTTTTATGCTTTAATAGCTTTAATTTTACATGAAGGAGCTTGGTTGTGTAAACCGACTTGTTAAGTGAGCTGTTAGACATAACACATTTATTATTATTTTGGATGAGTGAAAATGTACTCATCAAAATAAGCTCTGAAAAATGTCTCTATAATAGAGAGTTACATCAGTATTTTATTATGCCATGATGTTAGAAGCAAAATATAATACTCCACCACCACCCAACAAAAGTGTTGTGTAGGCCAGCAAATAGCGTGAGCTTATTTCAAGAGGTTGCAATCAAGCAAATTAAGATATTTACACCATTAACAGTTGAAAATAAATAAGGCTCCATGCACACTAGTGTATTTCATAGGCTCAAAAAATAAATAAAAAAAAGCTAGGAAAAAACACTGGATGAAAAATGCTGATAATATTTTTAGTTGTGCCAGCTTCTAGTATCATTTTAGTAGCTTTTAGGCTTTTTGGAGCATTTAGGAGCATTGACATTTTATTACGGTTTTTGCAGTACACAAAAAAAAAACTCTTAGTTAGTAGCATTTAGAAGCAGTTAGGAGCATTTAGGGATCCTGTGCACAGGGCATTAGAAAAAACTAGCTTCACTACCAAGCAAGGAAAAAGCAGCTGTAAAAATTTGCTTTTGGTAGCTTTTTGTAATGCACGTTTAGCCGTGTTAGCTTTTAGGCTAGGTTCACACTGCTGCAAATTAAAATTTTACCGCAAATTCCACGATTTCAGGGAATACGAGTCTAAAGAGCTGAATTTGCATCGCACACGGATCAAACTCGCACAGGACCCTTTTTTTCCCACAGCTTAGATTCGCACCGCACTGATGTGAATGGCACTAGTGGAAAACAATGTTATTTTAATGAATTGCGAATTTGAGTGATCGCAACAGCTCAAATTCGCAAAAGAATTTGCAGCAGTGTGAACCCAGCCTTAGTGGCGTTTCTCTGCCTCTATTCAAAATCAATGGTTCCCTATGAGAGACCATTGATTTGAATAGAAGTCGCTTGTACATAGGGACACAGCATCAGTCATCTCCCCCAGTCAGTCTCCTCCCCCCACAATAAGAATCACTCCCAGGGTACACATTTAACCCCTTCCTCGCCCCCTAGTGTTAACCCCTTCCCTGCCAGTCACATTTATACAGTAATCAGTGCATATTTATACCACTGTTCGCTGTATAAATGTGAATGGTCCCAAAAATGTGACAAAAGTGTCCGATGTGTCCTCCGTAATGTCCTCCGTAATATCGCAGTCCCAATAAAAATCGCAGATAACTACCATTACTAGTAAAAAAAAAAAATCTGAATTCTATCCCCTATTTTGTAGCCACTATAACTTTCGCGCAAACCAATCACTATACACTTATTACGATTTTTGTTCCCCCAAAATATGTAGAAGAATACGTATCGCCCTAAACTGAGAAAAAAAATATTTTTTTTAAAAAAAAATTGGGATATTTATTATAGCAAAAAGTTAAATATATTGTGTTTTTTTTTTTAAATTGTCGTTTTTTTTTGTTTATAGCGCAACAAATAAAAACCACAGAGGTGATCAAATACCACCAAAAGAAAGCTCTATTTGTGGGAAAAAAAGTCAATTTTTTTGGGGGAGCCACATCGCACGACCGCGCAATTTTCATTTAAAGCGACTCAGTGCCGAAAGCTGAAATTTTGCCTGGGCAGGAAGGGGGTATATGTGCCCAGTAGTTAAATAGCATTATTAGTTACCAATTGGTTTACCTTGGCTTATTTTGATATAAGTCTTCTAAATCGAATGCATTATTCATCACCAGTTTAATGTCTATGGGTATCTTCTATCACTCAACAACAACTCAACAACTTTTTTAATGTTTTTTTTATTTATTTTTATTTTAACCACATTAGCCCTGGAATGATTTGCCCCCTAATAACCAGGCCATTTTTTTGTGATATGGCACTGTGCCGCTTTAACTGAAAATTGCGTGGCCGTGCAACGTTGTACCTAAACAAAATTGATAGCCTTTTTTTCACACAAATAGAGGTTTATTTTAATGGTATTTGATCACCTCTGTGGTTTTTATTTTTTATGCTATAAACAAAAAAACAGTAACAACTTTCTGCTATAATACATATCCAAAAAGTAATATAAAGAAAATGTATTCATCAGTTTAGGCCAATATGAATTCTTTTACATATTTTTGGTAAAAATAAAATCGTAATAGGCGTATATTGATTGGTTTGTGCAAAAGTTCTCGCGTCTACAAACTATTGGATAGATTAACCACTTCCATACTGGGCATTTTCTGGCACTCCTCTCTACATGCAAAAATCATCATTTTTTTGTTAGAAAATTACTCCCCCAAATAAGGTATATGTTTTTTTTTAGAAGACACCCTAGGGAATAAAATGTTGGTCATTGCAACTTTTTATCTCACACGGTATTTGCGTAATAATTTTTCAAACGCTTTTTTTTTTAAACGGTTTAATGAATTAAATAATAACAACACAGTAATGTTAGCCCAATTTTGTATAATGTGAAAGATTATGTTACGCTGAGTAAATAGATACCTAATATGTCACGCTTTAAAATTGCGCACACTCATGGAATGGCACCAAACTTCAGTACTTAAAAATCTCCATAGGCGACATTTTTTTTTTTTTTACAGGTTACCAGTTTAGAGTTACAGAGGAGGTCTAGTGCTATAATGGTTGCTGGCGCTCTAACACACGTGGCGATACCTCACATGTGTGGTTTGAACTGTGTTTACATATGTGGGTGGGACTTGCATGTATGATGGCTCCTGAGCGCGAGCTACTGGGGACCATGGGAGTTTTAATTATTTTTTATTTACATAATTTTTTTACATTTTTTATCACTTTTATTCCTATTACTAGGAATGTAAACATCCCTTATAATAGGAATGGTTTGTGACAGGTACTCTTTATGGAGAGATGCAGGGTCAATAATACTAGACATGTGCACATGTGAAATATTTTGTTTCGGAATTTCGTTTTCGTCCGAAAAATACATTTATTTAGTTACTCCCGAAATTCGTTTTTATTTATTTTGCTTTTCGTTAAAAAAATGCATTCGTCCGAAAATCCAAATTAATTAAGGTCGAATCTGTCATTGAAGGCTTATGGTGTCTGTCGAATGTTCTAAGAAGATTCTACTGAATCTTTAAAAAAAAAAAAAGATTTGACGGAGCAACAAAACTGTACAATGCCGCAATCGTACATTTCTGGTCGAATGTTCCGCCTACAAGCTATAGAAGAATTCGAATGTTGTATGACTAATAATAATTATATTTATTAATTATTATTACTAGTCAACCAACATTAGAATTCTTATATAGCCTATGGGCAGAGCATTTCACCATAAATGCCCGCTTGCTGCGATCGTATGTTTTTAGTTACTTTGTCGAATCTTCATGTCTCTCTATGTCGAATCTTTTCTCTCTATGTCAAATCTTTCTCTCTATGTCAAATCTTTTCTCTCTATGTCAAATCTTTTCTCTCTATGTCGAATCTTTTCTCTCTATGTCGACTCGTCTTCATGTCTCTATAATGTCGAATCTTTTCTCTCAATGTCGAATCTTTTCTCTTTATGTAGAATAATATTGGACTAATAGAGTTAAAGCGGGAGTTCACCCAAATTTTTTTAACATTAGATTGAGGCTATTTAAGGGGAGCAGAAACAGGTATTTTTTTTTAAATCAATGCCGTACTTACCGTTTTCGAGATAGATGTTCTCCCGCCGCTTCTGGGTATGATCTTCGGGACTGGGCGTTCCTATTTGATTGACAGCCTTCCGACGGTCGCATACAGCGCGTCACCAGTTGTCGAAAGAAGCCGAACTTCGTTGCGGCTCTATACGGCGCCTGCGCACCGACGTTCGGCTACTTTCGGAAACTCATAACGCGCTGTATGCGACGGTCGGAAGGCTGTCAATCAAATAGGAATGCCCAGTCCCGCAGCCCATACCCGGAAGCGGCAGGAGAACATCTATCTCGAAAACGGTAAGTATGGCATTGATTATTTTATTTTTTGGGTGAACCTCCACATAAGGTTAGGCACATTCGACCGCAACGAAAACGAAAATAAAGCATTTGTTTATGTCAGATCTTTCGGTTTTCATTATCGTTTGTTAAAACGATAACGAAAATACCTGAAATTCTGACGAAAATGCATTCAGACAAAAACGAATGCACATGTCTAAATATGACCTCACATCTCTCTTCCAGCCTGGAAATCATGAGATTGTGAAAAAAAAATCACCGATCTCATGCCGACAGCCGCGGCGTTGTTTACTTCTGAGTATGACGTCACACCCAGCCTCCGACATTCATAGAGATGACTGGTGACCATCTGGTCACCAGTCATCTCTATGCTTCCGATCCGGCATCGGCAGATCGTTTCTACGGGTCCCAGATGGCACGGGAGAGCCTGGAGAAGCACCAGATGGCGGCAGGAGGGGGTATGTCCACTCCCGTCACCTATGAGAACGATCAAGCGGTGGAACTGCCGCTATTATTGTTCTTATGGTGCACTAAATCGCCAGCTGAAAATAGTGATATGTGAATGATGCCTGTAGCTGCAGGTATCATTCAGATATCCCCACTGAAAGTCCAGGACATCATATGACGTCCTTGGGTGGGAAGTGGTAAAGATACTATTTATTTTTATTTATTTTTTATTGGTAATGGCAGTAATCTGTGATTTTTAGTGGGACTGCGACATTGCGGTGAACAAATCTGACCATAAATTACACTTTTTGGGGACCAGTGACATTTTTCCATTGATCAGTGCTATAAAAATGCACTGATCAATGTATAAATGACACTGGCAGGGAAGGTAACACTAGGGGGTGATGAAGGGGTTAAATGTGTTCCCTCAGTGTGTTCTAACTGTGGGAGGGATGGGCTGCCTCGGACATGATAGAGATTGCCATTTCCGATCACTGGGAACAGCAGGTCTCTGTGATATCCCCTGTCAGAACGGGGATCTGCCTTGTTTACAAAGACAGATCCCCATTCTGCCTCTGTGTACAGTGATTGCAAGGGGGGCGGCAAACATCGAGTCCGTGCCAGACCCGCAGGTGCGTGCCAGCGGCGGAGATACCCGCAATCATACATGCATGGACAGACGTACGGGAGTGCTGACCTGCCGCAGTATAAGTGCGCAGCTGGTCAGCAAGTGGTTAATGCCATTTTTAAAATTTTATGTCATTTTATTTTTTTATCACTTTTGATTACCCTACAAAATTTGGAAAAAGCACAGCAAAAATAGATTTTTGTTTTTTCCCATTCTAACTAGCCTTTGAAATCTAGTGTGCCTTGAGGTCATTACCTATTTATATATTTATAAAACAATTAAATGCTCAGGTTCTTTCTTTAATTCTCACCTTTGTAAAAAATAATGTTGGATACTTTCTGTTCCGAGAGTTATTGCCAGCTGATTGTCCAGCATTTTCATTGCTGCCACTGTTATATATTTTATATTACTGTGTTTATTATTTCCTGCAGGAATTTCTAGTCTTCTTGAGACCACCAAGTGGGTGAAAATAAAGAGAAATGGTATGTAAACACTGAGAGACAGACAAAACGTGTTTATTCTCTGACTGTGATTGTGATGTCTATGTCACCAAAAGGTTATGTTCATAAGAGGTAGCTTTGCAAGTGGAAAATTGTTCGCCAGTTAAGGAATAACCTAAACTCTGTCAAGGTCTTTGCTTGTTTCAAAAGGCTTTCCAAAACCAACAAAAATCCAGGACATTTCATCCCAGCTCTGTACAATCTATCTTATTAAAGCATTGCTCTGTAATGTTTATTGTGGAGACCATCTAGAAAAACAAATGCCATTTATAATTGTATTCATTTTATTACAATTGGTCAGGGGTATTCTGTAGGAGATAATAGATTTAGTGTGGTATTTTGTTATTTAAAAATTAGATAATAAATACATTTTAAAAAGAGAATCTGCCTTAGAGCCGGTTCACACTGGGGCGACCTGGGATCCGACTTCAAGTCGCCCCAAGTCGCGCGGTTGAGAAAATGAATGGAAGTGAATGGAGCCGTCTTAATGTACACTACTGAAGTCGCTCCGACTTCAGAAAAGGTTCCTGTACTACTTCAATACGACTTCTAGGCGACCTGTACCCATTGATTTCAATGGAGGTCACCTCCAAGTCGGATCCCCGTTCACAGTGAGGCAACTTTACAGGAAGTCGCCCCAGTGTGAACCTGTTCTAAGGCAAGCCCCTCCCTCCTACAGTGGAAATCCACACCAAATTTTAAATAAAAAACCGGCATGGGTTCCCCCTCTAGGAGCATACCAGGTTCTTAGGTCTGGTATGGATTTAAAGGGGAACCCCTACCCTGAAAAAGTGGTGTGGGGGTGCCCCTCAAATCCATACCAAACCCTTATCCGAGCATGCAGTCCAGCCAGTCAGGAAAGGGGGTGGGGACGGGCGACCCCCCACCCCAAAGCACCTTGTCCCCATGTTGATGGGGACAAGGGCCTCTTCCCGTCAACCCTAGCCGTTGGTTGTCGGGGTCTGCGTACGGGGGGCTTATCGGAATCTTTAATAAGGGGGCCCCCAGATCCCGCCCCCCCACCCTATGTGAATGAGTATGGGGTACATCGTACCCCTACCCATTCACCTGGTGGTAGAAAAATGTCAATAAAAAAACACTACACAGGTTTTTAAAATAGTTTATTAGGCAGCTCCGGGGGTCTTCTTCTGACTTCGGGGGTCTTCCGACTTCTCCCTTCTGCCCGGCACCACGCTGTCTTCTTTCAGCTCTTTTATCAGCGGTGGCCCGGTCTTCTCTCTTCTTCTGACTTCAGGGTGTCCTCTTCCGACTTCGGGGGGTCTTCCGACTTTCCCGCTCTCTTCTCCCGCTCTCCAGTTATTTTTCTCTTCTGCCGGGCACCACCACTGTCTTCTTTCAGCTCTTTCACTAGCGGGGGCCCGGTCTTCTGCGTCGCCTTCTTCTCTTCTTCTCCTCCTCGATGTTGACTCGACTCTCCCTTCCGCTGTAATGCCGGGTGTGCGCTGCGCATCGATTTATATAGGCCTCATATGACGTCACAGTGCCAGCATGCTCCGGGTGGTAATAAACTACTTTAAAAACCTATCTAGTGTTTTTTTATTGACATTTTTCTACCACCAGGTGAAGCCCCCCACCTGCAGACACCGACAACCAACAGCCAGGGTTGTTGGGAAGAGGCCCTTGTCCTTATCAACATGGGGACAAGATGCTTTGGGGTGGGGGGGCCACAGGGCGCCCCTCTGCCCCAAAGCACCCCCCCATGTTGAGGGTATGCCGTCTGGTGCCCTCTTTCCTGACCGGCCGGACTGCGTGCTCGGATAAGGGTTTGGTATGGATTTGGGGGGCACCCCCACGCCGTTTGTTTTGGTGTAGGGGTTCCCCTTTAAATCCATACCAAACCTTAGGACCTGGTTTGCTCCTAGAGGGGGAACCCATGACAGTTTTTTATTTAAAATTTGGCATTGAGTTTTCCCTCCTGGAGGCGACTTCAAGTCTTGTTGTGGTCGCATTGTGATTCATACTCAAGTTGTGTTCAAGTTGCCTCCCAAAGTCGTGCTGGAAGTTGTGTTGCCCCTGTGTGAACTGGCTCTTAAAATGCTTTGAGGTTGATGTTCATGGAACAGAAATGTCTAAAAGAAAAGTTCCAAGTTCTATTCACATGTGAGGGGTGATTTGTTAAAACTAGAGCATGCAATATCTGGTGAAGCTCTGCATAGAAACAGGTTCCAGGTTTTATTGTCAAAGCTTAATTGAACAAGCTGATTGGCTACTGTACATAGCTACACCAGATTCTCAATGCTCCAGTTTTAGTAAATCTCCCCGATAGTGTCAAGTATTTATATTGCCATCTTGTTCCTCTGTTGAATGTCATAGTAATGCCAGGATCTTCACAGAATACAACAAAAGAAGATGGATAATGTGTGCTGAAGTCCAGAAGTACTGTCTGTGTGAGGATAAATACTCACTTGTTTATTCATTGAAAAGTGATTCACAGTGGATCTGGAGTTAAGCAGGCAACCCTGCTGCCTTCTGAATGCCCGTGATTTCTTGTTGTGTCAAACCTAAATTTTCAACAGGACTATGTTTTTGGCTTGTGGTCGTTGGCACCATCCCAATGCCACCTGTCAACTCAACATGGTGTGTTAAACTTTCTGCAGACAGACACGACACAAAGCATCAAAGCTGCAACATGTGAACAGCCTCTGTGGCTGTATAGTAGGCAGGTGGTAAGGGGGCTGTAATACCACAGCTGAACCCTTTTCTATGCCTGACCACCTGTGTAAAAGACACTTTTACCTCAGCAATCTGGCACCAAATGAAGTATCAAGTAGCCTCATACCTGCCTGTAGTTTACTCCGGTTTCCTCCCACACTCCAAAGATGTGCTGGTAGGTTAATTGGCTTCTGCCTAAATTGGACCTAGTATATGAATGTGAAGTAGGGACAGGGCTCGAGTCCTGCGGGAACGCGTGGGAACCGCATCCCTACACTTTTTTCCCAGCAGGAACGCCGTTCCCTTTGCAGGACTCGAGCAGCCAAGCCGCCCGAGCCCAGCGCTGATTCTACACAGGGTGCAGTTCACCCAGGCACCACAGTGGTGGGGGGGTGCTCAAGCTACAGAGTGCTCCCCTCCTCCTCCTCTCCATGTCAGTTCCAGAGGAGTTCTCTCCGCCACAGCTGTTTCACCCACAGTAAGTAACACCCACAGTGAGTGTTAAGCAGAAATGCCATTATTAGGAGAAATAACTTGATTTTTTTTAAACATTTTAAAAATTGAAATGACAAAGTATAGAATTTTTTTAAATCTATAAATAATGTTTAATAAAAATAAACAACATAAAAATGTTAATGGCAGATTGGAATATGTTAATGATGTACCACCCTAGGTCATGACTTGTCCTGGGGGTCTGTACGAATGGAGGGGGGTCTGTACTGAGGAAGGTCTGTATTGAGGGAGGAGTTTATACTTAGTGGGGAGTCTGCACTGATGGAGGGGGGTCTATACTTAGTGGAGGGGGGTCTGTACTGAGGGGCGACTGTAGATGGTGGAGGGGGGTGACACCAACCCTAGTAACGCCACTGCAGCCGCAGGCTCTTTCCCCCTCCCTCTCCTCGTGATGCAGTACTAGTGAGCAGCGCTTGCCAACACAGCTGCCTGCTATGTTTCTTCCCCCACCTTCATATCGGATCGTGGGTGGGAGTTCCCACACTTTTTTCCCCAGGACTTGACCCCTGGTTAGGGACCTTAGATTGTAAGCTCCTTGAGGGTAGGCACTGATGTGAATGTACATTGTATATGTAAAGCGCTGTGTAAATTGACGGCGCTATATAAGTACCTAAATAATAATAATAATAATGATAATAGATATAGTCACAACTCAACAGACAGGGAAATCCCATAACTAAAGCAAGAGAAAAGAGAGAAAAAAAATTCAGGGTCATAGCGTATTTATTATAATAAAATCAATGGTTTGACTTACAAAAGTCTGTATAAATAGTGCTTAAAATGGTCCACAAGGACCACGCTGACACTGTGCTTAGGTTTTTAGCGAAAAAGGCATTCATCTATTTGTAAGGAAGTAAAGAAACCTTGGACAGAGGAGTGGCTGTGGACATAGTATACTTAGATTTTTTCCTAAAGCGTTTGGCACAGCTCCCCCACACACGACTAATGTGTAAGGTAAAGTCTATAGGCTTGGACAGATCAGTTTGTAAATGGATAGAAAACTGGCTAAATTACAGAATTCAGAGAGTAGTAGTTAATGATTCTTACTCTGAGTGGTCTAAGGTTATCAGTGATGTGTGGGGCCCTTACATTTTAATAGCTTTATAATAAATTATTTAGGGTCTGGGTTTAAAAAGTACAATTTCACTCGTAGCGGATGATGCCAAGCTATGCAGTGGAATAACGTCCTTACAGGATGTCTCCAATTTACATGCCGACCTCAATGCTCTGTTTAATTGGGCAAATTAGGATTAATGTTGATAAATGTAAAGTAATGTACTTGGGGGCTAAGAATATGCATGCATCATACATACCAGGGGGAGTACAACTTCAATGGTGGAGAAGGATCTGGGCGTTTTGGTAGATCATAAGCTTAAAGTAATTGTAATTTTTATATAAAAATAAGAATCATGTTATACTTGCTTGCTCTATGCAGTGGTTTTGTACAGAGCAGCACCAATCCTCCTCTTCTCAGGTCTCTCTTTGGTACTCAGGGCCCCTCCCTCCTGTTGAGTGCCGCCACAGAAAGTGTCCGAGCTTCAGCTCCCTGTGTCCATTCAGACACAAAGCCATGGTTTGGCCCCACCCCCTCTCTCTCCTCATTGGCTAAATTACTTTGATTGACAGCAAGAGCCAATGGCGCCACTGCTGTGCCTCAGGAGGGAGAGTCCTGGATGACCAAGGCACTTGTGGATATCGCTGGATCGAGAGGGGAGTCAGGTAAGTATTAGGGGGGCTGTTGCACACAGAAGGCTTTTTATCTTAATGCATAGAATGTATTAAGAAAAAAAAAACTTTCTCCCTTCACAATAATATTATAAAAAAATCACCCAAGCTTTCAACATATCATTGAGCACTGTTCCATTCATCAGCTGAACATGGAAAGAGTATGGCACAACTGCAAATCTACCAAGACATGGCCGTCCACCTAAACTGACAGGTCGGGCAAGGAGAGCATTAATCAGAGAAGCAACCAAGAGGCCCATTGTAACTCTAGAGAAGCTGCAGAGATCAGGTGGGAGAATCTGTCCACAGGACAACTATTGGTTTTGCACGCCACGAGTCTGGCCTTTATGGAAGAGTGGCAAGAAGAAAGCCATTATTGAATGAAACCCATACGTCCGTTTTCAGCTTGCGAGAAGCCATGCGGGGGACACAGCAAACGTGATAGAAGGTGCTCTGATCAGATGAAACCAAAATTTCACTTTTTTGCCTAAAAGAATAATGCTATGTGTAGCTGAAAACTAACACTGCACAGAACCCTGACCACACATCCCCACCATGAAACATAGTGGTGGCAGCATCATGTTGTGGGGATGCTTTTCTTCAGCAGGGACAGGGAAGCTAATCAGAGTTGATGGGAAGATGGATGGTGCCAAATGCAGGGCAATCTTAGAAGAAAACGCCTCTGAAGACGTTGATGATGAAACGCCTAAGGCGGAGTTACGCACGCACACACGTTACATCCAGGTATCGCCAGCTGGAACGCAGCTGGAGCGCACGCTGCAATTCCTAGCTTTGGCGATCAAACAGTGCCCGTTTTTCAATTTTTTTAACTCTGAACACTTGGCGGTTGAGTAATGCCAAGCTTTTTATTGTTTGGTTTTATTTTTATCTCTACAAATACCTTTATATTCTTGGTGTGAGTACAATTAAATGCAATTTTTATACTACACCATGGAAGTCTCATTTCCTTCTCTCTGAGGACACTGGACTTCACGTTTCTGCCCACACTGTGTGTGTACCTTTCCCAATCGCAAATAGCTGGTTTGAGGGGCCGAGGAGGGTAGCAGTAAAGTCCTGGAGATTGGAGTTACATGCTGTGTACCCCTGGAGGGGTGAGTCTTTCTGGTGAGTGGGGACCCATGTGGGGGAGCACCGGAACCACTTTGGGTCATGTATTGCAACATAGGATCACTCTTCACTGTGGACCTCTGCACTTTATATGACACAGGAATCTCAAGATTTTGTATGTATATGGGACATTAATCACGCTGGGTGATGGACTTTTCACTATATATATATATATATATATATATATATATATATATATATATATTTTTTTTTATTTTTTTTCATTCTTTCAGGTTTTTTCCTTTCCTTTTTCATTTACCATACCACTTTTAGGTACACCTGAAGAATTCTTGTAATTTGTCTTTTGCTGGCCTAGGGCATTATATGTCAGCATATATTTTACTCACATCACATGTGGTTTATCCAGATTTATTTTATAATTTATTTTATATTATATTTACAGTATGTGAGGTACAGTTTCTTATTTAATATATGATATTGCACTCTTTGTACACATTGTACACATTGATTGGTGACATTTGATATTATTATTTATTTATAATACGGCACAGGCACCTGAATATTGCTCACATTGCTTATGGATGTGCTTATTACATCGTTTTTTCAATGCACTGCTGGGTATATGATATTCAGTAACACACTTTTGGTAACCCTAGTCACCACCACCTACATATTTTTGAGGGTCCTATTTATCCCTCTCTTCCCCTCCTTGTTTGTAAGGGGAAGCAGCGCCACCACCTCCATTCTCCAATTTTTTCATTAGAAGAAAACTTGCTAGAGTCTGCAAAAGACCTGAGACTGGGGCGGAAAATTCGCCTTCCAGCAGGACAATGACCCTAAACATACAGCCAGAGCTACAATGGAATGGTTTAGATCAAAGCATATTCATGTGTTAGAATGGCTCAGTCAAAGTCCAGACCTAAATCTAATTGAGAATCTGTGGCAAGACTTGAACATTGCTGTTCACAGACACTCTCCATCCAATCTGACAGAGCTTGAGGTAGTTTGCAAAGAAGAATGGGAAAAAAAATGCACTCTCTAGATGTGCAAAGCTGGTAGAGCCAAACCCAAAAAGACTTGCAGCTGTAATTGCAGCGAAAGGTGGTTCTACAAAGTATAAAATGCTGAAAGATACCTACAATCAAAACAAATTTCTACTTAGTAAAGATAGTTCAACAACCATCTCAAATCACCTATCTCACAGTTACATATGCAATGGGAGAAAAAAAAGGGACCCCCTAGTTTCCCCCGATTTCATGTGGTCTTCAAGAGAAGCTAATACTCATATGTGTGTAAAAATTTGTACCAACCAGACCATTTCAGTCTGAAGTTGCCATAGCTTATTTCAAGCATTTATTGCCTTACTGACCACCCAAGGGGATAAAGTGTGTCATCAGAACAGGAAAATGCACAAACTGCTTTTAAGCCGGCCATACATACAATAGATCAAAATTTGACCATATCAGCAGGGACCCTCAAACTTTGTATCCATGTAGGAGCACTGTGGTTGTACAGTAGTTGATCTACCAATCGACTTCCATACAACCACCTTGTCAGATCTTCCTTACTTTATTAGTGCTGCAGGCTATAAACTGCAATGCAGAAGTCTCCCCTCTGTTAGAATACAATAGCACAGCATGAGGAATCCATCATCCACATAGAGTCAGGTCAGTTTTTATTTCATTTAACACTTTGGTTGAAAAAAAAATATATGCCTGTGGGCTGCTTAAGTCACACAGAGTTTAGGAGAATGGGTATTTTAAGTGAAAATATTCATTTAAGCAATGCTGAAACTAAAAGAACGATTATTTTATTTAACCACTTCCCGACCCCCGCATGTACATATACGTCCACAATATGGCACGTACAGGCACATGGGCGTACAGGTACGTCCCCGCCTTACCTGGGTTCGGGGGTCCGATCGGGACCCCCTCCGGTACATGCGAGGGCCGGGAACGGTGTACGGGAGGTCCGGGAGGAGGGGGCGGCTATTGGTTTCCAGCCGTCCCCTCTCGATCTCCGTCAGCGAATGAGCTTCCAGCTGAGCCCTCCCTGCCTGTGTAACTGTAAACACAGGCAGGGAGGAAGTGACGTTTTCTCCCCTCTGGCGGTCTTTTCGTCCGGTTCCAGAGGAGAGAAGACGTCAGTACTGTGAGTTGCACCAACAGCACACTGACACAGCACACATAGGCACATAACCCCCCCGATCACCCCCCCAGCACCCCCAGATCACCCCCTGTCACAGTGTCACTGATTGCAGTGATCATTTATTTTCTGATCACTGCTTTTAGTGTCAGTGTGACAGAAAAAAGTGTCAGGGCAGTTAGGTTTAGGCCCCTTTAGGTCCAGGGTAGCCCCCCACCCCCCCCCCCCCCAATAAAGGTTTAACCCCTGATTGCCCCTAAAGTTAACCCTTTCACCCCTATTGCCAGTGTCACTAAGCGATCGGTTTCTGATCGCTGTATTAGTGTCACTGTTGCCGCTAGGCAGTTAGTTTTTTTTTAGGTTCGCCGCCAGGTTTATATAGCGTTAGGTACCCCCATAAATAAAGGTTTTAACCCCTGATTGCCCCTAGAGTTAACCCTTTCACCCCTATTGCCAGTGTCACTAAGCGATCGGTTTCTGATCGCTGTATTAGTGTCACTGTTGCCGCTAGGCAGTTAGTTTTTTTTGAGGTTCGCCGCCAGGTTTATATAGCGTTAGGTACCCCCATAAATAAAGGTTTTAACCCCTGATTGCCCCTAGAGTTAACCCTTTCACCCCTATTGCCAGTGTCACTAAGCGATCGGTTTCTGATCGCTGTATTAGTGTCACTGTTGCCGCTAGGTAGTTAGTTTTTTTTGAGGTTCGCCGCCAGGTTTATATAGCGTTAGGTACCCCCATAAATAAAGGTTTTAACCCCTGATTGCCCCTAGAGTTAACCCTTTCACCACTGATCACTGTATAAGTGTCACTGGTGACGTGGTTAGCCAGTTAGTTATTTAGTTATTTTAGGTTCGCCACCAGGTTTTTAGAAAGCGTCAGGTACCCCCATATATTACCGAATAAAGGTTTTAACCCCCTGATTGCCCCCTAGTTAACCCTTTCACCAGTGATCACCGTATAAGTGTTACGGTTGACGCTGGTTGGTTAGTTTGCTGTTTATAGCATCAGAGCACCCGCCGTATATAACCCAATAGGTTTAACCCCCTGATCACCCGGCGGGTGATATAAATTTAATTTTAGCGCCAGTCAGGGTCTGCGTCGCCCCAGGCAGCGTTAGGTTAGAGCCAGTACCGCTTACACCCAGTCGCTAAGCATACACCCCCCTTAGTGGTATAGGATCTGAACGGATCGATACCTGATCTGATCAGATCTATACTAGCGTACCCAGCAGTTTAGGGTACCCAAAAACGCATTGTTAGCGGAATCAGCCCAGATACCCGCTAGCACCTGCGTTTTCCCCCTCTGCCCAGCCCAACCCACCCAAGTGCAGTATCGATCGATCACTGTCACTTACAAAACACAAGACACATAACTGCAGCGTTCGCAGAGACAGGCCTGATCCC
This sequence comes from Rana temporaria, assembly GCF_905171775.1. Classification (NCBI taxonomy): domain Eukaryota; kingdom Metazoa; phylum Chordata; class Amphibia; order Anura; family Ranidae; genus Rana; species Rana temporaria. The sequence goes on along the minus strand of NC_053498.1, from coordinate 113,638,887 downwards.
TGCGATCGCTTACAGTTTTTTTTTAAGCGTTTTCTACGTTTGCTTTTCTACAGATCAGGTGCTTTTTTTACCTGTGAATCCTTACCATTGTACCACTAAATTTAGAGTCCAAAATGGCAAACCGAAGGTACAATGATAAGCAGGCCTTGGAGTTCATGTGCATGTCAGATAGTGAAGAGGAGGAGGTCACGCATCTGACAGATTCTGGCTCAGAATACGAACCCGTTTGCGACAGCGGCTCCATGTCAGATAGCTCGCACGACGAAGTTGAGGTCCCTGCTAAGGCCAGGCGTACCCGATCCCATTCTGATGTTGTTGAGCAGCAAGAACCGCAGGACCCTCGTATGGAGCAGAGATCCAGTACTAGCGCCGCTATTCCTTCTGGTGAATTGGCAAGCACCAGCGGCCTAGTACACCCTGGTCGTTTATCCAGCACTGCAGTAACACTTGGTGACGTGGCGAGTCCCATAAGTGCAGTTGAAGCTGGCGATGTGGCAAGCACAAGTAGTGTCCCGCTGCCACCAAGAAGAAGACAGAGACAGGCCCGTCGTGCCCATAGTGCCCTTCCTGTAGAATTTACCTATCCTGATTGGGTCCCCACCACTTCTACAGCACCTGTACTTCCCCCATTCACTGGCCAACCCGGTATTCAGGTGGATACAGCGAACTTTACGTCACTTGATTTTTATTCGCTGTATTTCACGGAAGATCTCTATAGATCTATTGTGGACCAGACTAATTTATATGCTGGTACTTACATCGCCGCTAACCCCCAGTCTCGCCTTGCCAAACAATGGAAACCTCTCGAGGTTTCCGAATTTAAGACCTTTCTGGGCCTTACCCTCAACATGGGCATACACAAATTTCCGTCATTGCGGATGTATTGGTCCACACATCCCATTGACCATATGTACATTTTCTCTGCTCACATGGCCAGGAAACGATACGAGGCGATCCTGCGGTTCCTGCATTTCAGTGACAATACACTTTGTCGTCCACGTGGAGACCCTGAATTTGACCGGCTCTACAAAATTCGGCCCCTCGTAAACCATTTCAACGAACGTTTTGCAGCCTTGTTTAATCCCCAGCAGGTTGTATGCGTTGATGAGTCCCTGATTAAATTTGCTGGCCGCTTGTCTTTCAAACAGTACCTTCCCAGCAAGCGTTCCAGATACGGGGTCAAGCTCTATAAGCTCTGTGACAGGGCCACAGGCTACACATGGAGCTTTAGGGTTTACGAGGGAAAAGATAGTCAGGTAGAGCCGGAAGGATGCCCAGATTACATGGGGAGCGCTGGCAAGATTGTTTGGGACTTGGTGTCACCCTTATTCGGAAAGGGGTACCATTTGTATGTGGACAATTTTTACAGCAGCGTGCCACTTTTTAGCCACTTATTTGATCAACAGATTGGAGCATGTGGCACCGTGCGACCTAATCGCCGGGGCTTCCCCCAGCGGCTTGTAGATGCCCGTGTTAGGCCGGGGGCGAGAGCCTGCTGCAGATGTAAAAATTTGCTCGCTGTGAAGTGGCGGGACAATAGGAATGTTTTCGTTCTTACCACCCTTCACGCAGACACGACAGTCCAAATTCGTACGGCGACTGGTGTTGTGGAGAAACCCCTCTGTGTCCACGAATATAACCAAAACATGGGAGGGGTGGACCTCAACGACCAGTTAATGGCGCCGTATCATATTGCCCGTAAGACGAGACGCTGGTACAAAAAAGTGTCTCTACATTTATTTCAATTGGCTCTACTGAATGCTCATGTCGTATACAGAGCTTCAGGACGGAATGAATCCTTCCTTCAATTCCAGAGGGATATCATCACAGAACTCCTTTATCCAGGCGGTATTGTACCTCACCATCTCCTACCAAATGCAGTAAGCCGACTGCATGAGAGGCATTTTTCTTATGTCCTCCCGAGTACCCCTACCCAACGAGCCCCCCAAAGAAAATGTCGTGTCTGTACCAAGCGCGGATTTAGGCGTGACACCCGTTATTTTTGTCCCAAATGTCCTGGCAATCCTGGTCTTTGTATTGGTGAATGTTTTGAACGCTTCCACACACACGTTAATTATTAGTGTAGGGTGAAACATTTCACAGGCTAGGCACACTCACACAGGGTCTCCCAAGATGCCATCGCATTTTGAGAGACCCAAACCTGGAACCGAAAAGTTGAAGTTACAGTTCACAGTTACAAAAAAAAGTGTTAAAAAAAAAAAAAAGTAAAAAATAAAAACACACAAAAAAATATAAAATAAAAAAAACAAAAATAGTTGTCGTTTTATTGTTCTCTCCCTCTCTATTCTCTCTCTATTGTTCTGCTCTTTTTTACTGTATTCTATTCTGCAAAGTTTTATTGTTGTTATGTTTTTTCATGCTTGCTTTTCAGGTATGTAATTTATTTTACTGTTTTCAGGTACGCCATTCAGCTGTTGCGCGGACTTATTTATCTTGACAGCAACAGCGTTTGCTCCCACGATATATAAAGCCGCGACTCCAGTGCTGTAGGAGGTGATTTCACCACCACAGTTAAAAAAAAGAGCATATATGCCGAAGCATGCGGGCAGCAGGGGCGGAGGAGCGATTTTGCTCCTAATGCCGCGTACATACGGTTGACATTCCTACGGAGGCTTTCCCGTGGAAAAGTCTGACCATGTGTACACGGCATAGAAAAGTCCGACCGTGTGTACGCGGCATAGAAAAGTCCGACCGTACGCGGCATAACTTTTTTGCGGGAGGATGCCCCCATGCTTTGGCATATATATATTTTTGGCACAGGTTGCGTTAAAAAATGTTTTATTTTTTACTATGTTTTTTTATAGGTATTTGCTTTGCAGGTATGGTATGATCTTACTGTTATACTGGAATGTTACTTTGTTTTAATGTTAACCATCATTTGCTTAGCAGGTACGCCATTCAGTTGCAGTGCGGATTTATTTAGCGTGACAGCAACAGCGTTTGCTCCCACGATATATAAAGCCGCGACTCCAATGCTGTAGGAGGTGATTTCACCACTACAGTTCAAAAAAGAGCATATATGCCGGAGCATGGGGGCATTAGGGGCGGAGGAGCGATTTTGCTCCTAATGCCGCGTACATACGGTTGACATTCCTACGGAGGCTTTCCTGTGGAAAAGTCTGACCATGTGTACACGGCATAGAAAAGTCCGACCGTGTGTACGCGGCATAGAAAAGTCCGACCGTACGCGGCATAACTTTTTTGCGGGAGGATGCCCCCATGCTTCGGCATATATAAATGGTGCATGTATGCCCATCATTAGAAGTGGGTGGATGAAGGGAGGTATTCTAATGGTGGGCATACCCACCGATCAATCTTTTTTTTGTTCAGCCAACAGGCTGCATGAAAAAAAAAAGATTACAATACATGTCCAACAAGAACCATCAACGTACTGGTATGTTGCAGGACTTTGAATGGTTATACCAGAATGATGCCTGCGGGTTTAGGCATCATCTTGGTATCATTCTTTTCAGCCAGCGGTCGGCTTTCATGTAAAAGCAGTCCTAGCGGCTAATTAGCCTCTAGACTGCTTTTACATTCAGTGGGAGGGAATGTCCCCCCCCCAGATATAAACGGCGCCATTGAGAATATGGGAAAGCATTTTATCACACCGATCTTGGTGTGGTCAGATGCTTTGAGGGCAGAGGAAAGATCTAGGGTCTAATAGACCCCATTTAAAAAAAAAAAAGAGTACCTGTCACTAACTATTGCTATCATAAGGGATATTTACATTCCCTGAGATAACAATAAAAATGGTAAAAAAATAAATAAATGGAAGGAACAGTTAACAAATAAAATAAAAAAAGCGAAATAAATATATAAAAAAATAAAAAAATAAAAAAAAGCATCCCTGTCCCCCCCTGCTCTTGCGCAAAGACGAACGCAAGCGTCGGTCTGGAGTCATATGTAAACAGCAATTGCACCATGCATGTGAGGTATCACCGCGAAGGGCAGATCGAGGGCAGTCATTTTAGCAGTAGACCTACTCTGTAAATCTAATGTGGTAACCTGTAAAGGCTTTTAAAGGCTTTTAAAAATGTATGTAGTTTGTCGCCACTGCGCGTTTGTGCGCAATTTTAAAGTATGTCGTGTTTGGTATCCATGTACTCGGCCTAAGATCATAATTTTTATTTCATCAATAATTTGGGCAATATAGTGTGTTTTAGTGCTTTAAAATAAAAAAAAGTGTATTTTTTCCCCAAAAAATGCGTTTGAAAAAACGCTGCGCAAATACTGTGTGGAAATTTTTTTTGCAACACCCACCATTTTAATCTGTAGGGCCTTTGCTTTAAAAAAATATATAATGTTTGGGGGTTCAACTTTACTTTCTTGCAAAAAAATAATATGTTTTTATGTAAACAAACAGTGTCAGAAAGGGCTTTTTCTTCAAGTGGTTAGAAGAGTGGGTGATGTGTGACATAAGCTTCTAATTGTTGTGCATAAAATGCCAGGACAATTGAAAACCCCCCCAAATGACCCCATTTTGGAAAGTAGACACCCCAAGCTATTTGCTGAGAGGCATCTTAAGTCCATGGAATATTTTAGATTTTGACCCAAGTTGCGGGAAATATAAATATATATATATATATATTTTTTTTTTTGCGCAAAGTTGTCACTAAATGATATATTGCTCAAACATGCCATGGGCATATGTGGAATTACACCCCAAAATGCATTCTGCTGCTTCTCCTGAGTACGGGGATACCACATGTGTGAGACTTTTTGGGAGCCTAGCCGCGTACGGGACCCCAAAAACCAATCACCGCCTTCAGGCTTTCTAAGGGTGTAAATTTTTGATTTCACTCCTCACTACCTATCACAGTTTCGAAGGCCATAAAATGCCAAAATAGCACAAAAAAAACCCAAATGACCCCATTTTGGAAAGAAGACACCCCAAGGAAACTGCAGAGAGGCATGTTGAGTCCATTGATTTTTTTTTTTTTGTCCAAAGTGATTGAATAATGAGAAAAAAAAAAAAAAAAGAAAAATGTGTCACTAAATGATATATTGCTCACACATGCCATGGTTATATGTGGAGTTGCACCCTAAAATACATTCTGCTGCTTCTCCTGAGTACGGGGATACCACATGTTTGGGACTTTTTGGGAGCCTAGCCGCGTACGGGACCCCGAAAACCAAGCACCGCCTTCAGCATTTCTAAGGGCGCAAATTTTTGATTTCACTCCTCACTACCTATCACAGTTTCGAAGGCCATAAAATGCCAAAATAGCACAAAAAACCCCCAAATGACCCCATTTTGGAAAGTAGACACCCCAAGCTATTTGCTGAGAGGCATGTTGAGTCCATGGAATATTTAATTTGTTTGCCCCAAGTGATTGAATCATGACCAAAAAAAATTAAAATAAAAAAATGTACAAAACATTGTCACTAAATGATATATTTCTCACACATGCCATGGTTATATGTGGAATTGCACCCCAAAATACATTCTGCTACTTCTCCTGAGTACGGGGATACCACATGTGTGGGACTTTTTGGGAGCCTAGCCGCGTATGAGACCCCGAAAACCAAGCACCGCCTTCAAGATTTCTAAGGACATAAATTTTTGATTTCACTCACACAAATCTTGAAGGCAGTGCTTGGTTTTCGGGGCCCCGTACGCGGCTAGGCTCCCAAAAAGTCCCACACATGTGGTATCCCCGTACTCAGGAGAAGCAGCAGAATGTATTTTGGGGTGCAATTCCACATATAACCGTGGCATGTGTGAGAAATATATCATTTAGTGACAACGTTTTGTATTTTTTTTTTTTGGTCATTATTCAGTGACTTGGGGCAAAAAAATTAAATATTCCATGGACTCAACATGCCTCTCAGCAAATAGCTTGGGGTGTCTACTTTCCAAAATGGGGTCATTTGGGGGGGTTTTGTGCTGTTTTGGCATTTTATTGCCTTCGAAACTGTGATAGGTAGTGAGGAGTGAAATCAAAAATTTATGCCCTTAGAAATCCTGAAGGCGGTGATTGGTTTTCGGGGTCCCGTACACGGCTAGGCTCCCAAAAAGTCCCACACATGTGGTATCCCCGTACTCAGGAGAAGCAGCAGAATGTATTTTGGGGTGCAATTCCACATATAACCGTGGCAAGTGTGAGAAATATATCATTTAGTGACAACGTTTTGTATTTTTTTTTTTTTGGTCATTATTCAGTGACTTGGGGCAAAAAAATTAAATATTCCATGGACTCAACATGCCTCTCAGCAAATAGCTTGGGGTGTCTACTTTCCAAAATGGGGTCATTTGGGGGGGTTTTGTGCTGTTTTGGCATTTTATTGCCTTCGAAACTGTGATAGGTAGTGAGGAGTGAAATCAAAAATTTATGCCCTTAGAAATCCTGAAGGCGGTGATTGGTTTTCGGGGTCCCGTACGCGGCTAGGCTCCCAAAAAGTCCCACACATGTGGTATCCCCGTACTCAGGAGAAGCAGCAGAATGTATTTTGGGGTGCAATTCCACATATGCCCATGGCATATGTGAGAAATATATCATTTAGTGACAACGTTTTGTAAATTTTTTTTTTTTTTTTTTTTTTGGTCATTATTCAATCACTTGGGGCCATAAAATTAAATATTCCATGGACTCAACATGCCTCTCAGCAAATAGCTTGGGGTGTCTTCTTTCCAAAATGGGGTCATTTGGGGGGGTTGTGTGACATCTTGGCATTTTATGGCCTTCAAAACTGTGATAGGTAGTGATAGGTAGTGAGGAGTGAAATCAAAAATGTATGCCCTTAGAAATCTTGAAGGCGGTGCTTTGTTTTCGGGGCCCCGTATGCGGCTAGGCTCACAAAAAGTCCCACATATGTGGTATCCCCGTACTCGGGAGAAGCAGCAGAATGTATTTTGGGGTGCAATTCCACATATAACTATGGCATGTGTGAGCAATATATCATTTAGTGACAACTTTGTGCAAAAAAAAATCAGTTTGTCATATTCCCGCAACTTGTGTCAAAATATAAAATATTCCATGGACTCGACATGCCTCTCAGCAAATAGCTTAGGGTGTCTACTTTCCAAAATGGGGTCATTTGGTTTTTTTTTTTGCTATTTTGGCATTTTATGGCCTTCGAAACCTTGATAGGTAGTGAGGAGTGAAATCAAAAATTTGTGCCCTTAGAAATGCTGAAGGCGGTGCTTGGGTTTTGGGGCCCCGTATGCGGCTAGGCTCCCAAAAAGTCCCACACATGTGGTATCCCCGTACTCAGGAGAAGCAGCAGAATGTATTTTGGGGTGCAATTCCACATATAACCATGGCATGTGTGAGAAATATATCATTTAGTGACAACTTTTTGTAAACATTTTTTTTTTTTTTTTTTTTTGTCATTATTCAATCACTTGGGACAAAAAAATTAAATATTCAATGGACTCAACATGCCTCTCAGCAGTTTCCTTGGGGTGTCTACTTTCCAAAATGGGGTCATTTGGGGGGGTTTTGTACTGCCCTGCCATTTTAGCACCTCAAGAAATGAGATAGGCAGTCATAAAATAAAAGCTGTGTAAATTCCAGAAAATGTACCCTAGTTTGTAGACGCTATAACTTTTGCGAAAACCAATAAATATACGCTTATTGCGATTTTTTTTACTAAAGACATGTGGCTGAATACATTTTGGCCTAAATGTTTGACTAAAATTTAGTTTATTCGATTTTTTTTACTTTTTGTTATAAGAAAAATAATTTTTTTTCAAAATTTACGGTCTTTTTGCGTTTATATCGCAAAAAATAAAAATCGCAGAGGCGATCAAATACCATCAAAATAAAGCTCTATTTGTGGGAAGAAAAGGACGCAAGTTTCGTTTCGGTACAACATTGCATGACCGCGCAATTACCAGTTAAAGCAGCGCATTGCCAAATTGTAAAAACACCTTGGGTCTTTAGACAGCGTATTGGTCCGGGGCTTAAGTGGTTAATAGAGATCTTGATAATATGAACACCTACATGTGGTCCTTTTAGGCTGGTTCACACTAGTGGGAATTGGATGCAGGTTTCTCCACATCCAATTCTTATGACAGGAGAGAGTGACCGGATTTCAATGGAGCTGGTTCACACATCTCCGTGGCGGCTGTGGAGCTTATTGCACAGGGGTCCGTTGCGTATTTGACTCCATTTTAGGTCTGAATTTAGGAAAAAATTCAAGCCTGATTTGTCCCTAAAACGGAGAACATGAACACACCAGACACTGCTATGAGCCGCATCCGCATTAAGTGTGAACCCAGCCTTACGCAGTAGTCAAAGTCTTTGACATGTTTGTGTAGCTCAATGGCAAGCAACAAGCCTCATGTATTAATAAAATAAGAAAAATAAATGTCCCTAGACAGTTTTCTACACATATGCAGAAATGAAAGTTGTTGCAAGGAGTCCATGGACAAAAAAAGACAATAGAAATGTAAGTTAACTCATAATAAAAGCCAAGTTCTTAACACTGAGTAAAGGACAAACAGTGGCGTTAGCACTAGGTGTAGCAATCTATTGCAATGATAGGCAGGCTGTAATCAACATGCCACTGTAAAGTTGTGATGTTTTGTAACATGCATTTCTGCCCACTTTGAAACAGATTTTCTTCAGACTGTTGGGCTTCCACCAATCAAATTTCCTATCAATCAAAAAGCTCAATTATTTTGAACCAATTCTGACACAAGCTGTACATCAGGTTGAGTAGTTAAGAGAAGGGCTGGATAAGCTATATTTACTTATTGCAAGTCAGGATAGGTCATAAAGTAGAACTATGAGCAAAACCAAAATTACATAAATTTGGCAATCTATCAACGGCATTAACATGGCAGTCTTTGTTTTACTGAGTCCTCACTGTAGCATCATTTTAATATTTGGGAATCCTGTCAGTAAGACTGTTATTTTTCAACTTCCTCTAACAGATCACACTGTTTAGCAATGGTGGAGATGAAAAGGTTGCAGCAAATCATTTAATACAACTGTAAGAATGTATTCACTTAATTAAAACTCACAGTCCCATCATGCTCCGGTACCTACCCACGTGGTACCTCCACGTGGGTAGGTACCGGAGCATGATGGGACTGTGAGGCCTATATAAGTCGGATGCAAACCGTGCACCTGTCATTGCAGCGAGAAGAGGCGTCGGGTCAACATCGGAAGAAGGGAGAAGAAGAAGACGTCACAGAAGAGTGACGCCTGAAGGACAAGGCACCGGACAGCGGGAGGAAGAACTGGGGTGCGCCGAGTCAACAGCGGAGAGCGGCGAAGATAGAAGAAGACCCCCCGAGAGCGGAGAAGACCCCCGGAGAGCGGAGGAGACCCCCGGAGAGCAGAAGACCCCTCGGAGAGCGGAAGAAGCCCCCCCTGCTAAAAGAGCTAAAGAAGACAGGGGGGGCCCCTGGAGCTGACTAATAAATTATTTTAAAAACCCTGTGTCGCGTGTTTATTAACTTTAACACTTTGCCTCCAGGTGAATGGGTAGGGGTACGATGTACCCCATATCCATTCACTTAGGGTGGGGGGCCGGTATCTGGGGGCCCCCTTATTTGAGGGGGCTCCCAGATTCCGATAAGCCCCCCGCCCACAGACCCCGACAACCAACGGCCAGGGTTGTCGGGAAGAGGCCCTGTCCTTATCAACATGGGGACAGGGTGCTCTGGGGTGGGGACAGGGTGCTCTGGGGTGGGGGGGCCCCACAGTGTGCCCCCCTGCCCCAGAGCACCCAACCCCCCCATGTTGAGGGCATGCGGCCTGGTACGGCTCAGGAGGGGGGGCGCTCGCTCGTCCCCACTCCTTTCCTGGCCGGCCAGGTAGCGTGCTTTGGATACAGGTCTGGTATGGATTGTAGGGGGACCCCCTACGTCGGTTTTTCGGCATAGGGGGGGTCTCCTTACAACCCATACCAGACCTGAGGGCCTGGTATGCTCCTGGGGGGGGGAACCCATGTCGGTTTTTTATTTAAAAATTGGGGTGGAGTTCTCCCTCTCAGGAATGCATACCAAATGCCGCACCTAGAATTGGCGGGAATCCAAGTCGGATCCCCGTCGCTTCTATGACGGCTTTGTCTCCATCGCGGCAAGCCAGCCAGCCGAGAAAGGGAGCGAGATTGACACAATATCGCGGTCACCCACTGTAAACCCACTCTCATCCTTTCTAAACTACTGCCATGGTGCTGATCTATAAGGATATAGATGTCTCCTGCAAATGTCTGTCAAATGTCTCCCCTCTGTCTGTTATGAGACCTGAAAAACTGCAGATTCTGTGGGTGGGTCTGTTGTCCGGAGCACGGTGGGTGGAGTCGTGATATCATGCTGATATGTGGAGCAGCCAATCCTGGAAGAGTTAGAGAAGAAAGGAGGAGAGAATCTGAAGTACACAGAATGTAAAAAGGACTCCTGTTTCTCTATGTGCCAGTTTTTATCTCATTGAAAAAAGATAAGAGGACTGCTCAGAGCTGGATTAACTGTTTGTGGCAAGATTGGGCATAGATGATATAAAAACCTATACTGTACAAGGTATAAGCCCTAATTAAAAAAAAAAAATAGGTTTACTACTTTAACTCTCTTTACACTTCATGGTGACCAAAACATCCCAAATGTTGGGTGTAACAAGAACAGGTATAGAGAGAAAATCTTCCACTTGGGACACTTGCTCTGGTGATGACTTTTACATCCTGTTATGTCTACAGCAAAAAAAGTAAAGCATATCTTTTAAATGGGACACAGATGGAAAAGTTCTTGATCATTCCCTGCTTTTTCTAAAATGAAAAAAAAAAGTTTTGTCTTTTTGTCTCTTCTGGGTCCAGGGCACACGCGCTCCCCCGCCCTCTGGCTCTGCTGTGATTGAACACAGTGCAACACACATGCAAGATAATGGCACTGAAACCCAATCATGAAGTCAGGGCCAGCTCTGTTTTCACTCACTGTGCCTGACTTGCGGTCTCCACCCTGCAACACAAGAGTCCTTCCATGTAGGTAAAGTCGGCAACCAGGTGAGTATGAATAAAATGTCACATAGTATGAGTAAGGCCTTGATAGGCTGAAACACATTAGTATTGTCTCTGTAACATGTGTACTCTTTTGACAAAATAAAGATACATTTTATTTATCCTCACCTGGTTGCCAACTTTACCTATATGATTGAACACAGTGGGACTTTGTCAGCAGGTTCTGGCCAATAATTAATGTCCGGGACCTATTAGACAGCTGTGTTTAATCACAGCCCAGAGCCCTGTGTTGACAAACAACACAAGGGTCTGTACAGAGGGAACAATCTCTGTGTTTCTTTTGCCTGCAAAGTATGCAGAAGAAACACAGCCATCTTTAGTAAAAGCAGCACACATTACACACTTTACACTTTGTTAGGCATACACTTAACCCCTTGATCACCCCAAGATGTTAACCCCTTACCAGCCAGTGTCATTAGTACAATAACAGTGTATAGTATTTTCAATGATAATTGTATTAGTGTCACTGGTGATTTTAGTGTCAGTTAGCCAGTTCCCAAAAAGAGTTAGGTCAGATTGCCCGCCGAACTATCACAGCCCCACTATAAGTCACTGATCACCGCCATTAATAGTATAAAATAAATAATAAAATACATAAATAAAAATTCCAGTATCTATACACCATTGTTTATAGAAACTTTCACGCAAATCAATATACAATTATTGTTTTTTTTTGTTACCGAAGATATGTAGCAGAATCCCCATTGAAAACGTCAACGTATGACGAAGCGTGTCTGAGACGGCGTACAGTGACGTCACCGCGCTTGATGTGAAAGCGGAAGGGCTCCTATAGTGCCAGCCAGCATCTTTTTTATATACGCTTTTTACAAGTTTATGTTTGTAAGTACAATAGTCTTCTTCTTTTAATAAATTGGCCAAAACGGTATTATGCTATGGTCCATTTTTTTTCGTTATTTATGATCCACGGACCACATGTATGAAAAGAGTTAGCATTCTCATGATCAGAAGATACATTGCTGGGGCTCCCTAATCCAGTGTTTCAACCCGTGGACGGAGACTACATTTTTAATGCTGTTTAAGCCTGTAATTTTGGTAAGCGGCTCTGGCATGTGGTGGTGGTTTCTCACGGATGTCAAAGCTCACTGTGGTGTTGTTTGTCTTAATTGCGGACACCAATGAGATTTCATCAGCACAATTTGGGACATTATTTATTTAATTTATTTATGTGTTTGAAATCTACATTTACAGTATTTGCATCCATGTTTTATCTAGCCTTCGTTTATTAGTAAACTTTTTCTGGTGCAGTTTTTCTCTACTCATATAGCATAATACATTTTGGCCTACATTTATGACGTTTTTTTTTGTTTTTAGAATACACGCGATTGTGTATTCTATGCAAAGTGAAATATCACATTCGCTAAGCTCTGGGGAAAGTTTCCTTGCAAAGTGCATCTTTCCTTGCAAAGTAAACAGCCTATTTGCCTTTATTAAATCAACCCAATGGAACCATGCTGTCGTTTACTCAGAAGGTTATGAAGGTGGTCAATGTTCTGCTGGTATTAAATTAGTTTGTTTTTAGTATTGGCAGCCAGATCTGTTAAATTAACATTAATTAACCTCATTGAATCACAGATGTTAATTACATCTAAAAGTGTTCAGGATATTTTCAGATTGAATATTTTTCAATTTAATAAAAAAAAAAAGTTATGCTTGATCTAAGTTCTGAACCTTCACTGTGTATGATCAAACTTTAAAAACTTGTACACACGCTCGGCTTTCTCGGCAAGAACCGCGGTTCTTTTGAAAGGACTGTGTGTACACTCAGGTGCAGAGGCGTATACAGTGAAAATAGAGCCTATGGCAAGCACTAAAACTGCGCCCCTGTCAAAACATTTGAAACCCATCTTTCAGATAACCTTAACAAAAAAAAACAGCTAACAAAACTAGTGATATTTATCATCCCTTGTGATACCTTGGGTAGTGACATATCCTCTTTATGGAGAAATCTGGGGTTTATTAGACCCCTGATCCCTCCTCTGCCCTCCAAGGCCAGGTAAATGCAGAACCAATACTGGAAGTGATGAGATCTTCATCACTTAAGGCCTCAGTTTTCACAGAGGAGAGGGAGAAACTGATGTTCCTCCTTCTTCTTCTTTGTGCGCTGCCAATCCGACCAGATGGAGTGGGAGAGCCTGGGAGAACAGGGGAGTGCTGTGGCTGAAGGCAGCAGGGATAGCACTGCCATTGTCCATTAGCAAAGGTGCTGAAAAGGAGACCCTGCTTATGCTCTTGAGGAGGGAAGAAAAGACCCTCAGACCCTGGTAACTGCCTTGCTGCCCAGCCACTCAACAGCGCCCCCTTCATATGGCGCCCATGGCACTTTCCATGGCTGCCGTACACTAGATACGCCACTGCTCAGGCGGCAAGAGATTCTTGCCAAGAATCTCGTCAGGAAAAATGAGTTTTTCTTCCTGACGAGATTCTGGCCCGTGTGTATGAAGCCTTATGCCCTGTACACACGATCAGTTCGTCTGATGAAAACGGTCTGATGGATTTTTCCATCAGTTATCCGATGAAGCTGACTGATGATCAGTCGTGCCTACACACCATCAGTTAAAAAAAACGATCTTGTCAGAACGCGGTGACCAAAAACACAACAAAGTGCTGAAAAAAATGAAGTTCAATGCTTTCAAGCATGCGTCGACTTGATTCTGAGCATGCGTGGATTTTTAACCGATGGACGTACCCACAGACGATCGTTTTTTTATCCATCAGATAATTTTAAAACAAGTTCCTAGTTTTTTGACTAATGGATAAAAAACCGATGGGGCCCACACACGATAGGTTAGTCTGATGAAAACGGTCCATTAGACCGTTTTCATCAGACAAACTGATCGTGTGTATGCAGCAGAAGGAAGGAGAAAACAGTCACTAGAATAGTAATTGATGGTCGGACTTTGAGGCAAGATGGAAGTATATATAAAAATGTTGTTTATTACAAAAATAGAAAAATTGACAGCATTAATGGAAATAAATAAAACCATATAAATTAATAAATAGATATGGACAAAATCCTTTGAAGTCGCCTACGCATTTCGCCGTTGGGCTTCCTCAGGACGAGACAAAAGGGATTTTTGACAATGTACAGGTATTGTTTCATAGTCTAGAACATCATGGCGAATATATTCATCCAGAGTGTTTGGAGCATTCCACAGAGATATTCAGAAATGTCAAAAAGTTGTTTTATAATACTTCCAAATATATCAAAAGAGTGTTGATCATCATAGGCACTGATTACTCGCAACTATAATGGCAATCCCGTGGTATCAGGTAAAAAAGAAAAACAAGGATATATAGGGCGTTGCCAAGTATTCGGCAAAAGATAATAAGCCCAGTCTAAAAAATCCAAGTGTAAAGGTATAGCTGGGGCGGTTTTTCACACTGTATCAGATACAGGCGTATGCATAGTAAAGATTCAAACACAGTTTGAGTAGTCCACACCATAGGACAGTATAGTCCAAGAAGCCAGCAGCTCTTTAAGCCTGAAATGCGCACGTGTGCCCCAAGGTAACAGCCTGTGCTATGTCCTCACACAGTAGATTCTTACCTCTTAAGCAAGAAATCGAAATAGCTGTCAGGGCCAATTCTGACATTCCTCTTTTACATGTAAAAAGCATTTCTTTTTGCTAGAAAACAACTTAGAAGCCCCAAACATTTTATATATATATATATATATATATATATATATATATATATATATATATATATATATATATAATCTTTTTAGCAGAAGCTTTTGAAGAATAAAATGGTGGGCATTGCAAATTTGTATGTCAAATGATATTTGCGCAGTGGTCTTTTAAACACAAATTATTTGGAAAAATACACTTTAATGGATTTTAATGCACAAAAACACAATATAATACCCAATTGTTTGGCAGAATATAAAAAATGATGCTGTGCTGAGTAAATAGATACCAAACTTGTCATGCTTTAAAATGGTGTCTGCCCGTGAAACGATACCAAGTTACCAGTTTAAAGTTACTGGCATTCTTTTGATGGTATTTCTGGCATGCGCGGCAATACCTCACATGTGTGGCGCGATCGCCATTTACATAAGTGTGCTCGCTAATAGACCCCAAAATCTATCCTCTGGCCTCCAATGCAGCCAATCAGACACATATTGGATTGACTGGCTGCTTCCCTGGCTGGTAAGTGGAAGGTAAACAAAGAACCAAAACAGTAAATGACCAAATCCTCATCACTTCCTGTTTCTGATGTCACACGGTGGAAGGAACAACATCTGCTCCTCTCACTGTGTGCCTAGAGATAGATGCTGCTGGTTGCATCCTTACTGAGCTCTCCAATCACATGGGAGAGCCCAGTTAAGGCAGCGGCGGGAGGAGGTTGGGGGATCCGCTTCTGCCACCCCTAAAGTAATCCAGCAACTCTTTAGCTGCTCAAATTACTTTTATTTTGTGCAACATCACTGGCGCAAAAAGATGATCTCTCAATCATTGCTGCAGCGATGACTGAGATATCACTCTTCCCATTCAAAGAAATCACATTTTAAATCTGGGACCAAAATAAGCATAACTATATTTAAAAAAAGGATAAAAGAGGAGTTTTTGTTAGACTGTAAACATTCTTAATCAATATGTTTGTTATATAAAGACAGTTAAGAATAATATTTTTTTTCTGTGCTAAGAACATCTGTATCAGATAAATACAAAGTAGCAAAAACTGTTGGGATGAAAGCTCAAGAAAATTAAATTATACAGTCAACAACTACCTGTCAAGCAAGCAAAATCAATCTGAAATGTACTTTTAAATCAAAGAAAACTATAATACAAATTATATTTTAGCGCTGAACATTAACTGCGTGGGAGAAGCAACATTTTGGAGCTGCATAATAGACAATGCAAATATACAATGGTTTAAATAGAGCAATCACAATGATGACAAATGTAATAATAAAATCCAAAGCACAAACAAGTGACATTGTGGCTAGGAACCACAGTATAGAACCCTACAAATTCCATCCTGCATATGACATGATAAATATGTTTACAAGAGCTAATCTTTTAGTGTGTGCAGTATGCAGGTACACATTTTAAATATATAGAGATGCTTTGTCAGGTTAACCCAACTAGTCTGCAGTCTGATGGAGGGGACGTTCTTGTGCTCCAAAACATGTATCCCAGCTTTCCTTGTGCACCCACATGGTAGAGAAATCCAGAGTGGTATTCCTGTGGAGAGCTTCTCATACTCAGGTGGCACTGTCATCATTTCTTTCTAGTGACGGTGTCTCTTCATACGTCGGCAGCTGCTGCCGGTCCTATCAACTATCTTTTGAGGAGGGACTCTTCATAGCATAGCGATAATCCTGGATTTCTCCATGTTTGTGAGTGCAATACTTTTGTATATATTTTTTTTCTTTCAAATGATTTTTATTGACATTTTTATATAAGTACAATAAAGATAGAGTAGCAATAGTATGCATGAATTCTACATACAAAAATAAAGTAAGGTTGATGACAGTATTTAGTGAACCATCATTTAAACATACAACATATGAAAGTCTAACATAACTTAGCCTCTAGCAGTTAGCCTCTATAAGTCTATATCTTTATTAATGTTAGCAGAAATGCTTCCCCTCACCCCTAACGGGATCAAACTGTGAGTGGGATATGCCAACCTCAGGGTACAGAAACATAACATATTGCTCAAGGGCTGGATTCTGTAATGTGAGTATAAAAGTGAACAATATAAATATGTGGAACACCAAAAACAGAATCTGAACAAAGAGAGGGAATAAACAACAATAACGTTATCAACGGTTCAATCAAGTATTACAGTATTCAGTATGATTTGGGATACCAATATTTAGCTGCAACTACTAAACTGTAGTGTTAAGGTTTTAGGTCTTTAGGTTTGTATGTATTCTCTGTGTACTTTTTGCGGGAGAGTAAAGTACGTTGTGCTTTCAGAGTTGCTACAGTTGTGGGGTGGTGAACAAAAGAGAGTACTTGGGGGGACATAAGAGAAACTGAAAGAATTGCGAGGGCGCCTTGATGTATCATAAAGCTTAGTTCCATGTCAACCCATAGTATGTCCTCAGTCGGTTTAAGACAGTTTTTAGCTTGATCTAGTAAGGATGCATTATAGTAGCCCTGCAAATCTGGTAAACCAATACCATGTGCGCTCTCATCAATTGCAGTGATGAAAATGCAATTCTCTGATTTTTATCTTGCCAAATATAGTTCCTTAAGAGGGAGTTACATTTTGGGAAGAATGGTATAGGAATAGGAATTGGGAGTGTTCTACACAGGTAGAGTATCTTAGGGAGTATCTGCATTTTAAAGGAAGCTGCTCTGCCCAGCCAAGACATTTGAGACTTACTCATCCTTTTTAAATCTCCAGAGATGCTGGACAATAGAGGGGTAAAGTTAGCTTCATAGAGCAGACCAGTGGGATAAGAAAGCTGGATACCTAAGTTTGTGATTGATTTAGCTCCCCACGTATATGGGAATTCACTTTTCATTTGATTAATTTGGCATTGAGGCAGTTCCTTGGCCAGTATTTGACACTTATTGGAATTGATCTTGTAGTAGGAGGATTTCCCAAATTCATCAATTAGTTGCTGGGTTCTATGTAGGGAACTGAGGGGATTTGCAAGAGATAAAATGATATTGTCTGCAAACAGGCCTATTTTGTGTTCACTGCGGCCTACTCGTAGGCCCTGAATCCGGGGATGACTCCTGATGGCTTCAGCAAAGGGTTCAATGGCAAGGGAGAATATAATTGGAGAGAGGGGGCACCCCTGCCTTGTTCCAGTTGAAAGGTCGAATGATCCAGACAGGGTACTGTTGAAATATTCTCTTGCTGAAGGATTTTTGTATAATGTCATAATAGTGGAAAATATAGACCCAGACAGCCGAATTTAGTTAGCACTTGCGACAGATATTCCCAGTGAACTCTGTTGAATGCCTTCTCCGCATCCAAAGCAAGGAGAAGAGAAGGCACCCAACACATCTCAGCGTGATGTATTCTTTGTGTACTGTCTGAAGCCTGCCTCCCTCTCACAAACCCTACTTGCTCCGGTCCTAGTAGGAGTAGAGTTAAATCAAAGGCCGAGTACTCACGATCAAACATGTCCGATGAAACCGGTCCGTGGACCGTTTTCATTGGACATGTCTGCCCAGGGACTGCCCGGGGACTTCTGTTCGATGGCCGTACACACCATCGAACAGAGGTCCGCGCGTAAACAATACGCGGGGCGTGTCCGCGGTGTCGCCGCGTCGATGATGCGGTGTCACCGCGACAATGGTGCGGCGCCGCATGCGAGGGATGGCGGGCGGCAGGACATGTACGGTAGGTCTGTACAGACGACCGTACATGTCCGGGCGGACAGGTTTCCAGCGGACTGTTTTAAAGCAAGTCCAGGAAACAGTTGTCCGCTGGAAACCTGTCCGATCCACCCGAAAATGGTCCGATCGGGCCTACACACGGCCAAACATGTTTGCTGAAACTGGTCCGCGGACCGGTTTCAGCAGACATGTTTGGTCGTGAGTACGGGGCCTAAGAGTCTGTTGGCAAGCAGTTTGGAGTACATTTTTTAATCAGAATTTAGAAGCTATATGGGCCAGATATTTTGTGGGTAGTCTGGCTCTTTTCCAGGTTTAGGGAGAGTCACAGTAACAGCTTCTAACATTTCCTTCGGGAAGCGACCTGTGGGGACAGCTTGGTTGTATAGGACAACCATAAAAGGGTTTAAAATTGGGTTAAGGGCTCGGATTTTCTCAGCGGAAGGGATGTAATAACATTTATAATTTCTTGCCTTTCTACAGGGCGGTTAAGTTGATTCAGTGATGCATCATCAAGTGCAGGTAAATGTATGTTTTTTATAAACTTGGATATTACCTCAGTGTTGGATTGAGGGGTGTCATGATCTTCTTTTAGATTGTACCATGCTGCATAATAATCCTTGAATGTTTGGGCTATATTTGAAAGGTCAAGGCCGTATTTTCCTGTATTGTGGTGGCACAGTCGGGTTATTTTTCCCTAGCTCTTTTTCGTTTTAACTGCATGGCCAATCTTTTCCTAGCTTTATTATTTTGTGAGTAGGCTGGGAGTTTTAAGGCCCATGATATATTTATCATGTTCAGATAATAAAACTGTCCTAAGTTCCTCTCTAAGGATTGCAAGGCGGGACAGTAATGTATGTTGGGGAGATTGTTTGTGCTGAGCTTCCACAGCATCAAGAATTTTTTAAGTCTGGGTTTCCTCGCCAAATTCCTGGTGGTAGGGTCCATGGGAATGTTGAAATCACCACAAAGTAAAGGGTGGACTTTTTGGATTAGGTGAGCTTTGGCCAAGATCCGTCAGATGAACTGTATTTGGTGCTTGTTGGGAGCTTAGATATTGACAAGGGTATATAGTAGTCCATTGAATTCTGCAACCAGGATTATATATCTACCTTCTTCATCTGTCACTGAAGTATGTAACTTGAAGGATACTGAATCTTGTACTGCTATCATAACTCCTCTTTTCTTTTTCTTGAAATTAGATTTGGTAAATATGTGGAACTGGGAAGTGCTTGTGGGTACAGTTAGGAGGTTTTGCAGATAGGAAGTGAGATTCTTGGACAAATAAAATTTTGCAGTCAATTACGTTCTGCTTCCTTCCAAAATGCCCGCCTCTTCTAAGGGCTATTAAGACCTTTTGTGTTCAACGATAGTAACTTAAGTACCATTGAAGAAAGATGTAATGCAGGCAAATGATTTTTTTTCTATATATTTATGTTGCAGGCATGAGGAAAAGCAATTGCAGTAACGTAAACCAAAAATAAACAAAATGAGAAAAATTTGTATGGTACAGTGGTCTCCTGTACACATATCCAACGGGGGGTAAAATGTCCAACCGGCAGGATCTTAGTATGCATTATGACGGCAGGTAATCAGGGGTCGTGGTTGTGCGGAGATCATATTAGAACTTATCTGAACAACTATGAGTGCGTCGCTGGGTCTGAGATGTCCTCTTCATCTTGTGGAAGGAGACCCCAATATTTCACCAACTCCAGACCTTCGTCCAGGGTGGTCACGAGCCATGTTTTGTTGTTCTTTTCAATGGACAGCTTTGTCGGGAATTTCCATTTGTAGATAATTTTGTTATTCCTCAAGATTTTGGTAATGGTAAGGAGATTTTTGCGGGCTTGAATGGTTGCCTGTGATATATCAATATATAGCAAAATTCCAGAATATGGTTCCGGTAAGGAGTCGCGTTTGTGGGGGAAGTGCATGAGCTGGTCCTTAATATGGAAATAATGGATCCTAACTATCACATATCTTGGTACGCGTTCAGGTAGGTAGGATGACTTTGGCAGGCGGTGAGTCCTATCTATCGCCAATTTGTGGGATTTAGTCGCTGGGAGGAGTTCTGCTATAATTTTCTGCAGATAGGGTCGGAGTTCCCCTGGGGGGACCGATTCTGCAATGCCTCTGAATTTCACATTGTTTCAGCGGGAACGATCTTCAATGTCCACCATTTTGATTTTCAGGTTGCAGACTTCTTCTGCTAGGTCATCATGAGCTTCTACTACCTCATTGTGTGCTGAAGTAAAGTCACTCATTTTGTTCTCTAAGTAATCCACCCTCTCATCTATAGCTTCTATTTCCCTGTTTGTTTGTCTCATGAAGTTAGACATGTCATGTTGCAATGCTCCACGTAGGATTATAAGCATATCTTTCAAAGCAAAGTCTAAGATAGGCTGGGCCATTGTAGGAAAGGCATCCAGCTTCTCACTGAAAGCCATTACTGTCTGCCTGATTTTCACTAACAAGGGAGGCATTACTTACTGTTTCTTCCTCTGCTGTTAGCTTCCTTCTTTGTTTCACAGGGCTATTAAACATAGATTGTGGATATCGGTTTCCATTATCTGTAACTGAAGAGTCAGGTTGTTGTAAAGGCATTCCGCGCTGCTGCAGTCAACCCTGTTCTCCTCTGTGAGGGAGCCATCACTCCGGCGCTATCTTGAGGGAATCAAGCGCCCATTAGGCAGTAGAAATCTGTTAGTCTACGGGGTCCTTCACGTTCCTTCCTTTTCCCCCCTCATGCTTTCCCTGCCTCTCTGGCTCTGCATCATGTGTCGGTTGCTGGTTTCAGTGTCCCACCATCGCTAATAGATGCCTGTTAGATCCTGTGGACCCAGAGCTTGGTCACAGTGCGGCCATCTCCACAGGGTGCCGGCCACGCCTCCGGTATATTTTTCTTTCACAGAATCTGGAGTTCCCAGCTCAGTGAGGAGGCAGCTTAGCCTACACTAAGTGTTCAGGGTCAGCTACACCTCAAGGAAAATATACTTTACTTGTTATGCTTTTAAGTAATATTTTCCAGTTGTGCCTTCGGCAACGACCGTACATGGTCCCTTATGGTTGATAGTATCTTAGACGACTGTTGTTTTTCAGGGGCTTTCTAAATAGTGTTTATGTCAGGAAAGGTGCATTCTTATGTGCAGAAGACTGGTTCATGACTTAATTACTGATGCGCTTGCACGTGCATGCCAACAGGTGCGCTAACATGCACAAACACCAGGCAGGCTATTTAAACAGCATAGTGCCTGGTGTCAGTGCCATTTGGTCTATTGCATTTCTGAAGTATTTGAGTTTCTGTGTCCTGTAAGGCTTATCCATTGCCGACCTGATCCTGCTCCTGACTTTGCTTGAATTCTGCCTGTACCGACCCTGGCTTGCCTCTGAACTTTGTTTCTGCCTCATTCCTCTGCTCGCCTGCTTTAACACTACTGATCTTGGCATGATCCCTGACTCCTATTCTGCTTGTTGCCTGAAACTGATCTGCTCTCTAGTTGCTGACCCAGACTGTCTGACCCTGTCTTGTGTCTAAACCATATTTGCACCTGCTGTCCGTGATCTTTTCTGGCTCCAGTCCTGCCTCTAGCATTTCGGGTCCTATGGCTCCTGAGTTCCAGTTGCATACCAGCACCAGACAGCGAGAGCCTAACCACCTTGTGCTATGGCCTTCCCTGTTACCTTATTAGGGACTCCAGAGCTAGGGCTGTAAGAGAGGCCTTCCTCAAAGCTTCAGGCTTCACCATCAGGTACATTACAGTTTATGTGCACCAATGATATGCGAATGTGCACCACAGGCACATTTCTTGCTTATAGAATTGAAATGACATTAACGTGTTAACAAATAGAAGAGGTTCTAGTGATTTAGTTTACAGAATACATTTAAAAAAAAAGCTTATTACACTAACTAGATAGTAATATTGTCATGGGTCAGTTCTCACACGGTCATTGCAAATTAGGAACTTCACTCTTGTTTAAAGAAAGAAAAGTCAGCCTCTCCAAATACTGTAGAATCCTGACGACTCACATCCAGCATCTTACTGTGCATGCACAAGGCATGGCAGCGCTATAAATCTGGTCCTGCGGACTCCTGGGACATGCCAGGGGCCTAAGGGCAGGGGATAGGGGTGCATCAATCGAGGAGATCAATTTTTGCCAGGTGATAATCGGGGGAGTGGGTATCTGTCAAACAGGTACTTGCTCCATGGGAATTACAAAACACATTTGAATAGTCCTGAGGGGGGGGGGTGATGGAGAGGATGAGCGCTACTTTCACTTTTGAGTTAAGGTCCACTTTAATTGTTTGGTAGGAAGTACAACAGCTCTGATACAATGCCATTGTAACTGTAACCCTTTTGTATTAAATAGCAGCCTATATTCCTGGTTTGCCAGGGTGTTTTTTTGTCTGGATGGAAAAGGCATCTTCTTTTTTTACTGAAAATTGCATATAAAGGCCAGCTGTGAATCAGCCCAGTTTGGACCTAATCTCAAACTTGGCTGATCAATGCTCTCATCTCTAGTCAGTAGAGGTAAACTGATAATATACCTAATCACTGCAGACATGCTGAGGAGTGTGAAAGTTAATTTTCTGAAAAGCAAGAGAATCCTCCTGGTAACACTCCACCGGAAAATTAAAATTTGGAATAATTTAATTTGCTGCAATATACGCAGAGTGTTAACAGAAATAAAATGAACAAGGAAAATGTTCAGCTAAAATTTCTGAATAAACATTATGATTATTTTCAACTCTACAACAGTAAATAAACTAAAATTAAAGGCCTTGAAAAAAAAAAAACATGTACAAGTCTTTCTACACAAAATTCCTACAAATTATGATGAGGATTGCAAACCAGGCAAAAGACAGATCTGTGCTCAGAATATATAAATGGATAAGTACAGTAATTTTGACCAGTTAAGGACCGGCTCCTGTAAATGTACGTTGGCAGAATGGCACGACAGGCAAATCAGCGTATATTTACGTCAGCTGAAATTTGCCGCCGCGTGAGGCGCCCGAGCGTGCCTGCCGCGAGCTCCGTGACCGTGCACATGGAACCTGAGAACTCAATGTCCTTCGGTGACTCGCGATAGGGTCACGAGGTATGTGACGTAACACTGTAGGGATACAGAGGCTACCGCTGATCGGAAGGAGCAAAGGGAACCATAAGACAGCACATCCCGCTACATTTATACCTTAACAAGCTCAATTTGTCTTTTAACATTGTAAGAGTCCAATTTTATATGCGTGTAACAATATAAGGTTAGTTTTAATACTACACTATTGGAGCCTCCTCTCCTCCTTGATTTAAACCCTGGGCATGGGCTGGAGTTCTCTCCCCCCCCCTACTGTTGTTATAGTGCCATCATAAGGGATAGAGGAACACAATAGTGACCATATCGCAGGGGTCTCGGCATTTGCAGCAGAAAAGACTGGAGATAAGGCGATAAGGCGATAAGTTGATGTGCCTAATACCATATGACAGTGAGGTGAGAGTTTTGGTAGACTGGTGGAGGACACGGAATATGGTTCAATACCACAATTAAGGAGACATCTCCATCAAGATTATTCACTCATTGGAAGATTGACTTTGTTTGTCCCCATCACCTCCCTGCACGGGACGACATAGAACTTAATCACATTTTCATTCAATTTCCCTTTTTACATTGTTATATTGAACCATTTTTCATATTTAGTCACAAACTATTTTATTTTTTTGTGCATTTTGTGCATGATTTGTCACTTTGCACTTTTTCTGCGATTTGGTGTACTGTGGGATTATTGATCACATATTAATGCTGTATACATTTGCTGACCATTCGTTTGCTAATTTCTTATTGGTCTACATTTTTATATCACTTATGTTTTTCTTGTAATCTATGCATAGCACGTAGTCACTTTCTTGCAGTTTGCACGTTTTTGTATATTAATTTTATTTCTTTAGCGTAAGATCACTACTAACAGTTTTATATATCTTTGTGTACAGTGAACACCACTAGATCTAGCAGCTTCTCAGGCCTCGTACACACCATCGGATAGATCCGGTGGTGTGTACGTCCGCGCGGACATTTATCGGCGGAAACAATTCCAGCCGACGGATTTCCAGCGGATATAAATTTCTTAGCATGCTAAGAAATCTATCCGCTGGAATCCTGTCCAGCGGATTGATCCGGTGGTCTGTACAGACTCACCGGATCAATCCGTCCGCTCCTCTCCCTCGCATGCGTCGTAATGATTCGACGCATTCGTGGAAGTCTTTATCTTCCAGCGTCACGCACGTCGCCGCGTCATCATCATGGCGACGGCGCGACACGTCATCTGATGGTTAGTACAACCATCAGATCAAAATCCGCCAGAGGATTTATCTCGTGTGTACGGGGCCTTAGCTTTAACTTTCCTCTATTCACATATACTCATTAGTAGCGCAGAAGACACTGCATTTTCACTTTCATATAGATACACATACATCTCAACATCTCAAATTATTTAACATGGGACATTACATCTATTTTTTGCCCTCCGACCCATTCTAAGTACTTTCAATGACATTCAGCCCTTATATGTGAATATGTGAACAGGAGAATTATATTTTGACAGTCAAAAATAGAATTTCATATTTCACTAAAAGCTTTCAAAAAACTGTTTATGAATAATTCAACAAATAAGTTTTGTATCCTGTGAAGCTGTATATTGCAGAATGTGAATAACATTCCTCAAATGTCCATCACAGCCATAATTTGTTGCTTTTTATAAATTATGTGGACACTGGGAGTGTGCAGCCTGAAATTTCTGTTCTTACTACAAAAAAAGTACTTGTCACCCCTAAAATGTCACCCCTATAAAATATTGTAATACTGTATTTCCTGTAAAGTCAACAAAATAATATGTTTGTGAGAGATACAGTGTACATATATGACCAGGTAAGAGGAATTATTCATGCTCTACATGTCATGCATTGTATATTTAGACTCTAGGGATTATGATAAACAACGCTGAACTGTAGCCAGCTAAAACAATGCCCAATGAGACAGCTGACTAGTGTTTTTATCTCTCATTCCCATTTTAATATTTTACTTCTAGTAGCTTAATTTTTTGTTCAAGAAGAGCATCCCTCCAAGCTGCCAGCCACTGATTCAGGGCAGGAATTCAGGGAACACACTGGCTATGTCATTCACTAACACTCACTACATGGTCTATAAATGCAATGTAGTTGCAGATTAAAGTGGGAGGGGGTGGCTACAAATTTCTAACTCATAAGGGGTTCTGCATACAGTGATCACAGATCACTTTGTGGGCTGTCAGTATTGAAAAACAAAATGTATACGGCTTACAATATACAGGGCATCATAAATATAAATATAGCTTTATTAAGTGTGACTACTGATCAACTTTACAGTGTACCTAAACTAAAGAAAAAACACCTTGAATATTGCAGCTTATCGGTCCTTAGATGAGGTACCGTGTTTGCCGGCGTATAAGACGACTGGGCGTTTAAGACAACCCCCTAATTTTCCAGCTAAAATGTTGGTTTTGGGATATACTCACCTTATAAGACGACCCCCTTCCTACTAGTCAGGCCTCGCCTCACCTCACTGTGTCATTACATGCCTCCCCGACAAGCGGCACTGGTGGTCCCTGACAAGCAGCACTGGTGGTCCCTGACTGGTGGTCCCTGACATGGTGGTCCCTGGCAAGTGGCACTGGTGGTCCCATGGTGATCCCTGGCATGATGGTCCTTGACATGGTGGTCCCTGGCATGATGGTCCCTGGCATGGTGGTCCCTGGCATGATGGTCCCTGACTGGTGGTCCCTGACAAGCGGCACTGGTGGTCCCATGGTGATCCCTGGCATGATGGTCCCTGACATGGTGGTCCCTGGCATGATGGTCCCTGGCATGGTGGTCCCTGGCATGGTTGTCCCTGGTAAGGTTGTCCCTGACATGGTGGTCCCTGACAAGTGCCAGGACCGTCTCCTACAGTTGATTCTGATGCGGGACTGGGGCACCAAAAGCACAGAGCTTGCTCAGGAATGGCAGCAGGTAGGCGTGAGTGCATCTGCACACACACTGAGACAAAGACTTTTAGTGGATGGCCTGGTGTCAAGAAGGACAGCAAATAAGCCACTTCTCTCCATGTAAAAACATCAGGGACAGACTACTTTTCTGAAAAACTTACAGGGATTGGAAAAAACCCTGTCTGGAGAAGATAAGGTGAGTGCTACCATCAGTCCGGTGTTATGCCAACAGTAAAGCATCCTAATACCATCCATGTGTGGGGATGCTTCTCAGACACGGGAGTGGGCTCACTCACAATTTTGCCTAAGAACACAGCCATGTATAAAGAATGGTACAAAAACATGTTTCGAGAGCAACTTCTCTCAACCATCCAAGGACAGTTTGGTGACGAACAATGCCTTTTCCAGCATGATGGAGCACCTTGCCATAAAGCAAAAGTGATAAGTGGCTTGGGGAACAAAACATCAAAATGTTGGGTCCTTGGCCAGGAAACTCCCAAGACTTTCATCCCATTGAGAACTTGTGGTCAATCCTCAAAAGGCAGGTGAACAAAAAAGTTCCCACAAATTCTGACAAACTCCAAGCATTGATTATGCAAGATTGGGCCGCCGTCAGTCAAGATGTGGCCTAGAAGATACGCCCAGGTATGCGATTTTGCTCTCCGTAGTCTGGGGCACACACACACTCCGCCGATGATCAGCTCCTGCTGTTAATGGACACAGCAGGAGCCGATCAGTGGGTCTGGCGGACGATAGAGGCAGAATGGCGGTCTGCCTATGTAAACAAGGCAGATTGCCGTTCTTCTAGTAGGGGAGACAGAGATCTCTGTCTTCTCACAGCCATAGGCCCTAACCCTTTGATTGCCCCTGATGTTAACCCCTTCCCTACCACTGTCATTATTACAGAGACATGGTTTTAGCACTTATCACGGTATTGGTGTCACTGGTCCCCAGAAATTTGAATTTTTTTTTTTTGCGTAAGTCGTCCGTGAATAGGGATGGACGTAACTCACGTCTAAGTTCAAAAAATGATGTCGTTGTGACGTCATTTCTCGCAAAGCACAGCGGGAAATTTTTGGACGACGCATGCGCAGTTCATTCGGCGGCGGGGACGCGCTTCATTTAAATGAAACCCGCCCCCAACCCGCCCAATTTGAAATCCGCCGCCAGAAATACATTACGCCGCCATAACTTACGGCGCAAACTCGCTGAGGATTCGAATATACGCCAGGTAAGGTACGGCGGCATAGTGTATCTCTGATACGCTGCGCCGATCCAAATGTATGTGGATCTGGCCCTATAACTTTTGTGCAAACCAATCAATATACGCTTATTGGGATTTTGATTACTGAAAACATGTAGCAGGATACATATTGGCCTAAACTGATGAAGACATTACTAGGTAGATTCACAAAGAGTTAGGCCGGCTTATCAGTAGATAAGCCGACCTAACTCTGAATCTACGCCGGCGTTTGTTTACGTGTATTCTCAAACAGAGATACACTTAAACAAAGCTAAGATAGGCCGGCTTGCGCCGTTCTATCTTAGCTTGCAATGTTTCTGTTGTCCGCTAGATGGCGCTTCCATTGCGGCCGGCGTAGATTATGTAAATGAGGGGATACGCCGATTCACGAACGTACGCCAGGCCTACACCGTTGCATTACGTCATTTCCGTAAGGGATAGGCCGCCTAAAGTTATTCCACCAATGAGGTGGAATAACAATGTTAAGTATGGCCGCCGTTCCTGCCGCGAGGTTCAAATTTTTTACGTTGTTTGCGCAAGTCGTTCGCGAATCGGGATTTACGTCGTTTATGTACACGTCGAAATCAATAGGCCCGTACAGGCCTATTTAGCCGCAATGCGCACTGGGAAATGTAGTCGCCCGGCGCATGCGCAGTGTCAAAAAACGTCAAAAAACGTGAGGTCAAGCCTCATTTCCATACAACACGCCCCCTCCAAGTCATTTGAATTAGGCGCCCTTACGCCCGCTCGTTTTAGGCTACACCGCCGTAGATTAGCAGGTAAGTGGTTTGTGAATCACTACTAGCCTAACTAATTTACGGCGGTGTAGCCTAAAAAGGCTAGGCTAGGCCGCCCTAAAGTTAGGCCAATCTACGTGAATCTACCTATACATTTTTTACATTGTGTTTAATAGCAGAAAGTAAAAAAAAAAAAAAAATTCAAAATGTCTGTATCTTTTTTGTTTATAGCGCTAAACAAATAAAAAATGCAGAGGTGATCAAATACTACCAAAAGGAAACTTTATTTGTGGGGAAAAAAAGGACAGCATATTTGAGCACAGCATGTGCAATAGTCAGTTAACCACTTAAGACCGGGACCTTTATGCAGGTAAAGGACCTGGCCAGTTTTTGCGATTCGGCACTGCGTCGCTTTAACTGACAATTGCGCCGTCGTGCGATGTGGCTCCCAAACAAAATGTGCGTCCTTTTTTCCCCACAAATAGATCTTTCTTTTGGTGGTATTTGATCACCTCTGCGGTTTTTATTTTTTGCGCTATAAACAAAAATAGAGCGACAATTTTGAAAAAAAAACAATATTTTTTACTTTTTGCTATAATAAATACCCCCAAAAAAGATATACATTTTTTTTTCTCAGTTTAGGCCTATACGTATTCTTCTACATATTTTTGGTAGAAAAATCGCAATAAGCGTTTAACGATTGGTTTGCACAAAATTTATAGCGTTAACAAAATAGGGGATAGATTTAAGACATTTTTATTAATATATTTTTTTTACTACTAATGGCGCCGATCAGCGATTTTTTTCGTGACTGCGACATTATGGCGGACACATCGGACAATTTTGACACATTTTTGGGACCATTGTCATTTTCCCAGCAAAAAATGCTATAAAAATGCATTGTTTACTGTGAAAATGACAATTGCAGTTTAGGAGTTAACCACTAGGGGGCGCTGTAGGGGTTATGTGTGACCTCATATGTTTTTCTAACTGTAGGGGGGCGGGGCTGGATGTGTGACGTCATTGATCGTGTTTACCTATATCAAACACAGCCACTGTGCCATGCCATCAAACGTAGCCACTTTGCCCATCAATTGTCACCACTGTGCCATGCCATCAAACGCAGCCACTGTGCCATCAATTGTTGCCACTGTGCCCATCAATTGTCACCATTGCGCCATGCCATTGTGGCCACTGTGCCCATCAATTGTCGCCACTGTGCTATGCCAAACGCAGCCACTGTGCCATCAATTGTCGCCACTGTGTCATGCCAAAAGTAGCCACTGTGCCATGCCATTGTCGCCACTGTGCCATGCCATTGTTGCCACTGTGCCCATCAATTGCAGCCACTGTGCCATGCCAAACGCAGCCACTGTGCCATCAATTGTTGCCACTGTGCCATGCCATTGTCGCCAATGTGCCCATCAATTTTCGTCACTGTGCCATGCCAAACACAGCCACTGTGCCATCAATTGTTGTCACTGTGCCATGCCAAACGCAGCCACTGTGCCATCAATTGTCGCCACTGTGCCATGCCAAATGCAGCCACTGTGCCATGCCATTGTCGCCACTGTGTCCATCAATTGTCACCACTGTGCCATGCCATTGTCACCACTGTGCAATGCCATTGTCGCCACTGTGCCCATCAATTGTCGCCAATGTACCATGCACTCACATTTCTCTGTCAGCCATCCTTGGATCCTCCTCCACGATCTCTCAAAGTAGTCCCACCCTTGATGTCACATCAGCCAAACCGGTGAACCTGGTGGATGGCTCTGATAGACACTTCCAAAGTCAACCAGCTGCCGCTACCATCACTAGGGGGCCGGCCATCTGAATAGTGGGCAGTGGCGACACGGGCATGGGCATATCAACTGTGTCCAAATATGACATCTGTGTGGGCACTCATCCCTGAATGCCCACAGGGTGAGTTAAGGGAGTCACATCTTCATGTCATATTAGGACACAGCAGCTGTGCCAGTGCAGCCACATGTCCCAGTAGACAACAATGGGACACCAGTAAGGGGATGTATGTAACACCTTGTTATGTTGAAATTAGCAATAAAATTTGTGATTAGGTAACTCTTACCTATTGAACCCTGCAATGTTTTAACTTAAAATCTCAATTCCTGACATAGACGTGCGCACAGGGTGTGCTAGATGTGTCTGGGCACACCTTAATCACCCTGTGCTGTACAGATTTTCCCTGCTGCTTGGCTGCAGCAAAAGGGGCTGGGGAATCTATGTCCTCAGTCTGTTTGGACCCTGATATTTTGCCAAAGCCCCCCAATGGACTCCTATTTTTTTTTTAAATCCGCTGTATGCTTCCATGTGTTTCTCTTTCTGGAACATGGCCAAAACTCTAGGATGCACAACTCATCTCAGGAATAATTGGAAGAAAGCAACCCAACATGGGGTGATAATGCTAAAACACTTATTTGGTAAAGTGGTTCTAATGATTCCCATGCATTCCCACATGACTGCATAATACACAGAGCGTTGGGCACAAGACTGCATAATACACAGAGCACTAGGCACATGACTGCATAACACACAGAGCGCTGGGCACAGGACTGCATAATACACAGAGCGCTGGGCACAGGACTGCACAATACACAGAGCGTTGGGCACATGACTACATAATACACAGAGCACTAGGCACAGGACTGCATAATACAAAGAGCGCTGGGCACAGGACTGTATAATACACAGCACTGGGCACAGGACTGCATAATACACATATGGCAGGCTGCTGGAAATGGGCCTAAACTGGATGCATGTGCCCTCTGCTCACAGCTAAATGCTGCAGTCTCATGCACTGGAGTTAAAGGCCCAGTTTTCATGGGGATTAAGTGTTCAACTTTTGTATATAACATAAAGATTCAGTATACAACCAATGTTTGGTGCACTTTAAATAATCTCAATATGTTGTTGTAATGCTGTTTTTTTCATTTTCCTGCTTGCATTTACAGGCTTTGCAAGAGCATTGCTTTTATATAGAGATTATGTATATATGCAGTATTTGCAAAGATAAATAGCACAGTTAGATATCCACTCTCCAAATCTTGCAAAAGCCCCTGGAATGCCTTCTGCCACCACCAGCTTTTATTATGAACTAACTCACATTGCCAGGCATCAAGTGTTCAAGCGCTAGATTTTGAAAGGTAATTTAGCTCAATTATATGGATTATGATCCTTTTATGGGTATAAATGATATTTTTTACAGCGCAAAGCATGAAATGCGTGTGTTTTTTCACCCTTGTACAGAAACACAATGCACAGTCTAAGCAGGAATTAGGACACAGTGAAGAAATACTGTAGAAAACAATGATTCCATTGAGAGTAATTCTGCTGAGTCAGACGTTCTGTTGCCAAATCCATCCTTCAGCTTTCTGTTCCTATGAAAGCATTTGCTGGTTAAGTCTGGATTCACACCTATGCATTTTTTGTGCTTTTTGCATTTTGCAGATTTGCACTACAGAACGTGTTCCATAGGAAACCATGTTAAATTGGCTGTAGTGCAAATCTGCAAAATGCAAAAAGCACTAAAAATGCACAGGTGTGAATTCAGCCTTAAAGGGGTTGTATTCGAAAATATGTTTTCCCCTAAATAGCTTCCTTTACCTCTGTACAGTCCTCCTTCACTTACCTCATTCTTCGATTTTGCTTTTAAATGTCCTTATTTCTTCTGAGAAATCCTCATTTCCTGTTCTTCTGTCTGTAACTCAACAGGCTTTCTTCCTGGTGTGGAGAAAGCCTCTTGAGGGGGGAGGGGGTGAGCAGGAGTGTCAGGACACTCTCTACTTTGCTGATAGAGAAAGGAGCTGTGTGTTAGTGGGCGTCCTGGCGTTCTTGCTCGCCCCCTCCCCCCTCAAGAGGCTTTCTCCACACCAGGGAGAAAGCCTTGCATTACGGTGTTGAGTTACAGACAGAAGAACAGGAAGTGAGGATTTCTCAGAAGAAATAAGGACTTTAAAAGCAAATTGGAAGGATGAGGTAAGTGAAGGAGGACTGCACTAAGGTAAAGGAAGCTATTTAGGGAATTTTTTTTTTCCTTTTCAACCCCTTTAAGGAGAATTGTACAAGGAGTCTATTCTCAATACTAAACCATGTTTACTTTATAGATATGTGCCTTTCGTTTCGTTAGGAATTCAAACAAATTTTTCATTATTCGGAAATTCGGATGCATCCGAACTTCTGAATTACAAAATTAACGAATTTAAACAAATTCTAAAAACGCGAACAAAATTTGAATTCAAAACAAATTTGAATAGAATTCTAAACGGATTCGAATCTAATTCAAAAACAAATTCTATTCGAATCGAATTCAAAAACAATTCGAATCGAAAACAAATTCGAATGAAAATTGAAAGCAAATTTGAATCAAAATCTAAAATATATAAATCAATTTTAAAAAAAGAATACGATAAAATAGAATATAAAATAATAAAACAATAGAATGAAAATCAAAGAATAGTAAAGAACATAATAGAATGTAATAGAATAAATCAAATACAATAATACAAATACAAATGCATACAAATTCAATAATTCAACAGAATCACCAATCCGGTGGAAATAATTTCAAATCCGGTTGAAATCATTTCAAATTCGGTTGAAATAATTTCAGATTCGGTTGAAATAATTTCAGATTCGGTTGAAATAATTTCAAATTCGGTTGAAATAATTTCCAATCCGGTGGAAATAATTTCAAATCCGGTTGAAATAATTTCCAATCCGGTTGAAATAATTTCCAATCCGGTTGAAATTATTTCAAATCCGGTTGAAATTATTTCAAATCCGGTTGAAATATTATTGAATTCTGTTGAATTCCAATCCGGTGGAAATAATTTCAAATTCGGTTGAAATCATTTCAAATTTGGTTGAAATAATTTCAGATTCGGTTTAAATAATTTCAGATTCGGTTGAAATAATTTCAAATTCGGTTGAAATAATTTCCAATCCGGTGGAAATAATTTCAAATCCGGTTGAAATAATTTCAAATCCGGTTGAAATAATTTCCAATCCGGTTGAAATAATTTCCAATCCGGTTGAAATTATTTCAAATCCGGTTGAAATATTATTGAATTCTGTTGAAATATTTTCAAATCAGATCAAAATATGATCGAATTCGAATCCGGTAGAAATACTATCGAATCCGGTAGAAATACTATCGAATCCGGTAGAAATGTTTTCAAATTCGACCGTTTTTTTTTATTTGGTCGAAAACGATAGAATTCAACCGGGTTTTTCTAATTCGGTCAAAAACTATCGAAATCGACCGGGTTTTTTCGAATTCGGTTGAAAACGATCGAATTCAGAAAACGAATTTAACAAATTTAACGAGTCTAACTTAAAGAAATTAATTAACGGATTAAAACGAAACGAAACAAAACAAATTGTTTCCTTTTGCACATGTCTACTAATTTATATGTCTAATTTGACTTTCTTGCAATCTCCTTGCTTTGTATGCAATCACACACATCTCTGTATATCTTTTCTGTCCTCTTACAATCTCCTAAATTCCTTCTCACTAATGCCCCGTACACACAATCGGACCTTTGTCCGACCAAAATCACATCGGAATTGCGACGGAATTCCATTGGAGTAGAAGAGAACATGTTCTCTATCTAAACTCTGATGGAATGCATCAGAATTTCCGATGGGCAATACACACGGTCGAAATTTCCGATGGAAAAAGTCCATCTGACATTTTGCATCAGAAATTCCGATCGTGTGTACGGGGCTTTACTTGTGAAATTGTGGGTAGAGCAAGTACTGTATCTACTATTGTTTCACAACTTTGAATTCTGCTGACGCTAATAAGGGGATTATTATCTGCTCTGTCAAATGATGCGACGCTGTAAAAATATAAAATAATGGTTTGGAAAAACCAGCTTGGAAGGTTATTTGTCTAATATATTAATAGCATAACACCTGTGTATACTGTAGGGGGGAATTATTCAAAATTTGTTGAAAAGGAATGAGATGTGTTGTCGTGACAACCCATCAAACATCCATTATTAAGTGCAACTAAATTGTTTTAGTTGCTACAGTGCCTTTAAAAAGTATTCTTACCCCTTGAAATTTTCCTAATTTTGTCATGTTACAACCAAAAACGTAAATGTATTTTATTATGATTCTTTGTGATAGCACAACACAAAGTGGCACATAATTGTGAAGTAGAAAGATAATTGATAAATGGTTTTCAACACTTTTTTACAAATAAATATGTGAAAAGTGTTGCAAGAATTTGAATTCAGCCCCCTTTAATTCCCCTTAAATTCCTTTAATACCCCTTACTAAAATATCTAGTGGAACCAATTGTCATCAGAAGTTACCTAATTAGTAAAAAGAGTCCACCTGTGTGTAATTTAATCTCAGTATAAATACAGCTGTTCTATTAAGCCCTCAGAGGTTTGTTAGAAAACCTTAGTGAACAAACAACATCATGAAGGCCAAGGAAAAGACCAGACAGGTCAGGGATAAAGTTGTGAGGAAGTTTAAAGCAAGGTTAGGTTTTAAAAAAAATATCCCAAGCTTTCAACATCTCACAGAGCACTGTTCAATCCATCATCCAAAAATTAAAAGAGTATATCACAACTGCCAAGGCATGGCCGTCCACCTAAACTGACAGTCTTGACAAGGAGAGCATTAATCAGAGAAGCAGCCATTAAGCCCATGGTAACTCTGGAGGAGCTGCAGGGATCCAAAGCTCAAGTGGAATTGGGACACAAACTATTAATCGTGCACTCCACATATATGGCCTTTATGTAAGAGAGGTAAGATGAAAGCCATTCTTGAAAGAAAGACATAAGAAGTCCCATTTGCATTTTTCAGAAGCCATGTGGGCAACACAGCAATGGTGGAAGAAGGTGCTCTAGGACAAAATGTAACTTTTTGGCCTAAAAGCATAAACTATTTGTGGTGGAAAACTAACACTGCACATCACCCTGAATACACCATCCCCACCGTGAAACATGGTGGTGGCAGAATCATGTTATGGGGGTGCTTTTCTTCAGCAGTGACAGGGAAGCTGGTCAAAGTTGATGGGAAGATGGATGGAGCCAAATATAGGGCAAACTTAGAAGAAAACCTGTGAAGCCCTGTACACACGGCCAGGAATCCCGTCTGTTTGAAAACCTTCAATTTTCCCGACGGGATTTTTGCCAAGCTTGCTTTGAAAATCCATGTATACACATTACACATGGCCAAACAAAAGACCCACCGTTTGTTTAAATGGCAAGAACGTGGTGACGTCAAAGACTACGACGAGCCGGATAAATGAAGTTCTATGCTACCGCGCATGCATCAAATTATTATCGAGCATGCAGAGTTTCCACTTCAGGTAAGCATGCAGACGATAGTTTTTTTCAGCAGCAAACACTCTGCCGGGAATCCCGACGGGAAAATAGAGAGCAAGTTCTCTATTTTTTTCCGGCAGTTTTCCTGTCGGGAAAACTGCTACGAAGCATACACATGGCCCAGATTCCCAGCCAAAAGCTCTCCTGGTAGTTTTCCTTCTGGGATAACCGGTCGTGTGTACGAGGCTTTAGAGTCTGCAAAATACTTGAGACTGGAGTGGAGGTTCACCTTCCAGCAGGACAGCAACCCTAAACATTCAGCCAGAGCTACAATTGAATGGTTTAGATCAAAGCTTATTCATGTGTTAGACCTAAATACAATTCAGAATCTGTGGCAAGACTTGGAAATTGTTGTTCACAGACGCTCTCCATCCATTCTGACAACTTGAGCTATTTTGAAAATAAGTATGGGCAACAATTTTACTCTCTAGATGTGACAAGCTGGTAGAGATATACCCCAAAAAGACTTGCAGCTGTAATTGCAGTGAAAGCTGGTTCTACAAAGTATTGACTCAGGGGGGCTGAATACAAATGCACACCACACTTTTCACATATTTATTTGTAAAGAATGTTAAAAAACATTTATTATTTTCTTTCCGTTTCACAATTATATTTTTAGTTGTAACATGACAAAATATGGAAAATGGCAAATGGTATGGATACTTTTTAAAGGCACTGTATGTGCACCTCACTATTATTATCTGGCACCATACTGTATAGGACCAATATGCATTAATTAAACTTATTTTGCACCATTTAAAAATATAAGCATACTTCAGGGGATTTTCTGAATTATGTTTAAAATAAGGGTAGAGTTAAAAAATAAACAATGTTGGTGAAATTCATTTCCCAACAAAAGATTACAGTACTTTGACATTGGTCTCTAATTTTACCATGTGGTGCTAGTTAGATTAATTTAAAAAATGATTTCTGTGTCTACTCAACTAGTGAAGGGAAGAAATAGCTACCGGTACTTGTCAATATTAGGGATGAGCTTCAGGTTTGGGATGTACCCATGTTTGTAGTTCAGAAAACAGTTGAATAAATTAGCCATATTTGGCCATTTCCCTGATACTAAACAGATAAGTGTTAATTGTCATAATTCATTCACATAAATCATACAGTATATATCATACAACTGTATGTTTTTTTTTTTCAGTTTTTGTTTTATCGCTTGCTACTAGTATACCATAGATATACAGCAGGTGGATCTGCTGTGTTAGATCACGTACCTAGCACGTGATCTGGAACTTCCGAGTAGGGGGCATGCACATATACAACCAGTGACCTGTTGTGACCTGTGACCTGTTGTGATTAAACACAGCAGATGTCAATCAGTGGATGTCATCCAATGGATTACTGCCAGCACCTGCAATGGTAGGGAGCTGGGTGGGGGGCATTTTCCCCCACTCAGCTCCATGCCACAGAGGGGAGCGGACCTGATCACCTCCACTGGCGGCTCCGGTAAGCGGCGGAGGGCACCAGAGTGCTGGGGATATGGGGCCCGCTCCCGCCACCGATAAAAGTTATCTTGCAGCGAATCCACCGCAGAGATCACTTTAATCTAAAATTAAGGATGAGCCGAACACCCACCGGTTTGGTTTGCTTTGCACCGGAACTTGTGAACAGGCAAAAAAATTGCTTGAACACGTAAACACCATTAAAGTCTATGGGACATGAACATGAAAAATCAAATGTGCTCATTAACCACTTGCCGTCGCCGCACCGTCATTATACGTCCACAAGGTGGCTCTCCTAGGCGAGACCACGTAAATGGACGTCCTACCTCTCAGCCGCCACAAGGGGCGCACGCGCGCCGCCGGAGGCGCGCACGCGCGCCCCCCCGCTCGCCCCCGACTCCCGTGCGTGTGCCCGGCGGGCGCGATCGCCGCCGGGCACACGCGATCGCTCGGTACAGAGCGGGGAACGGGAGCTGTGTGTGTAAACACACAGCTCTCGTTCCTGTCAGCAGGGGAAATGCTGATTTTCTGTTCATACAATGTATGAACAGAAAATCAGTGTTTCCCCTAGTGAGGCCACCCCCCCCCCACAGTAAGAACACACCCAGGCATACTTAACCCCTTCCCCGCCCCCTAGTGTTAACCCCTTCACTGCCAGTGGCATTTTTATAGTAATCTAATGCATTTTTATAGCACTGATCGCTATAAAAATGCCAATGGTCCCAAAAATGTGTCAAAAATGTCCGAAGTGTCCGCCATAATGTCGCAATACCGAAAAAAAAATCGCTGATCGCCGCCATTACTAGTAAAAAAAATATTAATAAAAATGCCATAAAAATACCCCCTATTTTGTAAACGCTATAACTTTTGCGCAAACCAATCAATAAACGCTTATTGCGATTTTTTTTACGAAAAATATGTAGAAGAATACGTATCGGCCTAAACTGAGGAAAAAAAATGTTTTTTTATATATTTTTGGGGGATATTTATTACAGCAAAAAGTAAAAAATATTCATTTTTTTCAAAATTGTCGCTCTATTTTTGTTTATAGCGCAAAAAATAAAAAACGCAGAGGTGATCAAATACCACCAAAAGAAAGCTCTATTTGTGGGAAAAAAAGGACGCCAATTTTGTTTGGGAGCCACGTCGCACGACCGCGCAATTGTCTGTTAAAGCGACGCAGTCCCGAATCGCAAAAAGTACTCTGGTCTTTGGGCAGCAATATGGTCCGGGGGGTAAGTGGTTAAAGGCTTATATGCATGGTACTGTCAGAAAAAGTGTTTGGGAACCTGGGTCCTGCCCCAGGGGACATGTATCAATGCAAAACAAGTTTTAAAAATGTCTGTTTTCTTGGGAGCAGTGATTTTAATAATGCTTAAAGTGAAACAATAAATGTGAAATATTCCTTTAAATTTTGTACCTGGGGGTGTCTACAGTATGCCTGTAAAGTGGCACATTTTCAGGTCTGGTATGGATTTTAAGGGAAACCCTGCACCAAATAAAAAAAAATGGCACAGGGGTCCCCCTAAAAATCCATACCAGACCCTTATCGGAGCACGCAACCTGGCAGGCTGCTGGAAATGAGAAGGGATGAGAGAGCATCCCCCCTCCTGAACCATACCAGGCACATGCCCTCAACATGGGGAGGATGCTTTGGGGTCTGACTGACCCCAAAGCACCTTGTCCCCATGTTAATGGGGACAAGGGCCTCATCCCCACAACCCTTGCCTGGTGGTTGTGGGGGTCTGCGGGTGGGGGGCTTATTGGAATCTGGAAGCCCCCTTTAACAAGGGGACCCCCAGATCCCAGCCCCCCCTATGTGAATTGGTAATGGGTACATTGTACCCCTACCATTTCACCCAAAAAGGTGTCAAAAATTGTAAAAAAAAAGACAGGAGACACTTTGGGAGAAGTCCTTTATTAAAAAAAGTCCAGCAATGTTCTTTCAACTCGTGCCACCGAGAAAAAAAAGTTGCAACAGTTCTGCCTCCAAGGGCGGCTCCCGCTGACTGACGCTTCTCCCGCTGTGACAGCTGTTATATAGCTGAGGAAGAGGCCATCCGGTGACATAACTGGTTGACCCCGCCCCCCTCTGATGCCACAGGCATCAGAGAGGGGCGGGGTAACCCGTTTATGTCCCTGGGTGGCCCCGCCTTGAGCTATAAAACATTTGTCAAAGTGGGAGATGCATCAGTCAGAGTGAGCCGCCCATGGAGGCAGGGCTGTTGCATTTTTTGGTTTTTTTTTTCGGGCAGCACGAGTTAAACATGCTAGGTACATCAAGACTGATGAATTTTCAAATAAATGTAGAATGGTTTGTACACTATATGACTTTCTAAATTTGATACAACTATTTTTCCACCAAAGAAATGTAGCAGAATACACTCTTTCTCAAGTTTATGAAGATGTTTTTACTTGCAAAATGTTATTATTATTATTATTATTATTATTATTATTATTATTATTATTATTATACAGGATTTATGTAGTGCCAACAGTTTGCACAGCACTTAAAAATGGTTGTGTGTTAAAGTGGTAGTAAATGTAACTTTTTTATTTTTACCTACAGGTAAGCTACAAGTAAGCTTACCCATAGGTTAAAAGAATATTTCCTAAATGTGCACGGTACCTGTGCAAGAACCTTCCTTCAGAGCTCTGTGCTTCGGTTGTGACTCCCGTGTGCACGATCCGCCTCCATGTGTGGTTTCCATCGAATGACACTACACCCGCCGTGACAGCTCTTAAATAGACTGTTATAAACATGGAAAACATGCGCCACTTTACAGGCATACTATAGACACCCCCCCCAGGTACGAAATTTAAAGGAATATTTATTTTATTGTTTCACTTTAAGCATTATTTTTTAAATCACTGCTCCCAAAAAAACTGCAAGTTTTAAAACTTTTTATTGCATTGATACATGTCCCCTGGGGCAGGACCTAGGTCCCCAAACACTTTTTATGACAATAACTTGCATAATAACCTTTAAAATTATTCACGTTTGTGTCCCATAGACTTTAACAGTGTTGGCTTGTTCGAACAAATTTTTTGCCTGTTCGCATTTTCTGCTGCGAACCAAACCTGGGGGTGTTCAGCTCAACCCTAGGTATTACACAACTAAAAGGCGATTTGTATTGTTGTTTTAAGTTGTTGTAACTATATAGCTCCTCCTTTTTTGCTACAAGGTCCTTCCAATTGCTATGCTATGTAATGCTTATTGTCTCATGATTAATTCTATTTATAAAATGTAATCTCCTCCAAAAAATTGTTATGTATGAAAAAAAAAATCAGCACTGACAATACCCCTTGCACACAGCCACAACCTACATACGAGTGGTAACTGTTCTGAATTCAGGAGCAGTGCAGCTTCATTGTCATATCATCACATGAGGGAGGCTGTTCTAGGTGGTCCTCACTGGAAGGATCTATAGATATTTGTGGGACTTTGCACAAGGACTAAGAGGAAATGGTAAATGCATATGCACTTACAACCACTTTTTGCCACAGGTAAGCCCAGTGCCGATCCTGACCTCCCTGGGGCCCTAAGCAAAATTACATGTCACATTAAAGATAAGAAGCGGGGGGGGGGGTGCTGCCCCGTCAGTGACATGTCACATTAAAGATTAAAGTTGAGAAGCGGGGGTGTTCTGCTGTCGGAAATGACGTCTTACATTAAAGTGAGAAGCGGGGGTGCTGACTTCTTACCTCTTCTCCCATGCAGCCAGCGAGTTGAAAAGCGGGGTGAGGGGCAGAAACCCAAGAGAAGAATACCGCTTCAGCCAATCTTCAGGTGCAAAGGCAGAGATCACAGTTGCAAACCTCGGCTCCCCACCGTCAAACACAAAAAAAAAGTGGTCGCACACTGGAACTTCAAATTTGTTTAATGTAATCTTTATTGTCACGAGTGCTCAAACACAGGAAAAGCAGTTGACGCGTTTCACAAGCGGTAGCTTGCTTGTTCACAACAACCT
Organism: Rana temporaria; assembly: GCF_905171775.1. Taxonomy (NCBI): domain Eukaryota; kingdom Metazoa; phylum Chordata; class Amphibia; order Anura; family Ranidae; genus Rana; species Rana temporaria. Next base: position 113,597,787 of record NC_053498.1, on the reverse strand, counting down.
ATAATAAGGCTTACCTGTAGCTACCCTGGATATCTCCTAAAACTGAACGGTTTAGGAGATATCCTCTGTATGTGCATGTGCCTACATCATCAGCACATGCGCACTGAAGCAATGGTATGGACGTGCCGTTGCTTCAGTGAGTGTGCCATTACCAGCGGCTCCCGCACGCATGCACTGGAGTGTAGTTATGGCGGCTTTGGCCAATCACAGCGCCGGAGCCTATGTTACCTGGAAGTAACTCTAGTAGCGATGTTGCTGGCCAGAACGGAGTACGAAGACCGCTGCGGGGGCTTCGATTTAAGGTAAGTAATTCATAATGAGCTAGTATGCTATGCATACACGCTCATTATGCCTTTGTCTTGCAGATTTTTTTTTTCTTTTCCGTGAGTTTACAACCACTTTAAGTGCTGCAGCACATTTATTTTTATTTTATTTTGAAAACAATAGTTTTACTTTTTTAACTTTTGGATAGCATGGTGTATGATTAGAACTCCTATTAGGTTTCCATGTAATGGAGATTTCCCCTCTTATGTATTAGTGACACCCTGCCTCACACCAACAAACATGGTGTCACTGACACAGGGAGTGAGGAGAAATCTCCCCTACTGAGACACAAGCCGCAATTAAAAGCTGAAAGGTGTTCAATTGCCAACCTGTTAAGATTATTTTAGCAGTTTGATTTGAATTTAATCAGAATTTTACTGTAACTGTGGGTTGAGATTTTTTTTGTTTTGTTTTGTTAGTTGTACAGCAATTGCATACTGTATAGTCTGCTTCTTCTCATACTGCCATTTCAAAGATTACTTTTTAAGTGAAAGGAAATATAATAGCTGGAACCCAAGAAATAAACTGTTATTCCTTCCAATTACTGGAAGTTCTGTGTAGCTTGATTCTTATTTGTAAGAACATGCACTTTGCTGCTGTGAATGTTCCTTATTATGTTTTGCCGCATAAAATCAAAATGCATGCACCGACTATACATGACCTGGTTCTGACAGGGCTATTAAGTGATGCTTCAAAAGAAGGACACAAGAAAGGAAGTATGCCAGTATTATAGCATGTCATCCAGTATATATAAAACAATATATTATTGAAGGAGACCATGGACCACACTAACTAGCTCATTACTTCAATGCTGTGTAGGAGACAATTATTCAGGTTGTTCCCTTGTTAATATTTCCATGTAAAATTGGCCACGAGCATTGAGCTTGCGTAAAGCTTGGTAAAACTACGGCACAGATGATCTCTGAAACTGCAAAGAATTGATTCAGGCAACAAATGAAAGCATTTCATAAGTTATTAGTCCTATCCTGTAAAAGCAGCAAATATACTAAAGCAAGAATTTTATGCAAAGTGATTTCAAACCCTCAGTTTTGTGAGCCTTTTCAGCAGCTGATATGCAACTTTTTTATCTTTTAATCCTTGCCAATGTCCCTGTTTAAGCTGGTGCCATCATCACTGCCCCAGATTTCCTGTTTCAGGGTGGCTTATTTCTCTTGCAGCCTTCCTTGCATTAGAGCTGTGTCTCCCTACAGTGTGTGCATCAATAGAAACACACAGCCCGTAGCCTAGGGTGGCAAGACACTCCCCTGCTCTTATCTCCACCTTCCCACTCCATTTTCCAAGCTAGGAAACTGACTCCTGACTGCACCATCCACTGTTATTTTTCTTTCCAGTGAAGGGGCAGATCCACAAAGCACTTACGCCGGCGTATTTCGAGATGCACGGCGTAAGTGTAAATATGCATCGTCGTATCTATGTGCCGTATCCACAAAACGAGATACGCCTGAAAGATAGGTTTTTCCGACCGACATAATTTTTCTGCGCCGGCGCATCGTGGGCGGAAATATACGCTGGACGCACCATTGATTTGCTATGCAAATATGCAAATGAGGGAGATACGGCGATCCACGAATGTACACGCGCCCGACGCGGGCTACATGTGCCGCGCATAGGTCATACGTCCGGTCTAAAGTTACCCCTCATAAAAGCAGCTTTAACTTTGCACCAGACGTGTACAGGTCAGCTTCAGCAGCACCGTTAGAGACGAGCTGAGCATCCACACTTGCAGGACAACAATCTGTATGCCAACATGCCAGGGGCATCCATGGTCATAGCTATACTACTGGCTTTAGATGCGCGTAGAAGGATGAGGGCACAGAGGAGGGCACGGGAGCGGATATACCGACCGCGCATAAACGTCTTTGGCATGGGGGATTCTGAGGTGTATCGCATCTTCAGATTCAGCCCTACTGCCATCCTGGAATTAACCACAACCCTGAAAGATGACATCACCAGCCAGACACACGGCTCAAATGCAGTGGAGCCACTGGTCAAGGTACTGGCAACACTCCATTTCCTTGCCAGTGGCTCGTTTCAGCATACAAGTGGAGTTGTGGCTGGGATGGCACAATCCTCCATTAGCAGATGTGTGCACCAGGTTGTCCCCGCAATCCTCAGACGCATGGCCAACCAAATCATCAGACCCACCCAGGAGCATCTGCGGGTGAAGGCAATGCGGGATTTTGTCAAAATTGCAGGATTCCCACGCACCATGGGGGCCATTGATTGCACACATGTGGCACTACGGCCCCCCCATGACACAGAGCACATATACTGTAATCGGAAGCACTGGCATTCCATCAACGTACAGGTGATAGCCGATGCCAAATGCCTCATATGGCACGTCCGTGCCAAACACCCAGGGTCCAGCCACAACAGCTACATATACCGTCAAAGCCCCATCCCAAGAGAATTTGAAGAGAACGTGTATGGGGACAGCTGGCTGGTTGGTGAGTGACATGGGTGTCAGGCATGACTGTCCGCCCCCATGATGCAGACATCACGAGGGGCACATGCATGACTAACATCCTTCTGTCTCTTCCCTTCCAGGTGACTCTGCATATGCACTTGGACTCCATCTCGGAATCCTGAAACCCCAGGAGAGCAAAGATACAATGATGCACACGCACATACCCGTGGAGTGGTGGAACGCACCTTTGGCCTCCGGAAGTCCCGTTTCCGATGCCTGGATAAGTCTGGGGGGGCCATGTTGTATTCCCCAAACTTTGTGTGCCAGATCATCGGTGCATGTTGCAGGGGAGAATCATGGGGGGGAATCAAAAGGAGGAGCATCCCCTGGTCTCTGCACGCCTGGCGGCCTGCCTTCCAACTCCAGGGCGATGCGGGTGAGGACAGCATTGGTGTAATATCCACATCTCCCCCCATACTGTAATGTTCACAACTCCCCCGTAATGTCTACATCTCCCTGCTCTTACCAGAATAGAAAGCACAGCAGGCAGCAGACCCGTCCGCAGACGACACAAGCATGCGGGTGGTGATGACATCAGCGTGCTGCTACTAGGCCGTCGCCGGGTGTACTATGATGGCCGTGGCTCCGGAGCTAGGCCGAAGCAGCGGCCTTTCCTATGGGCGAGACCATGGAGCTCAATCCGTGGACGCAGCCCTAGTTTATTGTAATAATATATTACAAAGTAGTTGAACATTCAGTGTTAAAAAAAAATATTTGCTCTAACATTAAAGTGCATGCTTTCATTGTATGCTTTATTCTGCAACATTCTAAAAAAAATGCACATATTAAATACCCTTCGTATTCATATTTTAAATATAAAATTTGTTGAAAAAAAAAACATGTTGGGAAGAATTATAGAAAAGTTAATTTTTTACGATGTGGGGTCATGGATACCAAGTGTAATAGGCCAGAACACAGGTGTTAGGAGCAGTGGGTGGCTGTGCTACTTTCTATATTCTATATTTTCTACCTGGCTTCAACCCTGAATCTTACTCTGCTGTGGGATGCGTTCAATGTAATAATCACTAATATTTGGACAAAACTGTTTTCAATCACCAGCCATTATTACATGGAGCGCATTCCAAGGTGGAAGAAGATTCCGTGTTGAAATACATGTTTCTTCTAGATTAGAAGTACAAGCTTTCATTTGAGCTTTAGTATTCCACTACAGTCTTGAAAAAAAATGCACATATTGTACATCCTTTTAGTTAGAGGGCTGTGATGTCAAAATATTTTGGAAAGAATTATAGAAATGTGCATTTTTAAAGTGTAGGGTCATACTTACCAAGTGTAATGGGCCTGAACTCATGTATTAGGAGCACATGCAAGGTGTGAGAGGTACAGTATAGTGTAATGTGTGATGGATGTAAAGGGGGCAAGGTAATATTAACCAAATATAATGGGACAAAGTGTAATATGTGCTATTTCTGTTTGGGGGGGGGGGGGTTAATAGTGGTGGATGAACCAAGCAAAGTTCAGTTTTCAAAACCCTGAACATTGGGCCAGATTCACGTAGAGCGGTGCAAATTTAGTTTGTCCTAACGTATGTCATTTAAGTTACGGCGCCTTAATTGTGTGTCGTAAGTGCCGTATCCACAGCGCATTTGCGCCCAAAATTGCGCAAGCGTAACTTAAAACCCGAGGCGTAAGGCGGGGTTATTGCAAGTGGGAAGGAAGTAGGCGTGCTCCATTGTAATGAGCCGTGACCTCATGCAAATGAAGGGCCGGCCGCACTGCGCATGCGCGCACGAATCTGCACCTCACTGGGCATGTGCAGAACTCGGCTTGGCGCAATCAGTGAGATAGGTAAAAGGCCAAGCGTACTTAGTTTGAGAATCACCCTGTGTATAAATAGCCCCAGACAAACACACGTCCCTTGCAAAAGTACATCCCTGTGTTCCCCTTTCCTAGAGCAAGTTGCTTTTGCTCTGTCGTCTGTTGGTGTGTGTTGGTGAGTTTAGTGTTAGATAAAAGATTTGGAGGAGTAGTAGAGTGTAGTAGCTGTGTTTTCTTTCTAAGTGTATGTTCTGATTGTTTTTTTTCTGAGTGTATTTTGTGTTTGTTTTTTCTGATTGTTTTTTTTCTGAGTGTATTTTCTGTTTGTTTTTTCCGTGTTTGTTTTTGAATTTGTATTAGCTGTCTGCTTGTGTGGTTTGATTTTTGTGTGTGTTTCTTCTGTGAGTATTTGTGTTTGTTTGTTGTGTTTGTTGGGTGTTATGGCACCGAAGCGCAGGAAGCTTCATTTTTCTATCACAGAGAAGCAGATACTTGCTAGGGCCATCACCCGTTTCGGGCGTTATTTGCATGGCCCTGAGAGCCAGAACACCACCCCGGCCAGGAGGAAGGAGATCATAAAAAAAATTACTGATCAGATCAATGCGGCGGGGGGGGGGGGGATTCAAAAGAAGATCAACTATCTTAGGAGCCTGGTCCGGGACAAGATGGCCAAAATAAATGCCCATGCCACGGGCACTGGAGGAGGCCCACCCTGCTCCGTCAGGCTGACTGAGGAGTAATGGGCAGTGGCCCGGTGCTTCCATAGCCAGCAGGTGGTGGGCCTGCCTGGCTTTCAATCTGATTCTCCTGTGAGGACAGGTAATTTTGGGGTTTTTCTATCTGGTGATTAGCATGTGTGGGTGGGGGAAGGGAAGATGTGCCAAGTGTGTGGATCCTCCAACCTGTGAATATTTTGTGTCCTCCACAGATGGCCAGGAGGTTGCTGGGCCATCAGGCCAGGCTGCACCATCCCCAGGACAACAGGCTGCAGAAGAGCCCCAAGAATGGCAGGAGTCCCCAGGGGAGGGGAGTGGCCAAACCTCTCCTCATGAGGAGGTTGAGGGGGGGATGAGGGGGGTGAGGATGAGTTTGAAGATATGGAGATTGCCAGGGAAATCCTTTTGGCTTCTGATGTGGTTCCCCCTGAGGCTACCCCTGAGGCTGGCAGCAGTCAGGCCTCCATCAGGGGTAGCCCCTCCCACTCCTCCCCCAACAGGCCTCCCCCACAAGGGTCTCTCTCCTCTCCTCTCCTCCTAGGCCACAAGACTCAGCTGCAGGCAGGATGGCGACCCAGAGGACCAGGGGGGTGGCCGAGTGTCTGCCGGCCAGTCTGCAGAGGGACAATGTCCAGCAGACCCGCCATCTGGATCAGATCAACCAGACTCTGACCCAGATGGAGGACAGCCTGGGCTCAATTAAGGAGTCACTCACTGATGTGGCCACAAACTCCTTGGCGGTCATCACATGCTTTTGTGACCTGCAGATCGCAACAACAGGCGTGGCCCAGGAGGTGAGTGCCCTGACCCAGGCTGTCCAGGACAACACCTGGGCTGTCCAGGCCAATACGGCTGCCCTCACAATCAGTCTGAACAGAATTGCAGTGGCCTTGGAGGGCAGGCCAGCAGGAGGACAGTCACCAGGGGAGGCTCCTCCTACCCCTGCTTCACCCCCCCCCCAGGAGTCTCCACTGGTTGGCCGTGGCCGGCTCAGGCGTAGCTCTCGCCGCCGCCGTTAACTTTTGGGGTACTTTTTATTTTTTATTTTTATTTATTTTTTTATTATACTGTACTTATGATTTGTTTTATGTGTGTGAAGGATGTGTGAATGTGGGGGTGGCATTCCTGATTAAATAAGGGGTGTCACCCTCAGTTTTGGTGGAGTAGGGATCCCCAGGACCAGGGAGAAGTGATCCCAGGTCCGTGTGAAAGGTGTATGAATGCACAGTAACAGAATTGGAGCTGTGGCGGGGCGTTACTGCTCCCAAGTACCATTGGGGGTACTTGGATCTAATCCAATTAGTTGTGCATGTGATGTGTCTGTGCTATGGACCACAGTGGGTGTGCATGCATGCATTCTCATTGTGACATTATTAATGTGTGTGTTTACTGTGCAAAGATGCATTCTGCGAGGCGTCTCCTGACTGCTGTTCCCTCAGAAGAGGGGGTACCCTCGGTTACTAAAATCACTAGTATAGTTATGAGCATGGATGCCCCTGGCATGTTGGCATACAGATTGTTGTCCTGCAAGTGTGTGTGCTCAGCTCTTCCTTAATGGTGTTGCTTTAGCTGACCTTTACACGGCTGGTGCAAAGTTAGGGCACCTTTTATAAAGTGTAATTTTACACCATGAAACTAGCAGAAGCGCACAGGGTGTAATCTACGCCGCACACACTTAATTTTGTGGATCGCCTTATCTCCCTCATTTGCATCTTTGCCTATCAAAACAGCGGTGTGTCTAGCGTATTTTGCGCTCGAAGAAGCGCCGGTGTAATTCTTTTAGGTAGGACGGATTTCAGGCGTATCTCGTTTTGAGGATACGGCGCAAAGATATGCGCGGCACATTTTTCAATTACGCCACGCATCTCGAGTTAAGTCGGCGCATCTGCTTTGTGAATCTGGCCCATAGTGCCCAAACCCCATTGATACTGAATAAATATTTGTGGGGCGAACCTTTTTTTTTTTTTTTTTTTAAAGGCTAATTTGCAAACCCTTCTTAAAAAAAAAGCAATGAGTAGCTAAGAACTGCCAGGGTAGCATGTACCAATCATGGTGAATTACACATCAACACCCTGTCGGCACAAATACAATGACCTTCACAGACAATTCTCTCCCACTGCACTCTCACTGCAAAGTAAAGCTCACCAACCGGCAACTCTGTGTCAACAAACTCGCTGGAGATGCTGGCTGAGGTTTATGACCAAATGTGGCAATGACCATATCTGGTCAATGATGTCATCCAGAATGCCCATCGGCTTGTTTACAGTTCCTTGTTACTCATTCAGAAAATGATGAAAAGGTAAATAAACACATAGATCCAGTAGAAAATGAGTAATAAAAAAAACCTAATGTAAACCATGACATGCCATATTTTCTGCCTATATGCTCCTGAGATGTATGTCCATCCCTCTCTGTGCAATTTTTAATCTGCAATTTTAAAGGCTGTACAGTAACAAAATAAACTTTAGTTCTGCTTTAAGGAGCTTTGGAGGGTTCACTACAAATGTTTTTACCCAAAGAAGAACTGGGCTTTAACCACTTCAACCCACGGAAGGATTTACCCTCTTAATGACCAGGCCATTTTTCTGCAATACTGCACAGCGTTGCTTTAGCTGACAATTGCACGGTCACCCAAATAAAATTATTGCCCTTTTTTTCCCCACAAATAGAGCTTTCTTTTGGTGGAATTTGATCACCTCTGCCTTGTTGTTTTTTTGTGCTATAAGAAAAGAAAAACAATCTTTTTTTTATTTTCTGCTATAAAACATACCCAATAAAAAAAATCTAATTTTTTCATCAATTTAGGCCAATTTGTATTCTGCTACATATTTTAGGTAAGAACAAAACAAAAAAAAAAGCGTATATTGATTGGTTTACGCAAAAGTTATAGCTTCTACAAAATAGGGAATAGATTTATGGCATTTATATTTATTTATTTACTTATTTTTTAATAGTAATGGCGATGATCTGTGATTTTTAGCGGAACTACGATATTTGTGGGTTTACATCCACTTTAATATTCATAAGTAGCCATGCATATACATGTTGTGAAAGTTGATTGTTGCATCACACCTAGAGCCGGTTCACACAGGGGCGACCTGGGATCCGACTTGAAGTTGCCCCAAGTCGTCCCAAGTCGTGTGGTTGAGAAAATCAATGGAAGTGAATAGAGCCGTCTTAATACACACTACTGAAGTCGCTCTGACTTCAGAAAAGGTTCCTGTACTACTTCAATCCGACTTGTAGGCAACTTGTATCCATTGATTTCAATAGAAGTTGCCTCAGAAGTCTGATCACTGTCTTAACTGAAGCAACAATACAGGAAGATAACATACATTTCTCAGGCAAACTCCTCCCTCCCCCCTCCTTCCCACAGAGCTGATTGTTGTTTGATTGGCCACTGGAAAGCCTCCTGTCCTGGAGGTGACTTGAAGTTGCCTTGTACTGTCCTGGAGGCAACTTGAAGTTGCCTTGTAAGTTGCCTGATGATTCATACTCAAGTTGTGTCCAAGTTGCCTCCCAAAGTCGTGCTCTTAAGAAAATACACATAATAGTTATACAAAATTATTCACTAAACATTATCAGCTAATAAATATAATTTGTTGTTGAGAAAGTTTTATGCTGAGTCTAATAAAAAACAGTTACCGGTAATTTGCCTTTTTTACTCATTGCAGCAGTGATACACTAATAAGGGGAATTGAAGCACTGGAAGCAAAGATAATATAATAATTAGGTCCACTTATAAGAATGCGGAATTGTACTATTAGTGAAGAAAAAATATATGGAGTTGCTCAATCTATTACTGAATGAAAGAGAGACATAAAAAATATCTCACAAAAGATATTAAAGCGAAGTTTCACCCAAAAGTGGAACTTCCGCTCATGTGTCTCCCCCCCCCCTGCCCCCAGAGCCACATTTGGCACCTTTTGGGGGGTGGGAAATCAGGATACCTGTCTTTGATAGGTATCCTGTTCCCACTTCCGGGAGCTACGGCTGCGGGTATTGACGTCAACGCTCGGCTTCCTCCCCCCTTGCCCTGTCTCTGGGCCAGTAGGAGAGAGGGGTGGAGCCTCACGCATACGCAGTAGGGTTTCCAAAGTGAAACTGTAAGGCAACACTGGCAGGTTCCCTTACTCGCAAACGTGGCGGCAGCACCCGACAGCTGATGGAAACATCAGCTGCAGTGCTGACATCGTAGGACTCCAGGACAGGTAAGTGTCCTATTATTAAAAGCCAGCAGCTGCAGATGTGTAGCTGCTTGCTTTTCATTTTTGCAGCGGTGGGCGGACCTCCTCTTCAAGAAAGAATTAAAGGAACATATAGATAAAGATGTTGATGTTGATGAAGATGAAAAAACATTTTTATTGCTAAAGAAGCAGAATATCTAATCCTGACTGCTCCAAAATTACTAATAATATACGGTCTACCTAAACTTCATAAAGATAGAACAAAACTTCCCATAAGGCCTGTACTGTAAGTGGAAATAATTTCATCACATCAGAAATTGGAGAATACATAGTTATTTTTTACAACCCATAATTTGAGAAACTCTATCATTTCCAAAGGATATACAGTAACATATTTACTGCAAATATTACAAAATATAGAATATGATTCTAAATATATACTAGTCACAGATGATGTGACATCTCTATCATCAATAAACATGACACAGTAATAGAAGCAGGGAAATTGGCATTAAAGACAAGAAAGAAGATTCTATTTGCTAGACAATCTGTAAAAGGAGCAGTGTGAGAAGGAGTCTGTATTTTGTGATACTCTCCCTGAAGTATTTTATTTAAATGTTTTTCAGAAGAGATTATTATAATTTACAATAGAATCAAAAAGTTTTGGATGACATTTTTTTGGAAATGATCAACTAGTTTAACCTCCCTGGTGGTATGATTATGTCTGAAATTTTGTACCAAAAGCGGTACAATTATTTTGCATGGAAATTTGGCGTTTTATACTGTAGGCCTGCAATTCTTAGGAATAACTCACTTAAATCTCTCCAAACAAGAGTCTAGTAGACATCCCGGGTATGATAAAGTTTTAAACACAAAATCATAAATTATAATATAATAAATAACTATAAATAATTATAACAAATAATAATGTAATTATAATAAAAATTATTCAATAATGTAATCAAATCAAAAACACTGAAATTTGCTCAGTTGCAGAATTATCGCTGTAATTAGGGCGCTCGCTCACACAGCGGGGATGCATCGCAGGATCCAGGGACAAGGTAAGTAACTTGTGCCTGTGGATGCTGCGAGGCGGCCTCGAGTCTGACTCGGGGATACCGCTTTTGGTATTGAAATCTTACCCCGAGCCAGACTCAGGAATACCGCCAAGGGGGTTAAATAGAATTAAACCATATATAATATAATTCAGAGGCATATCTAGTGAAAATGGTGTCTATGGCAAGCACTGAAACTGTGCCCCTGTCAATTTTTTTTTATATCACTGTTTTCCTTACATCAGTGACCCCTTGCAGATTATTTTCAGGAGATGGCAGTGCAGGGCAGTCTGTCTGTGGTGTGGAGCATGCACTGACCTAAAGTAGTCCAGGGCTGGGCAGGAATTTATTATCTTCTCCTCCTGCTCCCCCTCCTTGTAGTATGTTTAAAATTTGTGGGAAAAAGGCGCCTATCCCAGCTGATCATCACGTTAATCAGGAAGTGCCGGTAAATGGCATTCCTCGGTTTACCTGGCAGGGAGAGTCGATCAGTGTACACCCCATCAGATGTGTCAATCAGTGCCCAACAGCTGCCAGCAGTGCCCGCTCAATAAAGTCTCTCAGTGACAATCAGAGCCCACCACAGTCACAATCAGAGCCCACCACAGTGCCAATTCGCCCATCACAGTTCCAATCAGTGCCCAGCAGTAACACCTCTCAGTACCCATCAGTGCCACGTCATCAGTGCCTGTCAGTGAAGGAGAAAACAAAATCTTATGACAGAAACTAAAAAATTGTTGGTCTTTTTTAGTTTGTTTAGCAAACAATAAAAACCCCATAAATAAAAAATACCATCAAAAGAAATCTCTATTTGTGGGAAGAAAATTATAAATATTTATTTTGGGTACAGTGTTGTATGACCACGCAAGGGCTCACAACTTATCTTGACATCTGCCTGTTTGGGCAGAAAGACAGCCAGAACACATTTTTCCCCTGTCTACAGGTGTTGTCAGTTCGGCTGCATCCTGCTCCTAAAATCTTTTTGCATTGGTACATGTCCCCCAGAGCAGTATCTGGGTCCCAAAACCCTTTTTTATGGCCAATAACTTGCATATAAGCCTTCAAAATGGGGACTTTTGATTTTTCAAGTTCGGGTCCCATAGACTTCAATGGGATTTGATGTTTGGTTCTGAACTTTTGCGATGTTCGAGAGTTCTGGAGCAAACCATATCGGGGGGTGTTTGGCCCATCTCTAATCACAAATATATGCAGCCAAGCAGGACATGCAGCAGTGTGAAAATCCAGCCCAACCAAGGACTAGTGGGAAATCCGGTGGCTTGTACAGTCGCAGCAAGTGAGAGATCAGCTATCAGATAAACCCAGTGATGTCGGGGGTGGGTGGGGCCGCAACACGTTTTAGGAGCTCCACCCCCTTTGTCAAGCAACCTGTGCATAGAGTAACAGCTGGCAGTTATACAGTGTTGGGTAAGGGACAATGTTGATGACCACTGCCTTGCTAAAGCAGCTGAGGGTAAAGGTGATAGACGGGCCAAGCATGTCTCCAGATCTAAACCCTATTGAGCATCTGTGGGGCATCCTCAAATGGAAGGTGGAGTAGTTACAAGGTCTCTAACATCCACCAGCTCTGTGATGTCATCATGGAGGAGTGGAAGAGGACTACAGTGGCAACCTGTGAAGCTCTGGTGAACTCCATGCCCAAAAGGGTTAAGGCAGTGCTGGAAAATCATGGTGGCCACACAAAATATGAACACTTTGGGACCAATTTGGACATTTTCAATTAGGGGTGTACTCACTTTTGTTACCAGCAGTTTAGACATTAATGGCTGTGTGTTGAGTTATTTTAAGGATACAGTAAATGTATACTGTTATACAGGCGGTGCACTCACTACTTTACATTGTAGCAACGTGTAATTTCTTCAGTGTAGTCACATGTAAAGATATAATAAAATATTTACAAAAATATGAGGGGTGTACTCACTTTTTTGAAATTCTGTATATAAAAAGATACATATTTTTTCTATGTTTGATGTGTTTTTACACCGTGTATATAAGTATTAGTGGAGAAAAAGAGCCGGTAAAAGAATGTGCGTGTTACTAAATACCATGTATTATTCATATCATATTATATACTGTCCATGCATTTCCCTAAGAACCTGAATTTATGCACCGCTGGAAATTGATTACAGTAAATTTGGGAAAATTAAATAGCTATTTTAAAATACTATAGGTAATTATAGGTGAATAAAAATAAGCTTAATGAATAAATGTAATTCACATTAACATATGAAAGCTGACATGCATCTAGAGCAGGGATATGCAATTAGCGGACCTCCAGCTGTTGCAAAACTACAAGTCCCATCATGCTTCTGCCTCTGAGTGTTATGCTTGTGGCTGTCAGAGTCTTGCTATGCCTCATGGGGTTTGTAGTTCTGCAACATCTGGAGGTCCGCTAATTGCATATCCCCGATCTAGAGTGTTTCCACTGTGAAACAATGATATTAGAGGAAGATAATCTAGAAAAGGAGTCTTCAAACTATGGCCCTCCAGTTGTTTAGGAACTACAATTCCCATCATGCCTACTGTCATGGTCCCTACCGTGCCAAGCAAATGGCCAGGCGTGGTCTCGCCCCAAGTGGCTCAAGGAGGTATTGAACATATGACTGTCTGTTTATTGCTCCTGTTGCTTTGCCTCTGAGCCACACCTCAGTTGTCTATTCACACTGCTTTCCTGCTATGCCTAGTTCTGCATGAAGTACTAGGGCTATACTTTGGATTTTGTTGCAATAAGTACTTGTCACTCCTGGTTCAGCTGAGGCAGTTTATCTAATCAGCTGGATATAAAACACTGCCTCACTCTGAGGGCTGGGGTCAGTTCATTGTCTCTTGTTTTGCCAAATGTTCCTGTGTTCAAGCTACAGTGTTCCAAGACTGACCCCGGCTTCTGACCATGTCTCTGTTCATCGTTAATTCTGACTTCTGGAATCCCTGACTACGGCTTTACTTCGACAATCCTTTGGCAAATGCCTGTCAAGCCCCTGTGCACAGATTCACAGTCCAGGTAACTTTTTACCATGGGCTGTGTGTATTTGCAAAGGTGAGCATACATCTCTGCACTATGGCTTCCAACCAAGGTAAGCCCTTACACCTAGTCATGTCTGTGAATGTCAGAGTTTTACAATGCCTCATGGGATGTGTAATTCCGCAACAGCTGGAGGGCTGTAGTTTGAAGATCCCTGATCTAGAGTGTGATAATCTAAAATAAAAATAAATGAATAAAGATAGAAATGCGTCCATACAAATGAATTGATGATTCATAAAACCCAAAATAAAACCAAAAATGAGGGAAGGGCAAAATTTCAGGAATTGTACCCAACAGAGAAGAAATTGCAGTATGCTATGGACCACAAGTTTTTCAATAAGTTCCCCCAGAGATAGAGTGTTGTAACATTTCTCTGTGGCAGAGTTTTATAAATATATAGTCCCAAAAGTTTTTATAGATATTCCAAGATGATATGTTAGCATGAGGAGTCCCACATGCCATGATAGTAATGCAAAGCAAGACAGAGTAGGTGTCACCAACCAAACCTCATGCTGCACTTACCAGAAATCGTGTAACCCCTTAGGCCGGGTACTCACGAGCAAACATGTACGGTGAAACCGGTCCGTCGGACCGTTTTCACCGTACATGCCTGCCAGAGGGCTTCTGTACGATGGTTGTACTAACCATCGTACAGAAGTCCGCGTGTAAACACTACGCGGCGACGTGGGCGGGCCTGCCATTTAAAGGCTTCCACGCATGCGTCGAAGTCATTCGACGCATGCGAGGAACGGCGGGCGCTCGGACATGTACGGTAGGTCTGTACTGACGACCGTACATGTCCGAGCGGGCAGGATTCCAGCGGACGGTTTTAAAACACGTCCAGGAATATTTGCCCGCTGGGAAAAGGCCCGGCGGGCAAATGTTTGCTGGAATTCGGCCCGCTCGCGCCTACACACGACCGAACATGTATGCTGAAACTGGCCCGCGGACCAGTTTCAGCATACATGTTTGGTCGTGTGTACGGGGCCTTAGAGTAATCAATATGCACTTAATTTACAACAATAAGGTCAATGCTCCAGATTAAAGGATATCCTCCCCTTTCTCAGATTATAATGGCACCATAGGGAACAAGGCAGAAGAATGCCGTAAACGCGGCTCTCAGTAATGCGGTTTCCCAGCAGGGACCAATCCGTATTATGAGGCATGCAATAAAAGGTAATCCACATAGTGTAATATTGTATAAAAAAAGCTAACTTATTTAAAGAGTAACACCTACATAGGTGGAATTATCAAAAGCATTTAACCCATCAAGAGATTATTTTCCTCCAGAAAGTAATATGGCCGACCGTCATTTGTGCATGTGTGTGTGCGTGGCTCCACCCAAGCCCATTAGCTATAGCCACCAGCAATAATGACAGTGTGTTCTCCCCTCCCCATGGTTGCAGGAAAGACAATCACTCTGTCTATGGCCAGCTTTACGGATACTCAGGAAGTTCACACACTGCCTCTTATCTCTTTCCCTTGTCTATGATCCTTTGCTTTATGTCTTCTCACTCACTTTCCACTGTACTTACGGTATGTTTTGCTTCTTTTATTTTTCCTCCCTGGTTAGCTACTATTCTATCCTCCCAACCTCACCAAATGTTCCATGGTCAGCTGCCTATCCTCCTTTCTTATCTCAGTATGCCTTAAATATCTTCCACACTGCCCCTTCTATGCCTCCCTGATCAACAACTAGTCGCATTCTGGAATTTTTACCCTCTTCTACATACTGTACACACATATTTAGCTGTCATTCTACTTTAATCACAGTCCATGAATGGCTCATGCCTTGTCTACCACAAACCTTTCACCCCCTGTGATCAATTTGGCTTGATGACACATTTTACCAATTAGTATGTGTTCAGCTAAGGCCAGGTACACACTGGTACGACATGACTGTTGTACGACTGTCATCCTACTTTGCCCTGTGACATCAGCCCTACATAAGTTCTACTTCGGTCCTACTTCCATCCATCTTGAATGAACAGGATACAATTTGGCTACCAATTGTCCTTTGACCAATCAAAACAATCCCAGTGTGACATAAATACATTTTCCTGCCGTTGTATACACCATGTCAGATACCACAAGTCAGATAGTTAGGACTTTGATCCGACTTTGATCTGACTTCAATTATATTGAATAGGCTGAAGACAGATCAAAGTCGGACCAAAGTAGTGCAGGAACCTTTTCTAAAGTCGGACCGACTTGTGTTGAACCAGTTAAGACGGCTCTAATAGAGAACCATTGATTAGTACACGTTATGCGACATGTGCTCCCAAAGTCGGAGAGTATGTCGCACCAGTGTGAACTGGGCCTTAAACATTCTTTCATTGGGCATTATTGCATCCCAGTGTATTGAATTACAGAGGCCAAAAAAAATAGCATAAACTATCTGTTTATGAACTGGCCCACATTTACCAGAGACTCTTTAAAACAAATATGTATGGTGTTAACATGTGCACTGAATTTACGTATAACAAACTTATATTACATAAGAGGGAAATTGTTAAAATGCCTTTCAACTCACAAAATGTCATTGGAAATTAGCCATTAAAATGTAAGTGCCTTTTAAAGGCGCTTTTAATGCAGTTTGTGGGATGAGACTGATCTTGAATATTTCCTGATTTTATGCTCTCAAGACTCACGTTCTTCCTCCGCAAATGTACAGGCACTCCAGGGTTCTTGAGGGTGAATTATATAAACAGGACTTTACGTTTTTGCATAAAAATCTGTGTATAAATTTGATTAATATCGTTGCCAAAATTAAAGAAAAATAAAGTGATAATGAATATTGTGGTAAAAAAAAAAAGTTACCAGCAAATGTGTTGTGCTTCAACCTATTTTCCATTGCATTAACTTGCATGTGTATTTCAATTGTGGTTATTGTTTCAGGTGTCACTTACTGAAGTATATTTGATTACAACTTTTTTTTTTATATATATATTTTTATTGAGTATCTCAAATAAACAAAGGGAATACAGGATGTTATAAACATTACATATACATACTGTACATTAAAAGAAGCAGGCAAGCTGGCAAGCTGTGTAATTGTTGGCATATTTTTACATATAAACAAGAAACATTTTAACCCAAGATGGCAAAGTAGCATGTTGAATTGTGTCTAGTGAGGAATTAATGTAAACCTGAACTACATATTACTACTTCCCATCTCACTAGGGTTGCATTTTCAAAGTTGCAATAGGTGTAAACATGGATGATAAAGAGGGAACAAAGAAAAAGAAAAGGACAGAAGGGAGAAAATAAGTAAATGAGAAAAAAGGATAGAGGGGAAAAAAAGGAGAAGAAAAGATGTCTTCAACCTGTAGCCTCCAGGTCTTGCCAGGTGACTAGGAGTTCAAGGAATAGTCAATGTATAAACTATACAAATAGAAATGGGTAACCATATTACAGTAACTAATTGTGGATTATTCTTGTCAACGATTAAGTATTTGTTGTATGAGCTGTAGTATAACTTGCTGCATATATGAAAGGAGTTATTAGAGAGGATTGTTCAGAGGTTGTGAGGCTTTTGTCAATGAAGGAGCTCCACCTGGATTCAAAGCTTTTAGTAGACCAATCATTTTGCAGTGTAATGTCCAACTTTTCCCTAAAAAAGGAGTATTTTAAGGTCTCTCCTGATTTCAGAAATGGTGGGCAATGCAGAGGAGATCCAATGTTTAAGGATAACTCTACAAGCAGCTAGAAGACAGATCAGTGTCCACTGGTAATTGTCAAGGAGTCTTAAGATTTAATTTAGAGATATTGCATGGTTTTTGGCATTCGAAAAGGCGACACAGAGGGTCCTTGGGACGTTAGTGTAAGGGCTTACCTTGGTTGGAGTCCATAATGCAGAGTTGTATGCTCACCCTTGCAAATACACACAGCCCACAGTAACAAGGAAATAAGCTACCTGTTAGGATTAAGTTCACCTGCTGGTGGCACTATCCTGCTCTGGGCTGTTTGCTGCAGTTCCAGTCTCCACCAGCAGGTGTCTCCCAGAAGCCAGCAGGTTCTGATCAGCCACACCTGGCTCCAGCTGCCAGGTGGATATTTAAGGCTGCTCCTCCCTTCCCCCAGTGCGTCACGATTCTGGTCCTTTCCTGTCTGCTACCAGCTTGTGCCTGATAACCTGCCCTTATCCTGATCCATCCTGCACCCTTCTTGCCTTTCTTGTCTTGTGCTTTGCTCTTGTTCCCAGCCGTGTCCCTTTCCTTGCATCCCTGTTGCCTTTTCCCTCATGTTGTAGATATTGTATATAGTTAGCTGTTAGGTTTATTAGTTATTCTTGTTTGCTGGAGTGGTTTATGTTTTCACTGGTTGCTGTGTATGTTTATTGGTGTATGTTCACTGTAAATAAATATCACTTAATATATATATCCTTTGTTTGGTCTTGGTTCCTTTGTGTAGCTACGTGTCTGGTCACCTTAGCTGCTGATCCTGACATAATCGTAACGCCCACCAACGACCAGATCTGCTACACTTGGGGACTGAGAGCCAGTTGGTTTGGATTTTTGCTTTTCCTTTCACAATGTTGAGAGTGCAGGTTATTTGCCGTGTGCAGCTTGCAGTAGAGGATAAGGATTTGTGTCATTCACTGTGGCAGGATCTAACTGAGGAGGAGCTGCTTGGAGGCATTCTGACTGCACATGCCTTAGCCGTGGAGGGTAGATTTTCATTTGGTCAAGTACAACCTTTCATTCAGGTCTGTTCTGAGCTATTATTTCAGGTCACCTCTCAGGGCCATGATGTTTTCACTCCTCCATTTACTTTGTACCAGGCTGGATTTTTGGGATGGTTGCTGAAAAATTGTGCAGGTTCGTTTCTCCAGCAGTATGCAGCCTATTCACAACAGGTGGTGTTGGAATGTATTGCTTCTGTGCACTGTTTAATTGAGCAATGTGAGCAAGGGAGAGACAGACTGACTTTAGTTCAACCTCTGCTACAAACTTGGTCAGAGATCATATCCCCAGTGCAAGATGAGTCACATAAGTACCCTGCCACCAGAGGGCACACTTCCCCTGTATGCAATCAATTGAAAGCTACCCCTGCAGTGCCGTTACCCATGGCAACATCTCAGGCCTCTTCCTGTATTTCTGATACTCTTCCCTCTATTCCCCCTAGTACTGTTACTACCTTCCCACCATCAGCAGTACAATCTGGTCAGCACAAGGCAACTACATGCGGTGATCCATTATCTAAGCCTAAGAAAAAGAAACAAAGTTCATCTCCTGTTTTTATATCTGTGCCACTATCCATGTTGCCTGTTGATCCTGTTCCCACCGATCCGGTGCCTGATACGATCCAGACCTCCTCAATGCAGACTGCTGATGCGATCCAGACCTCCTCCATGCAGACTGCTGATGCGATCCAGACCTCCTCCATGCAGACTGCTGATGCGATCCAGACCTCCTCCATGCAGACTGCTGATGTGATCCAGACCTCCTCCATGCAGACTGCTTATGCGATCCAGACCTCCTCCATGCAGACTGCTGATGCGATCCAGTCCTCCATGTTGCCACCTGCTGATGCGATCCAGTCCTCCATGTTGCCACCTGCTGATGCGATCCAGTCCTCCTCCATGCAGACTGCTGATGCGATCCAGTCCTCCATGTTGCCACCTGCTGATGCGATCCAGTCCTCCATGTTGCCGCTTGCTGATGCGATCCAGTCCTCCTCCATGTTGCCGCTTGCTGATGCGACCCATGCCTCCTCCATGATGCCGTCTGCTGATGCGACCCATGCCTCCTCCATGTTGCCGCCTGCTGATGCGACCCAGTCCTCCTCCATGTTGCCGCCTGCTGATGCGACCCAGTCCTCCTCCATGTTGCCGCCTGCTGATACGACCCAGTCCTCCTCCATGTTGCCGCCTGCTGATGCGATCCATGCTGCCGCCTGCTGATGCGATCCATGCCTCCTCCATGCTGCCGCCTGCTGATGCGATCCATGCCTCCTCCATGCTGCCGCCTGCTGATGCGATCCATGCCTCCTCCATGCTGCCGTCTGTTGCAAAGCCTGCGGCGGGTGATCTGCCATCTGTTGCCAAGCTTGCCACAGCGGGTTCCCGGGCTGCCGCTGACCAGCTGGACTATGCTGATTGCGGGGCTGCCGCCCCTCTGGACTATGCTGATTGCGGGGCTGCCGCCCCTCTGGACTATGCTGATTGCGGGGCTGCCGCCCCTCTGGACTATGCTGATTGCGGGGCTGCCGCCCCTCTGGACTATGCTGATTGCGGGGCTGCCGCCCCTCCGGACTATGTCAAATTTCTACTTGCTGTCAAACTGGTCACTGATTGGGTTAAACATCAACCTAATGATGTGTCTGAAGCTTCTAAAGATCCAGTGTTATGTGGCCTAAAGGGGTTGTCTGGGTGGGTCAAGATCCCTACATTTGCTCATCCTGAGTTCTTTTTGCAGCCAGAGGATCCTGTTGTGCCAAGGCCAGGTGGTCCAGATCTCCCCTTTAAACTTGAGAGCCAAATCTACTGTTACAGCCCCGGTAGTAGAGGTCCCATGGGAAAGGACAGTGTTCCATTTGCGCTTTGTTCTGACCCAGGGGTAATCTCTGCGATCCCTGGTGCATTTGGGGACCCGAGTGGGGTAACCTATGCGCTGGGTAGACCCGAGGTACAGTGCAGAGCGGCCTCTCATAACAGAGGGAGAGAATTCCCTGGCATCGGGGTACCTGCACAGACCAGGGACTCTGGCATTGGGCGGTCGGGTGTCCTTTGGTGTCCCGGCATTGGGACACAGGCTGCTTTTAAGAATGTACCTTTGGTGTTGCGCCTCCTCAGGGATCTGACCAACAGAGAACCCAGACAGTTTTGGGACCCCGGCGGCGGGGTTCTCACCAGGCCTTCAGACATGGACATTGGAGTGCTCAGTCAGTTTGCAGATCCTGGTGGTGGGGTCCTATGGAGCGTCCAGAGGCCGCTCCTTAAGGGGGGCAATCTGTTAGGATTAAGTTCACCTGCTGGTGGCACTATCCTGCTCTGGGCTGTTTGCTGCAGTTCCAGTGTCCACCAGCAGGTGTCTCCCAGAAGCCAGCAGGTTCTGATCGGCCACACCTGGCTCCAGCTGCCAGGTGGATATTTAAGGCTGCTCCTCCCTTCCCCCAGTGCGTTACGATTCTGGTCCCTTCCTGTCTGTCTGCTACCAGCTTGTGCCTAATAACCTGCCCTTGTCCTGATCCATCCTGCACCCTTCTTGCCTTGTTTTATGCTCTTGTCCCCAGCCGTGTCCCTTTCCTTGCATCCCTGTTGCCTTTCCCTTATGTTGTAGATATTGTATATAGATAGCTGTTAGGTTTATTAGTTGTTCTTGTTTGCTGGAGTGGTTTATGTTTTCACTGGTTGCTGTGTATGTTTATTGGTGTATGTTCACTGTAAATAAATATCACTTAATATATATATCCTTTGTTTGGTCTCAGTTCCTTTGTGTAGCTACGTGTCTGGTCACCTTAGCTGCTGATCCTGACACTACCTGGGCTGTGAGTCTGTGCACAGGGGCTTGATAGGGATTTGCCAAAGGATAGTCGAAGTACAGCCGTGGTCAGGGATTCCAGAATTCAGAATAAACGATCAACATAGCCAGGGTCAGAAGCCGGAGTCAGTCTTGTAGCTGTAGCTGTAGCTAAAACAGAATACAGGAACACAGGCACATTTGGCAATGGCAGGACAGAACAATGAACTGACAAATCCCTCAGAGTGAGGCATTGTTTTATACCCTAGTTGATTGGGTAACCTGCCTCAGCTGAACTAGGAGAGACAGGTGCAGATTGCAAGGAGATCCAGGGAAGGGTGATCAGCACATCATTTAGAACCAGGCTTAGATGGAAAGCAGGCAGGATTCCAAACTGAGGAGTGGCTCAGAGGCAAAGAACTGAAGTAGCAACAGAGAGGTCCCGGGTTCAATACCACCTAGAGCCACTTGGAGCATGACCACGCCTAGCCGTCTGCTTGGCACAGTAGGGACCATGACAGTTCCCCCCCTTAGAAACGCCCTCTGGGCGTGAACAAGAGGTTCCTCATAGGTATAATCCTCAAAGTCCAAACCACCCTCTTCACCAGAGTAGCCAAGCACGTCATCATCCGACAGGAGAAATGTTTTGCCATATGCATCTATGCCATACATACAGTTCTCATTAAACCCATGGGAAAACAAGGCACCAACAACAGAGCCAGAAGACTTTTTCTTTTTCCTTTTGGTCTTTGTTGTCCTTGGAGTTCTAGAAGGGGGTGCATTCGTCATTTGCAAAGCTCGTTCAAACATTACTAGATTCTGCTTACGAACCATGGTACCATTCGAGGCATATGTACAGTCGGGTGGAAGAACTTCACTTGGGGACACAGGCAATGGAACCTCAATTGGGGACTCAGAAATTGAAACTTCAGTTGGGGACGCAGGAATCGGAACTTCAGTTGGGGACACAGGAACTTCAGTTGGGGACACAGGAACTTCAGTTGGGGACACAGGAGCCGAAACTTCAATTGGGGACACAGGAGCCGAAACTTCAACTTGGAAGGTAGGTACAGCAATCTGAAGAACAGGTGCATCGGACTGGACAGTAGTCACTGGAATGTCAAACTGGGGCAAAGGAACTTCAAGCTGCATAGCATGCAAAGATTATGGGGTAGCAGGAAGGCTCCCAATAGTACCCACCCGAAGAACCTTTGGCCGAGGTGGGCGAGTTGGGCAGAGAGATATAAAGTGCCCTCTTACACCACAGTAAAAAACAAAGTCCATAGCCTCTCCTCCGCTCTCTTTCTACCTTAGATAGCTTGGACCGAATGGCCCCGATCTCCATGGGTACCACATCTTCCAAGATAGGTGTGTGCATATACAGGAGCGTAAAGGCTTTGTGGTGTTAGAGCTTCATGGCTGGGCACATACAGGGCTTCATAGCTTGGCACATACTGGGCTGGCTTTGTGTTCTGTCTGTACAGAGTATTTCTGTCCCTGGATACCCATAGGCCTCGTGAACAGAGAGCAGATTTGGGAGCACTGGTTTTCTTGGAAACAGGAATGTGAGAGTCCAGAGCAAACATGTAGGTTTCCCAGCTGTCCAAGACTGGACTTTTTTCCTGCAACAGCTGATGAGCCCATGATTTGATTTGCCCTGTGAGCAGGTTGATGGAAGCACGAATCTTAACAAGTCCGTGGCATAGATCCTAGGTTTAATAGCAAACAACAGCTCACAATCTATCTTAAAACACAAGAAGGATTCAGGGCTACTGTCAAACCCCTCTGGCATCATAACAGATGGCTCAGGACATGCTGGTTCTGGGGCTGGGCGTACTGTCCCTTTAAGTAATTGAACTTCTTGCTGTAGTTCCAAAATGGTATGGCCCAGGCTGTAGACTTGCAGAGCCAGAGAGGTGAGCATTGTGTACATCTCTGCGCACTCCATGTTGTTGGTCAGTTCATTATGTAAGGGCTTACCTTGGTTGGAGTCCATAATGCAGAGTTGTATGCTCACCCTTGCAAATACACACAGCCCACAGTAACAAGGTAAGAAGCTACCTAGGCTGTGAGTCTGTGTACAGGGGCTTGATAGGGATTTGCCAAAGGATAGTTGAAGTACAGCCGTGGTCAGGGATTCCAGAATTCAGAATAAACGATCAACATAGCCAGGGTCAGAAGCCGGAGTCAGTCTTGTAGCTGTAGCTGAAACAGAATACAGGAACACAGGCATCTTTGGCAATGACAGGACAGAAAAATGAACTGACAATGTTTTATACCCTAGTTGATTGGGTAACCTGCCTCAGCTGAACTAGGAGAGACAGGTGCAGATTGCAAGGAGATCCAGAGAAGGGCGATCAGCACATCATTCAGAACCAGGCTTAGATGGAAAGCAGGCAGAATACCAAACTGAGGAATGGTTTAGAGGCAACGAACTGAAGTAGCAACCGCGAGGTCCTGGGTTCAATACCCCCTAGAGCCGCTTGGGGCGCGACCATGCCTAGCCGTCTGCTTGGCACGGTAGGGACCGTGACAGTTAGTAATTTGTTACTCCAAAGATAAATGCCAGGACTAGTTTGAGATAGAGAAGCATGTCCAGAAATGATGGAATAAAGATGGCCTGGAGACTGAGCACCAAGGACATGTAGCAGCTGGGGGCATAGTGTATTTAGTAGGGAACAGAGCATGGTCTCTGTGGAGAAGCTTAAACTAAGTTTCCCTCCAGGATTCATTTGATATCAGTTTCTGGATAATGTTATAGCCTTCCAAAATATTATCTAGAATATCCTCTCTGGGTATATCTTTACTCCAAGATTGAACTGAGGTGTGATGTAATGGTTTCGTAAATAAGGAGTTTTGTGGTCTATAGATGTCCGTAATCGAGTACTGTTGCTCAGTGAGTAGTCAGTCTATCAATGATGGTCGGAATCTTTGAACGTGAATCAGTGGTGGCTGGGTAAGTGAAATTCCTCAGCAAAAGATCTGAAGGGCTTAAAAGTATAAGGAGACTGCGGATCCCAGATAAGTACGTTTTGTGGGGATGAATGCCAGTGAGCTGTGAAGAAGTGCGGTTAAGTTGTACAGTTGGACCATTGCTAAATCTATGGAGGGAAACGAAATTCCGAAACAAAAAATTTCAGTGTGCACATGTCTAATATTTTATCCACAGAGCTGGTAGTCTTGTAAGATTTTTTGCTGTATTTGTTTTTTAAACAAGGACCGTGCATACTGTATATTTTCTAAAGATGATTTACAGTAAAACATCTGTTTAAAATGTAAACATCTGAAAAAAAAAAGTAAGAAAATAAAACTAGCCTAAAAAACATCATAGTTTCCCTACAGCTATATGCTGTTGTATATTACAGGAATGAAACATACTACACAAAAATAATTTTATATACATGGAAATTATGCAAATTTCTGCTTCTGATAAACTGCCAAATTGGCTAATAGTGCTGAATGACCCAGGGGAAGCCTTAAATATAACATCAATTAACATTAAATATAGTCGGTAAAAGTTGCTTTAAAATTATATCTACTCAAATTATAGTGTGTGCCCAAACAATATTCTATATTTAATGGATTAGAATAACAGTTTGGTAGACATGAAAACAAGCTCTGGGGTTCAGTTTTTAATGTGAAAGCATAAACATAAAACAAAACCAAGTGCAATATAAAGCATGTGTGAATCCTGATGTTTACAGTCATTTGGGTCTATAGCAAGCACTTCTTTTTCATTAAATCTTAAGTATGATTAAAGGGGTTGTAAACCCTTGTGTTTTTTTTCCACCTTAATGCATCCTATGCAGCCTCATGCACACTGAATGTTAAAATAACATTTAAAAAAAAAAGTTTTTGCAGTATCGTTTTTAGCGTGTTTTAGCGGTTTTCCGTGTTAGCGTTTTTTATTAAGCTTTTTTTTTTTGTGGATCAAAAACGCTACAAAACGCTGGTGAGCAAAGTTTTTGAGCGTTTATCAGGGTTAGTTTTGTTTGTTTTTTTACTGCTCAAAAATGCCACTGCCCAAAACTTCTGATAACAGCCTATGTGTGTATGGATACATAGGATAACATGATGGAGAGTTTATTGACAGTAGAAAAAAATGTCTACTGCCAAAAACAGCTGCTGTAAAAACTAAAAAAAAAAACGTCCAGTGTGCATTAGGCCTTAAGGTGAAAAAACATCTGACAGTCACCGGTCCCCCAGCCCCCCCCCCCTGTTTTACTTACCTGAGTCGTGGAATTCACTTGATCGTGACACACTCTCCCTCTCTCTACGGCAGGGGTGTCCAAACTTTTTTCAAAGAGGGCCAGATTTGATGAAGTGAACATGCTTGAGGGCCGACCATTTTGCCTGAGATTCTTTAAAAGATTACAATTCGGTCTAAGTGTGTTCCTCCGAGCAACTAATACACGGCCCAACAAGAATTCTCCTGCCTTTGTGGCTGTGTGTGGTAAAGAGGTGAGATTGGGCGTGTTATTTGGATATACCGTATTTATCGGTTTATAAACACGCACTTTAAAAAGGACGTTTCAGGAAAAAAATCGTAATTTTTAACTTATACACCTTCCTGCCCAGACCAATTTTTAGCTTTCAGCACTGTTGCACTTTGAATGACAATTGCGTGGGCATGCTACACTGTACCCAAACTACATTTTTTTTCATTTTGTTCCCACAAATAGAGCTTTCTTTTGGTGGTACTTGATCACCGCTGGGATTTTTATTTTCTGCTAAAAAAAATAAAAAATTACCGAAAATTTTGAAAAAAAATAAAATTTTGTTTAAGTTACAAAAAATTGTAAATAAGTACATTTTCTTCTTCACTGATGGGCACTGATGGTACTGCACTGACAGGAACTGATAAGGCGGCACTGATGGGCACCGATGAGGTGGAAACAATGAGGTGACACTGATGAGGTGGCATTGATGGGCACTGATGATGGGCACTAATATGCGGCACTGATAGGCGGCACGGATGAGCACTGATAGGCGACATGGATGGGCACGGATAGGCGGCATGGGTGCGCACTTATAGGCGGCATTGATGGGCACTGATAGGTGGCATGGATGGGCACTGATAGGCGGCATGGATGGGCACTGATAGGTGGCACGGATGGGCATAAATGGGCACTGATAGGTGGCACTAATGTACTGTAATGTGCTGTACTAATGGAAATTTGAAGTCCAGCAGCCTCAGATACGTCTGGATGAGAGGTGCTGACTGCCAAGGGGAGAGTGAGCTCACCATCCATCCCTGTCTGTGACTGAAGTCTCCCTCCTTCTCTCTCCTGCCTCTGAGTGAGTACACTAAGTTAAATCAGGGTTCTCAGAGCACTCCTTACATCAGAGCTCCTCTTTACCCCAGAGGCCGCAGTGTTCCTCCTTACATCAGCGTCCTCTCCGTACATCAGAGTCCTCTCCGTACATCAGAGTTCTCAGTGTTCCCCCTTACATCAGGGTTCCCAGAGCATCCCTTACATTAGAGTCCCCAGAGTTCTCCAGCATAAGGGAACTCTGCGAGTTCAGATGTAAAAGGGAAACTATGCAGGCTTTGATGTAAAAGGGGAACTCTGTGGACTCTGATGTAAAGGGGGACATTTGTTATTAACTTACATATGATTAGAAATGTTTTTTACTAGCAAAATATATGTATAAAATAAATTGCTGTGCGTCGCTAAAGTGTTCAGGTTTGACGTGAAGAAAAGGTGGCAACCCTAGGCATGATCCATGTATCTATTACAAAGATGTCTCCACACGGTAGAAGTCTGAGCCACAAAGGCCAGAAATGGCACCTGGATGTGACCTCACAAGAGAGCTGAGACCCGGGAACAGAGCCACTACCTGAAACAAGCAGAGAAGATGGGATGCTAGAAGCTCAAACTGAGGTTTGTGTCAGGCCGTATCCACGTCAACACGTTTTGCACACATGGTGCTTTTTCAAGTCACGCTTAGGAGACAGAAAAGGTTAATATATAGGAAAATAAGAGGGTAGTGGGCAGACAATTGGTCTTAAAGGCATAATGCATAGACACCTCCCACACCAACACACACTGGGACACTTAAAACAACAAAACCAAACATAAATAATAAAATAAAATTGAGATTAGAATTGGCTGATTAATAGCAGTAATGCAAACATGGCTACCCGTATTATTTAAAGAAAGACAAATAATAATAAAACATTAACTAAATAAATGATAAAAACAAAAACAGTAGAAATCGATAACACAGATTACTATCTAAATTACCGAACCCTATAATAATGCAATTATAAGCCACAATATATAAACCTTATACCGTATGGCAGTAACCTATATTGCTAGGTAAAAAGACATCAAAGACCACCTAGAAAATTAAATCAAATAAAAATAAAGATAAAAGTAAGTGACCAACCATCATAAAATACATAAAATGTATAAACCAAAGCTTTGAAATCACTACAAAGCCTGGAAAGTCCCCGTCCTTGGTTGAAGCTGAGACTAAGCACAGAATGAATAAGACCTTAATGCATGTTAAATTGGAAGCTATGGAAAATTAACTTTGTGAATTTGAGTAAGTCTGGCAACCATTGGTAAAGCACTGCTTACCGCCAGATTTTGATGATTCCTTCTTATTGCCTTGGTAACCCCTTTCTATATCACGAAAACTTGAATCACTCTACCTCCTTGGAAGTTCTATTCTATTCTTACCTTATTCCCGGTTCTCCTCTCCCTCTTCTCCTCTTTCTGGATATTTCCTTTTCTCTCAACCCTTTCCTTTTGCACTAGTTACTATCCTCAGTATTTATACTGATCTTGGTCCGCTCCATGTGCAACAACCTGCATCAGCTTCTTCGGGTTCAACTCCAGACTGCAATATATGCAAACTTTTAATCCCCAACATCATCCTTTATTTTTTTATCTTCGAATTCATAAGCTTTTAGGATTTACCCGATCACGTAATGAACTCCTAGTGTAGTTTGCTCATGTGTTAAATTGTTGTAACTAGATTTTTTCCAAACCTTCCTTGTATCACGTTACATGCTGGTTGCTGCCTGTTTACATGTTATATGTTCAAAACAAAACAATAAGCAAATTTGACAATGAAAAAATAAATCACTACAGTTAAAGTGGATGTAAACCCACTCTCATCCTTTCTAAACTACTAACATAGGGCCAAATCTTCAAAGGAGATACGCAGGCGGAACTGCTGTTCAGCCTGCGTATCCCTGTGCCTATCTTTGGAAACGATCCTCAGAAGGATTTTTCCAAAGATAGGCAGAAGATCCGACATCTGTAATAGACTTACACTGTCGGATCTTAGGATGCAGTACCGCATCTGCCGCTGGGGGCATTTCGAGTCGAAATGCCTCTTTGCGTATGCAAATGAGTACTTAGGCAGATCCACAAAGCTTTTTAGCTTTGTGTTTTCTGCGTAAGTTACGTTTTGCATGCGTAAAATTAGGGATGCTTTTACAAGGCCTAAACTGTTTAGACCTTGTAAAAACAAACCTTTTTTTCGATCGCCGCGTTTTTTTTTAAATTTCGAAAAAAAATTCCCGGCGCGTAACTTTTTTTTTTCCCGACCCAACTTTATTGTCCTGTCGCGATCCACAAAGCCCGGCGTAAAGTATGTTCGCGCGATGCACGTTGGGAAAAATGACGTCACACGCATGCGCTGAACGTCCGGCGTGGGAGCGCGCCTCATTTAAATAGGAATCGCCCCCTCGATCAGACGACCGCCTTGCGACAGAGGCACTTAAGTTACACAGTGTGTAATTTCTAGGTAAGTGCTTTGTGGATCGGGCACTTAGGTAGAAATTTTACGCCTGTGTAACTTAACTGCTGAAAGTTAAGTTAGGCAGGTTTTTTGAGGATTTGGCCCATAGTGCTTATCTATAAGGATATAGATGCCTCCTGCATGTATCCTTACCTGTCAAATGTCTCCCCTCTGTCTGTTATAAGAACTGAAAAACTGCAGATTCTGTGGGTGAGTCTGTTGTCTGGAGCTCGGTGGGTGGAGTTGTGATGTCAGTAGACTCCCCCGTCCTCCTCTACACTCCCCTTGTCAACATGCATTTTTTTCCTGAGTATTCCTTACACTAAATTCTGCTATGATCACTAACATCCAGTCAAAATCCAGAAAAGTAACCACATGACTTCAGAAAAGGAGTGGGGGTGGGAATTAAAAAATAATGCCTGTCTCCAGGCTAGTGCATGAGATATGTAAATAACCTGTCACTCACAGCAAGGGGGGCGGAACGGACTAAGGTTTTTCTCTGTAAGTCCGTTTTATTTCACTGAACAATCAAAGAGGATTGCTCAGAGCTGGATTAACTCTGTGTGTCAAGACTGGACACAGATGATAGGAAATCGTATACTGTACATTATGACATCATTGTTTACATCCACTTTAAGGGAGCCAACCACCTACAACAAAAGCATAAAGCCCACAAAATTGGTAAGATTTCAAAAGTCGACAATGTACATTGACCTAAAAATATTTTATCATATCACACTACGAACCTAATTTTTAACAATAAAGCTGTAGTTTAAACAATATTATACTTTTATGAGGTACATGGGATGCCTAAAGGATGTGGATCTGAGGACTAAAACGAGTATATGGACACACTGTATCTGACCAAATAGGTTGTTTTATCTGAAGATAATCAATTGCATGGGGTACCCACAGGGTGGTGTATAGGAAGATTGAGCTTTACATTGTGATTTTGAGATTGCATTTGCATATTTTATGTGAGCATGATCAAGAGTGTTTCTATTAGTTTATCTATATAATACCAAACTAGTGGTTTTTATTTATTTTATTTTTTTATGCATTTTTTCTTGTTCAGATACTTTTATTAATATATAAAAAGGTAAGTTACAGGAAATAACTTTTGCAAGTTAACCCAAAGGGAAACAGGGTAAAAACTGGTTTGGGACGTAGCCCTCAAAAGGCAAAGGAGAAGATCCAAAAGCAAAAATGTTAAACATTTCATGACTGTAGCACAATATAATACAATATTATACATGACAATATAAGTAACCACATATGCCCAACTAGGTTGTGTGAGGTTGTTTTCTGCATTTTTATGAAATTTAGAAACTGCAGTCGCTGAGGGAGGAGTGATACACCTAGTGGTTGTTTTCATTATTGCACAAGCTTAACATGACCCATTGGTAAATGGGGTTTAACTTTCAGGTGGGCATTTAATACAATTCTTTATGAAGCACTATATGGAAGACAACCTGAAAGTTTTTGTTTACTGACATGGACAATTTGTAGCTGTTAGGGGAGTGGATCTCTAAGCACTGGGAATATATTGTATAGAAATAAACAAACAAAAAAAAAGTTACTTGGTGTAAGTCCATTATTAACCCTTTCCCTACCGAGTCATTGTAAAATGACGTCGGCAGGAACCCTCCCTCCCTCCGGGTGGACGTTATATGATGTCCTGGGTTTCCTGGGCGGCTAGGGGGCGCACGTGCCCGCCTCATCGCTCGGGACCCAGTGCGCGTGCCCGGCGGCGCGATGTCTGCAGGGCACCCGCTATTGCCCACAATCACGGCAGGACCATGGATCTGTGTGTGTAAACACACAGATCCATGTCCTGTCAGAGGAGATGAGACCAAGGCCCCATACACACGGGAGGATTTATCCGCGGATACGGTCCAGCGGACCGTTTCCGCGGATAAATCCTCTCGAGGATTTCAGCAGATTTTAATGCGATGGAGTGTACTCACCATCGCATTGAAATCCGCGCCGAAATCCTCTGGATTATGACGCGGCGACGTGCGCGACGCTGTCATATAAGGAATTCCACGCATGCGTTGAATCATTACGACGCATGCGGGGGATCCCTTCGGACGGATGGATTCGGTGAGTCTTTACAGACCAGCGGATCCATCCGTTGGGATGGACTCCAGCAGATGGATATGTTGTGCATGTCAGCAAATATTCGATCTGCTGGAATCCATCCCAGGGGAGATATATCCGCGGAAAAAGATCCGCTGGCATGTACACACCATAGGATCTATCCGCTGAAACCCATTTGCTGGGATTTATCTGCGGATGGATTCTATGGTGTGTACGGGGCCCAACGTGTGTTCCCAGTACACAGGAAAACACATTGGTCTCCTCCCCTTGTGAGTCCCCCTCCCCCTACAGTAAGAATCACTCCCAGGGAACATATTAACCCCTTGATCGCAATGTCACGGTCACATTAAAAATCTCAGATTGCCGCCATTACTAGTATAAAATATAAAAAAATAAAAATGCCATAAATCTATCCCTTATTTTGTAGATGCTATAACTTTTGCGCAAACCAATCAATAAACGCTTATTGAGACTTTTTTTTACCAAAAATATGTAGAAGAATACATATCGGTCTAAACTTAGGAAAAAATGTTTTTTTTTTTTAAACAATTGTGAAATGTATTAAATCAAAAAATAAAAAATATTGGTTTTTTTTTTCAAAATTGTCGCTTTTCTTTTGTTTATAGCGTGAAAAATAAAAACTGCAGAGGTGATCAAATATCATCAAAAGAAAGCTCTATTTGTGGGAAAAACCATAAAGATTTTATTTGGGTACAGTGTTGTATGACCGTGCAATTGTCATTCAAAATGCGACAGCACTGAAAACTAAAAATTGGTCTGGGCAGGAAGGGGGTGAAAATGCCCTGTATTTAAGCGGTTAATCACGATTCAAAAATAAATAACCCAATGGACCCAGCACACATGACCTAACTTAATGGTGATATTCGCCAGTGGCCAGTGATGTCCCTGCTTTACCCTCTCCTTTGCTTATGTGGCCCAGGATTCTCAGCCACGTGGGTACTGCGGCAGTGACAGCAGTAGTTTCTAGGGATGAAGCATGTGCCAGCACCTGATACTTCCTTAGGAACCACTGACAGTGGGAAGCTGTCAAATATAGAAACATCAGAAATACTATATACAGTGTTTGGTTCCCACCAAATAGGGAGACAAACTGACAAAAGTAAAAGTAAACCTTTGGTTCATTGCTAAATAGGACCTTACAGGTACACTGTAACCCCAAGGCAGAAACATGTCCAGAGAGGAGACCTCCTAAAACAAGGAAGGCTGCAAAGAGAGCATAAACTGGCTAGCTCAACAGATATGTATTAACGTTTTGCAATAGAATAAAAGCACTGCACAGCAATAAATACAAGACAAAAAGAAAGCTACTTTAAGAACATTTATTTTTGGTTTTTGCATACACTTAAAATATAAATACAATACTACAGTATGTTGTTTTTAAAGTGAGTGTAAGCAGTGCCTACAACAACCTTGGTGAAGGAAAATGTTGGCCGGCAGCATGAGCTTCCATTGAATCTCTCTATGTCTCAGATCTCTCCATCTGTTCTTCGCATTTCTTTTGTAATAAACAAAGTCTGATAAAAACTTTTTTTTTTTTCAAAAACACAAAACTTGCGTGCATATATATCTTATCTTGACAAATTACATTTATATTGACACTGACAAATATATTCAATTTGCAATGTAAGTTTTTTAGGGGCACACAATGTTCTACTCTGTTTAGAATAATTTGTGGAAAGCTTTTATTTTATTATTTACATATCAGCCTACAGATTCTATATAAAGTGGAATTATTAAGAAAGTTTCCATGGGTCTGCAGTAGCATTTCATTAGAAATATAGGGCCAGATTCTCGTACTTTTGCGGCGGCGTAGCGTAAGCCATTTACACTACGCCGATAGAAAGGAGGAGATGTTGCGCTAAAATCTTAAAAAATCTAAACCATGAGATTGAGGTATGATAATTGATGAAGCCAGTAAACCCAAATCAATAAGGGACTACAAAAAGGAAGAACTCAGTCCCAATGTGTCCACAATAGTGTAGTTCATATGAGAGTGAACAGATGTTGAGGAGCAAATATGAAAACCACCACCACGAACCAGTAAAAATTGGAAGCTTACCACATGGCAAGCAATATATGCTTGCGGCTGCAAACCCCAGCCAGGGCCTTTAGGCGATCCTCACAGGGGGAGGTGGGAGGGGAAGATGATTCTTGAAGCCTCCAGCGAAAACAAGATTTTTGAACCGTATCACAGAAAAAAGAACACTCAATGGTGAAGTATGTTTGACCAGCACACACATGAGGTATAAAGTGACTTAGAGAACCACCACCACCAGCACCCTATAAGTAGGAGGCTTACCAAAACATGTATGAACATCAGCGGGTGGCTAAAACCCTAGCCTGGGCCTTTAAACTCCTGGGCTGTGATAGTAGTCCTAAGTATCCTCCGTGTTCAATAGGTACATAAAGGGAGTAATGGAGCCCACATAGTGAAGTTCGTTTTAACGTTATACGTTTAATAGATAAAAATTGCACTTACAGTGTCACAATAGGGATTACAAAAGCCTACAAAAATAATAAAACCACTACTTCAAGAATTGGTAAGCTACAATTTATAATATTTTTGTTTCAGGTTTAGCGAGTAGTAGAAAGCATATGTAGTTCATTCATCAGATAACATTTGGAAGTGAGGTACATTGGTGTATTCAATGTGCCCCTTAGATGGAGGAGAGGGGTGCAGTAAGATAATTGGTAAGTGCATAGTATGGATTTTATTAAAAGTGTTATAGATCTATTGCCGCGTACACACGACCAAAATTAGCAATTTTGGATTATAGACATACTAAACAGGTCAACTGTGTTCAACTATTTCATGATGACCAGAGGTCAGTGAAGCCTTGATGCCCACAATAAATTTAGCAAAGTCAGCATATACGGGTTAACTTAACTTGTATACCTAACTAATAATCACTAATTGCCTACTCATAGTTTTCACATTGTTTTTTTAAGGACATATACTTGGTAAACTTATTTACTAATTATCCTGCTTATATATATATTTTTATCTTAACCTCTTCCTTACCGGGTCATTATAAAATGACGCAGGCAGGAACCCTCCCTCGATCTGGGTGGATGTCATATGGTGTCCTTTGTTCCCGGCAATCTAGGACGTGCGTGGCATGCCCGTGACCAGACACGCGTGCCTGGCGGCCAAGATGTCCGCCGGGCACCCGCGATTGCCGGTGATCACGGCAGGAGTGTGGATCTGTGTGTGTAAACACACAGATCCACCTCCTGTCAGAGGTGAGGAGACCAATGTTGTGTTCCCAGTACAGAGGAACACACATCGGTCTCCTCCCCTTGTGAGTCCCCTCCCCCCTACAGTTAGAACACACTTTAGGGAACATATTAACCCATTCAGCGCCCCCCTAGTGTTAACCCCTTCCCTGCCAGTCACATTTACACAGTAATCAGTGCAGTTTTATAGCACTATATAAATGTGAATGGTCCCAAAAACGTGTCAAAAGTGTCCGATGTGTCCGCCGCGATGTCACGGTCACAATAAAAATCGCAGATCGCCGCCATTACTAGTAAAAAAATAATAATAAATAAAAATGCCAGAAATCTATCCCCTATTTTGTAGACACTATCATTTTTGCGCAAACCAATCAATATACGCTTATTGCGATTTTTTTACCAAAAATATGTAGAAGAATAGGTAGCTGTTAGAGGAATATTTTTTTTTTTTTTAAATGGTGGTATTTATTAAATCAAAAATTTAAAAAAATTGTTGCATGGCCGCGCAATTGTCATTCAAAGTGCAACAGCACTGAAAACTAAAAATTGGTCTGGGCAGGAAGGGGGTGAAAATGCCCTCTATGGAAGGGGTTAAAATGGAAAAAAAAGGCAAATGGAAAAAAGACTAAGCTTTCATTATTTTACAATTAACAATTTTAACCAACTGTGATCTTCTTTTGGAAAATGCCTGAATAGCCCAATGGGCCTTTTAAGACCATAACTAATTGTATTTTTACTCTACTGTTATGAAAAAAAGCATTTACAGGCACAAGAAGGAAAATGAAATACAAATGAAAAGTGAGTGAAAAGCTAAAAGAAGTCTTCAGAAGTTGTTTAGCCAAAGTACCATTAATGTATTTCTCCTCATCAGCTCGGTTTATGAAGTTTTAGACATGCCATTGATTAAAAAAGAAGAAATGGCAAAAAAAAGAAAAAATGAAATGTAATAAAGCTTAGAAAAAAAAAATAACATCCATTATACTTCAAAATTGCAGCTTATGTTAAAACTGACAGCTCTGTACTGGCAACCTCAAAGAAAAAAAAAGAGATTGTGCTGACTAGACTGTCATAGCTACAAAAATATAGGACTAAACTTTCTTGAGGGCTATATTTCTGCAAGCATAATGCAATAAAAAAAAAACACTCTAAAGCCTCATACACAAGATCGGCTATTCCGACAACAATTGTCCGATGGATGTGTTTTGTCGGATAATTTATTATTAATATATTATTATTATACAGGATTTATATAGCGCCAACAGTTTGCGCATCGCTTTACATCAGGGAAGACAGCACAGTCACAATACGAATCAATACAGGAGGGATCAGAGGGCCCTGCTCGTTAGAGCTTACAATCTAGAAGGGAGGGTCAAGTGGAACAAAGGGGTAGTAGCTGTGGGAGATGATCAGATGGACTCAAATGAAAATACAGTTGTTGGGTGTGGGAAGGGTAGGCTTCTCTAAAGAGGAGGATTTTCAGGGATCCTCTAAAAGCTAGTAGAGAAGGAGATAGGCGGATAGATTGGGGTAAGGAGTTCCATAGGCTTGGAGAGGCTCTGGAAAAGTCCTGGACACGAGCATGGGAGCAGGTGATGAGAGAGCTAGAGAGTAGGAGATCTTGAGAAGAACGAAGAGAACGATTAGGTTGGTATTTAGAGACTAGGTCAGTGATATAGCTGGGGGCAGAGTTGTGGATGGCTTTTTAGGTAATTGCTAGTAGTTTGAATTTAATTTGTTGAATGTGAGCGGAAGCCAGTGGAGGGATTGACAGAGAGGAGGTGTAGACAGGTTGCATGACTCCAGATCAACTTTCTAGCAAACATTCTTCAAGTTCTGCTGCAATTTTTGGTTAATTCTCAGTGTGCAATAGTCATTCCAACACAGGGGCCACTGCGACTTGCAGAGCTCTTGCTGTAGACTCACCACTGCAACTTTGCCCTTGCTAGATACTTGCCACACAAATGTGCTAAAAATTGGAAAAGTGTCAACTAGAACTTGTGCTTGACGTGCTCTGCTAAGGTACAACTTGCCAGTGAAAATGTGCAGCAAGTTAACAAGACTTATGCCGCGTACACATGGTCGGAATTTCCGACAACAAATGTTCGATCTGAGCTTGTTGTCGGAATATCCGACCGTGTGTAGGCTCCATCAAACAATTGCTGTTGGAATTTCCGACAACAAATGTTTGAGAGCTGGTTCTCAATTTTTCCGACAACAAAAGTTTTTGTTGGAAATTCCGATCATCTGTATGCAATTCCGACGCACAAAAATCCTACGCATGCTCGGAATAAATTCAATGCATGCTCGGAATCATTTTTTTTTTTTAATTATTCATTTATTTATTCTTTTTTTCTCCTTCAAATATTAACAATTCATTAAAAACAGGAAAAAATTATTCCTTATGTGCATCCTAATCTTAGTAGATATACATGCTCGGAATCATTGAACTTCATATTTCTCGGCTCGTCGTAGTGTTGTATGTCACCGCGTTCTTGACGTTCAGAATTTCCGACAACATTTGTGTGACCGTGTGTGTGCAAGACAAGTTTGAGCCAACATTCCGTCGGAAAAAAATCCAGTTTTATTGTCGGATTGTCCGATCGTGTGTATGCGGCATTATAATTCAACAATGGCAGAAATTTGTGGCAAGTTATCCTTGCTATCTGGGATATGGTCATTTCCATGGCCATATTGGCTTTCTAACCTCACGCTGGTGGTTAGTGATGAGAGAACCAAGCAATGCTTGGTTTGCTGAATATTTAACAAAAATCTGTACACATAATGCCTGAACTCCATTGAAGTCTATGTGAGCTGAATTTTGTAATTTTTCTTTCTGGCCTCTTCCATGCCAATTTACAAGCTTTTGGAAACAAGGACACACAGTAGGTAGCTGATCACTGCCATGGAAGACATGCAGCAATGCAAAAAAAAAATAAAAAATCCATTCCGCTGGTCTATAATTAGGACAACATTAAAAATACACAATTCCTTTAGAAAGCAAGCTTGGACTATTGCTGCATATGTAATTGACATTCAGCAGTCAGCCACAGAACTGTAATTTGCACTGGAAGCACAACAGGAGAGAAACATTGTGGTACGTGTCATCATGTTTGTGCTGCCAGGCTAAAACTTTGAATTTTCTTTTACATCAAAAAACTTTTTCTACAGTGTCTGTGTGTTTATTTACTATGTTATGTTTGTTCATGAGTAACAAGAGGTAGTATGTACCCCTTACACATTCAAATACATTTTATAAACAAAAGTATTGGGATGCTGGCCTTTACACGCACATTAACTTTAGTGGCATTCCAGTCTTAGCCTATAGGGTTCCATATTGAGTTGACCCACCCTTTGCAGCTATAACAGCTTCAACTCTTCTGGGAAGGCTGTCCACAAGGTTTTGGAGGGTGTCTAATGGAATGAAAGGTTTGACCATTCTTCTGGAACCGCATTTGTGAGGTTACGCACTGATGTTGGATGAGAAGGCCTGGATCGCGGTCTCCACTCTAATTCATCCCAAAGGTGCTCTATAGGGTTGAGGTCAAGACTCTGTGCAGGCCATTCAAGTTCCTTAACCCCAAAATCTCTCATCCATGTCTTTATGGACCTTGCTTTGTGCACTGGTGCGCAGTCATTTTGGAAAAGGAAAGGGCCATCCCCAAACTGTTCCCACAAAGTTGGGAGCATGGCGCCTTAAGAGTTCTCTTCACTGAAACTAAGGGGCCAAGCCCTGAAAAACAACCCCACACCATAATCCCCCTTCCACCAAATGATTTGGCTAAAAAAAGTCAGTTAAAAAAAAAAAAATTATAGGAAAAAAAGCAAATCGCGGTAAAATCGTGGTAAACCCGCGTATCGAAAAACGCGAAAAGCACTGCAAAAACACTCAAAAGTAGGGATGAGCCGAACAACCCCCCCCCCTCCCGTTCGGTTCGCACCAGAACCTTTGAACGGACCGAACATTCGCGTAAACATTTAGAACCCCATTGACGTCACTGGGACTCGAACGTTCAAATTCAAAAGTGCTCATTTTAAAGCCTAATATGCAAGTTATTGTCGGAAGACGGGTTTGAGAACCCCGATCTTGCCCCAGGAAACATGTATCAATGGAAAAAAAAGTTTTAAAAACGGTAGTTTTTTCTGGAGTAGCGATTTTAATGATGCTTAAAGTGAAAAAGAAAATGAAAAATTCCATTAAAAATCATACCTGCTCGGTGTCTATAGTATGCCTGTGAGGTGGCACGTGTTTAGAACTGTCCCTGCACAAAATGAGATTACTATAAGAAAAAAGTCATTTAAAACTGCTAGCGGCTTTAATGTAATGTCTGGTCCCTGCAATATGGATGAAAATCATTGAGAAAAATAGCATGGGTTTTCCCCCACTCCCCCCAGGTCATAACAAGCCCCTTTGGCCCTATATACTTTGAACAGCATTATACAGGCGGTGCAAACAAGACAGGCACTGTAGGTTTGTTGTTAAGTAGAATCTGTTTGTAATTTTGAACTGGTACTTTTTTAAAGTGTAGCTCCAGCCATAAAATCTATTTTTAAGCTTTTCTGAAAACATAGAGAAGGGTTATCACCCCTGTAAACATTTGTTTTTCTGTCTGTGTGCATCTGTTTAGAAGATTGCAATTCACTTTCTGTCCCAATGACAAATGATGTTTTGAAAATTTGTGTTTTTTAGTGAAACAAGGATTGGTGATGAAGCATCAGTGGACAGGAGACACCTCTTACAGAAGAGAATTTCCCTTCCTAGGGGTAGATTTCCTCTCACTTCCTGTTGTCTCCTTCCGTTTGCAAGTAGGAGTCGTTTGTAAGTTGATTGTTTGAAAGTAGGGTCCTGCCGTATATACTCTGCAGAAATTTGGGCCCTAGGTGTTGGTGTTGCCACAACACTGTAAGCCCTCACAGTTAGTCTTGGTGGGTGCTGGAATGCCCTGCTGTGTGAACTATTATATCAAGAATTGTAATTACATGCCATTGTTGAACAGTGGTAGAAAAATTGGGCCTTTGGTGCTGGTGCTGGTGCCACAACTCTGTAAGCCCTCACAGTTACTCTTGGTTGGCACAGGAATGGGCCCTGCTGTGAAATATTAGATCAAGAATTGTAATTACATGCCCCTGTTGAACAGGGGCAGAAAAATTGGGCCTTTGTTGGTGGTGGTGGTGGTGGTGCTGGTGTCACAACACTGCAACCCCTCACAGATACTCTAGTTGGAGCGCAGGAATGAGCCCGCTGCAAAGTATTGCTTAAAAAATTGTAATTACACGCCCCTTTTAAATGGGGGCAGAAAAATTGGGCCTTAGCCACTGGTGCTGGTGCCAAGACACTGAAACCCCTCACAGATACTCTAGTTGGATCGCAGGAATGAGCCCGCTGCAAAGTATTGCATCAAAAATTTTAATTACACGCCCCTGTTAAATGGGGGCAGAAAAATTGGGCCTTAGACACTGGTGCTGGTGCCCAGAACCAAAAATGTTCTTACAAGCTATCAGCATGATCATTGAGGAGGAAAAGGATAGTCACTCAGCAAGCATAACAGGATAGTCACTCAGCATCAGCATAGGCAGCCTTGAGCAGAGGGAAGAGGACGCCTTGGCAGCTGCTTTGCCAGACAAAGTACCCTGAGCCTGGGTGAAAGAGGATGAGGAGGATGAGGACGGCTTGGTCATCCACTTTACCAAGTCTTCGGCATGTTGCGGCTCAACACGGCCAGCTGGCGAAAACAAGGACGAGCGTGTCCAATGGCCACGTGCTGATGAGGATGCACCGTGTCCATGACCAGCACTGTTGCCTCTAGATGCAGAGTCTGCTTGCCCTCATGACTCTCTGCCTCTCCTTGTTGTCCTTCCAGACATACTAATGGCCTGCAGAGGACAAAGGCAGTACACACACCTCGTAGCTTTAGGTGCAAACTACAGAGGACACGGGCAGTATACACAAAGTAGCTTTAGGTGCAAACTGCAGAGGACACGGGCAGTACACACCAAGTAGCTTTAGGTGCAAACTACAGAGGACACGTGCAGTACACACCAATTAGCTTTAGGTGCAAACTACAGAGGACACGTGCAGTACACACCAAGTAGCTTTAGGTGCAAACTACAGAGGACAGGGGCAGTACACACCAAGTAGCTTTAGGTGCAAACTGCAGAGGACAAAGGTAGTACACACCAAGTAGCTTTACGTGCAAACTGCAGAGGACACAGGCAGTATACACCAAGTAGCTTTAGGTGAAAACTGCAGAGGACAAAGGCAGTACACACACTACGTAGCTTTAGGTGCAAACTGCAGAGGACACGTGCAGTACACACCAAGTAGCTTTAGGTGCAAACTGCAGAGGACAAAGGCAGTACCCACACTACGTAGCTTTAGGTGCAAACTGCAAAGGACACAGGCAGTACACACCAAGTAGCTTTAGGTGAAAACTGCAGAGGACACGGGCAGTACACACACCTCATAGCTTTAGGTGCAAACTACAGAGGACACATGCAGTACACACCAAGTAGCTTTAGGTGCAAACTGCAGAGGACACGGGCAGTACACACCAAGTAGCTTTAGGTGCAAACTGCAGAGGACACATGCAGTACACACCAAGTAGTTTTAGGTGCAAACTACAGAGGACACAGGCAGTACACAACAAGTATCTTTAGGTGCAAACTACAGAGGAGCCTCTAGACGCAGAGTCTGCTTGCCCTTGTGACTCTCTGCCTCTCGTTGTTGTCCTTCCAGACATACTAATGGCCTGCAGAGGACAAAGGCAGTACACACACCTCATAGCTTTAGGTGCAAACTGCAGAGGACACGGGCAGTACACACAAAGTAGCTTTAGGTGCAAACTGCATATAAATAAAAGGTTGTATTTATGCTGTTTGTCACATTTGGCTGTGATCCTATACACATAACCCTGACTACTGTTTAATTACAGTCAATCTGCAGTTGAAAGACTACGAAATAACAAGAGCAACACATTTGTTCCCAAAGAAAACAATATATACAAAACAAGTTATTACATTCTATTCCTGATATGTTTGTCTTATGTTTTGACAGTTTGAAGTTCCAGGTCATTAACAAGAGAAAAGTCATGTTTCCTGATTGAGAAATGCAATACAGTGTTTTTTTTTTCTTCTATCTTTTTATTAAGTCAATTTGTTTCTGAACCATGTTTGTACCTTGCTGTATTTCTGCTTGTTAACTAGATCAGCCTGCAAGATGCTTGGGGTGAAGCAGAGAGATGAAAAATATAGCAGTAATCAAATCCGGTCCTTGTTAGACGAGGACAGAATCTTTTTTCTGCACAGATAGATCAGCAGCGGGTCACAGTGCACACTGATCCTTTGCAGTTAAAAAAGGCACTACTTTTAAGGCAGCCACCACTGTGTTTTGTGAAGATTCTGCAGTTGCAAATAATTACAACCTAACCCTTCAAGAAAATATCTTTATAACCTTGAGTAGAATGCCTCATGATTTGAGCTGCTAAAATGCACCAGATTTTCATGAGTGAGCAATCACTTATAGCTCAAAGTGCACTGACTGATAAAATAGTTAAAATAGTTGTCAAATATTTTGCTTTTAAATTACCTTCAATAGGGTGCATGAGTAGAGCAAAATGTCCTGATACGCCATTGTATCTCTGAGTGCGGGAGGTCGTATCTATGTGCCTGATTCAGAGAATCAGTTACGCATAGATATCCCTAAGATCCGACAAGTGTAAGTGTCTTACACCGTCGTATCTTAGGCTGCATTTTCAGGCTGGCCGCTAGGTGGCGCTTCCGTATGTTTACGCGAGGAATATGCTAATTAGGTAAATACGGCGATTCAGAAACGTACGTTCGGCGGGCGCATTTTTTTACGTAGTTTACGTTAGGCTTTTTTCGGCGTATAGTTACCCCTGCTATATGAGGCGTAGCTAATGTTAAGTATGGCCGTCGTTCCCGCGCCAAGTTTTGAAATTTTACGTCGTTTGCGTAAGTTGTTCGCGAATAGGGCTGTACGTCATTTACGTCACGTCGAATCCAATACGTCCTTGCGGCGTACTTTAGAGCAATGCACACTGGGATATTTTACTGACGGCGCATGCACAGTTAAAAAAAAACGTAAAAAACGCGGGGTAAACTCAAATTTAAATAAAACACGCCCATGGCATCCCCATTTGAATTAGGCGGCCTTACGCCGCAACACATACGTTACGCCGCCGTAACTAAGGGCGCAAGTTCTTTCTGAATACAGAACTTGCGCCCAAAGTTATAGTGGCGTAACGTATCGGAGATATGTTACGCCAGCAGAAAGATCCGCTGATCTTTCCGAATCTGGCCCACTGTTTTTTCTTTCACTTATTTTTACTAAAGCCTCATACACACGATCAGACGTTCCGACAACAACGGTCCGACGGACGTGTGTTATCGGACAATCCGACCGTCTGTATGCTCCATCAGACAATTGTTGTCGGAATTTCCACAGACAAATGTTTCCTGTGCATGCTCTCAAACTTTCC
Source organism: Rana temporaria (assembly GCF_905171775.1). Taxonomy (NCBI): domain Eukaryota; kingdom Metazoa; phylum Chordata; class Amphibia; order Anura; family Ranidae; genus Rana; species Rana temporaria. The sequence goes on along the minus strand of NC_053498.1, from coordinate 113,555,127 downwards.
GATAACAAATGTGTTCCATCGGATCATCCGATTGTGTGTACACAAGTCCATCGGACTAAAATCCAAAGTACAAACACACATGCTCAGAACCAATGCTAAAAATCAGACAAAAATAGCAGAAGTTGCCCAAAAGGTGGCGGTAAAGAGCTAAAAAAACATGTGATTTGGTGAATGTTGGCTGAAAATGTTCTGCCGTGTGTATGCATACCAAGTTTTAGACCAAAGCCCCTTCGGACAAAAATCCACGGAAAAGTCAGATGGAAGTCCGATCGTGTGTATGAAGCTTTAGAGAGATACATCCTACATAAAACAGAGGCAGAATATACAGTTATCTCAGATTAGACAATATCATTGACAATTCAAAGATCAGCACATATACAAAAAGAGCGTTCATAGAGCTGGGATAGTTCAAGGGGCATTCAATCTCAAACACTAAGGTGTCCTTTTATGAAAGTGCGGTAAAATAACGCTTTTCAGTTCTCAGGCATTCTCAGGGGAGATCGCTCTCCTCTGAGTGCCTGTTTACGAAGCTTTGTAGATCGGTTCTCATGTTGAGATGAGGAGCGATCTACAAACGGCTGGAAACTCCTGAGAACTGCTTCTCTCACTGTAATCTCGCGTGATGTAGCCGGATTACAGTATGAGGAAGTGAAAAATACAAAAGTTGAACACGAATCAGCACACATTATACACCACATATTAATAAAATAATAAAGTTGCATTCCCACCAAACAATATACATTAACCTAATTTTTAAAAAACATTGGGCCAGATTCACAGAAGAAATACGCCGGAGTATCTACTGATACTCCGGCGTATTTTCAAATCAGATACGACAGCATTTGGCTAAGATCCGACAGGCTTACGGCTTCGTACGCCTTCGGATCTTAGGCTGCAATACTTTGGCCGCCGCTGGGTGGAGTTTGCGTAGTTTTCGGGTATGCAAATTAGCTTTTACGGCGATCCACGAAGGTACTCGCGTGCGTTACGTCGTCGCAAGTAGTTTTTTCCCATCGAAAAGTTAAGCCAGCTTTAAAGTAAAAGTTAAAGTATGGCCGTCGTTCCCGCGTCGAATTTTAATTAATTTTTTTGGCGTAAGTACCTTACGCACGTCGCCATTCACAAACACGTCGGGGCGCCGTAATTTCGCGCAAAGCACAGCGGGAAATTTCCAAACGGAGCATGCGCAGAACGTTCGGCGCGGGAACGCGCCTAATTTAAATGGTACACGCCCCATTTGAATTAGGCGGGCTTGCGCTGGACGGCTTTATGCTACGCCACCGAAAGTTTACACACAAGTGCTTGGTGAATCAGGCACTTGCGCTGAAAACTTGCGGCGGTGTAACGTAAAGACAATACGTTACGCCGCCGCATTTGTAACTGAATCTGGCCCATTGTTTTTATCAATATTAAAAGCTCATACATGTGCCTATTTAAATGTGAATGGTGTATAGTATATGAATGGAATCCACATATCTAATGCAGCTATACACCATTCATATAAATGAAAAATACATTTATAATCATTAAATATTTTTTTTTTAATAAAGTATACAAATATAAACCCGTATAACTGTAATAGAACAGTCCATGTGTAAAACATATTTTAGGGTTTACAATTTTTTTGTTACTAATAAATTAGAAATTGTATAAAAATGACTTTAATAATAGCATTTTAATGCGGTCTGATGGACCGTTTTCATCGGACCAAACTGATCGTGTGTGGGCCCCATCGGTTATTTATCCATAGGTTAACAAAATGCAATCTTGTTTTAAATTTAACCGCACATCCATCGGTTAAAAATCCACGTATGCTCAGAATCAAGTGGACGCATGCTTGGAAGCATTGAACTTGGTTTTCTTCAGCACGTCGTTGTGTTTTACGTCACCGCGTTCTGACACAATCGTTTTTTTAACTGATGGTGTGTAGGCACGACTGACCATCAGTCAGCTTCATCGGTTAACCGATGAAAACGGTCCATCAGACCGTTTTCATCGGATGGACCGATCGTGTGTACAGGGCTTTACTGTAGGTTTTAGTTCTGGAAATGTGTGATGCAGTTAAAGCAGATCAGTTGCTATTTTTAAAATGCATAATACATGTCAAAGCAAGTAGTACTTACCTTTTCCACTGCTTGCATTGCCAAATTATGCTGCTTATGCCCCGTACCCACGATCAGTTTTCCTGGTGGAAAAAGTCAGATAGGAGCTTTTGGTTGGGAATCCCGACCATGTCTATGCTCCATCGGAAAAACTGCTGGAAAAAGATAGAGAGCAGGATCTCTTTTGTCCCGTCAGGTAAAAAAAATGATCGGTATTTCCGATTGTGTGTTAAAATCCCCAAGAAATCGCAAAATTCCTACGCATGCTCTAAAACAATTCGACGCATGCTCAGAAGCAATGAAATTCATTTTCTTGGCTCATCGTGGTCTTTTAAATCACCGCGCTCTTGGCAGTCAAAAGTTCACCAAACGTTTGTGTGACCGTGTGTATGCAAAGCAGGCTTGAGAGGAATTCCGTCGGAAAAAACATCCAACTTTTTTCCGACAAGAAAACCGATCGTGTGTACGGGGCATTACTCAAAGATTTTTTGCATTTGACACTTCAAGAGTGTCAGATGCTGGCCTCCCCCACTACACTCTGTGGTTTCCCCCATGCTGGTCTTTGATCACTATAGTGATCACAACACACAGAGGTGTGCCGAATACTGAAGATCTTTCAAACTTTATTGCATTTTCATAACAAAAGTTGTACAAATTCTTACATTTTGTTTCCTTTATAAAAAAGCCAAAACCTGAGTAGAACAACTTACCACCTACCAACATTCAAAAAGAGGGACCTTTGCTCTTACTCAGTAGAGAAGATGTTGGACTGTTGTACAGTACTGTATATACAACACTGATAAACTGCATGCGTACAGGATGTGGCAGTACATTCAATGTGGAGGAGGGATTCTGTTATCTCAGTCTTAGCCTCATACTTCTTCCTATGTTTGGCTACACTTTCCTGTAGCACCTCCTACTTCTCTTACCATCTGTCTTTTTCCTCAGTTTCTGAATTTGAAGTTTTAGATAAACTTGCCTTAGTTTATATTTGTATAGAGTGGAAAGGATCCGAGTGGTTTTAAGGCAATATTTAGATTGTTTAACCCCTTCATGCTGAGCTTGCGCAAATATGCGGCACCACTAAACTGGGCTTTTTTCGACATATTTGCACATCTCCCTTTGTGCTGGGAGCGTGCCGCATGCCACGCTTCCAGCACAGAGACTAGGGTCTCAGCAGGAACCCCAAACTACCAATCAGGACCCAGAACTTCTGATTTTGGGTCACCTGATTGCTGTGATAACCTCTGATTGGCTATCAAAGTAATCAGTCACTGTGAAGCCCACCTCTGTGTTTTCTCTCTCTGTGAAAGGAGGAGAGAGATACAATTGGGGTTGTTTACTAAAGGCAAATCCACTTTGCACTACAAATGCAAACTACAAGTGCAAAGTGAACTTGAAATTCCACTAAAAGTGCACTTGGAAGTGCACTCAATGTAGATCCGAGGGGGGCATGCAAGGAGAATAAAAAAAAACATGATTTTAGCTTGCACATGATTGGATAATAAAATCAGCAGCGCTTCCCCTCATTTCAGATCTACCCCTCAGATTTAAAGCGACTGCACTTCCAAGTGCACTTTCAGTGCAATTTCGAGTGCACTTTGCACTTGTAGTTTGTAGTGCAAAGTGGATTTGCCTTTCGTAAATAACCCCCAATGTATCTATCTCTCCTTGCAGAGAAAAAAAGTGAGTGTAAACAAAATTATAATAAGAATTATAAAAAAAAAAAATAGATCAAGGTTTGATCTAGATCAGTGCCAGGGTTAATGTTTGGGTCAAGGTCAAAGGTCAGGGTCAGTATTTCTTTGGACAGGATTGTTTTTTCTAATTACTATCAATGTCTTTTAGGCAGGATAAAAAAAAAATGCACACTATTGTTTTTGGGCTGTACTACGGGTACAAACAACAAATAACATGTATATATTATTGCTGCAATCGCCAGGAGCAGTAGAATTTAATTTGGATTGTTCTTTGGTGGAAGGTTATGGGAGTAGCAAGAAATATACAGCTACAATTTTTTTTTTACTATTTTGGGTCAGTTTTTCTTTGAAAAATCAGGAGATATCATTACCATTTAACACCAAATGAAGATTTAGGGCCAGATTCACATATAACTGCGGCGGCGTAACGTATCGTCTATACGTTACACCACCGCAAGTTTTCAGCGCAAGTGCCTCATTCACCAAGCACTTGCGTGTAAACTTACGGCGGTGTAACGTAAAGGCATCCGGCGCAAGCCCGCCTAATTCAAATGGGGCGTGTACCATTTAAATTAGGCGCGCTCCCGCGCCGGACGTACTGCGCATGCTCCGTTTTGAAATTCCCGCCGTGCTTTGCGCGAAGTGACGTAATTTTTTTGAACGGCGACGTGCTTAACTTACTTTCGTATTCCCGGACGTCTTACGCAAAAATAAATAATTTGAAATTCGACGCGGGAACGACGGCCATACTTTAACATGGCTCGTCTAAATTTAAGCCATGTTAGAGCAAGCCTAACTTTGCGACGGGAAAAAACGACTAGCGACGACGTAACGAACGCGAAAACCTTTGTGGATCGCCATAAAAGCTCATTTGCATACCCGACGGTGGAAAACGACGCGAACTCCGCCCAGCGGCGGCCGAAGTATTGCATCCTAAGATCCAACGGTGTAAGTCAATTACACCTGTCGGATCTTAGGGCTATCTATGCATAACTGATTCTATGAATCAGCCGCATAGATACTCTGAGAGATACGACGGTGTATCAGGAGATACGCCGTCGTATCTCTTCAGTGAATCTGGCCCTTAATTTGTCCTAAAAAACAAAACATGTTATAATCCACCTGGATGCACAACGTAGTTGTGATGATCTGTACAGTTTTACTAACACATTTTCAAAGTTGTAAAATTGAGCTTAGGCAATACGATTTGTTTTACCCTTAGGCTCAAACAAATTCTAAAAGTTATTTACATGTGTATGTATAGTGCATAATGCCCTGTTTACTTTTAAAAGTGAAGGAAATGTGTTTTGTAGAGAGTCTGCACTGACACTGTGGTCCATGCAGCCACAGAATATGATGAAGAGACTGAGGCTATTGTAGTTCAGATAGAGAAGATTGAACAGATCAGCAGGTATTGATATCTGCTGTGAGGTAAATGGGAAAATAACATGGAACACCTAGCTAAGAAAACACAGCTTTGAAAATGAACAAGCTAAAGGATACAATTCTTCAGCAAGAAAGCAAAGCTTTTATTATACCTCAGATTCATTAATGCCATGAAAATCCTAAGCTGTAAATTCTAGTTTTAAACTCAGTGGTCATATAGTTATGCTCATACAGAGAGTAGAAATGATCCAATTACAGATATACTGATATCTCATCAAGTAAATGATAAATATACCCAGTGGACTCATTTCTCTGTGCAATAGCAGCATTACCATAACACTGAGGGGTTGATTTACTAAAGGCAAATAGGCAGTTCACTTTGCAAATGAAATAACGCACGGCCATGGAATTTCCCACAGAGCTAAGTGAATGTGGTGACATTTCACTTTGTAAACAATACCAATTTGCGCCAGAAAAAACAAACAAAAAAACAATGAATATTTGCTTGCACATCGTGTGGATCATGGCAAGTTGAAGTTGTACGACATGTCAAAGATAAGTTTAGGCCCAAAGCCTTTTTTATACTGGACTTATCTCCAATTGCACAACTACATCCATACTAGAAAAAGTATTTTTTTAGATCTCTATCCCCTGTTGAGTCAACCTGTTTAAAAGGTTTGGCAATTGAAAAGACACAGAGGATGCAAAAAGGTTTAGAACTGAGTGGGAATCGGCACGTCATGTTACATTTACTTTTGATCAATGGGAAAATGCTTCATTTTAGCCCATAAATGTTCCATAAGCACTCGTTTACAAGAAACCTACTATATACTGCTGAGCAACTGGTGTCACGCCAATTAAACTTGGTACTATGTCATGTGGCACATATGGTGGGACTGCCCATTGATACTACTTTTCCAGGAAAAGTTTGTAATTGAATTGTTCGCATTATGGTCACGAAAATAATGCTTACCCCAGCATATAATTTATTACATAGTTTCAACTACTCTTTAAAGAAATAAAAATGATCCCTTACCAGACATTTAATAAATATGGCCAAGTTGCTAATTCCACACCATTGGAAATTGCCCCAAACACCAATGGTTACACGCTGTAGAAAATATTTGTGATATGGAAGAAATAGTAGCTATAACTAAGGATATGATAGACAAATTTCAAAAAATGTGAAGGGTGTGATTTTTTTTTCATACTCTGACTCAGTGCTCCAGTCCTGCACGAATGCATGGGAATGCTGTTCCTGTACTTTTTCCACAGCAGTAACGATGTTCCCGTTAGCAGCCACGTCCTGCAGGACTGGCCTTTGATTACAGCTTCTTCTGCGATCTACCTGTCAATCACAGCTAGCTGACTGGTATATCAGGTCCCTGTTCCCTGCTTGGAGATTGTAATTAGTCCTCTTGTGATGTGATCCTCCCTGCCAACCCCTCCTGACTTTCTGTCTCTCCCCCCCAGCAGTCTCCTGCACACTCACTCTGTGGCACATATGGTGGGACTGCCCATTGATACTACTTTTCCAGGAAAAGTTTGTAATTGAATTGTTCGCATTATGGTCACGAAAATAATGCTTACCCCAGCATATAATTTATTACATAGTTTCAACTACTCTTTAAAGAAATAAAAATGATCCCTTACCAGACATTTAATAAATATGGCCAAGTTGCTAATTCCACACCATTGGAAATTGCCCCAAACACCAATGGTTACACGCTGTAGAAAATATTTGTGATATGGAAGAAATAGTAGCTATAACTAAGGATATGATAGACAAATTTCAAAAAATGTGAAGGGTGTGATTTTTTTTTCATACTCTGACTCAGTGCTCCAGTCCTGCACGAATGCATGGGAATGCTGTTCCTGTACTTTTTCCACAGCAGTAACGATGTTCCCGTTAGCAGCCACGTCCTGCAGGACTGGCCTTTGATTACAGCTTCTTCTGCGATCTACCTGTCAATCACAGCTAGCTGACTGGTATATCAGGTCCCTGTTCCCTGCTTGGAGATTGTAATTAGTCCTCTTGTGATGTGATCCTCCCTGCCAACCCCTCCTGACTTTCTGTCTCTCCCCCCCAGCAGTCTCCTGCACACTCACTCTGTGTGTCCCGTTCAATCCCGCCACCCTATCTTCAGTGCCGTGTGATGAGAGAACCCAGAGAAGGAGCATAGATACTGCTCACAACACATGCAGGGAGAGAGGTGAGCTGAGGGAGGAAAGTGTGTTTGGGGAGGTAAGCTCCACACAATACTTGTGTTTTTTTTGGGGGGGGGCGGCAAACACCCCCCCTGATTGATCATTATGTCGGTCACCCACACAAATTAACGAGGTACAGATTTAAGCCATGTTTCATGATGACAACTATTGATAGGTATATAAGAGTTTCAATCCGTGGTTTTGAAAAAGGAACTGGTGACCAGTTTGTTATTCACTACTCAAATCTCAAGGTCCAAACAATTGTTTTTTTCGGAATAAGGCTCATACATGAGAACTATGCCCCAAATCATTGGAATTTAAATGATTAAAAAATTGTTTTAGAGAATCCTGACTCCCCCTCCATAGGAGGAGGATGTCATCTATATATCTGGCCCACAGGACAAGTTCCGGTCGGGCACAGGCATAGACAACATCCTCCTCCCATATGGCCCATAAACAAATTGACAAAACTGGGGGCAAATTTAGTCCCCATGGCCACACCTTTCTCTTGAATATAAAATTGGTCATTAAAGCCTTCCTTGTCTTTCAGAACAACTGTGTCTTTGAGTGCACGGTATATTCTATTCCCCTCTCCCTATTTCATTCTACATCATATCCTGTAGCCTAACTTCCTGTGCAATTTCTGATGGGTCTGACGGGTTCATTTGCATATCAATAAGGTAGGCTTAGCTTAAAAAAAAAAACATGGGGGGTTATTTACTAAAGGCAAATTGCACTTAAAATTGCACTGAAAGTGCACTTGGAAGTGCAGTAGCTGTAGATCCAAGGGGGACATGCAAGGAAAATAAAAAACAGCATTTTAGCTTGCACATGATTGGATAATAAAACCAGCAGAGCTTTCCCTTATTTCAGATCTATCCCTCAGATTTACAGTGACTGCACTTCCAAGTGCACTTTCAGTGCAATTTCAAGTGCACTTTGCACTTGTAGTTTGCACGTGTAGTGCAAAGTGGATTTGTCTTTCGTAAATAACCCCCATTGTATCATAAAGGGCTTACTTTAGCCTGCTGCTGTTTAAAAAGGAGATACAGGAAATGTAATTACACAGTGGGGTCCAACGCATATAAAGCATATTCAGCTTATTTTGTTTTTTTTTGGTGCCCTTACAACAAACATAAGGGTAATGGCAATGAGCAAAAGATGGAAGACAGAACATTTCTGAAGATGTAGTATTTTATATTCTATACACAAAAGTTTGCCGTGCTAATGAAGCTCTGTGGAGAAAAAATAAATAAAAATGGTGCAATTATTACATAGACACAACACACAGCCAAGCAGATAAATCCTTATTTGAAGTTCTTTCTCTATCTGCATGGCTTTATATAGGGATTACAGGCCTATTTAATGCAAAAATAAATGGATTTCTTCTTTAAAGAGAAAATATACCCACATCTATACACAAGTTCACAACTTCTTCTACATGCTTAGTGAAATAAAATGCTATGTTTGAAGTAAGATTCCTTTTAATTAATGGCTTCTTGAAGAGAATGTTGAGAAACTCCAGTCTTAATGCAGTTTCATGGAAATGTAATTATACTCACCTAACAATGCTATTCCTAGTATAATGTAAGTTTATTGCTTAAAAGAAGAACCACATTAAAAAGAACTGCAAGTATAATTGCTTCTACCTTAATGTTACAGCTTGATTTTTTTTTTCTGTACTTATAGTCCTTGGTTTTTAAAGCTGTTTTAGCCTGAAGAGTACAGCCATGTTTTTTCTACCTGCACTTGTTTCCTTATGTGGTCACCCCCTCCTTGTCCTTAAAACATGTACGAAATCTGTGGACTGACTTACATACCTTTCACTGCTTCTTTTAACCACTTAAGACCTGGACCTTTATGCAGGTAAAGGACCTGGCCAGTTTTTGCGATTCGGCACTGCGTTGCTTTAACTGACAATTGCGCGGTCGTGCGATGTGGCTCCCAAACAAAATTGGCGTCCTTTTTTTCCCACAAATATAACTTTTTTTTGGTGGTATTTGATCACCTCTGCGGTTTTTATTTTTTGTGCTATAAACAAAAATGGAACAACAATTTTGAAAAAAAAAACAATATTTTTTACTTTTTGCTATAATAAATATCCCCAAAAAGATATAAAAAAAATCTGCGGGTCCCGCGGGCGCGGTCACGGAGCTTCGGACCAGGTTGCGTGCATGCGCGACCCCACGGCTGGGCTTAAAGGGCCACGTACAGGTACGTGGATGTGCCCAGCCGTGCCATTCTCCCGACATATATCAGCGTGAAGGGGTCCTTAAATGGTTAAGGTTCTTTGCAGTATAAGCCAAGGAAGCTTAGACATCTGTAGTGTATTAATATTTGCTTTACTAAACAGAAAAGCTGCACATACAACTGCAGGGTATACAATGCATAGCATACAAAGTATAACAAAATATGCCTACAATGTACAAACGATCTATCTTTCCTAACAAATAAGCATGTAGTGCAGTCACTGTAGATCCGAGGGGGACATGCAAGGGGAATAAAAAACAGCATTTTAGCTTGCATATGATTGGATTATAAAATCAGCAGAGCTTTCCCTCATTTCAGATCTACCGCTCAGATTTACAGCGACTGCACTTTCAGGTGCACTTTCAGTGCAATTTCAAGTGCACTTTGCACTTGTAGTTTGCACTTGTAGTGCAAAGTCGATTTGCCTTTCGTAAATAACCCCCTATGACTATACTTATACAAGATTTCGCCAAGAAACATATCACTGCAGAACATTTTCTGATTCATAACATGAGAACTGAAAATACCTGCCACATGTATGTGGATTGAAATTTACATTTGCAAATATTTTTTGTTTGTGGTGGAGCTAAGTGAGAATATCAATGGGTGAAACTATATACACAGTATATAATTTATGTTTGTAGCAGTGATTTGTGATTTCAATCTTTTGTAAATACATATGTATGTATGTGATACCTAAAAGTCAGGATTCCAGAGTAAGCAGATTAGCTTTGAGTGGAGTTAAATCAACTAAGATCCAAATAGAGCCACTACACCCCATGGATAATTTTAGATGAAGATACACTATTACTACTTATTAACAAAGCAAATTACAGATTTTTTTAGCCATTTATAATTGTATGGATACCCAGTTACCACTTGAGCTAGTTGACTATATTAGAGTTGTGCACATTTGTTTGGTTTCAAAATTCATTAGTTAAATAAATCATTTTGTTTTATCATATTCGTTATGTTGGAATGATTCATTTTCAGAAATCATTTCATACATTTGGATTTCTTTTGTATATTCGTTGATCTGAATTGATTCGTATTTTCGGAAGTTTTTCGATTTATTTGATATTTAACGTGTTCATTTGTCATTTCGGGAGATTACTTATGCATTCTGAGACATCCCTGCTAGTCCAACCCACAAAGAGAAATGGAATGAGCTTTTTTCTGACGATGTTGACTGGAGTGCATCCGAAAATAACAAATGGAGCAAAATGTATTTCTGCTTGTTTTTAGAGATCACTTCACTCTTTAGCGGAGCAGCCTTGGAAATGTGCAGAGTTTAATGAGTAATTTATTAACTTATACAGTGCCTTGAAAAAGATGCCCTTTTGTTGCCCATGCTCACTAGAGGAACTACAGTGCTCTTCAAACAACCCTTTTGCTATTCAAATAACAAATTCAGTTTGCTTTAGGTAAGGCTTTGAGGCTATAAACATGCTGAATTGTTTACTGAACCTGTGAGAATGTACCCTAGGGGTAAATGTACCACATATTCAGAATCATAGTTCAATGTGTTATTTACCTTCTGGTATACAGTTCTGGATCAGTGAATGGTTTGCTGGTTGTGCTTACAATTTATTTATTTTTTCTCCTGTGTGATCAGTGGTTATTGAAACATACACGCATTTGAGTTCCTTGCAGGCATACAAATGAGTAATTTTTTCTTCCAAAGAAGATGTACTTTTTATAACAAGGATTCGAAAAGCTACACTAACAGTTCTAATCACTGATCTACACGGATTTTAGGTTTAAACACAAACAGAACAAATATCCCCCTCAGTCCTCCCCTCTTCCATCTCCCGGTTATGTTGTAAAAAAAAAAAAAATGTCAAGACTGAAATAGTATTGCTGCTGCTTTCCTATCGTTCCTATATTATGTATAACATGTGGGTGTTAGATCTCTGAGGCCTCGTACACACGACCCGACATGTCCGATGAAAATGGTCCGCGGACCATTTTCATCGGACATGTCTGCTGGCAGAATTCATTCCCTGCGGACCGAAAACGCGGTGACGTGGCGGCGACGTAGCAGCGACGATGACACGGCGACGTGCGTGAACCCGGAAGTTCAATGCTTCCACGCATGCGTCGAATCACTTCGACGCATGCACGGGATTTCGGGCCAGCGGACATGTCCGATGAGTCGTACTGACATGTTTCTTAGCATGCTAAGAAACTTTTGTCTGCTGGAAACCTGTCCGCTCGGCCAGGAATCCGGTTCGCTAGGCCCTACACACGGTCGGACATGTCCGCGGAAACTGGCCCGCGGACCAATTTCAGCAGACATGTTCAGTCGTGTGTACGAGGCCTGAGTGGAAGTAAATGCTCTGCATGGGACAGATTTTACCGGCTCTAGTTCTTGTTTGGCCCACTGTGCATACTTGGGTAATATCCAATTATAGAAGAGCAAGTCAGAATTGAACATCTGACACTGAAGCCAGATATGTTGCTACAGAGGAAAGAGAAGTATAATACAGTGATGGAGAGCCTGACCAAGGCACACATCCAAGGCCCCTTAGCAACTGCTTGGAATTCTGTGGAAGAAACAAAACCAAAATGTAGTTATATATTTCTGCAGTTGTTTGTAAGGTTGGTGTGATCTAATTTATCTTGTATCAATTGTATTTCTGGGCACAGAGACAACCAGTGGTAGCATACTTAACTGCTTACCGCCCTCTCCATTGTAAAATGATGGTCGGGAGGGAACCCTATTGTCCTGGGAGGACTTCATATGACATCCTCCAGAGAACAGTTTGTGGTCTGGCAGATCTGTCACTGGCTGTGTCCTGCTGCCGGTACCATGTGATCGCTGTGACCAGGGTCAGTTACAGCCCATTTGTAGCATGTGATTAGCTGTGGCCAATCACAGCTAATCACAACAATACACAGTAAAAGTATTTACTTTTAGAAGTGAAATTCACTGCTATGAGCAAGCATAGTACGTAAGGACGCCCACTAACACACAGCTCCTTTCTCTATCTGCAAAGTAGAGAGTGTCCTGACTCTCCTTCTCCCCCTCTTCCCCCTCAAGAGGCTTTCTCCACACCAGGGAGAAAGCCTTGCATTACTGTGTGTAGTTACAGACAGAAGAACAGGAAGTGAGCATTTCTCAGAAGAAATAAGGACATTTAAAAGCAAATCGAAGGATGAGGTAAGTGAAGGAGGACTGCACTAAGGTAAAGGAAGATATTTTGGGAAAAAATGTTTTACCTTTACAAACCCTTTAAGACGCATGGGGATATACAAAAGAAAAGTAGAAATAGATGGGCAGCTGCCTTATGCCGCGTACACACGATCGGTTCGTCTGATGAAAACGGTCCGATGGATCAGTTTTTTTCCCATCGGAGAAAAAACTTAGAACCTGTTTTAAAATTATCTGATGGTTAAAAAACAGATAGAAAAAAACGATCGTCTGTGGGCAAGTCTATCGGTTAAAAATCCACGCATGCTCAGAGTCAAGTCGACGCATGCTCGGAAGCATTGAACTTCATTTTTCTCAGCACGTCGTAGTGTTTTACGTCACCGCGTTCTGACACAAACGGATTTTTAACTGATGGTGTGTAGGCAAGATTGATGAAAGTCAGCTTCATCGGATATCTGATGAAAAAATCCATCGGTCCGTTTTCATCGGATGAACCGATCGTGTGTACAGGGCATTAGGGTACAGTCAAGTGAAATAATTATTGAGCAAGCCTTCTCATCATCACTTCATGACTGCTGTCAAAAACATTATAAAAGCTTTAAAGAAAAAAAAAAACATGAGCCATGCTTATTTATTTCTTCATTTATCGTAGAACTAAAATGTGTTTTTTCCTGGACTTGGTTAGCAAGTCCAGTACCCTTACAGTAAGTCCATCAGGCCTACAAGTTCTTGGTTGCCTCTGGGTCTTGGTATGCAATATTATAGTTTCAGGTCTGCTGAACACAAGGGACTGAGTGTAGGTAACAGAAAGGGGTAAAAGTACTCAGTATTTAATTGGCTGAATACAATACTGTGCCGAGACTCTGTGTTAAAGAAATCATATTTTTCTTTATAAAATGCGTGTTTAGAATTCCAAAGGTCCTTGCTTTTTACCCAATCAACAAATAGCTGTGTTACCTATAAAAAAATAAGTCATTGGTGCTGACTGACCTTCATTTGCTAGTATATTAGATTTGGTGTTAGATTAGATTATAGAATAATAGATTAGATGGTATTTTTTAAAATGTAAACAATGAGCTAGATTAATGTAGCTCAGCGTATAGTTTGGCCGGCGTAGCGCATCTTATATGCGCTACGCTGACGTAAAATAGGGCGCCCAGACCTTTATTCACAAAGATCTGGTGCCGTACGTTGCGCCGGCGTAGTGTAACTAGGCAGGCGTAAGCCCGCCTAATTCAAATGTGGAAGGTAGTGGGCGTGTTGTATTCAAAGTAGCCGTGACCCCATGTAAATGTTTTCACTAACGATCCACGCATGTGCACGCATGCTCAGAGTCAAGTCGCATATACTCTATAAGATACGTCGGCTCAATGCTTTCGACGTGAACGTAACCTACGCACAGCCCCATTCAGGTATCACTTACGTAAACGACGTAAAATTAGAAGGCTGTTCCGACATCCATACTTTAACAATGGCTGCGCCTCATATAGCAGGGGTAACGTTACGCCAGACGTAAGCCTTACGTAAACGGCGTAGCGGGCGCAAGTACGTTCGTGAATAGGCGTATCTTGCTGATTTACATATTCTAGGCGTAAATCAGCGTACACGCCCCTAGCGGCCAGCGTAAATAGACAGCTAAGATACGACGGCGTAGGAGACTTACGCCGCTCGTATCTTAGCAACATTTAATCGTCTCAGTTTGAGCATAAGCTTAAATATACGACGGCGCGGATTCAGAGTTGCGACGGCGTATCTACTGATACGCCCGTCATAACTGTACCTGAATCTAGCTCCTTGTGTCCGTAATTTAGCAAATAGCCAAAAATGAGTGGGCTTGTGATTCCCATTTGTCCATTATTAGGCCATACAATCCCCCACAACATGGGCATATAAGCATTTATAGGTCACATAGCCAAAATACCCTTTTTTAAGCGGGGCCAGAAATGTCTATCTATGGATAATTACTTTTTTATTCTTCATAATGCTTATAAAAGTGACCCATGTCATCCATTGGGTTTGCATTGTTAATAAAGTTTAAGCATCTCTACCAAAGAACAGAAAACATGGTAACGTTCAAAGCTAAATTATGTTTATTATTTTAATATAAAAATAGATAGATTTTTACTTTTATAAAATAGTAATAGCTTTCTGTAGTGAAAATGACTTGGTTATACCTGCTATTCCAATTTGTCCTCAGTCTAAGACTCACAACACTGATAAATTAGAGTAAATTGAATGCAATAATGTTCTAGTGAAGCTTTGCTGCTTGCAATTACTTTTAGGTGAAAGGTTAGCAGAGTTCACTGTCACTGTGTGAAATTTCACATTAGTGTAGCTAGGAAAATAATAAACAGTATATGGTACTGAGAATGTTGGGGTTATGAAATATAATTTGGGGTTAAATAGATAATGTCCCATTAAATTGCTCTGACATTATTGGGGAGCCTTTAGGGCTCATTAGAATTGTTTTTCCTTTTCTTTTCTTACCTATTTTTAGGCATTTTATTTTATTGAAACACACTTGTAATCCCATATACTGTATAATGTTTAAGAGTTGTAAGTAATTTTCAAGCAAAAAATCAGATTTTTACATGTAAACAAAAAGTGTCAGAAAAGGTCTGGTCTTCACATTTGTGTTTTTTAGACTAAAGTAGGCATTACATTATTGTATTGCATATATTTGAATTCTGTTTTTGTATTGAATTCAACATTAAATGTATTATTTGAATTGACACATACAGTAAAGCATTATAATAACAACTCCTATAAGCCTGTAAAGTTGCAAAAGTTTAACATTTCCAAAAGTATCCACCGTTTTTGCCAACACTGTGTGTATGTACAGTATCTCACAAAAGTGAGTTCACCCCTCACATTTTTGTACAGATTTTAATTCATCTTTTTATTGTGACAACACTGAAGAAATTACACGTTGCTACAATGTAAAGTAGTGAGTGCACAGCTTGTATAACGGTGTAAATTTGCCGTCCTCTCAAAATAACTCGACATACAGCCATTAATGTCTAAACCGCTGACAACAAAAGTGAGTACACCCCTAAGTGAAAATGTTGAAATTGGGCTCAAAGTGGCCAGTTCATCACCTTTACCATCAGCTTTTTTTTAGCAAGGCAGTGGTTGTCTTGGAGATGTGTTTGGGGTTATTAGCATGTTGGAATACGGCCCTGCGGCCCAGTCTCCGAAGGGAGGAGATCGTGCTCTGCTTCAGTATGTCACAGTACATGTTGGCATTCAGTGTTCCCTCAATGAACTGTAGCTCCTTAGTGCTAGCATCACTCATGCAGCCCCAGACCATGACACTCCCACCATCATGCTTGACTGTAGGCAAGATAGACTCCTCACCCACACACACTTTACACCATCTGAACCAATATGTTTATCTTGGTCTCATCAGACCACAGTCTGCTTGTCTTCAGCAAACAGTTTGCGGCTTCCTTGTGCATCATATTTAGAAGAGGCTTCCTTCTGGGACGACAGCCATGCAGACCAATTTGTACCAGTGTGCTGCGTATGGTTTGAGCCCTGATAGGCTGACTCCCCACCCCTTTAACCTCTGCAGCAATGCTGGCAGCACTCATACGTCTATTTCCCAAAGACAACCTCTGGATATGATGCTGAGCATGTGCACTCTACTTCTTTGGTCGACTATGGCGAGGCCTGTTCTGAGTGGAACCTGTCCTGTTAAACCGCTGTTTCAGGGCCTTGATGATCTTCTTATAGCCTAGGTCATCTTTATGTAGAGTAACAATTCATTTTTTTCAGATCCTCAGAGAGTTCTTTGCAATGAGGTGCCATGTTGAACTTCCATTGACCTGCATGAGAAAGTGAGAGCGGTAACATCACTTTTAACACACCTGCTCCCCATTTACACCTGAGACCTTGTAACACTAACAAGTCACATGACACCAGGGAGGGAAAATGGCTAATTGGGTCAAATTTTAACATTTTCAATTAGGGGTGTACTCACTTTTGTTGCCAGTGGTTTAGACATTAATGGCTGTGTGTTGAGTGATTTTGAGGGGACAGCAAATGTACACTGTTATACAAGCTGTACACTCACTACTTTACATTGTAGCAAATTGTAATTATTTTAGTATTGTCACGTGAAAAGATATATTAAAAGATTGACAAAAATTTGCTCTCTTCCAGGTTGGCTCTGGCAGACAGTGGGAATCCATAATGGTGAAGTCTAAGAACCCCACCACCCACAACCAGTCCCATAAATGGCATAGGAACGGAATCAAGAAAAAAACACAAGAAAGGGATGAAAAGATGCAGGCAACGCAAATAATCTGAAATAGTTCTCTTTGTATATTCTGTCATTTGAATAAAAAAATCTTCAAAACATTAAAAAAAAAAAAAAAATACAAAAATGTGAGGGGTGTACTCACTTTTGTGAGATACTGTATGTACAGTCAATGCCAAAAATATTGGCACTACTTAATTTCTGTCAGATAATGCACCGCTTCGCCCAGAAAATTGTTGCAATTACAAATGTTTAGGCATTCTCATATTTATTCCTTTTGTTTGTATTGGTATGACACAAAACAGTGGAGGAACAAAAAGTCAAATTGGACACATTCCACGCAAAACTCCAAAAATGTACTGGACAAAATTATTGGCACCCTCAATTTAATATTTGGTAGCACACCCCTTGGAAAAAATAACTGAAATCAATCGCTTCCTGTAACCAACAATGAGTTTCTTACACCTCTTTACTGGCATTTTGGACCACTCCTCTTTGTCTCAGATTGGAAGGGTTTATTTCCCCAACTGCTGTCTTGAGATCTTTCCACAGGTGCTCTGCGGGATTTAGAGTTGAACTCATTGTTGGCCAGTTTATTACTCTCCAGCACTTTGTCTTAAACCATTTCTGGGTGCTTTTTGACATGTACTTTGGGTCATTGTCCTGCTTGCGGCGGTGTAACGTATCTACGATAAGTTACGCCGCCGCACTTCTACGTGAATCTGGCCCTGTATTTTTTTCTTTGCCCTCATTTCTTTTTCTTAAAACAGTAGAACAATGGGCTTTACCAAAAACCTGTAGTTTTGGTTGTCTGTCGAAAAAGGATTTTGTCTTCCTCAGGTAAGTTTTGGCAAACTCCAATCTGGCTTTTTTATGTTTCTTTATCAGCAGTGGGGTCCTCCTGGGTCGCCTACTATAGCGTCGCTTTTCATTCAGAAAGTGATGTGTCAAATTTGTCTGGAAGTTGATTGAGGTTCTTTTTCCACCAATCAAACAATCCTTTTTGCAATCTTTTAAACATTTTTGGTCAATTTTTCTCCATTGTTCACGTCCAGGGAGATTAGATACAGTGCCATGGACTGTAAACTTCTTGAAAAATGTTGTGCACAGTGGACACAGGGACATTACGATCTCTGGATATTGACTTGTACCCTTGGGATTGTCCATGCTTTTCCACAATTTTTGTTCTCAAATCCTCAGACAATTCTTTGCTGCTCTTTCTCTTCTCTATGACACACAGAGACACACAACAAAAGGGTTAAGTACAATGTTCACTATTTTAACTGGTTGCCATGTGTACAAAACTTGTAAGAAAATAAATGGCTGCACATCCAGGAATTCTAATTGCCTTTTTTTTGTTCAAAGTGATATCACAAAAGACACCAACACGAGGTCATGTAGACGCGTTTCACACATACATCTTGTACTTAATGATGTATTAAGTGTTAAGTCAGATGCTGCTTACATTTATCGTTCCCCATCTGGTATATCTTATACATATTGCATATAGTTAGTTTTGGTAGACATCCTGTTACTTAGTTGGGCATTTTAAATATGTATGTGGTTGTACAGTAGTTCACTTGTATCTTCACATTTGCTTGTTTCCTGTTTTCTGCTATGTGGATGTAATGTGTCCTATTATTACTTCACTATATAGTCTGTCTCAGTTTCTAAGTGTAGCCATGCAGATCTGACCATCTCTGCTGCAGATACCTGACCCAACCATAGTCAAAATCGGGTAAAAAAAAAAGGCAAGTACTTTGCCAGTAAGCATTCCTTTTTACCACTCCTTCATTAAAGGGTCACTAAAGGAAAAAAAAAAATTGCCTAAAATTAATGTCTGCAAGGTAGACAGATAGAATAGTGTGATGATTCTGTTAAACAACAAATAAATACATATTAAATTCCTTCATCTATATCACCTCCGGCATTCTAGTTTCTGTTCTCTCATTCACTCCCTGGTTTGCATCGTTCGTTCATGTAAGAACTACATTTCCCAGTATGCATTGCGGCACACCCAGTAATTCACACCTCCTTGAAGTCTCTAACACGTAGAGAGCGTCCTGCCACACAGATGTAGTTCCCAGGAGGGGGCGAGCACGTTACTGACCACCGCAGTAAAGCCTCCCATCACGGTGGTCAGAAAAATCAGACAAGCAGGAAGTGAACAGAACAGAGAAGAAATAGAGCAACTTCTGAGCAAAAACGAACAACGAGGAAGTAAAAAGAGGAATGTCTGCAGGTAAAGGATGCTTATTATGAAAAAAAGTTTTTCCCTTTACAACACCTTTAAGCAAACCACTGCATGTACAGTGTGTGATGCATGATGAATTGTTAACTTCACTTACTTACACCTTCATGTAGTTGTAAAAGTCAAGTACAGTAAAATACAGAACAATATATACATATCGAGACATATTTATGTGTAAATACAGCCAGTGGTGACAGTAACCCTCAGAGATCTAATCATGTGAGTTCTGCATGCAGATGATGCAAGAAATAGCAGGTGCCTCTTGATTTTGATTACTGCTTTTCAAGAAAAGTCCCCCTCTTAGCAACAGACGTCTCTTCTGTCCTTGTTACAGCCCCCTATGGGAGAACCAACAGCTGAGTCCTCAACATAATAGTAATCAAAGCATTAACCTTCCTCTCCCTTCCTAAAGAAGTTATTGCATCAGTGTTTGATTGCAAACCACAGCACTTTCATCAGAGTCACTAACCCCTAGTTATCTTTTTCAAAGAGGTGGATATATGAGTTTAGTGCTGCTTGATGTGATTAGCTGTTTACTGTGATTGCATTGTATAGATCTTGCTGGTTCACAATGCAGTGAAAAAACAGCATTCCCAATGACTTCATCACAAATAAATGATCATCTTGAAGCAGTAGACAGACAAAAGGCAAATGGCTGTGCTCATAAAGCTGGATGCTTTAATAAAGCAAAAAAAAAATGTAGTAGTAATAATAATAATAATATTAATATACCGTATTTATTGGGGTATAGCGCGCTCCCGCGTATAGCGCGCACCCCTAAAGTTGGCCACAAATTCCTGTGGAAAAAAGGATTCTGTACTTACAGTTTTGGTGTCGGCGGCCTCATCGGGTCATCGGGTCCGGTGTCCGTCTGCGGCTTCGGGTGTCCTCTTCATCGGGTCCGGCGTCCTTCTGCGGCGTCCTCCTCGCTCATTTCCCGCTTTCCCGCGCGGAGTTTGAATACTGCGCCGGCATATACCGAGCGCAGTACACTCGGGCAGGCTCGGTTACTGTCGCGCTCACGTCCTGTACGTCCAGGACGTGAGCGCGGGAGGAGCCGAGACTGGCCGACTAAACACGAGTGTACTGCACTCGGTATATGCCGGCGCAGTATTTAAACTCGGCACGGGAAAGCGGGTATCGGCGTATATCGCGCACCCGCGATTTTGCCCTGATTTTCAGGGCAAAAAAGTGTGTGGTATACGCCGATAAATACGGTACATAAAGCCTATATTTTGAATATAGTCTTTTGCTGTTATTACCTAAAAAAAATAATAATATTGTTTTGTCTTTTGCTGTATCTGTAGAATTAGGAGGTATTTTAATATTTAAAAACATTTTTTTTCTTTTTTATTCTGATTTTTTTTCTATACATATATATATATATATATATATATATATATATATATATATATATATTAAAAAAAGAAAAACAAATCTGAATAAAAAAGAAAAAAAAATGTTACATACTGTGACCAGAGCAGTGCAATATTCCCATATTGACACTGTACTACTCTGGGGAGGTAATCAGGATTTTTGTGATTGCTTATGACAGTGATAATAACTGTTATAGCAATTCTTTTTTATGAATGGCATCCATTCATCCGATCTTTACTATTCTGAAGCTGTGATTGCCCATGGTACAGATGCACTGTGATTGGTCCAATCTGTACCATGTAATCACTGTGACCAATCACAGAGATCAACACAATAGTACACAATGAATTGCTATAAATGGAAGCCATTAATTGTGTACAATTGCCATGTGATCGGCAGTGAATGATCACATGGTACCAGAAGAGGCCTGGTACACTGATTTGTCATCTGCTCTGTCTGAGACATATTGGGTGAAAGATTACACTGCAGTGTGGCCTGTGGGGCACACACCATCCTGGGAGGATGTCATATGACGTCCACCCAGGATGGCAGAAGTACAGCTTGACCGTCATTGTACTATAGGCTGGACGAAAGTGGTTTATAGCCTGCTTTTAACAAAATGTCACTATGGCTACACTCCAATAATAATCTCTGTCTATGTGATAGACACTCATGTCTAAGTGTGCCACCGCATGCTGTGCTTATGACACCTTCACGGACATTTGTTGTGTGGAGCCACTATGGAATTTTCAAAGAGTTTAGTAGACTGATTCTATTAACTTTTTTTAAGATAAATTAAATAAATTCAACCTATGTCCCATAAATTTGCATGTTTTTTTTTTTTTTTTTATGGGTATTTTCTTGGCATCACTTCTAAAGAGAACAATAAGACATCAGGTAACATTTTTTGCATGCAAAAGCGAACAGTCTTTTTACTAGCAGCTGTTTATTAACAATATTTTTTTTGTATTTTGCTGTAGGCTTGTCAGTTCAATATTTATTTTGTTGCCACCCAAAAATTATGGACAGCTCATTTCAGACATATTGCTATTAAAGTAGATCTAATGCCATTCATTAAAATCTAACATAATATTCAACACGTTAATGACTTTTCATAAGCAATTCTCAATCTCTCCAAATTTGCAGATTTTATCATAATAATACTTAGTAATTCTGCCATAAAGGTAAAAGATATAATTGCGTAAGGGGTACAGGTGCTATAAAGCTAATTGCATCACATTGGTCCATAATGTATATACGTGCGGGAGATGAAGTGGTTAAATCTGCCAATTCCTTCAACCCCCTGTATCTTTAAATGAATTGTTATATTAAAATTGTAATTTTTTTGTTCTATACACTAATTCAAGGGGTTGTAAAGGTAAAAAAAAATTCCCTAAATAGTTTCCTTTACCTTAGTGCAGTCCTTCTTCACTTACGTCATCCTTTGATTTTGCTTTTAAATGTCCTTATTTCT
Organism: Rana temporaria; assembly: GCF_905171775.1. Classification (NCBI taxonomy): domain Eukaryota; kingdom Metazoa; phylum Chordata; class Amphibia; order Anura; family Ranidae; genus Rana; species Rana temporaria. Next base: position 113,532,964 of record NC_053498.1, on the reverse strand, counting down.
TTTGAGAAATCCTCACTTCCTGTTCTTCTGTCTGTAACTCACCACCGCAATGCAAGGCTTTCTCCCTGTTGTGGGGAAAACCTCTGGAGGGGGGAGGGGGCCAGCAGGCAAGTCAGGACACTACTTTGCAGCTAGAGAAAGGAGCTGTGCGTTAGTGGACTTTCTGACACTCATGCTCACCCCTCCCCCTCAAGAGGCGTTCTCCACACCAGGAAGAAAGCCTCGCATTACGGTGTGGAGTTACAGACAGAAGAACAGGAAGTGAGGATTTCTCAGAAGAAATAAGGACATTTAAAAGCAAAATGGAAGGATGAGGTAAGTGAAGGAGGACTGCACTAAGGTAAAGGAAGCTATTTAGGAAAAAAAAAATCATTTACAACCCCTTTAATAATGTTTGAAAATATATTTTTCAAAAGGAAATATGCCAAAGCTTTTTTGGCCATACTTCTCTTCTGTGTTACAGGAGTACACTTACTGTACTTGTGCTCTCCTGTAATCCAGAATCAGCTGACAACAGGCTAAATTCTGCTGTCGGCTAAAGTCACAGAGCCGGTCCAGACTTTGGAAAGATCCCAACAATAATGGTGGGATCCATCCAGATTCCTGAGCATGTTGGGATCCATCCAGATGCCTTTTTGCCCAGGGCCCAATGTTGATTGGGCCCTGGGCAACCCCCCCCCCTCCCCATGCAATTTTGCTATCCGCCTGTTCTGAGACATACAATAAATATCAGCTAGACTTAAAATCAGTTTACTGTATCAGATCAGGCAGTGATTGCGATTGGTTGCCAGAGGTTACAGCATATCATTACCATTTACTGATTGGTTGCTAGAGGTTACAACATAAATTACAGCTCACTGATTAGTTGCTAGAGGTTACATCACATGATTTCTTCTTGTTGATTGGTTGCTAAAGATTACTGTACAGTAATAAAGCTCACTGATTGGTTGCTAGAGGTTACAGAACATCATCTCGTCTTCACGCAGAATGGCATGATATACATATTGAATGCCACCGGCCTCAGCTATTTACATATGAATGCTGCAGCTATTTACACATGAATGCTCCCATTATTTACATATGAATGGCGGTTATTAGGGCAGCATTAGTAGCAGCACTTCACACTGAGACATCAGGACACAGTACAGGACTAAAACTTCAAGGGACAAGGCACATTAAACTGGGATAGTTGGCAAGTATGAGGCAGCTGCTTTGAGCCCCACAGCAATGACAGGGCCCAGGGCAGTTTCCCCTTTTGCCCTGCCTTAATGACAGCCCTGCTGAGCACCACTCTCTGTTCTGGAAATACTGAGAATTGAGTGATCAGCAGTCGGGCTTAGAGCAGACAGAAAAGAAGTTGAGGGTGCTCTGGTGGAGGTGGATGGCTGGTTTAGGGGGATGATGGTGGATGGCACTTCAGGCAGAATTTTGAGGAGAAACAATTCTGAAGACATATAAAGGAAGAAGGGGCCTCTAAGTGTAGTATTAAAAATGTAATTAAGTGCACAAGGGGTTAAAAGCACTTATAGGATAGTTGAGTATTAAAAGCATGTCAACATGGAGTCCTCATCTGTTATCTGGGTCTGTCTTAGGCCCCGTACACACGTCCGAGGAACTCGACGGGCAAAACTCTTTGTTTTGCTCGTCGAGTTCTGTGTGAAGCCGCCGAGGATCTCGGCGAGCCAACTTTCCTCATTGAACAACGAGGAAATAGAGAACATGTTCTCTATTTGGCTAGACGAGGAACTCGTCGGCTTCCTCGGCCGAAAGTGTAGACACGGCCGGGTTTCTCGGCAGAATTCAGCTCCGATCGAGTTTCAGGCTGAATTCTGCCAAGAAGCTTGGTCGTGTGTGCGGGGCCTGAGGTCCACGGATGGAGAGCAGGGTTGAGCCGTCCAGCAGCTGTCAGGTTTCTTCCATACGTGCGGAAACGAGGAGGCGGTGAGGTGGCCTGTGTTTTGGGATCACACTCCCAGTATGCATTTCAATGTCTAATTTTTATTTTAAAGTGAAAAGAAAAACAAAATTATTGGAATTGAACAGCCTGCACTATTGCCCCTCCCAGACTTCATTGCTGATATTTTTAATGTTTAGTGATTACATACTGGGGAAAATGTGGGCACAGACAGCATAATTATAAAGAAAATAAAAACTGTCCCTGATATAAAAAAAAATATTTTGGAAACATGGGAGGATATATTTAAGAATACAAATGCATGAACAGTAGACATGTGCACACTGAAATACATTTATTTAGTTACTCCTAAAATTTGTTTTTATTTTATATTTTGTTTAGTTAAAAAATGCATTTGTCGGAAAATCCTAATTAATTACGGTCGATTCTGTCATTGAAGGCTTATGGTGTCTGTCGAATGTTCTAAGAAGATTCGATGGAGCAGCTAAACTGTACGACAACGCAATCGTACATTTCCAGTCGAATGTTCCGCCCACAAGCTATAGTAGAATTTTAATGTTGTATGACACTAGTAAGAATTATATTTATAAATTATTTTTACTAGTCAACCAACATTCAAATTCTTCTATAGCCTATGGGCCGAGCATTTGACCGGAAATGTACGATTGCGGCGTTGTACAGTTTAGCTGCTTGTTGGATCTTCTTAGAACTTTCGACAGACACCATAAGCCTTCAATGACAGATTCAACGTTTGTATGTTTTTCGCTGCTTCGTTGAATATTAATCGTTCATGTCAAATGGTCTACCCCAACACTGTCTCTATAATGTCAAATCTTTTCTCTCTATGTCGAATCTTTCCTCTCTATGTAGAATAATCTTGGACTAATAGAGTTAGGTTAGGCACATTCGATCACAGGTTCGATAGACACAGATTACTATTGTCAGCATCATGTTGAATCTCCTATCTATATCAAACTGTTGTAGCAATGAAAACTAAAATAAAGCATTTTTTTATGTCGGACATGTCGAAAAAAATAAGAAAAAAACCCACCTCTATGGGAGGCTCCCGCTGACTGCAGACATTCTGCAATGACAGCCGTTATATAGTTAAGGGCGGGGCCACTAGGTGATGTAAACGTGTTTCCCTATCCCACTCTGACATTACGTGATGGTGGGGGCAGAAAGCCTGCAGTCAGCAGGGTTTTTACTGACGGACGCTGTTATCGAAGATGACTGGACATCGCTGGACAGTTTTTTTTTTTTTAATAAAGGCTTGTCCCAAATTGCCTACTGTAATTTTTAACATTTTGACACTTTGGTGAATGGGTAGGGGTACAATGTACCTGATACCCATTCACATGGGGGCAGGATCTAGGGGTCCCTTTGTTAAAGGGGGCTTTCAGATTTTTATAAGCCCCCCGCCCCAGACCACCACAACCACCGGGCAAGGCTTGTGGGGATGAAGCCCTTGTCCCCATCAACATGAGGACAAAGTGCTTTGGGGGGACTAAAGTTAAAGACTAAAGTTAAAGCTGGAGTTCAATCCAAGGTTTGTTCTGCCAAAGCTCTTTCTCCAATGAGAGGCGAAGAACATATTAACATTGAGGTTGGCAGTTGGTATTTAATGTTGCCCAGCAGGCTGAGAAATAGATTACTTCTTTCCAAGGACAGAAAAAATCTCCATTATGGTAGATCTGCCCTTTTCATTCTCTTCATTAAACCAGCTAGTCAGCGAATTTTCTTCTTCTTTCTTCAGACAAATCAGCATATGGAATCATTATGCTATAACTAAGGTTAACTGAAAATCAAATCCAAGTATGCTGTTGTTTGTAAAGTTCAGTTTTCAATAAAGTAATATGAATGCTATAAAATATACAGTGCTTTGGGAAACGTATCATTATACATGCATACACCGTACATGAAATAGGAAATGTTAAACAGGGAGGTTTAGTCTCACCGTTTTATCTGTCACCATACTACAGGATGAGTCATTCAGACCTTTTAAAAAGTACAGTTCCCAGAAATGTACAGAGAAGTCGTATTGCGCAGTGACAGTTCTCCTATAAAAGGAAGAATAGCTAACATTCATATGTTTAAAAAACTGGTGTCAAGCACTGGTGGGAAAAGACACCTTTGAAGACTCAGGCCCCATACACACCATAGAATCTATCCGCAGATAAATCCCATCGAATGGGTTTCAGCGGATAGATTCTATGGTGTGTACACTCCGGCGGATATTTATCCGCGGATAAATCTCCCCTGGGATGGATTTCCAGCAGATGAATATTTGCTGACATGCTCAACAAATCCATCTGCTGAAGTCCATCCCAACGGATGGATCCGCTCGTCTGTACAGACTCACCGGATCCATCCGTCCAAAGGGATTCCCCGCACGCGTCGTAATGATTTGACGCATGCGTGGAATTCCTTATATGACAGCGTCGCGCCCGTCGCCGCGTCATAATCGCGGCGACGGCGCGACACGTCATCGCCAGAGGATTTCAGCGCGGATTTCAATGCGATGGTGTGTACACGCCATCGCATAGAAATCTGCTGAAATCCTCGAGAGGATTTATCCGCGGATACGGTCCGCTGGACCGTATCTGCAGATAAATCCCCTCGTGTGTATGGGGCCTCAGGTGCATAAAGAGAACTGCACTTTTGTTTCAAAGATCCCAATATTCATACTTTTTTACAGAACACATTTTGTAATTTAAAGGAGAAGTATGTCCAAAGCTATAGTTCGTTCTGCACTCCTCTGACCTGTTTGCAACCCCCAGCGGGGCCAGGCTCGGAAAAGATCCCAACTTTACAGTCAGGATCCATTTATGCCTTGTACATACGATCAAAATTTCCATCGGGATAAACTCCATCCAACGGATTTTTCTGACGGAATTCCATTCAAGGTGTCTTGAATATACACTTAAACACACAAAAATGTCCACTGGCGCTAAACAGAAATAGTGAAAATCCTAATAAAATCGTTATTACTATGTAGGGTATGGAGTAGATGATCCAGAGCTGCGTGAATCGTGGTACCCGGAAGCACCAAAAATACAAAAAACACACAAAAAACACACAAAAAACACAGCACGTTTTTTGGTGTGTTTTTTGAATATACACTGTCACACCAAATTCCGTCCAAAACGCGGTGACGTACAACACTACGACGAGCCGAGAAAAATGAAGTTAAATGCTTCCGAGCATGCGTCGACTTGATTCTGAGCATGCATGATTTTTTTCTCCGTAGGAGTTCTATACAGACAAACGGAATTTCTGATAGAAATTTTTATCATCGGAAAAAAAGAGAACATATTCTCTTTCTAAGTCCTTCAGAATTTCCGATGGAAAAAGTCAGATGGAGCACACAAACGGTCGGAATATCCGATGAAAAAATTCCATCGGAAATTACGATTGTGCGTACAAGGCATTAGAGGTCTGGATGGGCAGTTGCATCAGCCTCTTAGCCAGGATTTCCAACCGTCAGTAAATTTATGATGTTTGTAAAAATCTGTGAATTTTTAAAACTGTCAGTAAATATCAGGGACCAATAATTTGTTGACTTTTTAAGTGTAAATCAGGTAAGTTACTCATTATGGGTATTGTCAGTATTTCCAAATCATGTTTTAAACATTGTCAGTAAAAAAAAGTGCTCTGTCAATAAATTGTCTATGTTTTGTCAGTAAAAAATGCAGCCGGAGGTTGGAAACCCTGAAAGTCTCAACGAGCCACTGAGAGACTGAGCCAGCCACTCCCATCCCCTCCACAGCCCAGCACTCCAGTGAGGGGCAGAGCAGAGAGCTGGTGACAGTGAAGGCTGAGAACTGAGTGAATCTTTATTTTAACCTGCATCCAGCTTTGATTTTCTAAAACTGTCCTAACTTTTTACATAGGGTAGGGATGAGCTTCGAGTTGAACATGAGCTGTTCGCCAATTCGGCGAACAATTTGGGGTGTTTGCGGCAAATTTGAAAAGCCGCGGAACACCCTGTAAAGGTCTGTGGGAGAATTCTAAAGTGCTAATTTTAAAGGTTAATTTTCAAATTATTGTCCTAAAAAGTGTTTGGGGACTCTGTGTAGGTCAATCAAGTTCCTCCACCCCAAACTCCCTCATCCATGTCTTTATGGATCTTGCTTTGTGCACTGGTCCAAATCATTGGTGGAGGGGGGATTATGGTGTGGGGTTGTTTTATCAAGGGTTGGGCTTGGCCCCTTAGTTCCAGTGAAGGGACATAAGGCATCAGCATACCAAGACATTGCGGACAATTTTATGCTCTTTGTGGGAACAGTTTATGAATTGTATTTACTGATTGATTTTGTAGTGTATTTATATATATATATTTCTTTCCACTGGATTATATTCATTTGGCATAGTGTTTTCTTGTCCATTCAGCATATGAATTGCACATTTGGGGGCAGATCCACAAAGATCTACCCTGGCGCAGTGTATCTGAGATAACTTACTTTTTTTGGTTTGAATCCTGGAAGAATTTGCGCCATAAGTTATGGCGGCGTAGTGTATCTCTCGCGGCGTAACGGCGCCTAATTCAAATCGGCGAGTAGGGGGGCGTGTTTCATTTAAATGAAGCGCGTCCCCACGCCGAACGAACTGCGCATGCGCCGTCCCAAAATTTCCCGCTGTGCATTGTGCTAAATGACGTCGCAAGGACGTCATTGTTTTGACGTGGACGTAAATTACGTCCGTCCCGATTCACGGATGACTTACGCAAACAATTTTTTTAAATGATACGCGGGAACGACGGCCATACTTAACATTGAGTAGGCCACCAAATAGCAGGTTTAACTATACGCCGAAAAAAGCCGACTAGAGACGATGTAAAAGAATGCGACGGCCGCTCGTACGTTCGTGGATCGTCGGAAATAGCTAATTTGCATACTCGACACGGAAAACGAGGGGAAAGCCACCCAGCGGACGCCGAAGAATTGAATCTTAGATCCGAAGGCGTACGAAGACGTACGCCTGTCGGATCTAACCCAGATGCAGTCGTATCTTGTTTTGAGGATTCAAAACAAAGATACGACGCGGGAAATTTGAAAGTACGCAGGTGTATCAGTAGATACGCCAGCGTACTCGCTTTGTGGATCTGCCCCTTGGACTTTTTACATATTATTATACCCGGCTCTTTTTTTTTCTTATATGAAGTCTACACTGTTGTGATTTGTAAGTTATTTACTTGCACTTTCATATGTTGGACTTTGCTTTACCTCAGATTTGAGATTCTGGAATCACCGGCAGAAATTGAATCACACGATTCTGTTGATAAATCCAGAATCGCTCTGCAACGCTCAGGTGTGAACGGGGCCTTAGTTGCAAAATGGGAGGCTGCTCCAGCAGGGTTATGCTGATGCAGTGTAATTACAACAAAAACAGTACCAGGCATTTTAATAATTAGCAATTCTGCAAGTAGACTACAGTATGTAAGTTGGAATGGAAAGTTTACATGTTTGACTGTTCCTTCTCTTTACATTTTTTTTATTAGAAAGTGTGGAATAGTCAGATAAAATACATCCGTTTTCCTTAGAGAGTCAATTATCACTTTTTACTAGATGCTAAATTTGAGAATATGCATTCAAAATGATATGTATATTCTGTTTTGTAAAGCAATGTCTCACCGTGAATTTCTTACAAAAATCCACCTGTTTGGTTTTATTCTCTGATTTTTCTTCTTTTCTCAAGTATGCACCTGTCACTTTGTTGGGTTCAAAGAAAGGGAAAAAATGAAGCATTTACTGTACTTATGTCACAGCAGGTGGAATATCCTGTTTTATGTCTACTTTATTGCTTAGGAAGTCAGCCAATTTCACAAGACCAAAGAAATGTGGGTGTCAAGCTGTTACATTTAACTAGACGGCAACTTGAATGCAATTTACCTGGTATCTACAGTAGGCAGAAGGCAATATTAGAAAGTGAAAAAAGAGAAAAAAAAACATTTACCTGCTACTAATAATTTCTAGTAAACAAATTCTGCAATTGATTGTATTTTTACATATTTTCTTGACAATGTAATTCACCCTAGGGCACATCTACAACTTTGTTTTTATTATTTCTTATACCATATGCACAAATAAGGTGTGGTATATAATAACCATGCTGTTTTTGTAGTAATTTTAAATAAAATGCATGCTGTTCCTAAATACATAAAAGCTTCACAGCCTTCATACATAAACATGGCGTAGGTTTGCTTTCTTACCTTGGTATGAAGTTTTCTGTCCTAATCAATTTTTGTACATAAAAAAAACCCCACAAACCTCTAGGTATGTACCACAGGTGTTCAATGCCACCTTAAACGCTTCCTGACCACCGCACGCATATTTACGTTGACACAATGGCACTCCTGAGCATATACAAGTCCCCTTTAAGGAAGCCCCATTGTGCACGTGTGCCGCCGGCGTATCGCGCACGTGCCTGCAAGTGGCACACGCACGTGCCCGCCGGAAGTACGCGTGCGCTCCCTCCGCGAGGTCTGTGAACCCGACCGCGGGTCCCTTGGACTCGATCGCTGTGGGGATACCCACGATCATCTTACGGAGAGATATAGTGACAATGACAGTGATCACCGCTTCCTGTAATCGGAAGCGGTGATGACTGTCTAGTCACATGTAGCCCATCCCCCCTACAGTAAGAAACACTCACTAAGGCACACTTATGCCCTAGTGAGTCTACTTACTCCTACAGCGCCACCTAGTGGTTAACCCCTTCACTGCCAGTGTCATATTAACAGTAATCAGTGCATTTTTATAGCACTGATCGCTGTAAAAATGACATTGGTCCCAAAAATGTGTCAAAAGTGTCTAATGTATCTGCCATAATGTCGCAGTCACAATAAAAATCGCTGATCGCCGCCATTACTAGTAAAAAAAATATATTAATAAAAATGCCATAAAACTTTCCCCTATTTTGTAGATGCCATAACTTTTGCACAAACCAATCAATAAATGCTTATTGCGATTTTTTTTACCAAAAATGTGCAGAAGAATACGTAATGGCCTAAACTGAGGAAAAAAATATGTTTTTTAATATATTTTTGGGGGATATTTATGATAGCAAGTAAGTAAAAAATATAGATTTTTTTCAAAATTGTCGCTCTATTTTTGTTTATAGCGCAAAAAAAAAAAAAAAAAAAACTGCAGAGGTGATCAAATATCACCAAAAGAAAGCTCTATTTGTGTGAAAAAAAAACGTAAATTTTGTTTGGGAGCCATGTCGCACGACCGCGCAATTGTAAGTTACACCAACACAGTGCCAAATCGCAAAAAGTGGCCTGGTCATTTAGCAACAAAATGGTACGGTATGGTTAAATGGTATGGTTAAACAGAGTACTTTGTACTTGAACAATCAATCGCTGGGTCTAATGCCTCGTACAGACGGTCGTTTTTTTGTGATAGAAAAAAACGACGTTTTATGTGATGAAAAAAACGACATTTTTGAATCTTCATTTTAAAAAACGACGTAGAATACACACCATCGTTTTTTCAAAATGCTCTAGCAAACCGCGGTTACGTTCAGCACGTAAGACGGCACTCTGTTCCATTCTAGCTCGCTTCATAACTTGCTTCTGAGCATGCGCAGGTTTAAAAACGTCGTTTTAAACGTCGTCTGAACAGAGGCCCTTTATATTAAAAATATAGTTGCTGAATTTATTTATATCACGCTATATTTGTACAACTGTTATAAAAGCTGTCATTTTAGCAAAGAATACAATCAAAGCAATTTTGCTGTAAATAAATACAATATAATTAATTACCTTTTTTTGTACAATACAAAGTATGAATATTTGTAAAGTGAATAGATACTATAAATGTCTAGCGTTAAAAGCAATGGGGTAGATCCACATAGAAATAGATTGACGTAGCGCAGTGTTTCTCAACTCCAGTCCTCGGGGCGCACCAACAGGTCATGTTTTCAGGCTTTCCATTATTGTGCACAGGTGATTTTATCAGTTTCACTGCCTTAGTAATTACCACAGCAGTTTGATCTGAGGGAAATCCTGAAAACATGACCTGTTGGTGCGCCCCGAGGACTGGAGTTGAGAAACACTGGCGTAGCGTATGTGAGATATGCTACGCCGCTGTAACTTACTTTTTGCTGGTTTGAATCCCCAAAGAATTTGCGCCGTAAGTTATGGCGTAACGGAGCGGAATTCAAATCGGCGATTAGGGGGCGTGTTTCATTTAAATGAAGCGCGTCCCCGCGCCGAATGAACTGCGCATGCGCCGTCCCTAAATTTCCCACCGTGCATTGCGCTAAATGGCGTCGCAAGGATGTCATTTTTTGGAACATAGACGTGACTTATGTCCATCCCGATTCACGGACGACTTACGCAAAAAAAAAAAAAAAAACTTTTAAATTAAACGCGGGAACGACGCCCATACTTAACATGGCAAATCTAACTATACGCTGCAAAACACCAGCTTTAACTATACGCCGGAAAAAGCCGACTAGAGACGACGTACGTTCGTGGATTGTCGGAAATAGCTAATTTGCATACCCGACGCGGAAAACGACGCAAACTCCACCCAGCGGACGCCGAAGTATTGCATCTAAGATCCGAAGGAGTACGAAGCCGTATGCCTGTCGGATCTAACCCAGATGCCATCGTATCTTGGTTTGAGGATTCAAACTAAAGATACGACGCGGGAAATTTGAAAGTACGCTCTCTGTGGATCTGCCCCAATGTTTCTGTAGTGCACCTGTAAGTGCTGACTGTGATGTGTGAGTACAGCTCCTGAATCTGGTGGCCCTCTTGAAATCTTGTGACACAGTGAAATAGACAGCTGCAATGTTCCAGTTTCTCTATTTAGCTTAGCAAGCTATAATCTCAGTTGAAGAAATGTCCATTGGTGAGCTACTAGATCCGAACCACTGAGCAGCAAAGAATTCCTTTTCAAAGCAACAAGGTAGCACTAAATGTGCCATCTTTTTAAAATACAACATACTAAAAGTAATACTAGATTAATTTGAGATGATCCACCTTAAAAAGGAAAAAAAAAAAAAAAGATCGTTCCCCAGACAATTTACTATGTCAAGAAGACACTATTGAAAATTAAAGGGGTTGTAAAGGTAATTTTTTTCCCTAACTAGCTTCCTTTACCTTAGTGCAGTCCTCCTTCACTTACCTCATCCTTCAATTTTGCTTTTAAATGTCCTTATTTCTTCTGAGAAATCCTCACTTCCTGTTCATCTGTCTGTAACTCCACATAGTAATGCAAGGCGTTCTCCCTGGTGTGGAGAAAGCCTCTTGAGGGGGGAGGGGGTGAGCAGGCAAGTCAGGACACTCTCTACTTTGCAGATAGAGAAAGGAGCTGTGTGTTAGTGGGCATCCTGACACTCCTTCTCACCCCCTCAAGAGGCTTTCTCCACACCAGGGAGAAAGCCTTGCATTACGGTGTGTAGTTACAGACAGAAGAACAGGAAGTGAGGATTTCTCAGAAGAAATAAGGACATTTAAAAGCAAAATGGAAGGATGAGGTAAGTGAAGGATTACTGCACTAAGGTAAAGGACGCTATTTAGGGAACAAAAAAAATTACCTTTACAACCCTTTTAAGTGTATATTTATCATATGTGCTTAACCGACAGCTTTTCCTTGACTATGCAGTACAGTCTATTATATTAGCTCTTGATGAGAAGAACAGGTAGTTGAATATATGGCTGTAATGCGTTGCAACAAATTAATGCAATTCTAGAAATCTAAGAGTCTCTATAGCACAAACAACTAGCTTATGAAGAGAATGTGGCACGTACAATCTAGCAGTCAACTCTCCTCATTGGAATCTGCTCCAGCTTCTCTGGTCCATCCTGGATGGGTTGAACAAACAGGGATCTGACAAAGAGGAACCCAACAGGATGTCTTTTAGATGGGGAAGAACAAACTAGATCACTGCCTGTAGATCCTGAATGTGGGGGATCATGAGCAAAAAAGGGGAAAAGGAAGGAAAAATAGGGGGGGGCAAAAGGTCACCTGTTGAGTCTGGTGGATGGACAAAGATGCTGATTAACACGTGCCAAAAACAGAAAACATGTGGTACAGATCCTCTTTAACAGGTCCTGAGTACCCTAATACACAAATGGTGTAGAGAAAAGATGAACACACATCTAAAAGTAGGCTGGGAGTCCCCAATGTAGTGACATCATTACAGCTAATCTCAAAAATTACCCAAAACTCCCAGAACCGGCCAGCCGCTGGAGATGGTTTGCACGCCACCCTGCATCCTGACAGTTTCAGCATCATTATCTAACTGCCTCCCTCCCTGATGATCTCTGCAGTTACCAGACACCAATCTCTGCGCACAGTCCGACTGCTTGTCTACTGAACAATTGGGTGACCTTCTACACCAGTGGTTCTCAACCTGGAGGTCGGGACCCCCTCGGGGGTCGAATGATGATTTGCCAGGGGTCACCAAATCATTGGTTGTTCCTGAAGCCCGCACCGCTCTCCCAGTCTTTTTGTGGACCCCCCAGCAGGGCTGTCCCTGGAGCCTGCAGCCGCCCATTCAGTTGAAAGCTTGGCTGGGGGGCAGAGACTAGAGGTCAGCTGATTGGTGAAGCATGTGAAGTGGAAGGGTCTGGAGGAGACCATATCTCTTGATTTCGGCATAGGTGTCACTGCTTCAAGACACAGTGAGAAACATTACCTGTGATTAGTTACCATTAAAAGTCCCCTCTACAGTTCTCAGATCAGCAGATGACCTTGATCAAGAGCACCTAAGTTGGCTGATCAGAAATCTCCCCAGCACTGCCACTCATCCCAACTCCCCCACCCCACCACCAAGTAAGAGAAGGAATAAAAAGGTGCTGACAACCCATGCTACAATTTTTTTTACTGTTAGGGGTCCCCACAATTTGGGAAATTTTATCAAGGGGTCACGGCACTAGAAGGTTTGAGAACCACTGTTCTACACCATTAATAAGCCTGTTCAACACTAAATGAAGCTGTCATAACCCCGGTATATTCTTTTACGGCGGACGGTCCTGATAAAAGTGGTCTCCGTTGCGGATTCACCTCTAGATCACTTTCATCAAGGGCAGTAGAGGGGACACCCCCCTCCCGCCGCGCTCCGGTCATCTTCACTGGATACCGGAGCCATCGGTAGCGGCGGAGCCGATCGTGTCCTCTCCCCTCTGAGACATGGAGCCGAGTGAGCGAAAGATGGCCCCCGCTTGGCTCTATAACATTGGATGGCAGGTCAGACTTCAAACGTCACTTTTGCCCAATGTTCTTATAGGGGAATTTTTTTTAAATACCTTTTTTATTGCATTTAAGTGTAAATGTGAGACCTGAGGTCTTTTTGACCCTAGATCTCACATGTAAGAGGTCCTGTCATGCTTTTTTCTATTGCAAGGGATGTTTGACACTGTTTCCCGCCTATCACGGAGGTCCTCTTATCATTGGACAGTTTCCCAGCAGACACTGTGTTCAGTGTTCCACCAATCATGGACGTCCTCTTGTCCGAGTATGAGAGGACCTCCGTGATAGGCAGAATACAGTGTCAAATTCCTATTATGGAATGGAACGCCAGGAGGAAGCCGCAACTTTTAAAAAATGGGCGCCTGTCAAGAATTCAGGTACTCGGGCACAGTGAGACTGCAATGGGCACAGTGAGATATGGCACAGTGAGGTATGGCACAGTGAGACTGCAATGGGCACAGTGAGGTATGGCACAGTGAGACTGCAATGGGCACAGTGAGGTATGGCACAGTGAGACTGCAATAGGCTCAGTGAGGTATGGCACAGTGAGACTGCAAAAGGCACAGTGAGGTATGGCAAAGTGAGACTGCAATGAGCACAGTGAGGTATGGCACAGTGAGACTGCAATGGGCACAGTGAGGTTGCAATGGGCACAGTGAGGTTGCAAATGGGCACAGTGAGACGTGCAAATGGGCATTGTTGACCATCTTTTCCGCTTACAATAGCTGCTGCATTCTCGCCCTAGGCTTATACTCGAGTCAATACGTTTTCCAATTTTTTTGTGGTCAAATTAGGTCCCCGGCTTATATTCGGGTCGGCTTATACTCGAGTATATACGGTAGCTCTGTGAAATAATGAATTTCATGTGGGTGCAGTATTGCATGTCCGAGCAATTGCTAGCACAGAGCTGAATAGCAAAACATGTCCTGGTCATGAAGGGGGAAAAACCTTCCAAAGTTGTTAAAGACTTACTTTAATCATTATTAAAATCACTGTCCCCTAACAAACTGATTTATTTTTTAATTTGTAATGTCTTTCTTATTTGTCTAAAAGAAATTGTAATTTTATTTTATTTTATTATTATTTAGTTCCCATTGACTTCCATGGGTTTGGATTCACCATCTGAACTTTAGTGTGTTCTGCTTTCCTGCCCTAAACTGAACCCAGTTATGCTTGGTTCATCCCTAGCCTACTTCTCAACAGAAAGTTAGGCATCTGGAACCCTGCAAAAGCATATTTTCACAAGTTACTGGAAGTAAAAAAGGCTAAAAAAAAAAAAAAAAAGTCTAAGGCCCCATACACACGAGAGGATTTATCCGCGAATACGGTCCAGCGGACCGTTTCCGCGGATAAATCCTCTCGAGGATTTCAGCGGATTTCTCTGCGATGGAGTGTACTCACCATCGCATTGAAATCCGCGCCGAAATCCTCTGGCGATGACGTGTCGCGCCGTCGCCGCGATTATGGCGCTGCGACGTGCGCGACTCTGTCATATAAGGAATTCCGCGCATGCGTCGAATCATTACGACGCATGCGGGGGATCCCTTCGGACGGATGGATCCGGTGAGTCTATACAGACCAGCGAATCCATCCCAGGGGATAAATATCCGTGGAAACAGATTCGCTGGAGTGTACACACCATAGGATCTATCCGCTGAAACCCATTTGCTGGGATTTTTCAGCGGATGGATTCTATCGTGTGTATGGGGCCTAAGATTCTGCCTTTGGTAAGCTATTTGCTGCATGTACCGTATTCATACTTCTGTATTTTCCTGGAAATGAGCTTTAAAATATATTTTTTTATGCTGTCAGCCAGACATGTGCAAGACATTGCTCTAACGACCACCAAAGTGACTTTTTGCCTCTTTAGAAATTAATTAGACACACATTTAGACACAACACTAATAATGTTTATCAAATGATCTGCAGTGTTCAGAGAGTGGAATATTGTTAATTAAATTCTCGACTCTTTCAGAGCCAAGCTGTAGGGTCTTATGAATTGAGAAGACTGCAACAAAACAAAGCCATGCTACAATATAATGTTCAGATTTCATCATACATTCAAAGCTTTGTTTGCGGTGTTGTTTAGAGACTTTGGAAGTTTGGAATTAGATAAGCCACCAAAATATTTCTTATTAATGGGGAAGGGTGATTACATACACTATATTACCAAAAGTATTGGGATGCCTGCCTTTACACACACATGGACTTTAATGGCATCCCAATCTTAGTCTGTAGGGTTCAATATTGAGTTGGCCCACCCTTTCCAGCTATAACAGCTTAAACTTTTCTGGGAAGGCTGTTCACAAGAATTAGGAGTGTGTCGATGGGAATGTTGACCATTCTTCTAGAAGCGCATTTGTGAGGTCAGGCACTGATGTTAGACAAGAAAGCCTGGCTCACGGTCTCTGCTCTAATTCATCCCAAAGGTGTTCTATTGGGTTGAGGTCAATTCTCTGTGAAGGCCAGTCAAGTTTCTCCACTCGCCCATCCATGTCTTTATGGACCTTGCTTTGTGCAACTTGCTTTGTTAGAACAGGAAGGGGGCATCCCCAAAGTATTCCTACAAAGTTGGGAGGATGAAATTGTCCAAAATATCTTGGTATACTGACGCCTTAAGAGTTACCTTCACTGGAACTAATGGGCAAAGCCCAACCCCACACCATAATCCCTCCCTCCACCAAATGATTTGGACCAGACATGGATGAGCAAGCCTGCACAGTGCTGACCTAAACCCAGTATAACACCTTTGGGATGAATTAGAGCAGTGACTGTGAGTCAGGCCTTCTTGTCCACATCAGGGCCTGACCTCACAAATGCGCTTCTGGAAGAATGATCAACCATTCGCATAGACACACTTCTAAACCTTGTGGACAGACTTCCCAGAAGAGTTGAAGCTGTTATCGCTGCAAAGGGTGAGCCAACTCAATATTGAACCCTACGGACAAAGACTGGGATGCCATTAAAGTTCATGTGCATATAAAGGCAGGCATCTAATACTTTTGGTAATATAGTGTATATAGTGTCTGTTCCAAGTTTGGCTTTAATTCACTAAGAGAGGTAGTACTATTGATTGAGTTCTCCATCTCACTAAAGTTTGGTATAGACACAAGTGGGTAGTTGGGTGTGCAGGCACTATTATGCCGCGTACACACGATCGGTCAAACCGATGAGAACGGTCTGATGGACTGTTTTCATCGGACCAAACCGATCATGTGTGGGCCCCATCGGTTATTTATTCATAGGTTAAAAAAAAGCAATCTTGTTTTAAATTTAACCGATGGATACCTAACCGATAGAAAAAAAATGATCGTTTGTAGGCACGTCCATCGGTTAAAAATCCACGCATGCTCAGAATCAAGTCGATGCATGCTTGGAAGCATTGAACTTCGTTTTTTTCAGCACGTCATTGTGTTTTACGTCACTGCGTTCTGACACGATCGTTTTTTTAACCGATGGTGTGTAGGCACGACTGACCATCAGTCAGCTTCATCGGTTAACCGATGAAAACGGTCCATCAGACCGTTCTCATCGGATGAACCGATCGTGTGTACGCGGCATTAGACTACCTCCAGACATCTATACTAGTTAACATATCCCTAAACATTAGTATTTTCATAGAGAACAGGGTAGTGGAAGTATGCTTCAGACACCCGTGAGCTCACTTATGAGAAGCAAAACAAAAGTGAGTGAACATATTTTTCTAACCTGTACATTTACTATTTCCCTGAATGAGCCTCACAATGTTGTCTTTTGCAGGTGTTTGCAGGTGGTCCATAGACTTTCCATTCTGTGGAAAAACTGCTACATTTTTAGTTATTCGGGCCAAATTTTGAAAGAAAGCGCACTGAGCTCATATTTAAAACACGGTGATGGTACACTAGATATAGCCCATTCATAATGCATAGATGACTTAATAGAAACAGAAAATTCCACGCTATTAATAGTAAGCAGCTCACACTACCAATGGACAATGGTGGAATACAAAACAAACATAAAAAGTGTAGTGCATACAATTAATAGATCACCCAATGAAAGGATGAATAAGCAGTGCATCAAACAAATGGTGAAAAAATTACAATATATCAACCAAAAAAGTGATGTATATGTATAGACACTGGATGGTGTATATATAAAATCAAAATAAATATACAGTACAGACCAAAAGTTTGGACACACCTTCTCATTCAAAGAGTTTTCTTTATTTTCATGACTATGAAAATTGTAGATTCACACTGAAGGCATCAAAACTATGAATGAACACATGTGGAATTATACATAACAAAAAAGTGTGAAACAACTGAAAATATATTTCATATTCTAGGTTCTTCAAAGTAGCCACCTTTTGCTTTGATTACTGCTTGGCACACTCTTGATGAGCTTCAAGAGGTAGTCACCTGGCGCAGCACCCCATCACTCTCCTTCTTGGTCAAATAGCCCTTACACAGCCTGGAGGTGTGTTTGGGGTCATTGTCCTGTTGAAAAATAAATGATGGTCCAACTAAACGCAAACCGGATGGAATAGCATGCCGCAGCAAGATGCTGTGGTAGCCATGCTGGTTCAGTATGCTTTCAATTTTGAATAAATCCCCAACAGTGTCACCAGCAAAGCACCCCCACACCATCACACCTCCTCCTCCATGCTTCACGGTGGGATCCAGGCATGTAGAGTCAATTTGTTCACCTTTTCTGCGTCGCACAAAGACACAGGGGTTGGAACCAAAGATCTCAAGTTTGGACTCATCAGACCAAAGCACAGATTTCCACTGGTCTAATGTCCATTCCTTGTGTTCTTTACCCCAAACAAGTCTCTTCTGCTTGTTGCCTTTCTTTAGCAGTGGTTTCCTAGCAGATATTCTACCATGAAGGCCTGATTCACACAGTCTCCTCTTAACAGTTCTAGAGATGTGTCTGCTGCAAAAGGTGGCTACTTTGAAGAACCTAGAATATGAAATATATTTTCAGTTGTTTCACACTTTTTTGTTATGTATAATTCCACATGTGTTCATTCATAGTTTTGATGCCTTCAGTGTGAATCTACAATTTTCATGGTCATGAAAATAAAGAAAACTCTTTGAATGAGAAGGTGTGTCCAAACTTTTGGTCTGTACTGTATGTGAAAAAAAAGTCCAATGTGATGAAAATTGGTGATAATAGTCCCAATGCCTCGGAATGAAGCGCAGTAAAGAAATAAACCACCGATCATTGAAAGGAAGGCTTACCAGAGATACTGTACCCTAATGCACATATGCCCAGAGGGTCAGTAAAGCAGGGTATAAACCACTCTCAGGCCTGGATCATCGGCTGCAATTCTCACGGAGACGTTTTACACGTCAATCAGAGAGGAACCCAGGGATCAAATCAGGAAAAGGGTCGCTTCCAGGGGTACCCAATGTGGGCCAAAATTTAAACCAATATGTAGAGATGTGGGAGAAGAAGAGAAAGGCACATAGCATAATACTGAAAGGTACTAATGTTTAATGTAGGTAAAAACACTTACATTATAAAAGGTGAGGTAGAACGATAGAACGGCTGGTACTGGTACTCTTTTAGGCAGTACCAGTGAAGAAGCTAGACATTATTTCACCCGGGGAAAAAAATCAGTTCGGTGCTCCCCCTTATGGGACAAGATTAGGCAGAAGTGAAAAACTCCCAGTCCATAGCTGTTGGGTCAGCTGTCTGTCCCCTCCCCCATGCTCCTCCGTCGTCCCCCCTGCTCCTCTGGTCCTCCCCCTGCTTCTTTGTTCCCCCCAGGTGAGCGCTGCGGGGAGGGAGAGGAGGTGAGCGCTGCGGGAAGGGAGAGACAGAGGAGTGGAGGGGGCGGCGGTCCACTGTCACTGAAGCCGGCCCACTGAGCCATCGGCCCACCGGGAAACTCCCTGTAGTCCCAATGGCCAGTCCATTCCTGATTCAAATTGAAATGAGAAGTGAGATGTAGGGAAGGGAGTAGAAAAAATGTTATTTTTTTATTTTAACCACTTGCCGACCTGCTCATGTACATATACGTCAGCAGAATGGCACGGACAGGCACATGTACGTACCTGTACGTCCTCTGCTTGACGGCGGTGGGGGGTCCGATCGGGACCCCCCCCGGTACATGGCGCGGGTCGGTAAGCTGTAGAAGCGATCCGTGATGAGGGGGCGGCTGTCCGTTTTCAGCTCCCCCTCTGCGATCGCTCTCAGCCTATCCCTGCACTCCCCCCTCCTCCTTCCTGTGTTCAGTGTAAACAACAGGAAGGAGGAAGTGTGTGATCTCTCCTCGTGGTGGTCATATCGACCACCGCTGAGGAGAGAAGACATCACAAAAGTAAGTGGCACCAAGCAGCACACTGACACCAGCACATTAGGCACATTTAACCCCCTTTTAACCCCTTCAGTCACCGCCGATCGCCCCCCCCAGTCTCCTGTAACATTGTCACTGATTGCAGGGATCATTTATTTTTTGATTTCTGCATTTAGTGTCAGTGTTACAGAAAAAAAGTGTTAGGGCAGTTAGTTTTAGCCCCCTTTAGGTCCAGGGTAGCCCCCTACCCCCCCCTAATAAAGGTTTAACCAGTTGATCACCGCCATAGTTAACCCTTTCACCCCCTATTGCCAGTGTCACTAAGCGATCGATTTTCTGATCGCTGTATTAGTGTCACTGTTGCCGCTAGGCAGTTAGTTTTTTTTGAGGTTCGCCGCCAGGTTCTATAGCGTTAGGTACCCCCATAAATAAAGTTTTTAACCCCTGATTGCCCCCTAGTTAACCCTTTCACCCCCTATTGCCAGTGTCACTAAGCGATCGATTTTCTGATCGCTGTATTAGTGTCACTGTTGCCGCTAGGCAGTTAGTTTTTTTTTGAGGTTCGCCGCCAGGTTCTATAGCGTTAGGTACCCCCATAAATAAAGTTTTTAACCCCTGATTGCCCCCTAGTTAACCCTTTCACCCCCTATTGCCAGTGTCACTAAGCGATCGATTTTCTGATCGCTGTATTAGTGTCACTGTTGCCGCTAGGCAGTTAGTTTTTTTTGAGGTTCGCCGCCAGGTTCTATAGCGTTAGGTACCCGCATAAATAAAGTTTTTAACCCCTGATTGCCCCCTAGTTAACCCTTTCACCAGTGATCACCGTATAAGTTTTACGGTTGACGCTGGTTAGTTAGTTTGCTGTTTATAGCATCAGGGCACCCGCCGTATATAACCCAATAAAGGTTTAACCCCCTGATCGCCCGGCGGGTGATATAAATTAAATTTTAGCGTCAGTCAGGGTCTGCGTCGCCCCAGGCAGTGTTAGGTTAGTGCCAGTACCGCTTACACCCACTCGCAAAGCATACACCCCCCTTAGTGGTATAGTATCTGAACGGATCGATACCTGATCTGATCAGATCTATACTAGCGCACCCAGCAGTTTAGGGTACCCAAAAACGCATTGTTAGCGGAATCAGCCCAGATACCCGCTAGCACCTGCGTTTTCCCCCTCTGCCCAGCCCAACCCACCCAAGTGCAGTATCGATCGATCACTGTCACTTCAAAAACACAACACACAACTGCAGCGTTCACAGAGACAGGTTGATCCCTGCGATCGCTAACAGTTTTTTTGGAAGCGTTTTCTACATTTTCCTTTCTATAGTCAGGTGCTTTTTTTACCTGTGAATCATCACCAGTGTACCACTAAATTTAAAACCCAAAATGGCAAAGCGAATGTACACTGGTGAAGAGGCCGTCAGGATTCTGTGCATGTCAGATAGTGAAGAAGAGGAGGTCACGCATCTGACAGAATCTGGCTCAGAATACGATCCTGTTTACGACAGCGGCTCCATGTCAGATAGCTCGGACGACGGAGTAGTGGTCCCTGCTAAGGCCAGGCGTACCCGACCCCATTCTGATGTTGTTGAGCAGCAAGAACCGCAGGTCCCTCGTATGGAGCAGAGAGCCAGTACTAGCGCCGCTATTCCTTCTGGTGGATTGGCAAGCACCAGCGGCCTAGTACACCCTGGTCGTTCATCCAGCACTGCAGTAAGACGTGGCAACGTGGCGAGTCCCATAAGTGCAGTTCAAGCTGGCGAGGTGGCAAGCACAAGTAGTGTCCCGCTGCCACCAAGAAGAAGACAAAGACAGGCCCGTCGTGCCCATAGTGCCCTTCCTGCAGAATTCGCCTATCCTGATTGGGTCCATAGTGCCCTTCCTGCAGAATTCGCCTATCCTGATTGGGTCCCCACCACTTCTGCAGAACCCGTACTTCCCCCATTCACTGGCCAACCCGGTATTCAGGTGGATACAGCGAACTTTACGTCACTTGATTTTTATTCGCTGTATTTCACGGAAGATCTCTATAGATCTATTGTGGACCAGACTAATTTATATGCTGGTACCTACATCGCCGCTAACCCCCAGTCTCTCCTTGCCAAAGAATGGAAACCTCTTGAGGTTTCCGAATTTAAGATCTTTCTGGGCCTTACCCTCAACATGGGCATACACACATTTCCGGAGTTGCGGATGTATTGGTCCACACATCCCATCGACCATATGCCCGTGTTCTCTGCTCACATGGCCAGGAAACGATACGAGGCGATCCTGCGGTTTATGCATTTCAGTGACAATGCACTTTGTCGTCCACGTGGAGACCCTGAATTTGACCGGCTCTACAAAATTCGGCCCCTCGTAAACCATTTCAACGAACGTTTTGCAGCCTTGTTTAATCCCCAGCAGGTTGTTTGCGTTGATGAGTCCCTGGTTAAATTTGCTGGCCGCTTGTCTTTCAAACAGTACATTCCCAGCAAGCGTTCCAGATACGGGGTCAAGCTCTATAAGCTCTGTGACAGGGCCACAGGCTACACATGGAGCTTTAGGGTTTACGAGGGCAAAGATAGTCAGGTAGAGCCGGAAGGATGCCCAGATTACATGGGGAGCGCTGGCAAGATCGTGTGGGACTTGGTGTCACCCTTATTCGGAAAGGGGTACCACTTATACGTGGACAATTTTTACAGCAGCGTGCCACTTTTTAGCCACTTGTTTGATCGTCAGATTGGAGCATGTGGCACCGTGCGACCTAATCGCCGGGGCTTTCCCCAGCGGCTTGTAGATGCCCGTCTTAGCCTGGGGGCGAGAGCCTGCTGCAAGTGTAAAAATTTGCTCGCTGTGAAGTGGCGGGACAATAGGAATGTTTTCGTTCTTACCACCCTTCACGCAGACACGACAGTACAAATTCGTACGGCGACTGGTGTTGTGGAGAAACCCCTCTGTGTCCACGAATATAACCAAAACATGGGAGGGGTGGACCTCAACGACCAGCTGATGGCGCCGTATCATATTGCCCGAGAGACGAGACGCTGGTACAAAAAAGTGTCTCTACATTTATTTCAATTGGCTCTACTGAATGCTCACGTCTTATACAGAGCTTCAGGACAGAATGGATCCTTCCTTCAATTCCAGAGGGAGATCATCACAGAACTCCTGTATCCAGGTGGTACTGTACCTCACCATCCCCTACCAAATGCAGTAAGCCGACTGCATGAGAGGCATTTTTCTTATGTCCTCGAGAGTACCCCTACCCAACGAGCCCCCCAAAGAAGATGTTGTGTCTGTACCAAGCGCGGATTTAGGCGTGACACCCGTTATTTTTGTCCCCGCTGTCTTGACAATCCTGGTCTTTGTATTGGGGAATGTTTTGAACGCTTCCACACACTAGTGAAGTATTAGCGTAGGGCAAAACATTACACAGGCTAGGCTCACTTACAGAGGGTCTCCCAAGATGCCATCGCATTTTGAGAGACCCAAACCTGGAACCGAAAAGTTGAACAGTTACAAAAAAAAGTGTTAAAAAAAAAAAAAAAAGGAAAAAAAAAAAAAAAAAAAAATAGTTGTTGTTTTATTGTTCTCTCCCTCTCTATTCTCTCTCTATTGTTCTTCTCTTTTTTACTGTATTCTATTCTGCAAAGTTTTATTGTTGTTATGTTTTTTCATGCTTGCTTTTCAGGTATGTAATTTACTTTACTGTTTTCAGGTACACCATTCAGCTGTTGCGCGGACTTATTTATATTGACAGCAACAGCGTTTGCTCCCACGATATATAAAGCCGCGACTCCAGTGCTGTAGGAGGTGATTTCACCACCACAGTTAAAAAAAAGAGCATATATGCCGAAGCATGGGGGCAGCAGGGGCGGAGGAGCGATTTTGCTCCTAATGCCGCGTACATACGGTTGACATTCCTACGGAGGCTTTCCCGTGGAAAAGTCTGACCATGTGTACACGGCATAGAAAAGTCCGACCGTGTGTACGCGGCATAGAAAAGTCCGACCGTACGCGGCATAACTTTTTTGCGGGAGGATGCCCCCATGCTTCGGCATATATATATTTTAGGCACAGGTTGCGTTAAAAAATGTTTTATTTTTTACTATGTTTTTTTTATAGGTATTTGCTTTGCAGGTATGGTATGATCTTACTGTTATACTGGAATGTTACTTTGTTTTAATGTTAACCATCATTTGCTTAGCAGGTACGCCATTCAGTTGCAGTGCGGGTTTATTTAGCGTGACAGCAACAGCGTTTGCTCCCACGATATATATAAAGCCGCGACTCCAATGCTGTAGGAGGTGATTTCACCACCACAGTTCAAAAAAGAGCATATATGCCGAAGAATGGGGGCATTAGGGGCGGAGGAGCGATTTTGCTCCTAATGCCGCGTACATACGGTTGACATTCCTACGGAGGCTTTCCCGTGGAAAAGTCTGACCATGTGTACGCGGCATAGAAAAGTCCGACCGTGTGTACGCGGCATAGAAAAGTCCGACCGTACGCGGCATAACTTTTTTGCGGGAGGATGCCCCCATGCTTCGGCATATATAAATGGTGCATGTATGCCCATCATTAGAAGTGGGTGGATGAAGGGAGGTATTCTAATGGTGGGCATACCCACCGATCAATCTTTTTTCCGTTCAGCCAACAGGCTGCATGAAAAAAAAAAGATTACAATACATGTCCAACAAGAACCGTCAACGTACTGGTATGTTGCTGGACTTTGAATGGTTATACCAGAATGATGCCTGCGGGTTTAGGCATCATCTTGGTATCATTCTTTTCAGCCAGCGGTCGGCTTTCATGTAAAAGCAGTCCTAGCGGGTAATTAGCCTCTAGACTGCTTTTACATTCAGTGGGAGGGAATGTTCCCCCCCCCGGATAAAAACGGCGCCATTGAGAATATTGGAAAGCATTTTATCACACCGATCTTGGTGTGGTCAGATGCTTTGAGGGCAGAGGAAAGATCTAGGGTCTAATAGACCCCATTTAAAAAAAAAAGAGTACCTGTCACTAACTATTGCTATCATAAGGGATATTTACATTCCCTGAGATAACAATAAAAATGGTAAAAAAAATAAAAAATGGAAGGAACAGTTAACAAATAAAATAAAAAAAGCGAAATAAATATATAAAAAAAAAAAAAAAAAAAAAAAAAGCATCCCTGTCCCCCCCTGCTCTTGCGCAAAGGCGAACGCAAGCGTCGGTCTGGAGTCATATGTAAACAGCAATTGCACCATGCATGTGAGGTATCACCGCGAAGGGCAGATCGAGGGCAGTAATTTTAGCAGTAGACCTACTCTGTAAATCTAATGTGGTAACCTGTAAAGGCTTTTAAAGGCTTTTAAAAATGTATGTAGTTTGTCGCCACTGCGCGTTTGTGCGCAATTTTAAAGTATGTCGTGTTTGGTATCCATGTACTCGTCCTAAGATCATAATTTTTATTTCATCAATAATTTGGGCAATATAGTGTGTTTTAGTGCTTAATAAAAAAGTGTATTTTTTCCCCAAAAAATGCGTTTGAAAAAACGCTGCGCAAATACTGTGTGGAAAAAAAATTGCAACACCCACCATTTTAATCTGTAGGGCCTTTGCTTTAAAAAAATATATAATGTTTGGGGGTTCAACTTAACTTTCTTGCAAAAAAATAATATGTTTTTATGTAAACAAACAGTGTCAGAAAGGGCTTTTTCTTCAAGTGGTTAGAAGAGTGGGTGATGTGTGACATAAGCTTCTAATTGTTGTGCATAAAATGCCAGGACAATTCAAAACCCCCCCAAATGACCCCATTTTGGAAAGTAGACACCCCAAGCTATTTGCTGAGAGGCATCTCAAGTCCATGGAATATTTTAGATTTTGACCCAAGTTGCGGGAAATATAAATATATATATATTTTTTTTTTTTTTTTGCGCAAAGTTGTCACTAAATGATATATTGCTCAAACATGCCATGGGCATATGTGGAATTACACCCCAAAATACATTCTGCTGCTTCTCCTGAGTACGGGGATACCACATGTGTGAGACTTTTTGGGAGCCTAACCGCGTACGGGACCCCAAAAACCAATCACCGCCTTCAGGCTTTCTAAGGGTGTAAATTTTTGATTTCACTCCTCACTACCTATCACAGTTTCGAAGGCCATAAAATGCCAAAATAGCACAAAAAAAACCCAAATGACCCCATTTTGGAAAGAAGACACCCCAAGGAAACTGCTGAGAGGCATGTTGAGTCCATTGATTTTTTTTTTTTTGTCCAAAGTGATTGAATAATGACAAAAAAAAAAAAAAAAAAAAAAATTTGTCACTAAATGATATATTGCTCACACATGCCATGGTTATATGTGGAGTTGCACCCTAAAATACATTCTGCTGCTTCTCCTGAGTACGGGGATACCACATGTTTGGGACTTTTTGGGAGCCTAGCCGCGTACGGGACCCCGAAAACCAAGCACCGCCTTCAGCATTTCTAAGGGCGCAAATTTTTGATTTCACTCCTCACTACCTATCACAGTTTCGAAGGCCATAAAATGCCAAAATTATCACAAAACCCCCCCCAAATGACCCCATTTTGTAAAGTAGACACCCCAAGCTATTTGCTGAGAGGCATGTTGAGTCCATGGAATATTTAATTTTTTTGCCCCAAGTGATTGAATCATGACCAAAAAAAATAAAAATAAAAAAATGTACAAAACATTGTCACTAAATGATATATTTCTCACACATGCCACGGTTATATGTGGAATTGCACCCCAAAATACATTCTGCTGCTTCTCCTGAGTACGGGGATACCACATGTGTGGGACTTTTTGGGAGCCTAGCCGCGTATGAGACCCCGAAAACCAAGCACCGCCTTCAAGATTTCTAAGGACATACATTTTTGATTTCACTCACACAAATCTTGAAGGCAGTGCTTGGTTTTCGGGGCCCCGTACGCGGCTAGGCTCCCAAAAAGTCCCACACATGTGGTATCCCCGTACTCAGGAGAAGCAGCAGAATGTATTTTGGGGTGCAATTCCACATATAACCGTGGCATGTGTGAGAAATATATAATTTAGTGACAACGTTTTGTATTTTTTTTTTTTTGGTCATTATTCAGTGACTTGGGGCAAAAAAATTTAATATTCCATGGACTCAACATGCCTCTCAGCAAATAGCTTGGGGTGTCTACTTTCCAAAATGGGGTCATTTGGGGGGGTTTTGTGCTGTTTTGGCATTTTATTGCCTTCGAAACTGTGATAGGTAGTGAGGAGTGAAATCAAAAATTTATGCCCTTAGAAATCCTGAAGGCGGTGATTGGTTTTCGGGGTCCCGTACGCGGCTAGGCTCTTAAAAAGTCCCACACATGTGGTATCCCCGTACTCAGGAGAAGCAGCAGAATGTATTTTGGGGTGCAATTCCACATATGCCCATGGCATATGTGAGAAATATATAATTTAGTGACAACGTTTTGTAAAATTTTTTTTTTTTTTTTTTTGGTCATTATTCAATCACTTGGGGCCATAAAATTAAATATTCCATGGACTCAACATGCCTCTCAGCAAATAGCTTGGGGTGTCTTCGTTCCAAAATGGGGTCATTTGGGGGGGTTGTGTGACATCTTGGCATTTTATGGCCTTCAAAACTGTGATAGGTAGTGATAGGTAGTGAGGAGTGAAATCAAAAATGTATGCCCTTAGAAATCTTGAAGGCGGTGCTTTGTTTTCGGGGCCCCGTATGCGGCTAGGCTCACAAAAAGTCCCACATATGTGGTATCCCCGTACTCGGGAGAAGCAGCAGAATGTATTTTGGGGTGCAATTCCACATATAACTATGGCATGTGTGAGCAATATATCATTTAGTGACAACTTTGTGCAAAAAAAAATCAGTTTGTCATATTCCCGCAACTTGTGTCAAAATATAAAATATTCCATGGACTCGACATGCCTCTCAGCAAATAGCTTAGGGTGTCTACTTTCCAAAATGGGGTCATTTGTTTTGTTTTTTTTGCTATTTTGGCATTTTATGGCCTTCGAAACCTTGATAGGTAGTGAGGAGTGAAATCAAAAATTTGTGCCCTTAGAAATGCTGAAGGCGGTGCTTGGGTTTTGGGGCCCCGTATGCGGCTAGGCTCCCAAAAAGTCCCACACATGTGGTATCCCCGTACTCAGGAGAAGCAGCGGAATGTATTTTGGGGTGCAATTCCACATATAACCATGGCATGTGTGAGAAATATATCATTTAGTGACAACTTTTTGTAAACATTTTTTTTTTTTTTTTTTTTCCGTCATTATTCAATCACTTGGGACAAAAAAATTAAATATTCAATGGACTCAACATGCCTCTCAGCAGTTTCCTTGGGGTGTCTACTTTCCAAAATGGGGTCATTTGGGGGGGTTTTGTACTGCCCTGCCATTTTAGCACCTCAAGAAATGAGATAGGCAGTCATAAAATAAAAGCTGTGTAAATTCCAGAAAATGTACCCTAGTTTGTAGACGCTATAACTTTTGCGAAAACCAATAAATATACGCTTATTGCGATTTTTTTTTACTAAAGACATGTGGCTGAATACATTTTGGCCTAAATGTTTGACTAAAATTTAGTTTATTCGATTTTTTTTACTTTTTGTTATAAGAAAAATCATTTTTTTTCAAAATTTACGGTCTTTTTGCGTTTATATCGCAAAAAATAAAAATCGCAGAGGCGATCAAATACCATCAAAATAAAGCTCTATTTGTGGGAAGAAAAGGACGCAAGTTTCGTTTCGGTACAACATTGCATGACCGCGCAATTACCAGTTAAAGCAGCGCATTGCCAAATTGTAAAAACACCTTGGGTCTTTAGACAGCGTATTGGTCCGGGGCTTAAGTGGTTAAAATGTTCGATTTTTTATTAAAAGATTGAGTTGGAATTTTGTGATTCTCAAAAAGGGGATGCTGAAGTTAAAAATGCACCCTTTTATTTATTACATTTTATATGCAGTTATATTTCCTTTTATTGGAAAAAAATGCTAATTAATAGAAACTTATTCGGTAAGAGAGGCCAGGCCCTTGTTATTCCCTTTGTCGTAATTTATTTTGCCTTTTCTGTCCCAGCAGGAACTGTATTATTTATTTGTTTGTCTCTGTATGAAAATTTCTGTCTTTCCATATTTCCATTTGTGCCTCTGATCAAAATCATTTATCCAAACAAGGGCACCCCTGATTAATTCAGGACATCAAGCAAATACACAGGGAATTGTGCCTGACAAATAAGTTAATGTCACAACCAAAGGAGATAAAAATGAAATGTGTGTGACTGAACATGTGCCTTATTAGAGAAGCAAACTAATGAATCTGTGAGACACCAAGAAATGTCATAATGTTTATTTTATATTCCTTTGCAGAATCTGCTGAGATTGGTTCCTAATATAATGACACAATTTGAAACATCATTCGCATGTTTATTTACTTTACAGCATTTGAAAAATCTTTTTTTATCTTTTAAAATATAAAACATGTTATACATACAATGGAAATGCACAGGGCAGCTCCGATCCTCCTCTTCATGGGTCCCTCACCAGCGCTCCTGGCTCCTCCTCTTCACAATGTGCCATTATAAGAAGTAGATAAAAATACAGAGGGAAGAGAGGTCACAGGATTTTGGGGTGTCAATTGGGTAGCAACCAGAAAATACTGATCAACCAAAATGAAAGTTTGAAATACTTTAATACAAAAGATTTTTTAAAACATGAGAGCAATACAAATCTAATGTTAATTGTTCCTCAAATGTAGCAGTTGAACAGACAATACCTATTTTCTCTACATGTTTCGCTTGGAGGAGCTTCTTCAGGAGATTAAATCATGGCATCTATTATGCTACAGGCAACAAAGAAAAGGAAATTAATACTCACATTGAACATTAAAAATTAATATATAATGTTATATGTTGGCATAAAAAAGATAAATATGCAATTTACATCAAAAAGGTATACAAAAAAGTCATAGTAAGGGCATAGAAACACGTTTTTTCAAATTCAGTCTCTGATTTAACTCCTGAAGAAGCTCCTCTGAGCGAAACATGTAGAGAAAATTGGTATTGTCTGTTCAACTGCTAAATTTGAGGAACAATTAACATAGGAATTGTTTTCCTCTCATGTTTTAAAAAAAATGTTTGTAATAATGTATTTCAAACTTTCATTTTGGTTGATCAGTATTTTCTGGTTGCTACCTAATTGACACCCCAAAAGTCCAGAGGCCTGTGACCTCTCTTCCCTCTGTATTTTTATCCTCCTAATTGGGATGTGGTGTCTGATATTTGAACACTCACCTCTACTTGTTTCATTATGGGATGTGGTTTCCTATTTTGGCACACCTGACAGCAAGGCGAGGTCCTGGCCCCTGCTTCCTTGTCACAGGATTTGGCTGACAGCAAAGCCTGTGAGAGTAGAAAGAAGAGGAGAGAGTCACTGCAGGTGGTCACAGCGCTGGATCAAGTTTAGGCTTAAAGTGGATGTAAACCCCCCCATACACCCAGTGAAGTGAACAGCCTCAGATGATACACAGGGATGAACCAAATCTCCCTAATATGTTTTACACGTATATCTGCTGTGTTCACAGTTATATACTGTTTAGAAAGTTGAGATTGTATTGCTAGGAGATTTTCTCTTCCTGGTTAACACAGAGTGTAATGTTTGGGCATACAGCTAAGATAGCTAAAATTGCTGATTGGAGGAAAGGCACACACCCCCTCTCATCATAGACAGAGACCCTCAGAGGTGTTATGTAATAAGACCTGCTCTCTGTTAACCACTTTCATACAGGGCATTTTCACCCCCTTCCTGCCCAGACCAATTTTTAGTTTTCAGCGCTTTCGCACTTTGAATGACAATTGCACGGTCGTGCAACGTGGCTCCCAAACAAAATTGATGCCCTTTTTCCCCCACAAATAGAGCTTTCTTTTTGTGGTATTTGATCACCTCTGCGGTTTTTATTTTTTGCGTTATAAACAAAAGAAGAGCGACAATTTTGAAAAAATACATAATTGGCTAGATTCACGTACGGCGGCTTAACTTTCTGCGGGCGTAGCGTATGTTATTTACGCTACGCCGCCACAATTTAGATGGGCAAGTGCAGTATTCACAAAGCACTTGCTCCGTAAGTTGCGGTGGCGTAGCGTAAATTGGCCGGCGTAAGCCCGCCTAATTCAAATGTGGAAGTGGTGTTTTATGTAAATTAATAGTGACCTCACGTAAATGACGCTTCAAACGAACGGCGCATGCGCCGTCCGTGGACGTATCCCGGTGCGCATGCTCCAAATCACGTCGCAAAAAGTCAATGCTTTCGACGTGAACGTAACTTACGCCCAGCCCCATTCACGGACCAATTACGCAAACGACGTAAAACGTGAAAAATTTGATGGCTGTCCGACGTCCATACTTAACATTGGCTGCGCCATCTTTTTGGTGGTTTATCTTTACGCCTGAAAATGCCTTACGTAAACGGCGTATCTTTACTGCGACGGGCGAGCGTGCGTTCGTGAATAGGCGTATCTTGCTGATTTACATATTCTAGGCGTAAATCAGCGTACACGCCCCTAGCGGCCAGCTTAAATAGACAGCTAAGATACGACCGCGTAGGAGACTTACGCCGGTCGTATCTTAGCAACATTTAAGCGTATCTCAGTTTGAGCATACGCTTAAATATGCGACGGCGCAGATTCGGACTTACGACGGCGTATCTACTGATACGCCCATCGTAAGTCTTCATGAATCTAGCTAAATGTCTTTTACTTTTCGATTTAATAAATATCATAATTTAAAAAAATATATATATATTTTTTTCCTTAGTTTAGGTTGATACGTATTCTTCTACATATTTTGGTAAAAAAATCGCAATAAGCGTATTTGATCGATTTGCGCAAAAGTTCTAGCATCTACAAAATTGGGAATAGAATTATGGCATTTTTTTTTGTTTTTTTTTACTAGTAATGGAGGCGATCTGCGATTTTTGTTGTGACGGTAACATTGCGGCAGACATATCGGACACTTTTGACACATTTTTGGGACCATTCACATTTATACAGCAATTAGTGCTATAAAACTGCACTGATTACTGTGTAAATGTGACTGGCAGGGAAGGGGTTAACACTAGGGCGCGCTGAAGGGGTTAATATGTTCCCTAAAGTGTGTTCTAACTGTAGGGGGGAGGGGACTCACAAGGGGAGGAGACCGATGTGTGTTCACACACACACACACATCGGTCTCCTCACCGCTGACAGGACATGGATCTATGTGTTTACACACACAGATCCATGGTCCTGCCATAAATGCGGGCAATCGCGGGTGCCCGGCAGACATCACGGCCACCGGGCACGCGCACCGAGTCCCGAGAAATGCGGCGGGGGCGCCCGCGCCCCCTAGCCACCCGGGAAAGCAAGGACGTCATATGATGTCCACCCGGAGGGAGGGTTCCCGCTGACGTCATTTTACAATGACTCGGTAGGGAAAGATTCAGGCTGTTTTTGTCTAAAAAAATCTGAGAATTCCTCAGGAGTTATCAGGCTGATAACAGAGGAACTGTTCAGGAGAGAGCTGTGGGACTTAGCTCATTAAAAAGAGATAACAAAATACTGTAGATATATGTGCCCAGCTCAAATTTCATGAATCGGGTTTACATCCACTTTATGTATGTTTAAGGGGGGTGAGGGGGTAATACAAATATTGAAATATTTTTTACCTTAATGCAGGGAATTTACAACCACTTTAAAAGCAAAGATAAATAGTATGCCACTCTAACTGATGGAAGTATTGAAATCAAGAGTTTCCACTTCACCAAAAATTCTGCCTAATCAGGATAATTTTATATCAATATTTCACTACTTGAAGAAATGTATTATATTCAATGAGGAAAGTGAAATTATAGTTTTTTTATAATGGTTTCTAAGGGTGCTATAGCATCTAAATAGCTTTGAGAGTTAAAGTGGTTCTAAAGGCAGAAGTTTTTTTTTATCATAATGCATTTTTTGAAGTTCTTTTTTTTTTGTCACTATTTTTGGGGAAAATTAAGACATTGTTTTTTCAAATTTTATTTTTAACCATTTCAATACAGGGCACGTTGACCCGCTTCCTGCCCAGGCCAATTTTTAGCTTTCAGGTTTCAGTAACATTTTGAATGACAACTGCGCGCCGTCATGCAACACTGTACCCAAATAAACATTTTCCCCAAAAATAGAGCTTCCTTTTGGTCGTATTTGATCATCTCTGCTGTTTAAAATTTTTGCGCTAAAAACAAAAAAAGACCAACATTTAACAAAAAAAAACACAATATTTTTTAGTTTTTGCTATAATAAATATCCCATTTTTTTTTAAAGATTTTTTTCCTCAGTTTAGGCCGATAAGTATTCTTCTACATATTTTTGATAAAACAAATTGCTATATGCGTATATTGATTGGTTTGCACAAAAGTTACAGGGGCAGATTCACAGAGAATTGCTCAGGCGCAGCGTATCAGAGATACGCTACGCCGCCGTATCTTACCTGGCTCTAAGTTGAATCCAGGAAGATTTTGCGCCATAAGTTACGGCGGCGTAGTGTATCTCTCGGCGCGTATTTCAAATTGGGTGGGTAAGGGGCGTGATTCGACGTCATTTTTAGAACTTCGACGTGACTTACGTCCATCCCTATTCACGGACGACTTACGCAAAAAAAAAATCTATTTTTGACGCGGGAACGACGGCCATACTTTAACATGGCAAGTCTATCTATACGCCGCAAAATAGCAGCTTTAACTATACGCTGGAAAAAGCCGACTAGAGACGACGTAAGAGAATGCGACGACCGCGCGTATGTTCGTGGATCGTCGGAAATAGCTAATTTGCATACCCGACGCTGAAAACGACGCAAACTCCACCCAGCAGGCGCCAAAGTATTGCATCTAAGATCCGAAGGCGTACGAAGCCGTACGCCTGTCGGATCTTACCCAAATGCCGTTGTATCTTGGTTTGAGGATTCAAACTAAAGATACAACGCGGGAAATTTGAAAGTACACCGGCGTATCAGTAGATACGCCTGCGTACTTGCTCTGTGAATCTGCCCCATAGTGCCTACAAAATAGGTTATTGATTTATGCCATCTTTATTATTATTATTTTTTTTTATAGTGATGGGGTGATCTGTAATTTTTATTGTGACTGCGACATTGCGGCGGACAGATCAGGCACTTTTGACACTGTTTTGAAACCACTGACATTTATACAGCGATCAGTGCTATAAATAGCCATTGATTACTGTATTAACCTCCTTAGCGGTATTCCCAAGTGTGGCTCGGGGTGAATTTTCAGTACCAAAAGCGGAAACCCCGAGCCACACTAGGGATTGCATCGCAGGATCCAGGGAAAGTTACTTAACTTGTCCCCAGGATCCTGCGATGTGTCCCTGCTGTGTGTGCGAACTGTGTCCTCCGCTCGATTCATCACAGTGCCGAGCTCTGTTCCCTGCGAGCGCTGCGACCCACAAAGACTGAGCACGGCACCAAATTAAAAAAGTTAAAAACACAGCACACATACAGTACACTGTAATGTTACAGATTACATTACTGTATCAAATTATTTCACATCCCTTTTGTCCCTCGTGGTCTGTCCAGTGTCCTGCATGCAGTTTTACATTATAAATACTGTTCTTTCTGCCTGGAAACTGGAGATTGTCCATAGCAACCAAAAAGAGTCCCTTTATGTCAAAAGTGGTTTTAGACCAGCTAGAAAACAGCGATAATAAATTAGAATCCCTTGAAGAATAGAGCGATAGTGAATTGTGGGGACAACGACAATTCTGCAACTGAGCAAATTTCTGTGTTTTTGATTTGATCACATTATTCAGGGCCGATCCGCCCTATAGGCTCACTATGCAAGCCGCTTAGGGCCCCGCAAAGCTGCGGAGGGCCCCCCAAATTACTAGAGGCCCCGCCGGGTGAGAAGTAATTTTTGTCCCCTCACCTGCTTCTCAACTCACTGGCTGCATGGGAGAAGAGGTAAGAAGTCAGCACCCCCTGCTTCTCACTTTAATGTAAGATGTCATTTCCGACAGCAGAACACCCCCTCCCCCGCTTCTCAACTGTAATGTGTCATGTAATTTTCAGCAGCCTCCCGCTTCTCAACTTTAATGTGACATGTCATTTTGCTTAGGGCACCAGGGAGGTCAGGATCGGCACTGACATTATTGAATATGTTTTATTATTATTATATTGATATTTTTTTTTATTTGTTATAGTTATTTATTATATTATAACAAGTTATGATTTTTTGTTTTAAACTTTATCATACCCGGGATGTCTACTAGACTCTTGTTTGGACAGATTTAAGTGAGTTATTCCTAAGAATTACAGGCCTGCAATCTAAAATGGCAAATTTCCATGCAAAATAATGGTACCACTTTCAGCATCAAAAATGTGACATAATCATACCGCTAGGGAGGTTAATGTCACTGTCACTGGAAGGGGTTAACACTAGGGGGTGATCAAGGGGTTAACTGTGTTCCCTGACTGTGTGTTCTAACTGTGGGGGGATGGGACTGACTAGGGGAGGAGACCGATCACTGTTCCTATATACTAGGGTCCCAGTAATTACACACTGTCTGCAGGCAGGGCAGCATCAGAGGACAGTGCTCACTGCTTCTTCCTCCTGTGTACATGCAGCGCTACAACCTGCAGTGTTTTAGAAGATGGATGGAGGAGGTGGGTGGAGCCAACTCTCAGCTCAGGGGCGGAGAAGGAAGAAGGTTCCGCTCTGAATGCTGGTGCTCTACCCCTCCTCAGCTGCTCTGAAGTGACTGACGTCACTGGTTGCTAGATGCCAGGCGGCACAGGTGCTAGCAACCAGTGCAGGGAAAACTATAGGTCAAGCCAGCAGGCTCCACCCACCACCTCTGTCCTGGTCCAGCTCAGAATTATGACAATACACAGAGTCTCTCTCTCGGTGCCGCTGATCGGCTGATGATATTGATGTGAGAGAGACTCTGCAGTAAGTCAGTGATATTTTTTTTTGGGGGGGGGGGCAGGCAATTTCCATGTTGGACCCACCCCTGATCTCAAGTATATATAGGTACTGTGCTAAAAATAGAATTTGCCGGATAAAAAAAACAGTAAATTGTACGCAGCGCAGAAAAAGGGGTAAAATGTAGAAATCAGTCAGTGGAATATGATCATATTATGCTCAGATAGACAGAAATGGCAACCGGGGTCAAATGTACAAAAACTTAACGGTTTTCAAGCAAATAAGATATACTCTAACCATAACCAAGTATATCAACGTCTTGACTCCACAGGTTGCCACACTTTACCCTGTAAAAGCCCCTTTATTTTAGTCTATGTGCACGCAAAAAAATGTACAGGTATATTAGAAGGACAAGCTTTTACAGGCTTAACAAAAAAAACAATTAGTTCATGAGAGGAGCCAAAGAGCAGAAGAAAACATGCCACCCATGCCCTAGAACAGGTATATGCAATTAGCGGACCTCCAGCTGTTGCAAAACTACAAGTTCCATCATGCCTCTGCCTCTGGGTTCATGCTTGTGGCTGCCAGAGTCTTGCTTTGCCTCATGGGAATTGTAGTTCTGCAACAGCTGGAGGTCTGCCAATTGTATATCCCTGCCCTAGAAGGTAGTGTTAAACTAGGGTGTGTATACAACTTTATTTGCTCCCCTATGGGGAAAGGAAAACCAATAACCCCACCATGGTAAGCCATTAAATTGAAGCACCATAACTTAACAGTAAAGAAATTCCGACGTAAACTCAGATCATGTGTACATTGCATTAGTCCTTAGTACCACAGGCCTCCTTCCTGTTAGTTCCAGTAGTAATGACCAGTCCCCTGAAGCCACGCCTCTTCTCTTATTGTCTCGCTACACTCTGCTTTAAATCATCAATTACAATGCAAGCCCCAATTTTGTTAGCCACACAGAAGTTTAGGTTTAGGAGTGTGTCTATGGGAATGTTTGACCATTCATCCACGCTGATGTGGATGAGAAGGCCTGACTCACAGTCTCTGCTCTTATTCATCCTAAAGGTGTTCTATCGGGTTGAGGTCAGGACTCTGTGCAGGCCAGTCAAATGCCTCCACCCCAAACTCACTCATCCATGTCTTTATGGACCTTGCTCTTTGCACTGCTTCAACTCATTTGGTGGAGGGGGATTATGGTGTGGTTTTTTTTTTTAGGGTTTGGGCTTGTCCCCTTAGTTCCAGTGAAGGGACATAAGGTGTTAGCCTACCAAGACATTTTGGACAATTTCATGCTCCCAACTTTGTGGGAACAGTTTGGGGATGGCCCCTTCCTGTTCTAACATGACTGCGCACCAGTGCACAAAGCAAGGTCCATAAAGACATGGATGAGCGAGTTTGGGGTGGAAGAACTTGACTGGCCTGCACAGAAACATGACCTTAACCCGATAGAACACCTTTGGGTTGTATTAGTGTGGAGACTGTGAGCCAGGCCTTCTTGTCAGTTCCTGACCTCACAAATGCACTTCTGAAAGAATGGTCAAACATTCCCATAGACACTCCTAAACCTTGTGGACAGCCTTCCCAGAAGAGTTGAAGCTGCTATAGCTACAAAGGGTGGGCCAACTCAATATTGAACCCTACGGACCAGGGGTCAAGTCCTGGGGAAAAAAGTGTGGGAACTCCCACCCAAGATCCACCCAAAATCCACTCCCCCGCCAAAAAAAAAAAAAAAATGATACGCTCATATGCATAATTACTAAACCGCATGTTTTTTTTTCCGATCCACTGTACTGTACCTTAGTAATCCTTTATGTTACTGGCCGCTTCCTGTATATGGATTCATCAGGTAGTGTGCGGGTATTCCATCACTTCCTCAATGCCGCAATGTCTCCTGGGAGCTTTTGTCATTGTTTCCAGGAGACATTGCGGAGGTCTGCTGCAAGTTATCGCGGGATTAAGAAAGAAACAAGTTCTTTCTAAATCCCGCAATAACTTGTGGCAAACCTCCTGACAGTGACTCGAGCTGGGCATCACCGCTTAGTGAAGGATTGGCTCAGGCGGCTCAACTTCTCTCGGCTGATCTAGTCCTGCAAAGGGAACTGAGTTCCTGCTGTGAAAAAAGTGCAGGAACTCCGTTCCCACGCGTTCCCGCAGGACTTGAGCCCTGCTACGGACCAAGACTGCATGTGCGTGTGCGTGTAAAGGCAGACGTCCCACCATTTCTGAACATCCAAGAAAATAATGCTTCTTACTAAATCTTAATGTTTGTTTGATAATTTCCATCTAAAAAGCCACCTAAATAATAAACATAACTCTTTGCAAATTCACCTGCATGCCCCAGAAGTTTAACATGGCCCATTACAGTACATCATGAATAGTGTATAATACATAGTCATTTTTGATGGGTGTTGTGTGACTAGCTGGTACTGTACACATATAATGTCCCCAACAAGACAATATTATTGAATCTCTGTTGTCTGCAGGCTAGGCTTCTCTCTGGAGTGCTTGCTTTTAGGAAGGTGTTATTTTTTTTCTGTTCTGTGCTCCTATGTGCTAGAAACCTTAAAATACTTCATAAGGCTGTGAAGTGCCGTGCAGAGAATAAGCAGAACTTCTTCTGCTCTCTTTCAGACACAGACTGCTACATCTAATTAGGAAGACTTGAATCCACTGAGATAGAGCCACGGGCACAAGAGGAGTACTCAGACTGTTGGCTTATTCTTTTCTTTTTATAGTGTTCTTCTGCGGATGGACCACCTAAGTTCCCTGCTCTCTCTGTGAAGTTAAGAAAACTGCTTTGTCAGTTATTCCTGTTCTTAGAAGAAGTCTGTTTATACACTTTTCGAAAATATGTT
The DNA here is from genome assembly GCF_905171775.1 of Rana temporaria. Classification (NCBI taxonomy): domain Eukaryota; kingdom Metazoa; phylum Chordata; class Amphibia; order Anura; family Ranidae; genus Rana; species Rana temporaria. Next base: position 113,494,770 of record NC_053498.1, on the reverse strand, counting down.
TTAATGCTTAGAAACAAAGAAACAAAACTGAATAGTAATATTAGCAAAAATGGAAAATCCATTCTGCTGATAACTCCATAGAGTTCACGCTCTAATGCCGCATACACACGACCGTTTTTTTTCGGGTTGTAAAAAATTGTCATTTTTTATGTCATTAAAAACGATTGTGGGTGGGCTCCAGAGCATTTTTCACAATGTAAAAAATGGGCATTAAAAATTTAGCACATGCTCTAATTTTTCACAACGTTTTTAACATTTTCGTTTTTAACCACTTAAGGACCGCCTCCTGCACATATACGTCGGCAGAATGGCACGGCTGGGCACATGCACGTACAGGTACGTGCTGTGCTATTGTCCAGCCGTGGCTGCTGGAGTCCCGCGATCGGTCCCCGGAGCTGAAGAACGGGGAGAGCCGTGTGTAAACACGGCTTCCCCCTTCTTCACTGTGGCGGCGTCATCGATCGTGTGATCCCTTTTATAGGGATACATAATCGATGACGTCACACCTACAGCCACACAATCCTACAGTTGTAAACACACATGAGGTCACACATAACCCCATCAGCGCCCCCTGTGGTTAACTTCTAAACTGCAACTGTCATTTTCACAATAAACAATGGGTCGGATTCACAAAGAGTTACGCCGGCGTATCAGTAGATACGCCGACGTAACTCGGAATCTAAGACCGTCGTAAGTTTAAGTGTATGCTCAAACTGAGATACACTTAAACCTAGCTAAGATACGACGGCCTGCGCCGTCGTACCTTAGGGTGCATTTTTACGCTGGCCGCTAGGTGGCGCTTCCGTTGATTTCGGCGTAGAATATGTAAATTACTAGATACGCCGATTCACGAACGTACGCTTGCCTTTCGCAGTAAAGATACACCGTTTTCGTAAGAGATACGCCGCATAAAGATAAACATGCCCCCTAGGTGGCGTAGCCAATGTTAAGTATGGCCGTCGTTCCCGCGTCGAAATTTGAACATTTTACGTCGTTTGCGTAACTCGTCCGTGAATGGGGCTGGACGTAATTTACGTTCATGTCGAAACCAATGACGTCCTTGCGGCGTACTTTGGAGCAATGCACACTGGGAAATTGCGCCGTTCGGGAAAAACGTCAATCAGGTTGGGTCACCAAAAATTAACATAAAACACGCCCCCTCATCCTCATTTGAATTACGCGCGCTTACGCTGGTCCCATTTACGCTACGCCGCCGTAATTTAGGAGGCAAGTGATTTGTAAATTCAGCACTTGCCTCTCTGACTTACGGCGGCGTAGCGTAAATACGATACGCTGCGCCGCCGTAACAATGTGCGCCCCTACCTGAATCCGGCCCAATGCATTTTAAATGCATTTTTTGCTGTGAAAATGACAATGGTCCCAAAAATGTGCTATAAATTTTGCGCAAACCAACCGATAAACGCTTATTGCGATTTTTTTACCAAAAATAGGTAGACGAATACGTATCGGCCTAAACTGAGGGAAAATTGTCGCTCTATTTTTGTTTATAGCGCAAAAAATAAAAACCGCAGAGGTGATCGAATACCACCAAAAGAAAGCTCTATTTGTGGGGAAAAAAGGACGCCAATTTTGTTTGGGAGCCACGTCGCACGACCGCGCAATTGTCTGTTAAAGCGACACAGTGCCGAATCGCAAAACCTGGCCGGGTCCTTTAGCTGCATTTTGGTCCGGTTCTTCAGTGGTTAACGTAGTAAAAAATGGTTGTGTGTGGGCTTTAACGACGTGAAAAAAACGTGCATGCTCAGAAACAAGTTATGAGACGGGAGCACTCGTTCTGGTAAAACTAGCGTTTGTAATGGAGTAAGCACATTCATCACGCTGTAACAGACTAAAAAGTGTGAATCGTCTTTTACTAAAACGAAATCAGCAAAAGCAGCCCAAAGGGTGGCGCCATCCGCATGGAACTTCCCCTTTATAGTGCCGTCGTACGTGTTGTACCTCACCGCGCTTTGCTAGAACATTTTTTTTTCTCACAAACGTGTGTAGGCAACGTCGTTTTAATGATCGGGTTGAAAAAAACGTTGTTTTTTCTAGACCCTTAAAAACATAATTTTTTACAACCCGAAAAACGTTTGTGTGTACACGGCATAAAACCCTTTTCTTTCTAATGAGCATTTATTCTTCAAAATAATTCTGTAGGTAATACAAAGAAATAACATATTGAACAAGACACTCTCCTGCACCCTTTATTGACGCACCACCACTAGGTATAATCCAATTTGGTCCAGTGGGGGAAAAAATCCTTCCCGATGCCCAAAGAGGGAATCAGATATTCTCTTGATCAACTTTACCTAGAAATGTTAGTATCCAGTTATATTATGTGTACCTAGGAAAGAATCCAGGCCTTTTAAAAAAAAAAAATCTACTGAGCTGGATAAAACTTAGTTCTTGATGGAGTCTATTCCACATTATCACATTTCATACTGTAAAGAAACCTTTCCGTATTTGGACATTTTCCTCTAGATATAAAGAGTGCCTCCTTGTCCTCTGTGATGACCTTAAAGTGAATAACTCAACACCAAGTTCACTATATGGACCACTTATGTATTTGTGTACTTACAGTATGTACCAAAATTAGTTTCAAATTAAATACGTTAAAATAAAACAATTCAATGATGTAAGACTAAGGCCGCATACACACGGTCGTTCCAAACCGATGAGAATGGTCCGACGGGCCATTTCCATCGGTTCACCACTGAAGTGGCCTGATGGTCTGATGTGCGTACACACCATCGTTCCAAAAACCGATCGGGTCAGAACGCGGTGATGTCAAACACACGACGTGCTGAATAAAATGAAGCTCAATGCTTCCAAGCATGCGTCGACTTGATTCTGAGCATGCGCGGGTTTTAAACCAATGCTTTCTGTACTAACCATCGGTTTGGATCGACCGGGCAGCGGGCCATCGGTTCGATTTTAAAGCATGTTTTAAAATTTTGGAACGAAGGACAACAGACTGATGGGCTATACACACGGTCGGTTTGGACCGATGAGACTGAACCTCGGTCCATTCTCATTGGGTTTGTCCGACCGTGTGTACGCGGCCTAAAATTTCCCATCACCAATATTGTTCTTCCAAGTGTAGAAAAATCTTTGATCCAAAGTGACCATCTTCACTAATCGTTTTTTCCTTTGAAATACATTTTGGTTAAAAATATTTTCACCTATTGTTTGGGGAACTTTATATGATCACTATATTTATGGAATCATTTATTGTGCATGAATTTTCACAAATAATAATTTATATTATTGAAGCAGCACTGTAACAATTTTTTATATTGTTATATAATTTAGGGGCTTATATTTATTTATAGCAGTTGGTTATTGATAGGAGAATAAGCTACACAGTTTACAGTTTTACAATATAATTTTCTCACAATTTATTATATTCATCAGCGAGGAAGGGTTTATACATTTATCTAAATGTTTAAGATCAATTGCTTGCCATAACAATGTTCAGCATTATGTGAGATCTGTATATATCTCTTTAACCAACTCAGTACCAGCATGTTGCTTACTCTTCATTATCAGGCCACTGTGATAGTTTGACTGACAGTCACTCATGCAACACCCAAATAAATGTTGTTTTTATTTTATTTTTAGACAGATAGAGCTTTATTTTGGTTGCATTTAATAACCTCTGGAGTGTGTTTTTATTATGTATAACAGAAAACAAAATATGCACATAAAAATACCAGGTCAGTACGGAACCCCCAAAATTACTCCTTTTTTGGAAAATTGACACCCAAAGATGATTTTTTCCCCCCCAAATTTTTGGGAAATGTAGAAACATGCCAGTATTGAGAAGGTTAAAATGTGGTGAAATAGTGCACTAGATACATTGGGCCAGATTCACAAAGAGTTACGCCGGCGTATCAGTAGATACACCGACGTAACTCGCAATCTAAGCCCGTCGCATGTTTAAGTGTATGCTCAAACTGAGATACACTTAAGCCTACCTAAGATGCGCCGTCGTATCTTAGGGTGTAATATTTCCGCTGGCCGCTAGGTGGCGCTTCCATTGAGTTTGGCGTAGAATATGCAAATTAGTAGATACGCCGATTCACGAACGTACGCTTGCCCGTCGCAGTAAAGATACGCCGTTTCCGTAAGAGGTATGCCGGCGTAAAGATAAAGCAGCCCCCTAGGTGGCGTATCCTATGTTAAGTATGGCCGTCGTTCCCGCGTCGAAATTTTAAAATTTTACATCGTTTGCGTAAGTCGTCCGTGAATGAGGCAAGACGTAATTGACGTTCACGATGCGACGTCATTTGGAGCAATGCACACTGGGATATTTTACGGACGGCGCATGCGCTGTTCGTTCAGCGCGGGGACACGCTTCATTTAAATGATACACGCCCCCTACCCACCGAATTTGAATTCCGCCGCGTGATTTACGCTACGCCGCCGCAACTTTACAGGCAAGTGCTTTGTGAATAAAGCACTTGCCTGAAAAACTTGCGGCGGCGTAACGTAAATGACTTATGTTACGCTGGCAGAAAGATCCGCTGATCTTTCTGAATCTGGCCCATTAAATTTACAATTTAAAGTAGTTTTAAACCCCTTTTTTTATAACAAACATGTCATACTTACCTGCTCTGTGCACAGCATAACTGTTAGTCGTGCACTCCACAAATCTGGTCTTTATGGAAGAGTGGCAAGAAGAAAGCCATTGTTGAAAGAAAGCCTTAAGATTTCCAATTTGCAGCTTGCGAACAAGCCATGTGGTGGACACAGCAAACATGTGGACGAAGGTGCTCTGGTCAGATGAGACCAAAATTGAACGTTTTGGCCTAAAAGCAAAATGCTATGTGTGACGGAAAACTAACACTGAACATCGCCCTGAACACATCATTCCCACCATGAAACATGGTGGTGGCAGCATTATGCAGTGGGGATACTTTTGTTCGGCAGGGACAGGGAAGCTGGTCAGAGTTGATAGGAAGATGGATGGAGCCAAATACCGAGCAATCTTAAGAGAAAACCTATACTGCTATATAATCATATATAGCAGTTTATTGGAAAGTGTTGCACTTACAACAATGCAGATATAAACGGCATGTTCTCATAATCCTCATACGGCATCCCTATGGGCTTCTCTCCAGGCTCTCTGGTGTCTCAACCATTCAGGGATAGATTACATGATGACGTCACCATTGTGGGGCCTACGACGGTGACAACATCATGTAATCTATCCCTGAATGGTTGATACACAAGTAAGCCTGGAGAGAAGCCCATAGGGACGCTGCATGTCGCATGAGGATTATGAGAACATGCCATTTATATCTGCATTCTTTTACCAATAAACTGCTATATATGATTATCTGGGAGTTTATATCTTGACTTTGAGTGCTAGCTGCTCTTCTTTTTCTATTTTACTTTAAGCGCTGTGTTTTTTTTTTTGTTTTGATTGTATTCCTTGTAACCACATAATGAATTCAAAACATTGCTTTGCCTACGGAGCTTGTGCTGATGTCACCCACGCCTTCCTGGCGCTGGCACCAGCGGCGTTTTAAATGCATTGTAAGGAGCAAGGAGGAGGAAAATTGGCAAGGAGTGGAAATTAAATAAAAATGTCAGGAGGTAAAAGTTAAATTCCCTGTTTTCCTCTTTGTTTTTAAATATCACTTAGGAATCCACCATTATACAAAGAGTTTTAAAACAATTTGCTGAAAATGAATGAAAAACAACAACTCACCAGTTCATGCACTGAACAGAATGCCCTCTAGCCAGGCTGGTAATCTTAGTGTGTGCGAGAATCTTCTATTACTACATCGCTGTAGCTCTCTTATTGATCCACTGGGTGTTGGAAAATCAACTATACAAAAACAAGGAAAAAAGGAAAGAGCGCCTGTCTGCCCTAGTGTAGTATTGTTTTATTAAACACACAATAAAAGCTCTCACATTTATAACTGTTTAAACAGGTATGTGGTTCCATAAGTTTCCCCCTCCTAAATTGTTGCTAAAAGATGCGCCGAGGGACATCCAACCACCCTGAAACCAGAAGACAGTTCACAAGCCACCCGACCCAGGCTCTGGCATGCACAGTGGACTGCGCATGCACCCAGACCAGTCGGCGCTGTGCATAGGTGTGGAAAACCAAACCACTTGGGAAAAGTGGAGGAGAGAAAAGTGGAGCAATATGTTACCACGTAGGTGTCACAAATGTCACGTCTACCCCAACGCAGATGGTCAGACACTATAGCTGGCTACTGTGCTCTTCACATATAGCATCCCCCTTTCCCTTAAGGCAAGCAGGCCTACCGGTACTCGGTTTCCCCCAGGACTTAAACACAATGATACAGTGTCTGTTCGGCCCACCCGACAATTGGGGTTGCCGGCTCCATGTTCTGCTCACAGCCCTTATATTTAGGGTATTTTATGTCCTATCTAATTCTTGTGGCTCATAGACTGAGATGCCATTATCCTAGGGTCTCTCTCTAGATATACCTATGCAAATAAGGGACTTGAGAGGCTTTTACACCATTGTAGTTGTTTCTGTGACACGTTTACATTATACGTGCATGTGTACATATATGTTACTATATGGGATATATACAAAACACTATCAATCATTGTCTTTTTCATGTAGTTATGGTTTATCTGTATATATTTATATTTTTATTGATAGCTGTTTTCCCGAGACTGTGTGCTTCATATAAAGTCCCAATTGTCCCCCTATCTCCTCCCCTTTTCCCTCCCTATAATACCATATATGTTTTACTAGTTAGGAATGAAGGTACATGGTTCCCATTGGTCATGACCTCACACAAAGTCCCATTGTGTTGCTCTTTTTCTTTCAGACAGCGTGGTTCAAAGACAGTTCAGGTAGAGGCAGGCTGAGTTCAGGGGATAATCCAGTATCCATTCCAGGTCGAAGGGCCAACTGAGTTCAGGGTATTATACAGTCTAATCTGGGTCAAACACAGGGGATCCAACAACAAACAAGGCAGACTAATGCCCTGTACACACGATCGGTCCATCCGATGAAAACTGTCTGATGGTTTTTTCCATCGGTTAACCGATGAATCTGACTGATGGTCAGTCGTGCCTACACACCATCGGTTAAAAAACCGATTGTGTCAGAACGCGGTGACGTAAAACACAACGACGTGCTGAAAAAAATGAAGTTCAATGCTTCCAAGCATGCGTCGACTTGATTCTGAGCATGCGTGGATTTTTAACCGATGGACGTGCCTACAAACTATCATTTTTTTCTATCGGTTAGGTATCCATCGGTTAAATTTAAAACAAGATTGAATTTTTTTAACCGATGGATAAATAACCGATGGGGCCTACACACGATCGGTTTGGTCTGATGAAAACGGTCCATCAGATCGTTCTCATCGGTTTGAACCGACCGTGTGTTTGCGGCATAACAGGGGGCTTGGTCTAGAACAAGTGTCTCCAAACTATGGCCCTCCAGTTGTTAAGGAACTATAATTCCCATCATGCCTTGCCATGTCTGTGAATGTCAGAGTTGCATAATGCCTCATGGGATGTGTAGTTACACAACAGCTGGAGGGCCATAGTTTGGAGATCCCTGGTCTAGAACAATAGAGATAAATCTGTCTATATCACAAGTGAGGGATAGAGTGTTCAGTTTGCTTATATCAGGTGACTGACCAGATCAGTGATGGCGAACCTTGGCACCCCAGATGTTTTGGAACTACATTTCCCATGATGCTCATGCACTCTGCAGTGTAGTTGAGAGTCATGGGAAATGTAGTTCCAAAACATCTGGGGTGCCAAGGTTTGCCATCACTGGCCTAGATCAATCAGTCAACGGGTGAACAACCGGGTGCTGGAATGAGGAACAGGGGCACTAAGCGATCATGACAGTAGGGTTGCTATTAAGGCGTGTTTCGGAAGCGTGGCCTCCTTTATCAAGACTTGGGTTCAAGGTCCAATTGGTGTCTAACAATGTTTTTCAAGCTATGAAAAACAGAAAGGAATCACTTTTCTCAATTTATTCTGTAACACTTTTTTATGGTGAAATTTCATACAATCTACCGGCAAACAGTGATTAGCATAATATATTGAACAACATATTACAAAATCATGGAGCATGCTTATTTGAGCTGAGGTATTCGCATCTGGATCAGAACTTGTGGTGCTTATTGAAAAAAAAATAGGAGACTCGATGTATTATTATGGAGAACTTTAGCATGAAAAAATTTCACCCATTATGTTTATATCAGTAAACATGGTAATGCAAAAAAGTGAGTAAGAAGACAAAGTTTAATGGCCAACATCAAAAAAAATGATTTCCCTTTTTCTCTAATTAAAAATAATTCTCCAAATGGCTCTTTTAGATGATGATATTCTGTTGTGCAGCTAATGCATGCTAACACATATATGTCTTGTTATTTCATCTGATATCTCGTCTTGCAAATTGATCTCCAAATATTTCAGTTTAACAGAAAATGATCTATATTTCCAAGACTTCTATCTTTAATTATGTTTTTTGTCCTGCCATCACATGCCCAGAAATATCAATTATTTATAAAGAACATCTTTTTCTCTGACATGATGGTGCTTTACCATTGCTCCTGTTGTGCTTCCCACACACACATAGAAATGTCTTCTTTCTTTAAAATACTTTTTTTGTTTCATTGACTCCATTACTTGTTGCTATTTTGTTCATGTGCTGCTAACACTAGCCTTGAAATATTTATTTTTTAAACTGAACTTAAATATGATAAAACCACAGATTTATGCATGTATGTGTTCATGAAAAATGTCAGTGAATTTTTAAGATATCTAGCGTAGGTACCTGAATCTGACTTGCTATCAGCCTTTCACAATGCCCTGGACAGCAAAGCTCAGACTAGGAAAGAGAGACATAGAATAAGGAGCCAATCAGTTATACATTTTCATTTTATTAAGAGAGGTATGGACTCCAGAGAGAGAGAGAGAGGAGAGAGAGATACATAATTTTGCCCCTGTACAAATCATTAGTAAGACCTCATCTGGAATATGCAGTTCAGTTTTGCACTACACTTTTTTTTTTTTTTTTGCGAGGTTCCCCTTAACATACATACCAGACCCAAAGGGCCTGTTATGGACTGGGCAGGAGGAACATCCACACCATTTTTTTCATTGATATTTATCTATATTACCCGTACACGGCAATACATTACAGCGCAAGCAGTTTTAAATGACATTTATTCATTTAGAAATGTAATTTTGTGTGCTCTCATTCATTACTCTATATACGGCCGCTCTGTAAACAGCCTTACATAGTGTGGGGCATGGACCTGGCCCCCTGAGCCATGATTGGCCAAAGGCACTCTGCCTTTGTTCAATCATGGCTCTCACAGCAGAGCGTGCTGTGATTGGCCGAAGCATGCAGGTCGGGTGCATGTTTGGCCAATCATTGGACATCAATGCAGTGCATTATGAGGGTTCCGTGGACTCAAACTTCCCGCGAACGCCCTGAAATGTTCAGAATTCGGCAAAGGGGCGAATACCCGCGGGCTCATCCCTAGCTACAGTATCATCAACCTGATAACATGGGAGCTGATCCAATAAGCTCTGTACATTCTATTTTACTCACCAGTTTCAGGGCACTTGTCATAGTTCAAAAGTACCTGTCACGCCACCTGCAATCATCACAATGTAAAAAACTCTATGCATATTCGTGCATAGGTGTTATTTGAAGAAACACATTGATATTGACAAATTAATGACGTTATTTATATCTAGTGACCCTTCGGGAGGTGTCGGCGTGGAAAATCTATCCATTTCCAGAAAGGGGCCTTTTCTTGCACTTTTTGTTTACATGTAACAATCAATCTATTTAGCTAGAAAATTACTTTTCTAGAAACCCCAAAAGAATCCCCAAACATTATATATATTTTTTTTAAAACAAAGGCCTAAGAAAATAAATGCAATTTTTTATGTTAAACGATATTTATGCAGCGGTTTTTCAAACACAATTACTTTTTGGAACAAATCCACGTTTTTGAATTATAATTTAGAAAATCACAGTGCATAACCCATTTTTTAAGTAAATAGATAACAAACATGACATGCTTTACAATTGCGCACACCCATGCAATGGCAACAAATTGCGTAAATGTTACTATCCATAAGTAACACTTTAAAAGGTTACCTGCAGGTTACCTTTTTTAGATTTACAGTTGAGGTC